>NC_086324.1:62305881-62935881 GCF_036172605.1 Pelobates fuscus | reverse complement strand
TCAGATTATGGTGCTGAAGTGCAGACACGACTTCTCTACAAAAACAACAGTCTGATTTTACAAAGCTGCCTTTTCAGAGTGACATTATTCTGCAATTAAGTTGTTGTAGTATAGCCCGACAGGGATATTTCTGTTGTGGCATCTAAACATGTTTACTGCAGATAGATGGGGCCATTATATTTGCCACACTGTCTGCAATAAGATATCGAAATAGAACAACACAGAAATGAGCTTAAGGAAAAATAGGAAAGCAAATGATCGTACATTCAGACAAAAATACGTTTCTGCTGTTAAAGTTTAGACAGTTTAAAAACCACACATTGTGGTTAATATTTGTGTCTTTGATTATCACAATCTTTGGTTAATATTAGGGCATTTGATTGATTTAGATTCTTAACATATATGTTTATTTATTTATATATATATACAGTATCTCACAAAAGTAAGTACACCCCTCACATTTTTGTAAATATTTTATTATATCTTTTCATGTGACAACACTGAATAAATAACACTCTGCTACAATGTAAAGTAGTAAGTGTACAGCCTGTATAACAGTGTAAATTTGCTGTCCCCTCAAAATAACTCAACACACAGCCATTAATGTCTAAACCGTTGGCAACAAAAGTGAGTACAGCCCTAAGTGGAAATGTCCAAATTGGGCCCAATTAGCCATTTTACCTCCCTGATGTCATGTGACTCGTTAGTGTTACAAGGTCTCAGGTGTGAATGGGGAGCAGGTTTTGTTAAATTTGGTGTTATCGCTCTCACACTCTCTCATGCTGGTCACTGGAAGTTCAACATGGCACCTCATGGCAAAGAACTCTCTGAGGATCTGAAAAAACATAAAGATGGCTGAGGCTATAAGAAGATTGCCAAGACCCTGAAACTGAGCTGCAGCATGGTGGGCAAGACCATACAGCGGTTTTACAGGACAGGTTCCACTCAGAACAGGCCTCGCCATGGTCAACCAAAGAAGTTGAGTGCACATGCTCAGCGTCATATCCACAGGTTGTCTTTGGGAAATAGACGTATGAGTGCTGCCAGCATTGCTGCAGAGGTTGAAGGGGTGGGGGGCCAGCCTTTCAGTGCTCAGACCATACGCCGCACAAGAAAGCCTGCAAACAGTTTGCTGAAGATAAGCAGACTAAAGACATGGATTATTGGAACCATGTCCTATGGTCCGATCAGACCAAGATAAACTTATTTGGTTTAGATGAGGTCAAGCGTGTGTGGCGGCAACCAGGTGAGGAGTACAAAGACAAGTGTGTCTTGCCTACAGTCAAGCATGGTGATGGGAGTGTCATGGTCTGGGCCTGCATGAGTTCTGCCAGCACTGGGGATCTACAGTTCATTGAGGGAACCATGAATGCCAACATGTGCTGTGACATACTGAAGCATAGCATGTACCCCTCCCTTCGGAGACTGGGCCACAGGGCAGTATTCCAACATGATAACGACCCCAAACACACCTCCAAGACAACCACTGCCTTGCTAAAGAAACGGAAGGTAAAGTTGGTGGACTGGCCAAGCATGTCTCCAGACCTAAACCCTATTGAGTATCTGTGAGGCATCCTCAAACAGAAGATGGGGGAGCGCAAGGTTTCTAACATCCACCAGCTCTGTGATGTCATCATTGAGGAGTGGAAGAGGACTCCAATGGCAACCTGTGAAGCTCTGGTGAACTCCATGCCCATGAGGGTTAAGGCAGTGCTGGAAAATAACGTTGGCCACACAAAATATTGACACTTTGGGCCCAATTTGGACATTTCTACTTAGGGGTGTACTCACTTTTGTTGCCAATGGTTTAGACATTAATGGCTTATTAAAAAATACCGGTCAGATTTCACTCTGGGAGACCCAGTGCATCCCCTAGCATAGCTGCTCCAGCACCAGGCCCGTATTGGAGCAGAGACCCAATGTCCACAGACCAAACTCTCTCCTGAGCACTGGTCAGTGTCCCCAGATTGATTCATTCAGCACCCACACACAATACGGTACTGTAAGTAAGGAAACTCCTGAGGTTGTAGACAACCACCCTGTGTGAATTTTTATGCCAGGTGGGAAACAGATGTCCTCCCTGTCGCAGTGTTCTTGGTGGCTGATTGCTATTGTATTTCATGCACTGCTTGAATGCAATGCATAATGTGTCAAAGGCCTTGAGGAAGGCCACTCTCCACTGACTTTGCAGATGCTGTCCCACAGCTTGTACTGTCTCTTGACCAGCCACCATATTAGGTACCGTAAGTATCGCTTATGCAAACTGGATCTAACTGTAATAACTCCTGAGTAGATCAAGCCCATCTGGTAAGAACCAGAGGAGTGAGGGGCACCAATTGATGTCTTTGATGCTCAAACTGATTTGGGTCAGGAGATTGGCCACCTCTAATGTCATGAGCCTGCTAGGCCTCTCAGATCGAGCTCTGATTTAGTGTGCACCAGCAGGTGAGTATTTGATTTGTTTGCAAGATTGGAACTGTATATTTGCAACATACAATGCTTTATTTTAAGATGCCTTCAATTTCAAGAATTAATTAAAGATCTCTCACAGAGCACATCTGATTACCATAGCGGCCTGAATCCACCCCAGTAAACCAATTGTCTTCTCCAACTATCCTTTTTACAGTGCGTTGAGACAATATACACACCCGTCCTCTTCTAAGTTGATTCATAACATTTCCAGTTGACTGGATATTCTTACTTATTGCCCTGATGGAGAACATTTTTTATGCTTTTGCTATTTTCTTATAGCCACTTCCCATTTTGTGAAGCTCAGCAACCTTTTCCCACACAGCTATATTCCTTGGTCTAACCATTGTGATGAATGACAGTGTTTGTATCCTATGTCTTACCTTATAGTTATACCCCTGTGAAACATTAAGTCATGGTTCAACAATTTATTTTTCCTAGTCACCCAGGTGTACCAAAAAAAAATTAAATATGAATGGGAATACACTTCAAATATACTTTTCTCAGTTGGATTCATAGGGGCGCCAATAATAGTGCCACAAATATATTTAACAAAGATTTAGTTTTTTTATAAACCTGTGTTGTGTTTACAATTGTTTGATATCCACGAGAGCAGAATATATATTTTTAATTTCCTTAACAAAAGATCAAAAGGTTACATAATAAAGACCATTTTTCACAGCTTTAACTGCTCATATTTCCCAAGGGTATCAATATTAGTCGAGGGCACTGTATACACATAGTCAACTAAATTTTATTTTTCTCCACTTTATTCAACTGTGTGAATAATGGTAGAAAATGGTGCAGGGTGGGACAGCCACAAACAGCTTCTAAAGGTTAAATCTGGATTGTATGTTTTATTTTAATATTCTCAGTCATTGTAAAAAAATGTTTAATCTACATGCTGTGTTGGGCACTTTGGGCGCTGCCTGCAACTTAACCTTTGCAGTGCTGTGTGTATGCCACAATACTACTTGGAATGGCAGGTGAGCATGCACGTGTTAGCCTTTTTATTATATGTGTATATGAGCCCACCCAAAGCATCATAGGACAGTGAAGTCACCCATAAAGCATAAATGCAGTGGAGGTATGTCTTTTTTTTCTTACTAACCTTCACCTCATTATCTAGCCCCAGTAAATGCTTTAATAGCATTTAGTAAAGTGAGGGTATAAAGAAGTGTCACTTCCAAAGAATGACAGGTCCAATTTAAGATGTTCTTCTAGGAAGAATGGATTAGCCTGGTTCTTAATCCCTTGATGAAGATCCAAAACTTGATGAGTGCCCATTTCATTCTGGTAAGTCCTAATTGGCAGAAACTGGTAGAAAGAATTGCTTTACCCCATGTGATGGAAACCCCCTTTATAAAGGAAAGGGTCTAATTATGGCATTATGCAAAGCTGATTTTAATATTAATTGTGTTACACTTAAAGTGTGGGCTATGGGCCAGGAAACCAATTTTCCAGCTCAAGGGTGGCTTGCCAAACTAATGTCATGTACTTAATTTGGGTCCCTGACAAAAACAGTTAAGAACCACTGGATTATTGGCATAACCAGATGATTATATAGCCTCTAAATTGATGGTAGCCAAAGGTCGATCTCCAGCTATTACAAGAGCAACAACTACCATGCTGTTTTAACAGCTGTAAAGCAGTTAAAGCATTATGTGGTTTGTAGTTCTACAATGGAATCTACGTCTTGAGTATCCATGTTTTAAATCAGCTTCCAACTGAATTGAATTCCAGTTTGACTAATGTTCTAAGTTCCTCGGCAATTGTAAATGCCCAGTTACTTTAAACAAATGAGTACTGTAGTTTGTTTCCACAGTTTAAAAAACACTAAATTATTATTATTATTATTATTATTATTCCTTTAACAGAAAAAATCTTAGAGTCTTATAAATAAATGGGCATGTACCAATAATGAATGCATGGTATTGTTTTCAGTATATGATGGGAACAGTAATGCTCCACAGTGAACGTAGATCTTTTATGATAGAATCTTTGTGAAAGATCACCTATGTATTGCATTACAATGTATATGCATGAGACAAATTAGGGACTATGTTATACGGTGTTTGCAACTGGAAATGGCAAAATGGGGCAAAAATGCTAAATTAAAGGAATACTATAGAAGGAATTAAAGGAACACAATTCCATGTCATAGAATTGTTTATAGTACCTGGAGTCCACTGATGTTGCCCCTCCATTCAGTGTTAAATATGTTTCAAGCAATTTAACACTGGATTATAGTCCCTGGCCACCCACAGCCAAATAGAGGTATGGCTAAAGCAGAGTTTACATATGGTACTTCCTTAGAAATACCAAATCATACTTAGAAATGTCAGTCAGCTGACATCATTTCAGCCAATCACCGCCTTCCATTGCTGCTTGAGATAATGCTTCATCATTAAGGATCAGAGGGAATGGGAAGCTGGGGACACTCATTTAACACACAACAGGACCGCGGAAGACTATGTCTGGGACTCCAGGCACTATAGTCACTTCCGTGACCTGAAGTGGTTACAGTGCTTAAAGTGTTCCTTTAACTCATTTGTAGCCTTTGTGAAGTGCATCTAAATTAAAGATAAATAAATTGTTAGAACCCCTTCAGCCACTTACCTTAATCCAGTGCCGAGCTCCCTCAGTGCTGGTGACCTCTCCTCCACCTGCCGACGTCAGCTACAGTCCTGCGCGCGCATTCAAACGGCCCAAAGGAAAGCAATACTTAATGCTTTCCTATGGACGTCCAGCATGAGTTCAATGCAATTTTCGCATTGAGGATTGCATAAGTGCCTCTAGTGGCTGTCAGGGAAACAGCCACTAGAGGCTGGATTAATCCTCGATGTAAACATAGCAGTTTCTCTGAAACTGTTATGTTTTCAGCTGCAGGGTTAAAACTAGGGGGACCTGGCACCCAGACCACTTCATTGATCTAATGTGGTCTGGGTGCCTATAGTGCTCCTTTAACCCTCAGTGAAAACTATTCTAGCAAACTACTTTTATACCTTAACCTTAAATGTTGTGTCGCAATAAGCCAGTCCCTCTAGCATGTAAGCAACTTCAACCCCTCTTTTCCTGTGGATTCAATTTGTCTGGTTACAAATACTTGTCTGTTAGTCCACCTATTGTACAGCGCTGTGGAATTTGTTTGCACTTTATAAATATTAATAATAATAATCGTTTAATTATAGGTTTCCTTTACAGACACAACCATGGAGTATAACAAGTGACTTAGTTGGCTGAGGTTCTTGCAAATTATTGTTTGACAGACACTATTAGCTGGCTTTTCTCGTAGTTGGGCATGTGGCCACATTTGCAAGGGCTATAAAGCTGTTTATATGTACCCTTTAAATAGCTGGTTTTAGCTTTCTCTTGCATGTCATCCATTATTCAGATCTCGTATTAAGAGTCACATTATTAAGTACTGAATCACATTGCTTTTGGTCTTTAATTTAATATTTTCCTAAGGTAAAGCTTTCGTTTGATGTCTGTTATAAAACACAAGGTTGTGTTTTGTGCTAATAAATATTTGCTGAAAGATGTAACAATAATGGCTGCTCTTCAGAGCAATACACCACATTGTTCAGCCTAGGATTTAATTTTGTACTCGAGCAAGTCATTTTAAATAGAAATTTAAATACTTTTATTTGCTATTCTGTTCAAAACGGAGCCTGAACTCTAAAGAAAAATATTCAAAAATACATGTGGCTTTAAAGGAACAATCTCACCACTAAAATAACCTAATCTCAAAGAGGTTATTATGGTGGGATGAGTGTCTGGATGCAGTCTTATCTTCAGAGGTTAGACTGTTTTCCAAGTTGATGCCCTGCATCCCAACACCACTGCCTCCTTTGTTTCTTCATCTGGGCACTGGCCACTCCAGGAATGGTAGAGCTGACCCTCTCAACCTATCACTGGACGCCCATTGTGATTAGTGGTATATACATTGAGATGACATTGTCATGACAGCGGGAGTAAAGGTGTTCCAAGCTGGCCAAAACATTGTATATCTCCATAACCATACACGTGTTACAACCCCGAGTGGATAATTCAGTCTACATATGTGCATCTAGGATGATGATAAAAAAAACAAACAGGACATACTTGAAAATGAGAAAAATCTCAATGTATCCTTCCTGGTAAAATATTTTATAAATACTTACATTTCTGTCTGCATAATCTGTTGTACTCCTCTGTTTGTTACATTATTTTTTTTTTTTAAGTGATTACATTCTTTACCTACGCTCGACATTTCAGATCTTTTTACATTCAGATATATTTAAATAGTTTATACAAAAATAGTGGAGCTTTAATTTCAAATAAATATGTGTGCTAAAATTATTTCAATATTTTGTTGGATCGTGGATTATACAATGATGGACCCCCTCCCAACTGCTCTCCATGTGCCAGCTGGCTTCGTCAGTAACTAATATGAATGGTACTGTGCCTCTAGAAATAACTAGTTCGTGGAAGGAGTATGACAGAGTTGCTAAGTCTAGAAGACAAATATAATACGATGCCAAGCCTAGGAACTGGTTCACATCTGTCCCGCATTCTTATGACAATTACCCTAATAAATGTCACCATTTTTCCATTGCCGGGCAGCCAGCAGGACAAGTAAGCTGTATCGTCTATGTCTGTGTATCCAGATCTTCCTGAATCATGGCCAGATAATAAACACTTTACACTAGCGTCCCGCGTCCCCTCAGGGCTATTTTCAGTGTGCCAGCATTAATTGTACCTGTAGTCGCATCCCTTGGGGACTGTTCTGCTAATATCTATGTGAGCAGGATGAAGATAGAGCTACAGTTAGGAAGATTGTAAAGAATGAGCGGTAACATTATACTGTAGGTTTAGATATACCTTCCTGCACACTAAGATTCTGAGTGCTGAAATAGTTAGAAATCAAAGACTTCCTTACTCCCCTGGCCCTTAAAATATATATAACAAAGGAATGTTCCTCCAATAAAACGTTTTCCGGAAGATAAATGCGGGCTTCGTTAAGAAAGACAAGTTGACAGATGATCAATCATCAGACAGTCAGTCACACAACACTCAGAAATATAGAAAGACAGATTACAGTTAACCGGGATTTAAATTGACAAATGTTTCTCGGTAATACCCTTTGCACTTACTGTGCCCTGCACCCATTTTAATAATCACACGCCAGTAATGCACTGATCAATATTCTGGGTTTGTGGGATGATCTACAGTTTGATGCCTGCTTTAATCTTAGCCATGCTGGCCCTGTCATGTCATATGATTTTATATCACTATTTTACAGTAGCACAATGTTGTTTTCTTCAAGAGATGAGTTTGAGATGTGTACTGGTAATGTATACCCTATCATATACTGGTAGTGTAAACCCTTGTGTGTACTTGTTGTGCTGGCCCTATCATACATTGGTGGTGTTAAACCTTTCATGTATTCATGGTGTTGACCCTAACATGTCCCAGTGGTATTTATCCTATAATATACTGGTAGGGTTGACCATATCTATACTGGTGGTGTTGACTCATGTCATGTCATATCATGGTGGTGCTGACTGTATCAAACACTAGTGATATTGACTTTATCATTTACTGGCAGTGTTGACCCTATCATTCATTATACTGGTAGTGTTGACCCTACCATATACTATACTAGTGGTGTTGACCCTATAATGATGGCGTTGATCCTATCAATCATATACTATAGTGGTGTTGTTGACCATACACCATACTGATGGCGTTGACCCTATCATATACTATACTGATGGTGTTTACCCTATCATATACTATACTGGTGATGTTGATCCTATCATATACTGGTATTGTTGACCATATAATATACTGGTGGTATTGACTATCATTTACCAGTGGTGTTATCACATACTGGAAGTGTTGACCCTGTCATATACTGGTATTTTTAATTGATCATATACTAACGGTTTGACCCTATGGTATGTTAGATGTGCTGACCCTGCCATACTGTATACAGGTGGTACTTGCCATATTATACACTAAAGGGGTTGACTCTGTCATACTGTATAGTTCTGGTATTGACCCTGTTATATACTGGTGGTGTTGACCATATCATATTGTACAGTGGTGGTATTGACCCTGTTATATACTGGTGGTGTTGACCATATCATATTGTACAGTGGTGGTATTGACCCTGTTATATACTGGTGGTGTTGACCATATCATATTGTACAGTGGTGGTATTGACCCTGTTATATACTGGTGGTGTTGACCCTTTCATACAGTGTACTGGTGGTATTGAACCTCTCTATAATAGTGATGTTGACTCTATTATGTACTAATAATGTTGACTATATCATATCATGGTAGTGTTGACCATATCACATGTTGGATGCCTGGACCGTGACCTAGAAAAGCTCTAAGACAAAGAACAGTCCATCAAAAATCAAGGTTGGGTCCATTTCAGATGAGCAGGTCTTTGTTTTGGCAAACATTTTCTCTAATTTTTCAAAGACAAACAAGAGCTCAGCTTTTACCACTGTCTCGATAGATCATTCTGTGCACTTGGTGATTCTTGATGAATGGTTTTATATCCACTTCAGTGATTTCAAGTAGTCATTGTGTCTGGAGTCTGCATGTGATGCATTTCTCTATGAATCACATACTCCTTTGGTAGTGGAATCAGGGCCTCGTTAGTTCATGTCAATTTTGTGTATAGTTCTGAGCACAGAGAGGAGTTAACTGGTGGAGATTGATCAACTGATGCTCTAAGTCAATGAATAGCCAGTGAGATTGGCATCTGGCATCTTCAGCTCAGGAACCCAAGTAAGAGGACAAACCAATATAAAGACGTTTGCCCCATTACTGGGGAACAACGCCCAGGGAACAATCCAGCGAACACCCAGCATCATAACCACAACAATATTTCAAAAGAGTTAAAGCCAAAACTTTGCAAAATGCAAGTTTTTTTTCTGCTTCAGCTATTGTCTTGTGTTCTTAGGATCATAGCTGTATAGCATTACCCACAATTGTTACGGTTGACTTAATGGATGGACAGCTTGTCATTCTCCAATGTATTGCTTTGTGTTTTTTAAAAAAAATCTTAATTGTATTGAAACATGAAGTGAACATAAGTCAGAATAGTAAGCAGGTTAAAGCAAAACGCCAATACAATGCAACAAAGCAGAAAATTAACCTTCTGAAGCTGAAGTATTATTCATACAGAATACTGTCCACCCTCTTAAAGGGACACTTTAGGTACCAAAACAACTCTAGCTTAATGAAGCAGTTTTACTGTATGGATCATGCTTCATGCAGTCTCACTGCTAAATTTGCCATTTTGGAGTTAAATCACTTTCTACACAGGCCTAGCCACACCTAACTGCATGTGACTAGCACAGCCTTCTTAAACACTTCATGTAAAGTGAGACCTAATGTTTAGACTTCCTTTGTTGCACATTCTGTTTAATTTAGAATTTTGTATCTCTAGCTCTGTTAATAGCCTTGTAGAACCTTGCAGGAGCCTCCTGTTTGTGGTCGAAATTCAATTTACAGAGCAGGAGATAAAAACTTCTAAAACAAGTTAACGTCTAAACGTCTAACAAAAAAATTAACATCAGGCTGTATGAGTCATTGCCAAGGGAGATGTGGCTAGGGTCACATAAACTGAAACAAAAGTGAGTTAACTCCTAAATGGAAGAGAATTGATCATTAAACGTGCATTACTTATACACCAAAAGTGCTTCATGAAACTAAGGTTGTTTTGGTGCCCATAGTTTCTCTATAAGTTTGTAATATTTGATCAGTTTATTCATTACATAAAATGTACAGTGAGAAAAAAAAGTATTTGATCCCCTGCTGATTTTGAACGTTTGTCCACTGAGAAAGAAATGATCAGTCTATAATTTTAATGGTAGGTGTATTTTAACAGTGAGAGACAGAATAACAAAACAAAAAAAATATCCAGAAAAATGCATGTCAAAAAAGTTATAAATTGATTTGCATGTCAACAAGTGAAATAAGTATCTGATCCCCTATCAATCAGCAAGATTTCTGGCTCCCAAGTGTCCTTTACACAGGTAACAAGCTGAGATTAGGAGCACTCTCTTAAAGGGAGTGCTCCTAATCACAGCTCGCTACCTGTATAAAAGACACCTGTCCACAGAATCAATCAATCAGATTCCAAACTTTCCACCATAGCCAAGACCAAAGAGCTGTCCAACGATGTCAGGGACAAGATTGTAGACAAACACAAGGCTGGAATAGGCTACAAGACTATCTCCAAGCAGCTCGGTGAGAAGGTGACAACAGTTGGTGTGATTATTCGCTAATGGAAGAAACACAAAATAACTGTCAGTCTCCCTCGGTCTGGTGCTACATGCAAGATCTCACCTTGTGTAATTTCATTGATCATGATAATGGTGAGGAATCAGCCCTCAACTACACGGGAGGATCTTGTTAATGATCTCAAGGCAGCTGGGACCATAGTCACCAAGAAAACAATTGGTAACACACTATGCCATGAAGGACGGAAATCCTGCAGCACCTGCAAGGTCCCCCTGCTCAAGAAAGCACATGTACAGGCCCATCTGAAGTTTGCCAATGAACATCTGAATGGTTCAGGAGAACTGGGTGAAAGTGTTGTGGTCAGATGAGGCCAAAATTGAGCTCTTTGGCATCAACTCAACTCGCTGTGTTTGGAGGAGGAGGAATGCTGCCTATGACCCCAAGAATACCATCCCCACCATCAAACATGGCGGTGAAAACATTATGCTTTGGGGGTCTTTTTCTGCTAAGGGTACAGGACAACTGCACCGCATTAAAGGGATGATGGACGAGGCCATGTACTGTCAAATCTTGAGCACCTCCTTTGCTTAGCCATGGCATTGAAAATGGGTTGTGTATGGGTATCCCAGCATGACAATGACCCAAAACACACAGCCAAGGCAACAAAGGAGTGGCTCAAAAAGAAGCACATTAAGGTCCTGGAGTGGCCAAAACCTTAATGACTTGGAGAGGATCTGCAAAGAGGAGTGGGACAAAACCTGCTGGCCAACTACAAGAAACGTCTGACCTCTGTGATTGCCAACAAGGGTTTTGCCACCAAGTACTAAGTCCAATGGGTCAAATACCTGTTTCTCTCATTGACATGCAAATCAATTTATAACTTTTTTGATATGCGTTTTTATGGATATTTTTTTTGTAATTCTGTCTCTCACTGTTAAAATTATAGACTGATAATTTCTTTGTCAGTGGGCAAACGTTCAAAATCAGCAGGGGATCAAATACTTTTTTCCCCTCACTGTTATTCATTTTATGTTATTTGTTTATGCGAGTGTTCTACCTATCATTAAGTGTGAGATGAAGATCAAATCATAGTATTGTTAGAATAATTCTTGAATACAAATATTTTGGATAGGGGTCACAACGTTCGCCCTTCAACACAGTTTTACTGAGTAACCTTCCACATCCCAGTGGTACCCTCATTGGTCCCTTTTGATGGCAGAAAATATTCTGTATATCATTGAAATGCTGTCCTCATTAATTTCGAAGGGAACAGTTTATTTGTCATCGGACTTGGGGAGAGACGCAGTAAGTTTTTTTTATTGTTGTTTGCCTGCGACTGCCAGCGATCAATAAAATGCTTCCAGTCATTTTCGATTGGGTTGCTTGCTGCTAACTTATGAGTCCTTTATGAAAAAAAAAGAAGAAAATCTACTGAAATCACCTCAGAATAATATCTGGGAATTTCTGTGTGGGTGAGAGTACACTTATTGATTCTTACATTATTCTATAAGCAACGATGAGTGATAGCACGTTAAACTACGAAATATACAGAAGATATTTTTTTTTTGGGGGGGGGAGAGGTTTTAAAAATTAGTATTTTTTCAGGTTGCATTATTTATCTGATTTACGAAGATAAATGTAAAGTTACATTTTATATATTTTCTCAAATTATATATTTTTTTTTATTTAAAGCAAAGTGTATATATATTCTGGCCTGAAGAAGAGAGGAGTTCTAATAAAGCTGATATTACAGCATACTAGTTAAAATATTCTTGAACTGAGCATTGTAGAGGCTGTGATACCAGGAGTGCCCTTGCACCCCCAAGATGTCAAATCACTTTAGTATGTCCATGTATTTCCTCAGTAGAAACAAACCATTTCTGGACGTGTAGTGAGAACCTAGACCAGCTTGACAGCTACTACAACATCAGACCCAATGAGAGGAGCTACATGAATCGTATGTGGGAACTGTGCATGAGTAAGAGACCTTCATCAAACCAATACAGCTAGTTACACAACATTTGAACATTGTCAAGACAAACCTAATATCACAGCTGGAATTAGATGAATTGCACAAACATGCATGAACCCATACCCGCACCTATACTTACAGAGGGTTGCCGACCTGAATCTCTGCCCCAAGATGGCGTAACATCAGATATATGAAAGATGATAATAGAAAAGGTAGCATTTCTTGATCACTGGATTGCTAAGGATTTATAAAGAACACGGAAAAAAATATCAGACAGTATGGTAGCAGCGGTTAATGAGGCACTGTCCACAATCTCAACCAACAACATCACAGAGACCAACACGTTCATATATGTCACATATATGACTGCAAGATCAGGCTGAAGGAGATACAATGTCCACCATGAAGACCAAGACTGGAATCAAAAATCAAAAGGGTAACACATAAGGAAGATAGTAAGCTGGAGCAACTTCACAGAGGTAGAAAGATTAAGGACAGGACTTGGCTACCGATGAAAACATATTTTTTGATATTTACAAAATATTGTGTGTCCTAATTTTTTTCCCCTCTTTACCAAAATATTCTCAAACTTTTAGAAAGAAAAATAGCATAGAACATATTGGAGAACTGCCAAATAAAGATGTCCGTTCGCGAATGGCGAAAGCGAATTTCCGCAAATGTTCGCGAACCGGGCGAACCGCCATAGACTTCAATAGGCAGGTGAATTTTAAAACCCACAGGAACTCTTTCTGGCCACAATAGTGATGGAAAAGTTGTTTCAAGGGGACTAACACCTGGACTGTGGCATGCTGGAGGGGGATCCATGGCAAAACTCCCATGGAAAATTACATAGTTGATACAGAGTCTGGTTTTAATCCATAAAGGGCATAAATCATCTAACATTCCTAAATTGTTTGTAATAACGTGCTTTAAAACATCAGGTATGATGTTGTATCGATCAGGTAGTGTAAGGGTTACGCCCGCTTCACAGTGACAGACCAAACTCCCCGTTTAACGCACCGCAAACAACCGCAAAAAGTCTATTTGCACAACCGCAAACTCCCCATTTGCACAAGGTTCGATACCAAGCTAGCCATGTCCCGTTCCTTGTCCTCACTGATGTCATTGAAGGCCTCTTCCTCCACCCAGCCACGTACAACACCAAGGGTCCCCGAAAGGTAACAACAAGCCCCCTGGGACGCCTGCTGTGTTTGGTCTTCCACCTCCTCAAAGCCACCTTCCTCCTCTGACTCCTCTTCTTCAGACTCCTCTCTCTGCGTTGCCTCTCTCTGCATTATTATAAGGTGTGTTAAGTAGTACTATTCCTATCAGTTTAATCCCTGTTACGTCCCCTATCAGGGGACGTGTATATGGCATCGATTTTAGGAACCGGGAGATGGAAAAAGATGCTTGGTCGGTCCTCCTACTTCAAATTTGGGGCACTGCGTGTGCAATCTAATGTGCCACCAGATAGGAGTGGTGTGTTAAGTAGTCCCCCTCATCAGGCCTTTTTTAGTCGAATGTATCGCCCACTGTCAGTCCCTTCGGGATCCATCCCTCATTCATCTTAATAAAGGTGAGGTAATCTAGACTTTTTTGACCAAGGCGACTTCTCTTCTCAGTGACAATACCTCCTGCTGCACTGAAGGTCTTTTCTGACAGGACACTTGAAGCGGGGCAGGCCAGAAGTTCTATCGCAAATTGGGATAGCTCAGGCCACAGGTCAAGCCTGCACACCCAGTAGTCAAGGGGTTCATCGCTCCTCAGAGTGTCGATATCTGCAGTTAAGGCGAGGTAGTCTGCTACCTGTCAGTCGAGTTGTTCTCTGAGGGTGGACCCCGAAGGGCTGTGGCGATGCGTAGGACTTAAAAAGCTCTGCATGTCCTCCATCAACAACACGTCTGTAAAGCATCATGTACTTGCCGGCGTGGTCGTGGGAGGAGGAGGATTACTTTCACCTCTTCCCCTGTTAGATTCCCGTTGTGCTGTGACATCACCCTTATACGCTGTGTAAAGCATACTTTTTAATTTATTTTGGAACTGCTGCATCCTTTCCGACTTGCGGTAATTCGGTAACATTTCAGGCACTTTCTGCTTATACCGGGGGTCTAGTAGCGTGGACACCCAGTACAGGTCGTTCTCCTTCAGCCTTTTTATACGAGGGTCCCTCAACAGGCACGAGAGCATGAAAGACCCCATTTGCACAAGGTTGGATGCCGAGCTACTCATGTCCTGTTCCACGTCCTCAGTGATCTCACTGAAGGTATGTTCTTCCCCCCAGCCACGTACAACACCACGGGTACCAGATAGGTGACAACGAGCACCTTGGGATGCCTGTTGTGGTTGGTCTTCCTCAAAGCCACATTCCTCCTCTGACTCCTCTTCCTCACAATCCTCTTCCAGCGTTGCCGCAGGTCCAACAAGCGATGCTGATAAGGCTGTTTCTGGTGGTGATGGTGACCACAACTCTTCCTCTTCACACTCATCTATGGCCTGATCCAGAACTCTAATCGCAGGGCACGCTCCAGGAAGAAAACAAATGGTATGATGTCGCTGATGGTGCCTTCGGTGCGACTGACAAGGTTTGTCACCTCCTCAAAAGGACGCATGAGCCTACAGGCATTGCGCATGAGCGTCCAATAACGTGGCAAAAAAATTCCCAGCTCCGCAGAGGCTGTCTGTCAGGATCGGGACAGGGATCCAACACGCAGGGTACAAAGAGTGGAAAGGTACGTATACCGGGCCTTAGAATGGCCGGACTAACGTACCGAGAGTAATAGAGAATAGTCAGAGACAAGCCGAGGTCGAGGGAACGAGAAGACAGATAAGCGAGAGACAAGCCGGGTCAAGGGATAACAGAGATAAGCAGGGTAGTACAACAAGCCGAGTCAAAACCAATAGAGCAAACTAGAATACCAGAGCACTGAGTGACTAGACAAGCTAGAACCACGACAGGGCAATGAGCTGAAGTGAGAAGTAAGCTTAAATACCCTGGCTCCGGATGGTAGACACGCCTCTGACAAGTACCGATTGGATATCGGACACTTGAGTGGCAGGTCGCTCGTGATAGCGTCATGACGTCACGTATTGAGCGTCCCGCTAGAAAAGGACGTGGATTCCTCGCGGTCGGTGTTTAAGTGACTGGATGAACCGCGAGGAACGAAGGAAACAGCTCGTTTGGACGGATAAACTACTAAGTCTCTACCTCTTTTAGAGGTAGAGACCTCAGGTACCCTGACAGTACCCCCCCTCTCAGATACGCCCACCGGGCGGAAGGAACCGGGACGAGATGGGAAGCGGAGGTGAAATGCTCTGCGAAGGCGAGAAGCATGAACGTCCTCCTGAGGTACCCAACTCCTCTCCTCAGGACCATATCCCCTCCAGTTGACCAGATATTGCAATTTTCCCCTTGAAATTCTGGAATCAATGATGGAGCTGACCTCGTACTCCTCCTGACCCTCCACCTGAACAGGACGAGGTGAGGAAACCTTAGAGGAGAATTTGTTGCAAATAAGAGGTTTCAACAAGGAGACATGAAAAGAGTTAGGAATGCGTAAGGCAGGTGGCAGAGCAAGGCGATACGCAACCGGGTTGATACGAGTGAGAACCCTGTAAGGACCTATGTAGCGAGGAGCAAATTTCATAGATGGAACTTTTAGGCGAATATTCTTAGTACTCAACCACACCCTATCCCCAGGAACAAAAACAGGAGCCGCTCTTCTATGCTTGTCAGCGTGTTTCTTGAATAACGAGGAATTATGTAACAGAATTTGCC
Organism: Pelobates fuscus; assembly: GCF_036172605.1. Taxonomy (NCBI): domain Eukaryota; kingdom Metazoa; phylum Chordata; class Amphibia; order Anura; family Pelobatidae; genus Pelobates; species Pelobates fuscus. The sequence continues at coordinate 62,919,415 of NC_086324.1, read as the reverse complement.
GAGTCTGATCCCATAATTTCTTCAGGTTGGCGACATGATCATCAACCGACGGTATCCCCTGAGAAGAGGAAACCGAAGGAAAAATTGAAGGATGAAAGCCATAGTTCATGAAGAAAGGGCTAGAGCGAGTTGAATCACAAACAAGGTTATTGTGTGCGAACTCCGCCCAAGGAATCAAACCGACCCAATCGTCCTGGTGTTCGGAAACAAAGCAACGTAGATACTGCTCGATCTTTTGATTGGTACGTTCAGCAGCTCCGTTAGACTGAGGGTGATAGGCAGAGGAGAAGTTCAATTTGATTCCCATTTGAGAACAAAAGGATCTCCAGAAACGTGAGACAAATTGAGAACCTCTATCAGAAACAATCTCCGAAGGAATCCCATGTAGGCGAAAAACCTCTCTCGCAAAAATCTCTGCCAATTCAGGAGAAGTCGGAAGTTTAGGTAATGGCACGAAATGGGCCATCTTAGTAAATCTATCCACCACCGTGAGAATAACAGTCTGTCTCTTGGAAGCAGGCAAATCTACGATAAAGTCTATGGACAAACAGGACCAAGGTTTCTCAGGAATGTCCAAGGGGTGTAACAGGCCACAAGGAGATGTATGAGGTTGTTTAGTCTTGGCACAAGTCTCACAAGCTGCGACGAACTCCTCAATATCTTTTCGTAGTGAAGACCACCAGAAATCCTTGGATATCAGAGAGTATGTCTTGCGAATACCAGGATGGCCAGCTACTTTACTTTCGTGAAAACATTGTAAGAGCTCCAGTTGGAGTTCAGGAGGGACAAAGTTTCTTCCCTCAGGAGTGTTTCCGGGTGCCAGATGTTGTGACTTCAAGATCTGGTCAAGTAGCGGAGAATGGATTTTGAGACTGGTATTAGCAATAATATTGCATTTGGGTACAATGGAGGACAAAAGTGGTTCAACTGAAGCAGAAGGCTCATATTGGCGAGATAGCGCATCGGCTTTAGAATTTTTTGACCCAGGTCTGTAAGTCAGAACGTAATTGAAATGGGTAAGAAATAACGACCAACGAGCCTGCCTGGAGGACAAACGCTTGGCCTCTCCGATATAAGACAAATTTTTGTGGTCCGTTAGAATGGTAACAGGATGTAATGTACCTTCCAATAAATGTCTCCACTCTTTCAAAGCCTTGATAACCGCTAGTAATTCTCTGTCACCAATGTCATATCTGCTCTCTGTACCAGACAATTTTTTAGAGAAAAATCCACATGGATGTAATGGTTTATCAACACCCAACCTTTGAGATAGGACAGCACCTAAACCAGTCTCTGATGCGTCTACCTCAAGTAGAAAAGGCAGGGAAGTGTCGGGGTGAACTAAAATTGGAGCGGAAGCGAAAAGCTCCTTGAGAGTTTTGAACGCAAGAAGAGCTTCAGTAGTCCAATTCTTAGTATCAGCCCCCTGTTTGGTCATATTGGTGATAGGCGCGATAATTGAAGAATAACCCTTAATAAAGCGCCTATAATAATTAGAAAAACCAATAAATCTCTGTACGGCTTTAAGACCTTTGGGTAAAGGCCACTCTAGAATGGACTGGAGCTTATCCGGATCCATCTTAAATCCCTCCCCAGAGATCACATAGCCGAGAAAGGTTACCTGGGTTTGATCAAAGCTACATTTCTCCAACTTGCAGTACAAGCCATGCTGGAGAAGCTTGTGCAAAACCCTCCTGACTTGCTTGTGATGAGTCTCAATCTCACTAGAATGTATGAGTATATCATCTAGGTATACAATGACGCAATCTTGCTGAAATTCCCTAAGAACCTCATTTATCAGATCCTGGAATACAGCTGGTGCATTGCATAACCCAAAAGGCATAACTGTATATTCATAGTGGCCATATCGAGTATTGAATGCCGTCATCCACTCATGTCCCTGCTGGATTCTCACCAAGTTATATGCCCCTCTGAGATCTAACTTGGTGAAAATTGTAGAGCCCTTCAAACGATCGAAGAGTTCGGTGATCAAGGGAATCGGGTAGGCATTTTTAATGGTTATCTTATTTAGGCCTCGATAATCAATACAAGGTCTTAAAGAACCATCCTTCTTTTTAACAAAAAAAAATCCAGCCCCGGCAGGGGAGGAGGACCTCCTAATGAATCCCTTGTCTAAATTTTCGTGAATATACTCCTCTAGAACTGAGTTCTCTTTCGTAGATAACGGGTATACATGACCTCTGGGCGGCATGGTACCAGGGAGTAGGTTAATTTTGCAATCAAAGGACCTGTGTGGGGGTAAGGTATCGGCTTTCTTTTTGTCAAATACTGCCTTTAAATCTAGATACTGAGGCGGAATTTGTGTCTCTGTAGGATTGTCAGAGTTAGCCGAGGTGTTGGTTAAGCAGAGAGGTGAGACCTTCCGCAAGCATTTCTCTTGACAATTCTGTCCCCATGAAACTATCTCCCCTGACTCCCAATTAATAATAGGGTTATGTCTCCTCAACCAGGAGTACCCCAGGACTATGGGAATAGACGGAGAAGAAATGAGCAGTAAGGATATGTCCTCTCTATGTAGGATGCCAACAGTTAAGTTAATCGGTATGGTCTCACGGAAAATAACAGGCTCAAGTAACGGTCTACCATCGATGGCCTCAACAGCCAGTGGTATCTCTTTTAACTGGGATGGAATAGCATGCTTGGTAGCAAAACCCTGATCTATAAAGCTCTCAGCAGCTCCAGAATCGATTAGTGCCATAGTCTTTACTACTCCCTTTTCCCACTTTAAAGAAACGGGTAACAGAAGCCTGAGCTCTTTGTAGTTGTGAATAGAGGACAAAGTAGAAACACCCAAGGCCTGTCCTCTAGAGAAACTTAGGTGCGAGCGTTTCCCGAACGATTAGGACAATTTAGGCGTAAATGACCTCTGACTCCACAATACATACATAAACCCTCCCTTCTCCTGTACTGTCTCTCCCTCTCTGTGAGATGAGTACTGCCTATCTGCATAGGTTCAGAAATACGTAAGTCCTCGAACTCAGAATTTTGAAAGGTAGGCGCTAGTTTAAAGGAGGGTCTACGGGTTCTATCTCGAGTGTTCTGCCTCTCTCTTAGGCGTTCATCAATACGAGATATAAAAGAAATTAAATCCTCCAAATTCTCAGGGAGTTCTCTAGTAGCGACCTCGTCAAGAATTACATCTGATAACCCATTCAGAAACACATCTATATAAGCCTGTTCGTTCCACTTAACTTCTGCCGCCAAGGACCTGAACTCTAGTGCATAATCCACAAGTGTTCGATTGTCCTGTCTAAGGCGCAACAGTAATCTAGCTGCATTGACCTTTCTACCAGGGGGGTCAAAAGTTCTTCTAAACGCAGCTACAAAGGCATTATAATTATAGACTAGTGGATTATCATTCTCCCATAAAGGATTGGCCCATCTCAGAGCTTTCTCAATGAGTAAAGTAATAACAAATCCAACCTTCGCTCTATCTGTAGGATAAGAGCGGGGTTGTAATTCGAAATGGATGCTAATCTGGTTCAGAAAGCCACGACACTTCTCCGGTGACCCGCCATAACGTACTGGTGGGGTAATACGGGAAGAAGCACCTACAGTGGCTACCTCTAGACCTGAGACTGCAGGAGAAATAGAAGGAGTACGTGTCTCCTCAGGTGGGTTACTAGCACGAGACAAAAGTGCCTGTAGTGCTAGAGCCATCTGATCCATCCTATGCTCCATGGCGTCAAACCTGGGATCAGAAGAACCAAGCTGACTGTTTGTACCTGCAGGATCCATTGGCCCTGTCGTAATGTCAGGATCGGGACAGGGATCCAACACGCAGGGTACAAAGAGTGGAAAGGTACGTATACCGGGCCTTAGAATGGCCGGACTAACGTACCGAGAGTAATAGAGAATAGTCAGAGACAAGCCGAGGTCGAGGGAACGAGAAGACAGATAAGCGAGAGACAAGCCGGGTCAAGGGATAACAGAGATAAGCAGGGTAGTACAACAAGCCGAGTCAAAACCAATAGAGCAAACTAGAATACCAGAGCACTGAGTGACTAGACAAGCTAGAACCACGACAGGGCAATGAGCTGAAGTGAGAAGTAAGCTTAAATACCCTGGCTCCGGATGGTAGACACGCCTCTGACAAGTACCGATTGGATATCGGACACTTGAGTGGCAGGTCGCTCGTGATAGCGTCATGACGTCACGTATTGAGCGTCCCGCTAGAAAAGGACGTGGATTCCTCGCGGTCGGTGTTTAAGTGACTGGATGAACCGCGAGGAACGAAGGAAACAGCTCGTTTGGACGGATAAACTACTAAGTCTCTACCTCTTTTAGAGGTAGAGACCTCAGGTACCCTGACACTGTCCTAGCATACAAATAGTCGTTAACAGATTTTTCTTGTTGGAGCAGGCGGTCGAACATTAGGAGTGTTGAATTCCAACGTGTCAGGCTGTCGCAAATCAAGCGCCTCACTGGCATATTGTTTCGCCGCTGGATATCTGAAAAGTGTGCCATGGCCATGTAGGAATGCCTGAAATGGCCACACACCTTCCTGGCCTGCTTCAGGACGTCCTGTAAGCCTGGGTACTTATGCACAAAGCGTTGTACGATAGATTACACACATGTGCCATGCACGGCACATGTGTCAACTTGCCCAAATTCAATGCCGCCAACAAATTTCTTCCGTTGTCACAAACCACTTTGCCGATCTCCAGTTGGTGCGGAGTCAGCCACTGATCCACCTGTGCGTTCAGGGCGGACAGGAGTGCTGGTCCGGTGTGACTCTCTGCTTTCAGGCAAGTCAACCTCAAGACGGCGTGACACTGCCGTATCCGGGATGTGGAATAGTACCTGGGGAGCTGGGGGGTGCCGTTGATGTGGAGCAAGAAGCAGCAGCAGAAGAGGACTCAGCCGAGGAGGTTATGGAAGAGGATGGAGTAGGAGGAGTAGAGGAGGTGGCAGCAGGCCTGCCTGCAAGTCGTGGCGGTGTCACCAACTCCTCTGCAGAGCCACGCATTCCATGCTTGGCAGCCGTCAGCAGGTTTACCCAATGTGCAGTGTAGGTGATATATCTGCCCTGACCATGCTTTGCAGACCAGGTATCAGTGGTCAGATGGACCCTTGCCCCAACACTGCACAATCTAGTACAGGTTGGGGATTGCCTTTTGTGCAAATAAATTTCATCCGGGTACCTTCCACTGCGGTGTCCCAATAGCTAAAATTTTTTGGAACGCCTCAGACTCCACCAGCTTGTATGGTAAAAGCTGGCAGGCTAAGAGTTCAGACAAGCCAGCTGTCAGATGCCGGGCAAGGGGGTGACTTTGTGACATTGGCTTCTTACGCTCAAACATGTCCTTGACAGACACCTGACTGTGGGCAGATGAGCAGGAACTGCTCAAGGCGAGAGACGGAGTGGCGGATGATTGAGAGGGGGCAAGGAGGACAGCAGTGGTTGACATGGCTGAAGATGCTGGACCAGGAGGAGGATGGCGGCTTTGAGTTTGTGTGCTGCTTGTACTCATGTGTTGATCCCATAGGCGTTTGTGATGTGCGATCATGTGCCTTCGCAAAGCAGTTGTACCTAGGTGGGTATTGGACTTCCCACGACTCAGTTTCTTTTGGCACAGGTTGCAAATGGCATCGCTGTTGTCAGAGGCAGACACACAAAAAAAATGCCACACTGCTAAACTCTGCAATGACGGCATTCTGGTGGTGGCAACAGCATGCGTTGATTGGCGTGCTGTCTGACTGACCCCAGGTGCCGATGCATGCTGTCTGTGCCACTAGCTCCTTGCCACGACCTCCCCCTGCTTCCAACTCGTCTTCTCCTCCTCTCTCTCTCCCCATCTGAACTTTCCCCCTGTTCTTCTTCTCTTCTAGCGGGAACCCACGTGACATCCACGGACGCATCGTCATCATCAACCGCTTCACTTGTATCTGACAACTCAGCAAAGGAAGCAGCAGCGGGTACAACATCATCATCATCACACCGTATGTCCATGTGTGTAATGCTGCCTGACTGAGACATATCCCTGTTATCTACATCCTCTGGCAATAATGGTTGCGCATCACTCATTTCTTCCAACTGATGTGTAAATAACTCCTCTGACAGATCAAGTGAAGCGGCTGCGGTGCTAGTGTTAGTGGTGGCGGCAGGCGGGCGAGTGGTAACTTGAGAGGTGCCCGAAGCTAAGCTGGTGGAGGATGGTGTGTCGAGGTTCCGAGCGGAAGCTGTAGAAGATTGGGTGTCCTGTGTTAGCCAGTCAACTATGTCCTCAGAACTTTTCGAGTTCAGGGTACGTGGCCTCTGAACACTGGGCATTATTCTAGGGCCAAAGGGAATCACAGCACCACGACTACGACGGCCCCTGCGGGGTGGCCTGCCTCTGCCTGTCCTTTTTATTTTCGATTAGTGGTACTATGCATGCAAGCTACTGTGACAACAGATATGAGTGGCACTGTGCACTGGCAGAAGTTGGCAGAGTAGACGCTGTAGGCCTGACACACACGCTTGCAGACAACTAACTGCTATTCAATCTATTACAGTCAAAAATTTTTATTTATTTTAAATGTACACTACTGTTACACCAGATATGAGTTGCACTGGTGTGACACTGTGCCCTGGCAGGCCCTGAAATGCACACATGTGAAGGAAATTGACTGCTATTATATTACAGTCAAAAAAGTTTAGTTTTTTTTTAAATGCAAGCTATTGGGACACCAGATATGAGTGGTGGCACTGGGCAAGTGGGCACAGTATACGCTGTGAGCCTGACACACACGCTGGCAGGCAGGCAACTTTTATTAGATTACACAGAAAAAAAAAAAAAGCAGACTGATGTTCTAGCCCTAAAAAGGGCTTTTTGGGGTGCTGTCCTTACAGCAGAGATCAGATATGTCCTTCAGGACTGTAGTGGACACTGAATACACTAGCCTAGCTCTCGATTTCCCTATTAAATCAGCAGCAGCACACTGTCCCTCCTCTCACTAAGAATACAGCTTCCGAATGAATCTAAAATGGATGCTGTCCAGGAGGTGGGAAGGTCTGGGAGGTCTGCTGACTGTGAGGTACAGGGTCAAAGTTTACTCAATGATGACGAATAGGGGCGGACCGAACATCGCATATGTTCGCCCGCCGTGGCGAACGCGAACAAGCTATGTTCGCCAGGAACTATTTGCCAGCGAACTATTCGGGACATCTCTACTGCCAAACAACCAGCAGAAAGAAAAAAATAGCCAAGTGAGAAATATTGTAGAAGTTGACTATTTCTTCAGCTTAGTTATGTTAAGGTAAATGTTGAAGCTTAACTGTACACATATTGATAGTTAATAAACCCCTTAAGAATACTTTGTCTGGAATTTAGAAGAATTTGAAATACTAGTTATAGGCAATATTTGGCTACTTGTTGTGTTGTTGAAAATGAAAGTTTTGACTTGTTTTTACCCTGGAATTGATCATGTATTTTTAAAAATGCATTATTATACTTATTTATTATTACACTTTGTTTTGTTTTGAATATGTGTTTGGTTTTCCTGAGCGTTGAAGGTATTAACCCCTTAAGACCGGAGGGCGTGCTATTACGTCCTTTTAAAAGCGGCTCTAAACGCCGCAGGGCGTAATGGTACGCCCTCCGGTTTTTAGTAACTTACCCGGTCGCCGGCGGTCCCACGCCGGCGATCGCGGTTGGGGGGACTCCCAGGGAGCCCCCCCCGCGGCACATCTTCCTCCTCCGGTCCCTCCCGGTCATGTGAGAGTGAGGTCCTTGCGAGGACCTCACAATCACATGGCCGGTATAGCTGGCTTCTGTATTGCCAGCAGGGGGACCAACTGTAATGACAGTTGGCCCCCCTGCTGGCTGAAAATCAAATAAAAATAATGTTAAAAGTGTAAAAAAAATAATGTATACTTAGATCATATATATATATATTATATATATGATCTAAGTATATATATACACATATACATACACACACATACACCGTCTAGGTGTATTTTAATATTAATATATATATAATTATATATATATTAATATCAAATTACACGTAGACTGATACTGATTAAATATATATATATAATTATTGTTATATATATATTTATAAATAATATAAAAAAATAAATATGTAAATACGTAAAAAAATAAAATAAAAAAAATAATTAAAAATAAAATATTAAAAAATATATAGATGTGTTTTATTTCGTTCTAACTGTATTGTGATATTAATATATATATATATTTATATCAAAATACACGTAGAACAAAATAATATATATATCTATATACATAAATATATACGTATATATCACTATATATATACCTATATATAAATAAAAATATAAAAAAAAAAAATATATATATATATATATACGTATGTATTAAGGCCTTTTGGCCTGTAATTGTGGGAGGGGCGTATGACACACCTCTTCCCTACTTAAGGGACACCCCTTACCTGGCTCCATATCGTTCGAGGTCAGCGCTGCATCATTTCCACTTCCGGGTCATCCAGATGCCATTTTACCTGATTACTCCATGAGGTTTTTTAAGCAGAGCTGTGTCAGGAATCCAGCCACAGGCTTTTCCGGCCTACCACTTTCTTTCTTCAATCCATCGCCGTGGATGGTGTCCAAGTGACTCACAAACTGTAAGTCAACCTACCCGTTATGCCAGGCATCAGTCCCACGGCACCATGCACGGGTCAGGTCCTCACTTTACGGCTGCATTTTGTTTAAGTCTGTTCTAAAACCATTGCATGTTCATGCATATCATTCGTTTAAACCCCCTACCGGTCTTTGGGTGTACTACAGGCTTCTTAGACATTATCGCATTTCATGTACAAACCAACGAACCACTGCATTTTCGCCTACACACTGACCCCTACCGGTTATTTGGTGTACTACAGGCTTCTCAGACATTATTGCATTTCATGTACAAACCATCGAACCACTGCATTTTCGCCTACACACTGACCCCTACCGGTCATTCAGTGTACTACAGGCTTCTCAGACATTGCATTTCATGTAAAAAAACAACCTTGCTTCATTTAAATGATTGTCATTTCGGTTTGTGTTTTCTGGTCGGCACTTATTCATAGTATATTCTATGCACGATTGCTGTTCGCATTAAAATGCATATGGTTAAGCTATTCATGCTAACTTCTGTTTCCCTTCATACTAAGATTCGGTTATTCTGCTATGTATTCACATAGATCTTTTTCGTGAGTTACATTTCATCATTTCATGTATTTACATTTGGTTAAAAAGTTGCTTGGTTAAATAGACAGACCATTTTCATGCTATTTTTAAGGTATCACTTATTACATCAAGGGTATGAAACCAGCTAACGTTTCTGTATAGACAGTGGACTCCCACGCTTACTGGAGTTTTTTTTTTTTATAATTATCCATTTCATTACAATTAAATCAGCCTACGTTACAGGCCTCATTTCTTTGTTGTTAACCATGACACAAGGATTTAATTCCTTTTCATGCATACTCGGGTTGAATCACACGTACTGATCCAACCAATCATACGTTTCCTGCACAGTAATCGGTTAAACTTTCAAATACTTATTTTACACGATCTTAGGTTGTCTATTTTGTTTCAGTTTGCTTATTATATATATATGGTTTTAATAATAATAGTTATTTTATTTTACAATGCAGATATTAAATGTATATTACAGTTATGGTTAGCCTACATTACGGCTCCTTTTTCTGTCATGCTCGTACGACATACCACGAGTTCAAGGACATGGTCCTATTTTCAAAGAGTATAATGGAGATATGATGTTATTACAACCATGTACATTACGATTACATGGCACTAACTATTCAGGCCATTTCTTATCATACTCATACGATATACCACGAGTATATAAGAACACGGTCCTACCTTCCACAGAGGGTTTCGGGTTGAATCACACGCATTGGTTCAACCACTCATACGTCACGTTACAACATTTTCTGCATAGATTGTCATTTCACATAATTTCACATGGCATTTACAAACTCAGGCCTTTTCTTGACACACTCAGACGACGTAACACGAGTATTCAAGAACACGGCATATACGTCTCACAAGACTTTCGGTTTTTGAATCACACGTTCTGGTTCATACATTCATACGTCACTTTACAGCAACATTTATGATTCTGCATATTGTCACTTCACATTAAAAAGTCCCTTGCATTCCCAGATCAGTTTAGTGACATGCATATCATCTGATCACCTTCCATATATACACAATACACGGCCAATCCCCTGCTGCCAGGTATCGGACTCAGCGTAACGCTTGTCACCAGGCATGGGCAGTCATGTCACTATCATACTCATAGATTTTACACCTCCCACACATACTGCTAGAAGCCCTAATCCCAGCCTATACAGATTACACAGCTCTCACAGGATCCATTCTCACTCTATCCCTTTTTAGGTTTATCCAGGTTTTCATACCTGTCGAATCTCAAAACTTCATACATACTACCAGGTACGTAAGCCTGCTCACGTTGTAGTTCACATACGTTTCATTCTTCTAGGCCATAGAGTACTGGCAAGTTAGGGTATAGGCTCAAATAGGTACCTCCCTTCTTGGCATTTCTGCCTATCGTTTAGTGGTCCGCGAGGCCAACACCCCGCCTCAACGTTTCGGAGGCAAACGCCATCGGGCCACACGTGAGTTAGCCGCCTCGCAATATTATAGAGAGGGCCTCACCTGTCACTCCCTCCCCCTGTTTTCTTTTACTATCACCGAGAGGCCTACGATTCCTGCCACTACGACGGGTGGCCTCAATAACCCCTCGCGCCAACTCATAGACAGAGCCTCTCATAGCCACTTGGCAACTAGCAGGGCCTCACCTGTCACAAAACAAGCTTAATTTTTCACCTTTCAGGCCTAGTTAGCCTGCCAGTATCACCCCTGGGGAATCGGTCACTACACCCCTTACCATGGCTGGGTCGGCCGCTGCGACCCCTCCAGCACTGGTTGAGTTGCAATCACTTTCTACAGCCATCTGTTTCAGGGCACATGCTAAATCTGTGTCCAAATAAAATGTATCCCAAAACTATACTTAACATCAATAAACATTTCTGTACTTACGACATTACTGCCACATCATCCATCTAGACATTTGGTGGAATTCATTATCTTGGGTCTATCAGAATGATTCACACAGGCCTCATACACATGCCTTTCGGAATCCTGGAATGTCCTAATTTACAATCCGCACAACAAACCCTACAGCGGTGGAGACACTCATAGCCAGGAAGTGGCAGAGGACTTCCTATGGGGGCCCTTCCAGTCCCCTCCGTTCACCACATGGCGGACAAACCCCATCGGTATTGTCACGGGGAAATCTTCTCACAAACAGAGACTTATCATTGATCTATCAACACCTCACACCTCTGCCACTCCTAGTCTGAACTCCCTCATACCCTCTGAGGAATTTTCACTGCAATATTCCACCATAGATCACGCCATTACGGCTATCATGCAGGCAGGGGCCGGAGCATGGCTCAGTAAGACTGATGTCACAATGCTTTCAAGTTACTGCCTATCCACCCTACACTGTGTCACCTGCATGGTATCAAGTGGGCAGGGAACTACTATTTTGCTCACGTTTAACATTTAGGTTCCAAAGTAGTCCGGCCATTTTCGACGTATTCGCCGAAACCCTATGCTGGTTTTATTAAATATAGCCAGATGCCCTACAGTTATACATTATCTGGATGATTTCTTACTGGTCGAGGAGAATATTTCCCCTCCCAGTAGCCTAAAAGAAACCATCAGTCTATTCGAACAGGTGGGTGTCCCAGTCTCCTCCACCAAGACTGAAGGACCAGGCCACCATGCAAGCTAGCCTGCCACGCCCAAGGTAGAAAACATTCTGATCAACATAATCTCTACATACAACTCGGTACTTGCAACCGCAAGAATTACAGTCTCTGCTTGGGTCACTGAATTTTGCCATTCGCATCATACCTCAAGGCCGGGCTTTCATCTCACAACTCCTTTACATGTTTCCCACTTTTAGACATGATGGACACAGGTCACCCCTGGATACCCAAGCCACGGCAGGCGTAATTATGTGGAGAAAATTTTTTAACTACCTTGAATGGTAAAAGCATGTTCCTTCCAAAATTGTCTGACTCCTCACCTACCATTTGGTCAGACGCGGCGTCTACCACAGGTTTTGCAGCAATTTTTCAGGAACGAATGGCTTTGGGGCAGCTGGCCTTCAGAAGTTCAGGACATGGAGGGTTTTTCCACTACCTCAGCTCTGTTTGAGATATATCCCATCGTGACGGTTGCCATGGCATGGGTGCATTTATGGGCAGGTTCGTCTGTACGTTGCTACTCAGACAGCCAAGTAACTTGTCACATTATAAACAAGGCCGATCCAAATCACTGACTATTATGAGATTCTTGAGGAAACTCACTTGGCTGGCTGCATGTCATAATTTTCTCTTGTTTTGTATTCATGTTCCAGGTGTATGTAACACTGCTGCTGACAATTTGTCTCGCTTTAATTTCCAGGCTTTTCTTCAAATACTCCCGTCAGCCGCACTCACAGCCACGAACACCCCACTATTCCACCATCTAGTAATGGACTAGATGCTATTATGCAACATAGCAGAACATTGTCCCAATTAGCACTGTCTACTAATACCCGGGAAACTTACGATAGAGCTTTCATTTGATTTAAAGATTCCTTTCTGAACACAACATCTTACAACCTTTCATCGTGACATCCTGGTTGGGCTTTGCTTCTTTTTGCCACCTCAAACTCAAACTATCATACAACACAATCAAACCATATCTGACAGGCATCCAACATCACATGCTAACTTTACAACCAGACAAATCAAGTGTCCTCCTACCAATTAAGAACATCCTTAGGGGTATTTAGAGATCCGAACCCCCACGTACGGCCCAGAGGCTACCCATAGATTTCCATATTTTTAAAGACTTATACAATTCACTAGATTTAAACCCTTTGCCAACAACACAAACCTCATCGTTAAAACCGCCATATACGTAGCCTTGTTTATGGTTTCTTGAGACCAAGAGAATTTACCGCCATCAGCACAAAACAGTCCACTCACATCCTACTTCATTCACACTTAACAAAACACATGGACTATTATATCTTGACTCTGCCTCACTCCAAAACCAGTCAACATGCACTTTCAGTAGAGGTTAAGTACTATCCTACTCACAACAGGTGTAGCCCCGTCAAACTACTGGACTCATATACCCAGCATAACAACGAACCACCATCTCAACCACTTTCAGTCTACAAGGTTCGGTACTCACTACCACCACCTTTATGACACACGTCAGGTCTTTACTTACACAGCTGGGCCTCAAATCAGCTAACTATTCGGGCCACTCCTTCCGCATAGGAGCGGCCTCCACAGCATCCAGTGCAAACATTCCAGTTCATGTTATCAAGTCACTAGGGCGCTGGAAATCATCGGCTTACTCTAGATACATACCTAACCCGGTACAAGAAGTAAGAAATGCCTTTCAAGACATGTCTGGTTAAAGTATGTATATTGCTGGTATGTAATAAATTTGATTTTCTACTTTTGCCCTCTTTATTTACAGGCCTACCTCATCGCCGGTTCCGGCACACCACAACCGACTTGCTCTTTTAATACCATCCTACACTTATCAGTGTTTGTATCTTCTGTACTATCATGAGCCCTTAACACAAGTATTAAGGCCTTTTGGCCTGTAATTGTGGGAGGGGCGTATGACACACCTCTTCCCTACTTAAGGGACACCCCTTACCTGGCTCCATATCGTTCGAGGTCAGCGCTGCATCACCCTCCCACCCACTCCTCATTATTAACTCCTTTTCTCTTTACATTTCTTCTTGGTGGGCCCTCTTTATTTACAGGCCTACCTCATCGTCGGTTCCGGCACACCACAACCGACTTGCTCTTTTAATACCATCCTACACTTATCAGTGTTTGTATCTTCTGTACTATCATGAGCCCTTAACACAAATATACATATATGTATATATATACATATATTAATTCTACACATATATTTATGTAATAATTTTACATAATTAGGTATCCTAATTAATTACAATTAGCGGGACCTGCCTGACCACCCATGCCGAAAGTATAGGGAATTTAATTTGCTAGCACTATATTTAACCCTATAACTTTCCAAGACACCATAAAACCTGTACATGGGGGGTACTGTTTTACTCGGGAGACTTCGCTGAACACAAATATTAGTGTTTCAAAACAGTAAAATGTATTACAACCATGATATCGCCAGTAAAAGTGACGTTTTTTGCATTTTTCACGCACAAACAGCACTTACACGGACGATATTATTGCTGCAATACTTTTTACTGTTTTGAAACACAAATATTTGTGTTCAGCGAAGTCTCCTGAGCAGTGGCGTACATACCAGGGTCGCAGGGGTCGCGGCTGCGACCGGGCCCGGCCCACCAGGGGGCCCGGCCGCCCCTGCGACCCGGTATGTACCCACAGGGCCAGCCTCTTCTGCTGGGGGGCCCAGGAGCCGGCCACCTCCGGGCCCCCCGAGGCTGGCCCTGCTGTCACCCGGCTGGCGGGCGCGCGAGGGAGCACTGTCCCCTGAGTGCTCCCTCTTCAGCTCCCTCGCGCACCGCACTGAAACCGGAGCCGGAAGATGACGTCATCTTCCGGCTCCGGTATCAGTACGCGGCGCGCGAGGGAGCTGAAGAGGGAGCACCCAGGGGACAGTGCTCCCTCGCGCGCCCGCCAGCCGGGTAACAGCAGGGCCAGCAACACCACTGGACCCCAGGGAATCCCCCCAGCTCTCACACAGGTAAGGAGGCTGGGGGGATTACATTTAAAAAAACAACAGAAAAAATGTGAGTGTGTTAGTGTTAGTGAGTGTGTGTGTGTGTGTGTGTTAGTGTTAGTGAGTGTGTTAGTGAGAGTGGTAGTGAGTGAGTGTGTTAGTGAGTGTGTTAATGTGAGTGTGTTAGTGTTAGTGAGTGTGTTAGTGAGTGTGTGAGTGTTAGTGAGTGAGTGTGTGTGTTAGTGAGTGTGTTAATGTGAGTGTGTTAGTGTGAGTGAGTGAGTGTGTTAGTGTGTGTGTGTGTTAGTGAGAGAGAGTGTTAGTGAGTGTGTTAGTGAGTGTGTTAGTGTGAGTGTGAGTGTGTTAGCGTGAGTGTGTGAGTGTGTTAGTGTGAGTGAGTGTGTTAGTGTGAGTGATTGTGTTAGTGAGTGTGTTAGTGTTAGTTTGTGTGTGTGTTAGTGAGTGAGTGTTAGTGTTAGTTTGTGTGTGTGTTAGTGAGTGAGTGTGTGAGTGAGTGTGTGTGAGTGAGTGTGTGTTAGTGAGTGTGTGTTAGTGAGTGTGTGTTAGTGAGTGTGTGTTAGTGAGTGTGTCTGTTACTGAGTATGTTTGTGTGCGTCTGTCACTGAGTGTGTGTCTGTCAGTAAATGTGTGCGTCTGTTCATGAGAGTGTGTGTGTCTAAAGCACTTACCTTTCTCCAGCGCCGGGCTCCCTTGGCGCTGGGGATCTCTCCGTCCCGATCCGCCTCTCAGCTCCGAATGCACATGCGTGGCAAGAGCCACGCGCGCATTCAAACCGCCCATATAGGAAAGCATTACTCAATGCTTTCCTATGGACGTTCAGCGTCTTCTCACTGTGATTTTCACAGTGAGAATCGCAGAAAATCCTCTAGCGGCTGTCAATGAGACAGCCACTAGAGATGGATTAACCCTCAGTGAAACATAGCAGTTTCTCTGAAACTGCTATGTTTTCAGCTGCAGGGTTAAAACTAGAGAGACCTGGCACCCAGACCACTTCATTGAGCTGATTTGATCTGGGTGTCTGTAGTGGTCCTTTAAGTGTATGTGTTTATGCATGCACTGGCGTACATACCGCGGTCGCACGGGTCGCAGCCCTGCGACCAGGTGCCCACCCGCCATGTGTTGCGGCCCCAGCCCGCGCAGAGTAAGCGCGGGGGGGGGGGGCCCACAGATCAGTTTTCGCACCGGGGCCCCATGGGTTGTGTGTACGCCACTGCTCCTGAGTACAACAGTACCCCTCATGTACAGGTTTTATGGTGTTTTCAAAAATTACAGCGTCAAATATAAGGCTTGTGTTTAATTTTTTTCACATTAAAATTCGCCAGATTGCTTACGTTGCCTTTATGACCCTATGGTAGCCCAAGAATGAAAATTACCCCTATGATGGCATACCATTTGCAATAGTAGACAACCAAAGGTATTGCAAATGGGGTATGTCCAGTCTTTTTTAGTAGCCACTTAGTCACAAACACTGGCCAAAATTGGCGTTTTTTGCATTTTTCACACACAAACAAATACGAACGCTAACTTTGGCCAGTGTTTGTGACCAAATGGCTACTAAAAAAGACTGGACATCGCTTATTTGCAATACCTTGGGTCGTCTACTATTGCAAATGGCATGCCATTATGGGTGTAAATTTATTTCCTGGGCTACTATACAGTCTCAAAGGCAACGTAACCAATCTGGCGAATTTCAATTTCAAATGTAACACGCTATATTTGACCCTGTAACTTCCCAAAACACCATAAAACCTGTACATAGGGGGTACTGTTTTACACGTGAGACTTTGCTGAATACAAATATGTGTATTTTATTGCAGTAAAAGCAAACAGTATTATGACATTGACAGTTAAAATGTCATGTAGAACGAAAAAAATCTAAAAAAATCATATTTTCTCCCATTTTTTTCATATTAAATTATGTTTCATAGCTAAATATTTGATATTAAATGAAAGCCCTGTTTCCCCTGAATAAAATGATATAAAATAAGGGGGGGTGCATTTAATATGAAAGAGGTGAATTATGGTTGGACAGGCATATAGCGCAAATGCCAGGTTTTGTTTACGTTTTGTTTCGTTCACAACTTGGACATTTGGCTGCGGTGTTAAGGGGTTAAGCAGGTATTAAAGAAACACTATATAGTCACCAAAACAACTTTAGGTTAATGAAGCAGTCAGTGGCGTACACACAACCCATGGGGCCCTGGTGCGAAAACTAATCCGTGCCCCCCCCCCCCCCCCGCGCGCTTACTCCGCGCTGACTGGGGTCGCAACACATGGCGGCGGGCACCTGGTTGCAGGGGTCGCAGGGCTGCGACCGCGGTATGTACGCCAGTGCATGCAGATGCACATACACTTAAAGGACCACTACATACACCAAGATCACATCAGCTCCATGAAGTGGTCTGGGTGCCAGGTCCCTCTAGTTTTAACCCTGCAGCTGAAAACATAGCAGTTTAAGAGAAACTGCTATGTTTCACTGAGGGTTAATCCAGCCTCTAGTGGCTGTCTCATTGACAGCCGCTAGAGGAGCCTCCGCGATTCTCACTGCGATTCTCTCCGCGATTCTCACTGTGAAAATCACAGTGAGAAGACGCCGAACGTCCATAGGAAATACTTTCCTATGGGCGGTTTGAATGCGCGCGCGGCTCTTGCCACGCATGCGCATTCGGAGCGGAGAGGCGGACAGTTTGACAATTTACCTGGGATCTACCAGGATAGGGGCTGTAGTAGGGGATAGGGCCTCTAGGTGGGTGTGTGGGTGTCACTGAGTGTGCGAGGGATGCAGAGTGGGTATGGAGGCAGTGTGTAAGGGGTGCAGAGTGTGTGTGTGTGTGCGGGAGGCTGTGCATGTGGGACAGTGTGTGTATGGGGGTGCAGTGGGAGCACTGTGTGTAGGAGGGGCAGTGTTTGTGTGAGGGGTGTAGTGTGTGCATGGGAATGCAGTGTGTATATGTAGGGTGCAGTGGGTGCACTGTGTGTGTTTTGGGCCAGTGTGTGTATGATGGTGTATTGGGGGCAGTGTGTGTATGGGAGTGCAGTGTTTGTGTGGGGGAGAAGTGTGTGTGTGGCGGAGATGTGTGTGGGGAGACGTGTATGGGGGTGCAGTGATTGTGTGGGGGTGCACTGTATGTATGGAGGAGAAGTGTGTGTGGGGGTGCAGTGTTTGTGTGGGGTGCACTCTGTGTGTGGGGGTGCAATGTTTGAATGGGGAGCACTGTGTGTATGGAGGAGAAGTGTGTGTGTGGGGTGCAGTGTGTATGGGGGAGAAGTGTGTGTGTGTGTGTGTGTGTGGGGTGCAGTGTGTGGGGGTGCAGTATGTGTGTAGTGGTACAGTGTGTGTGGTGGGGCAGTGTGTATATGGGGGGCTGTGGGGGCAGTGTGTGTGTAGTTGAAGGAGGGGGCAGAGTAAACCAAATGTTTTTTTGTTTTTTATTAAAAAAATATTATTTATATCCCCCCTCCCTTCTTACCTTTGCCTGGGAGTGGGGATATTATTTACAATTCCTGGTGGTCCGGTAGAATCTCTTGATCCAAGGATTGATTTGACTGCCATTCTGGGGTTCTAGTGGGGAGTGGACTCTAGCCTGCAGCTCCTCCGTGCTGCCTGCCCAGCAATGTGCCTGCGGACCGGTGAGAGAGATCTCTGATCAGTGAAGGCACTTAGCAGGGCCGGCTCTTGGATAGCACCGGCCATGCAGGAGAGAGCATCGGCTCTTAGGGAGGGGGGGGGGGGGCAATTGCCCCATTGGATCCGCCACTTGCATAAAGTGTTCTGGGGGTAAAGAGCTGCATCTCTGGGATTTACTTGCAAGAACTGTGCTCTCAGAAAGTCTCAAACGTTGTACCAAGTGTTTGCTTATAATCTATATGTTTTCCTTTTGGCCTTTATATTGTATAGACATTTTAAGGTAAGGAGGGGGCTTTTAAAATTAGCAATTGATCTTTGGACAAAATTGTTGGTATAAGCTGTAGCTGGGCTCTCTAACACTATAAGGAGTAATTCTAAAAAATAAATAAAAATCCTTGGGTTTGGTTATTGGCAAGCGTCTGTATTCTATTTATGTAATCCATTGGAAACATAGTGAAAAAAATTAAGCATAAATAAAGCCCCCAGATGTGATTGTTACAAGTAATTAAAAGTAATCACAGAACACAGAAATCGTGCAGGCTTAACGGACTCATCTTCAAAGTTCTCAATTAGACGTTCGCAAGATTCAAATGCATTGCACAGCCAGATATTAGAATAAAAAAGTAATCATTAAAGCATGTTTTGGTTCGGTCGCCGCAACCGCAATCCTGCTGATTTCAGTGGTATTTTATTAATAAAGTCCCGCGGGGAGGGCTTTGAGAACGGAATAACGAATGCTGGCTTAACCATGTAAGTGCTACAATAGCCGATGCAACGTTAGGTTGCAAAAATACAGTAAACAAGTGACATGAACATTAGCGATTTAATTAAAAGAGCTGTACAGTGCAGTCAGCAGTCTGTTGGACGGATGAAAGGTGGGGAGCATTCAGGGGAAGGGTGATGAGGGCCAGGTGGGTATCGATGTACGGATAGATTTCTGTTACATCAGCGACAATTCAGATCAAACTATGTCACTTCATTTCAGTATCACTGAGCTATCAGCGTTAAAGCCCTTGGGATCTTCAGGAATTAATAATAAAAAAAAAACAATATTGCAACAACACATGTTGATATACCATGGTAATTCTCCTGTTTATTGTGACATCTGCCGCTGTGTTCTCATCCTTAATTTATATTCGTATGGGGGGGAAAAAGGCTGTGAGTCTCTGTGAATGAAAACTGTGTTTGTAGATGTGTTACAGGTAATGAGCCATTCCTAAAATAGAAATATTGGGCAAAGTATGAATGCAGGAGATCTTTTTTTTTTTTATCCTAACAGTCGGATGGCTAAGTAGGTCCTCTAAGGCTATAGATAAATCAAAAAACAGAAGAAAGGGCTGCGCCACAAACCAAACAGCAATATTAAAACAATCTTCGAAAGGTAAAGAAAGGATAAAATATTGCACAATATTAAAATATGTAGAGAGTATAGTCCAAAAACTCCTCGCATAAAGATGCCTCTACTAAGAGAGAGAGAAGCAGCTGTAACTGTTGAATGAGAGGTGAGGTAATTTGGGACTTGGGGGATATGGCCTTTTCAGATAACCTTTTCAGACAGTTTGAATATCCACATAATCCACATTATTATCTTTAAGGGTTGCTGCCTTCTTTTTATCTTACTTTTGGTTATTTAGCCCTGATACATTTGTGTATATTGCCTCTAGGGCTATTCAATAGTGTTAATGGTGTTTATCTATTTATAAAGGTTGTGAATTTAGCAGGGCTTAAAATCATCCACAAAATCACAGGACACCCAAGTCTAGGAAGCTGGTCCAGGGTGGGTGGAGGACAGCGAGACCCTAACCAAGCTGCGGCGGTTTGTGGGGTTTACGGCGGTTATGGTGTTCCAGTGCAGTGCTTATTGTGCTCGCAAGTAATAGGAAGCAGCGATTGACGGAGGTACACGGTCGACGTGCCAGGCGGTCCGTCACAGTCGCCTTAACCACTCCTCATATCTATTGTTTTTTTTTTTCTTATGATTTATTTTAATACTTTCTATACTTGTACTAACCAGTCCAATGGTATTAATAGCTCAGACCTTGTAGCTGTCCGTCATAACTGTCCATCTTATAACATCCTTATTGAACGCTTATCTCTTCTCTGGTCAAATACCCACAATTTTGAAATCAGCAAGAGTGGTACCAATTCCAAACTATATACATACTACATGCAGTATCTAATATCTTAGAGTATGTACCCGTAGCTATGTTGGTATTACTAAATGTCCAACAGTCTAATGCGTCTTTTATTTGTATTGTATAAATAAATGTAACCATTGCAGTGCCATATGTTCAAAAGCATTTTCAGATACTGCACTGTTAAATATATACCTGAGCGCGCATGGAGTATCACGTTACCCTGGACACACAAGTGTGCTTTTTTTTTTTCTGTGAACTACATACCTCAGTAAAAGCTTCAGTGATTCTTAATGGGGGCACATGCAGAGTGTATCTCTGGATACACATGAAAATAAGAGAAAGGCTAAAGTTTTGGTCCTGTTAAACATTTTCAATAAATAACTGTAGTTTGGGTCGACTAGAAAAATGTATAGTAGACACTGCTTTATGGTTCTGATTGTTATGGATATCATCAATTTTTTTAAATGCTAATTAATTTCCAATCAAAAAAAGGCCCTCAACACCATTTACCCAAGGTTCTAAGGCCATGGTGACAATGTGTATGCACTTATAAAAGATATGCGTACGCTATTCTTCTGGAACTAGTGAAATGGAAATTCTTTTACAAATGACGTTTGTTAATTACTCTGAGTTCAAATCATATGTCTTTAGCCGAGCGCTAATGAGGTGGAAGAGAGTTTATTTCAGTTGTTTTCATTTTTTTTAATTATCATTATTATTTTATTTTATTTTGTGTGCATTGTGCGAGCTGCGCTTTATGATATTTTTAGGAGGGAACCGTCTGCTAATTAATAATTCATGTGCCAGAATTCCAAAGAGACACTGATTAAAATGTATATCTGTCTTCAAAAGGAATAATGTGTGAAAGTCATTAAGATTTATAATTACATCTATCGGGTACGATCCGTATGAGTCTGCCCCACATACATTACATTTCCCGTTAAGCCATATTCAAATCATCTTTGCTAAAGAAGTGAGCGCTGGTATTTACCAAAGCTGAGTTTTGGGGCCTTAGGTGCCTTTAGATATTAAAGTTCATCGGTTACCGTGGAGTTTTTTTTTGTACTCATTAGACTTGTGTTTTTCGAAACTTACTTGGATCTCATTCATGAAAGCTAAATAAGAGCAAGTGCTACATCATGAAAAATGTGCTGTTTGTTCAAAATTTAGCAACTGTCCGCAGGACTACTTTAGTTTTGACACAAAGGTGGGACAGTATAAAAAGTGACTGAGGAAAAATGTTCTGTAAGCAAATATATATCTCAGTTTAGCCATCCATATATAATCTTTGAGTCTATCCATCTCTCAATCTATCCATCATCTTTCTGTTCGTCTGTCCATCCATTCATCATTTCTGGCCATCAATCAGTCCTAACATCCATCCATCCATCTGTCCATTCATCCTCACTCTGCCAATATGTCTATATCAAGACTTTAATTTATTTTTAGTTTGAAAGTAGATATTTTTCACTTTGTTTATTCCCCCAGCAATATATCTGGCTATCATGTTGATCATCCCATAAAGCACAGGCCTTCGAGGACCTGGGAGTGTGAATATTAAGAGTGAGAGGATTTCACACTCACTGCTCTGTGTTCTGTAATCACAAAGGATGTCTTCTATTAAATAGATGCTTTTATCTCAGTAACCACAAATATAGTAGCAATGTTTCAATGTAGCCTTAATCATGCATCCATTCTTTGTGGTCCATGTCCATGGTGGACTTCATAGAAATATCTATGCATCTCTATGAGGAACGTTCAGTGTGCCTCGGGTGGAGACATTGAATGTCATTGCTGCTCACTGTGCCACACTGCCCCAGAAAGCCCCTCAAGTAGCCATCTGATGAGTGGCCAGTGGGGTTATTCCCTAGGCTGTAATGTAAACACTGCATTTTCTCTTAAAAGACAGTGTTTTACTGCAAAAAGCCTGAAGGGACTGATTATACTCACCAGAACAAATACAGTACGCTTAAGTTCTTCAACTAATGCCATAAATTAACTCAGAGATAGGAAAAAGGTATATGATCATATCCTGGCATTTGCTGCCTTTCTAATGTCTTGTGCACTGAGTAGAGCAGAAGGGAAGGTTGTGCCCTTCAGAATTCACCAAACACTAGACAGCAGGGAGAGCAAACTAGGAACTCGTTCCCACAAGCAGTCCCTTTGCACATCGGATGTTTGTTTTAATTTTGAAGAGTGCTTTATTGCAAATTTTATTTTTATTAATTATTTAGCACCTTAAGAACATTACAATCTAGCGTTTGTAACCAATCAATAACATCTTTTGACTTTAGCCAGGTATCACGTGACAATTATCCAAACGATCACAGTCCAAATTCTGCAAACCTTTTCTAACTATGTTCCTGATCTACCCCCACCATGTGCCTGAGTCACAGTCAAATGGTCATTCTATTTTTGTAAGTAGGTGCTATCATAATACTTCTGAGACACAACTTGTGTCTGCTGTACACTGTCTATCAAGGAGAACTCATTATCGCCCCTGCTCCATGCAAATGGTATCTATGCCGCAGCAATTCCTTCTTTCGTTACTTCAATCTTCTTTGATACTCCTTGGCCTGCTTTGAATTTAACCAGCAGAATTGTTTATGAGCCTAATTAGCTTCACATGTGGATTCATCTGAGACATTTATATCTCCATTTCATTCTAATAGTCTTTTAAGCAAGACAGAGCTTGTTGCTGGCAGTGAAGCCTGTTTCCGAAACAATGGCATTTCTTTCAGAAGGAGACTAAGTGCCAGCCAACTCAAGCTGTCCAGACGACTGTGCCAATTTGCTGCAGAATATGTATATCAGTTGCCCGAGAAGAAAAGCGAGACTATTTTACTATGTTTGCTTACATGGGCATCTCGCGTCACTATCCTTTGGAAGATCAGTATTAAAGGGGAGTTAGAGCACTCTAATGGGAAACCCTCTCTAGACAACCTTTACACATGAGACTTCTTTGGCCATTTTTACGCAAGTTGATACCATCCATCGAAGAATGTCTTAGGAAGTGTTTTCTTGTTGAAAATATGCATCACTCATTAAGAAATGACACTGTTATTGCAAGGGTGGCAGAACCAGATTGTAATATCATTAAAGGGTATGACATGCAAATGGCCCACCATTTTTAATATTTTTTAAAAACCCTTTACCAATAACACTTACATTTTCTCTGAAGCTAATACTGACCAGCTAATTAACTCTAAATACCTAAACTTTCTCATCAATATCCCATAACAATAACCTGGACCTTCTACCACTAAAAAAAATGAACCTGTTAACTTGTATTTCCTAATTAAGTTAAGCTTTTTGTATTCCTTTTTTTAATTAAAGATATGTATTGAAAGTGACAATATGTGAATTTCAAATTTAGACAGATATAGCCGAACTGGAACAGTCTCAAAGTCAGCTATGTTTTCACTTAAGTTAATTTGGTCTTAAATGAATACTCTGACATTAGGCATACATATTTGTATTCCTAACATTGCATTGTTTTCCTAACTACCTTCCTTAGATTAAGTCACTCTCTCCTCCCTGTTATCCATTAACCCCTTAAGGACCAAACTTCTGGAATAAAAGGGAATCATGACATGTCACACATGTCAAGTGTCCTTAAAGGGTTAAAGATTTACTTCCTTAGGTCGGTATTACTGCAGCTGCTACTCCTCACATAGCTAAAATCATCATTACTGATTGATCTCAGCCAATCTTCCTCATAGGGAAGTTTGGGGGGCTAGTGCACATGGACGCTAATTGCTGTGCTGCACCAATCAGCATCTCCTCCAACTTTGCAGGACTGCGCCAATGAGGTGACAGCCACTAGAAGTGGCCTTAAAACACAAAGTAAACACTACCTTTTCTCAGAAAAGGCAATGTATACATTCCAGGGGCTGCAGGACAGTCTCACTGTTCCAGAGCTGCAGTGGTTCTGGTGCTTAGAGTTCCCCCTTTACATACCAAGTTCACTTTAATGATATTTAGTGAATATCCTTTCCCAGCCCAAGATGTAATTTGTTCTGATACATCAGCAACAAATTCTCAGAAGGGCTATAGTGTCAGGGAAGAAAAGACAACTCGAAGAGTTAAAAAAAATCAGTTAGAGTAACAGCGCTTAAAGAACACTAAGCCGCAATGTTAACATTCCGATGACAACACTGACTGTTTACAGTGTTAAAACGAACTGATATGGCGTTCACATAAGTGAAGTGAAACAAATTGAATGTAATATGCTGGGAAACAATGCTACCGGCAGATGAAATGACAGCCCAAAGAGAACTGCATGTTGCTCTCCGACATGCTCCTCATTTTTCAGGCTGTGCTGACCCAGCAGTGATTTGATAATAAGAAGATTGTGAGGCATGATGAATTTATATCCTTCAGAGATGTTACATGACTTATAAACACAGTCCTGTCTCTCTATTGTTACAGGGGGAGCCACCTTGTTTTGTTAAAACGCATAAAATCTGAGATGCATAACTTTGTGTAACTCAATAAAACGGACAATCAGATTGCCCAGGGTGATCCGGAGATGTTCATTTTCTACATGGCTTACTTTTTTTTTCCGTCTCAACTTTATTTGTTCTCAATTTACCACAACTCATTTAGGTTGGTTTATTAGTGGATTGTGGTGGAATGAAAACTGTAAAATGTTGGGAACTTCACGTTTAAAGCCACAATTAGCAGAAATTACTATGTTGTGTTAAAGTTATTTGGAAGAAATCTCCAACACAGCTGTACATTACTCTAGAAAGAGTTCAGAGAAGGGCTACTAAGCTGGTTCATGGATTGCAGGATAAAACTTACCAGGAAAGGTTAAAGGAACTTAACATGTATAGCTTGGAGGAAAGACGAGACAGGGGGGATATGATAGAAACATTTAAATACATAAAGGGAATCAACACAGTAAAAGAGGAGACTATATTTAAAAGAAGAAAAACTACCACAACAAGAGGACATAGTCTAAAATTAGAGGGACAAAGGTTTAAAAATAATATCAGGAAGTATTACTTTACTGAGAGGGTAGTGGATGCATGGAATTGCCTTCCAGCTGAAGTGGTAGAGGTTAGCACAGTGAAGGAGTTTAAGCATGCGTGGGATAGGCATAAGGCTAACTATAAGGTAAGGCCAGAGACTAATGAAAGTATTTGGTAAATTGGGCAGACTAGATGGGCTGAATGGTTCTTATCTGCCTTCACATTCTATGTTTCTATATTTCAATGTGGCTATTTTAGACTGGTTTATTTTTTTGGCAATTTGGTTATTAAATCACTGTTTAGTGAATAAACCACACAATTCACAGATAGAAACAGGCATCTTTAGGTAACCTTCATGGACTCGTGTATTTATAGGTAATATAAGGCTTTATTTATTACAACATTGCAACTGTCAATAACTTTATTAACATGTTTAACACCTTAAGTAACACTTGTTTATGCCAAGTGTCTTCCATAAAACTGAACTTTCTACCCCGTATTCTTTATATATTCCAAGTTCTTCACCTACATGAAAAACATTTTTCATTTTACAAACACAAACTGATCAATGCATCTGGAAGGGTCAAGGCCTAGGTTACTACTGCTAAGTCTTGGCCCACCCTTCTTGTTGCAAGTCTCCAATCTCATATCCATGTTGCTGTGAAATCCATCTCCCTTAGAGAGCCATGGGCTTTGTTGCGTTCTAAACTTTTAGAACCCTTCATGAGAACAGAAAATTAATTTGCCGCCAGGAAATCACGACCAACTCATTGAGATTTGGTGTTATGAGAGGCCAGGAAGATGGCCTTGGTCTACTTGCCCAAAAGATTACACAAAATGTGGGATCCCTGGCTTTCTGACTTATCCCTCTCCACCTAAATCCACTCCTTCAACAATTCTTCCTTACCATTCCCAGTCTTTTGGCTTGGTCCTATTCCCCTACGGGTTCCTCTTTCCTAACTTTGATGTTTACAATGACATCAAGGGGCCTTGGCCTCAGTTGAGGCTTGTGCAGCATTAGAACATTTCCTTAGAACTGTTAATATGTACTCCGGGGCTATATAAAACCAAATCTTCCTCTGCTCCACTGACATGTTTTACAGCGTTCCACATTTGTTTTGGATTGTCAGTAGCTAACTCCATGAGCTTATTTTCATGGATCTGATATCCATTACCATTACATTTATGTTGGTTATGTCTACGTTACCTGATTATTTCATAGAAATTTAAAATAAAGAATTCAATGAGGATCAATTACTACACTATGCTGTCATCACAATCTTGTCCCTGTATACCTTATGCAAAAATACAAGTTCGACTTATTTGGCTTTGGCTGATCTTTACAGCCCTACCGTAAATTAATTGAGAAGGTCAATTCAGCTCGAAATAGGATCCGCAAAGAACATATTATTATAAAGGCATTGACTGACATTACTCCTTTTTGGTTGAAAGACATGTATCCCAATTATTCTTATGAACAATGCTGCAAACTCATCATACATGAAAATAAAAGCCATCAATTATTCATCCATTCTTAGGAAACTCAATGCCAGGAATCTTTACTTACAACAATAATTAAAAACAAATTCTTTAACTTGGGATCACAGGTATGATTTAATGAGTTAAAAAGGACAGATAATGCAGGTGTTATCTAGTATGATTAAATAATTCTTTATTCTTTCTGTTCACTAAACTGATATTTTAGCAAATTCAGAAGTGCAAAATTGGACTAAAATAGCCAAACTATGCCTTTGGAGTTGGATGGTATTCAGAGCAGCTATGTTTACATATAATTTACAATATAGCTTTACTTTATGACATTTCAGTTCGGTGATTAGTGAATAACCTTGAGTGTTCTGTTCTTTCATTGTAGCACAATACTAAAATAAATTCACGGCTCCAGCATTGGACACAGCCGGGTTAAAGGTCCCCTGTTGCACCGTTGAAGGCAGTGTGGCAAGTTTAAATGGCAGTTGCCTGGTGCTTGATGGTGTGCATAGGGACACAGGTTTTTTTTTTTATCCTGACCAGTAGTTAAGAACTTCTGTCTTCATCATCTCCTGCGTGGCCTCATATATATTTTCTAGCTAGTGTTGATGCATATTAATCATCTACCGTGTGGCCTCATTTATAATATTAAGTTAGTTTTGGTATCAGAGCTCAGCTCACACACATTTTGTTATCCAATGCCCATGTGCATCGCTTTATTTAACTAATCTATAGTGAAAGTGGAGTGCTATATACAATAGTGTGCATGTAAATCTGTGTGACACTGATAGTTGTGTTGCATAATTTTTAAAATCCTCCTCACGCCTAAAGTAATGTGTATAGAAAATGTTCTACTCAAAATTACATATTCTTGCACCTCTACACATGTTTTCAGAAACTCGTGTTACTTGTGGTATTTATTTTATTTATATTAGTTGTGCATGTGGCGACAATCCAATCACTAAATTAAGATTTGTCGAATGGATTAAATCTCTCTATATTTGCTGAAATAATTGATTGTAAATCGCACTGATACACTACTGGTTGTTTCATTTTGATGCTTAGAATCTGTTTGCATATACCCACATCCATTTTTATTCCAGTGTCACAAATGTGAGACACAGGGCAGCTGGCTGAGTTTGATTGTAATGCCTTGCAAGATGTTTTAGTAAAATATGGCTTGTATTTTTGTATTGATTGTAACCATACCATCAGCGCTGCATCTATCCCGAGACTAAGAAAGCATTTGCCATAGGGGCAAAAAACGCTGTTCCCAAATGCCTGCTCAGACCCTGACACTACTTTCACCGGGCCGACTGTGCTCCGCCTGTCATGTGGCGCCCATAAGCTGGCCTGTTGGTTATCTTAGGGTCCTCGGAGGAAGGTGGCTGTGCACAATGGAAGCAGGCGGCGAGAGAGCTGTAATTTTCCTGCTCTAATAATAATATGTGTGTGTCGGTCAGTGTGCAGAGTTGACAGATTAAGGGGTCGGTCTTAAACAGGAAGGGGTGTGTCATTGACACGAAGGGATGGGGCACATGTAGATTAGAGGGTGTCTGAGTTTAGTAATGCCTAGGGCGGTACAAAACAAAAATACACCACTACATACTGTACTTTATCTACTGGTAGTACATGTAGAGGCCAAGTACCATAAGTGGAGCTAGATTTGCTGGTTATTTGAAGATTATTATCAAGGGAATTGTTATTTATATCATCATTATATATTTATATACAGTATACTGTGCCAGATCCCTACTTTTTCTCGATATAGTATAAATGTGCGTGTGCCACCACTTTCCTGTACCATATTCATTTAACTCCTGAGATCTATTAATGAACTAATAATGGTTTACAAAGATCTACCTCTAAATTAAAATGTAATCTCTGTGGTTTCAGACATTATAATGTATCATATATATATATTTGCCTTGAGTGTAAAATTATATGATGAACCATTTCGGACTGAATAAAACCACTTGATGCTAAGATTTATATATCTTCAAAACGTCATAGCTTTCAACTGGTTAAACAGCCCTCCCTGTGCAATGTAAGAAGCATGGCAAATCAGACGATGCCACCCCCTCCAATCTCCCATTTTTTCATTACAGCATCCTTTTATTTTAATATTTGTAAGGGGGGTGGCATTAGCCTAGGGATCAGATGCTTTACAGAGTGGAAAAATATTGCTTTATAATAAAAGGAGGATATCGAATAAAGCCAACTTTAATACCCTGCCTAACCGAACACCCCAATGAATGTAATTGCATTTTAAGCATACTGATTACATTTTTTGATCCCGTATTGCATTTGTTTTGCCCATGAATCCGTTATGAATATATATCTATAAAAAAAAAAAGGAAAATGTCTGGAGCTTAAAGGATTAGCAAGTTCTTAAGAAAGGACAGCAGCTGGTAAAGTATCCAAATTTCTACTTCACTTTGGATGTGCAACCTCTTGTGCGTTACAGGGTGGCAAAAAGAAACAACGAGGGGTTTGAAGGTTGGCCGAAAAGTAGAAATTATAATATTTTAACTCTTTTGTTTTCAGAGTTTTCCAAAGGGGAACATATGCGTCCAAATTATGTTATGGACATTTTGATTTGTTAAATCAGTGGTTCCCAAACTTTTTAGGTTCAAGGCGCCCTTAATATTTCAGTATTTTTCCAAGGCACCCAAAGTCACAATTTCTAGGTTGTATATTTGTACAGCGTTGCCGCATTTACTGGTGCTATAGTGTAATGTACAGTGTTGGTGTTTGATGGGGTGCTTGTATACATGCATTGTGTTTTAATGCAGGGGTGTGTTTGTATGTGTTGTTTGCATTTGATTGCAGGGGTGTATCTGAATGTAATGTTCACTTTTAAATGTGTATTTGTGTTTGAGGGAAGGGGTGTGTTTGTATATATTTTTTTAATGCAGGGGTGTGTTTGTATGTAATATTGGTGTTAGATTGCAGGAGGGTGCTTGTACGTTGTGCTGGTGTTTGACTGTTTGAATGTATGCACATACACTACCACATACATACTTACACAGATATTCATGCACATTAACACACAGGTGCATATAAATACAGCGACACATACACACAAATTCATATAGACACTGACACATACACAAGCATATACACACATGCATCCTGACACACACAAACATTATACATGCTCACACCATGACACAGATACACACTGACATAAAAACACACACCCTGACACACAGATGTACATACACAGATCCACAGACACAGAAGCACAGTGACATATATATATATATATATATATATACACACACACACAAATGCACACCCTGACACACACACATTCATACACATACACACACTTATACTCATACACATACAAACACATACAATCATACACATACAAACACTCATAATCACACACATACACACACACACACACACTCACATACTCATACACATACAAACACTCACACACACACTCATACACACACACTCATACACACACACACACACACACACACACACACACACTCACACACAAGTGATTTTTTTTTTTTTTATATCTCCAGCCACCCTCCTGTTGGCTTACCTAATGTGCCAGGAGGGTGGCTTTGAATCCTGCTGCTGTGGGAGTGATTTTTGTATACTGTTCTTTTTCTAGACTGATCTCTGCATGGCAGTCTATTTCTGTTTAAAGGGACACAGTAGTGTTAGGAGTCCATATCTGTATTCCTTACGCTACAGTCCTTATGTGACTGTTTTGTTAATGACTTCTTCAGGTTTAACAAACAAACAAAACCAAAATGAAATAAATTAAAATAAATCAAATTACTTGCCTTTTCTCCAGCGCCGAATGACCTCCTCTTCAAGCAACGTCATCCTGGATGTGTACCTCCAGGATCGCTGTCCAATCCAATACTTCTCATAGAGGAGCATTGGGGACCTCATGCGCGCATGATGACTCAATATGTTACGGTTTGAGATCCAAGAAGTAAGATTTCCGGCTCTCATATCAAGAGGACTTGGAGGCGTGACTTGAAGCCACTCTTCCAAACCTTCTAATTAGTGAAATAATGGGTTTTGGGTGGCAGGGGAGGGCAGGACTGCATGCACAATAACAACTTCAATAAGATTACGTTGTTAAAGTGCCTACAATGTTCTTTTAAAACCTAGGTCTTGTGTCCTGTAACCTCTGTGTGTCTTGTTTTACTTTTAATACACTATTTTGTTTATCTCAGTAAGTTATTCTCCAAATAAAATCTAGAAAAGAAATAAGAGCATGTAATAATATTAGGTTTACTGGATGTTGTTGTTTATGAGTTTAATTCAGAGCATCCTAAAGAGAGATATTAAGCTTGCCAACATTGGAAGCTAACCTCTTGATTTCTTCAATCTGACATTGTTTGCTTACGTTCTTAAACAATGTACTCATTCAACTTTCTTTCTTTTTTTTTCTTTTTTTCTTTTTTTTTTCTTCTTTATTTATGGTGTCAACAGAAGCAAAAACATTGCAGTTTCACTTTCCGGTGCAATGCATATCTGTTTACATAGAGGTGATTAACATGATTGTGATATGTACAAAGTGTAGCTGAAGTACGTTGTTACATTACTCCATGCCCTCCGTCCGATACAATACAAGCATTGTTTGTGGTAATTGGTTATGCCCTGTCAACCATTTTTAGTACCAATTTTTCAAAAAGAGAAAGGAACAACTCTATTTACCTTAGAAACTTATAACATCCTATCTTATCCCCTGTAGAGTAATAGGGGATATGTGCTCCTTGAGTAAGAAAAGAAAGACAGTAAGAAAGAAAGAAAAGGAAAAGTAGTAACATAAGATTGGGGTCCGGGTAGGATCTGAGGGAGGGGGTATCCAGGGGCAGCTACCCTCTTTTCCGGCTTAGCCCTATGCTGAGGTCCTGGGCCAAGCCCAGCCGTCAGGACCTCGCCATCCGGCATAGTGTGTTTCGGTATTGTGCGCTGTCTAATCATCTCTGCCGGAGCCCTCTGAGCCCTTGTTGAGCCCTAAATGTTACCTCTGCTTGTTTACGTAGGGTTACTGAAAACTATCAACCCAGGGGGCTGTCCTCCCAAGGAGCCCACACCTTCTGGAAGTTCTTTTGAGTACCTCGCACCCTGGCTGTAAGGTCGTCCATTACGTGTACCTCCCTAATTCTATTTAAGACCCCTGCCATGGTTGAGGTGCTTGGTTTAAGCTAGTCTGAGGCCACTGCTCTCCTAGCCGCAAGGGTAATTTTATGTATGAGTTTCTGTTCGTGTCTGGACCACCCATCAATTGTTCTGCTCAGTAGGTATAACCATGGGTCCATCGGGGGGACCCTCGAGAAAACTTGGACTATCAGGTCTTTTATCTGCTGCCAAAAATGGTTAATCTGGGGGCATTCCCACCACATGTGGATATATGTCCCCTTCATCCCACACCCTCTCCAGCATATGTCCGTTGGGGTCTTTTTCATGTGGTACAATTGTACTGGGGTTGTGTACTATCTTAACATTGTTTTAATTGCTTGTTCCTGTAATGTAACGCAGAGGATGCATGATTAGATTCCATGATTAGCTTCCCAAATCTCCTGCCACTCTATACCCTCAAGCTCTTCCTCCAGGTCCCTTTCCCAGTGGTCTGTGTACGTTAGGCTACCCCATTCAGTGGTGTCTGAGCAGAGGTGGGCGTATAGCTGCGATATCAGATCTTTTGGTATGTTTTCGTGTAAGCATATACGCTCATAGAATGTTAAGGGCTTTTGGGCAGCTGCTCGTATGTGTGGAAATTTGATAAAGTCTCGTATTTGGAGATATCTAAAAAAAAGTCTGCTGGTGTGAGGTGGCCTCATTGTTGTAAAGCATCAAACGGTACTATCTATGATCCCTGCAATGTCTGGCAGATGCGTTGTATGCCTATCCTTTCCAGCGCCCTAACGTCCCTTGCTGTCATCCCTGGGGGGAATGCTCTATTGCAGAGATAGGGTATCAATGGGGAAGGGTTGGATGCTAGCCCATACTTTTGATTGGACAAGTCCCATATGCGTATAGAGTTTAGGACTGCCGGGCATGTGACTCTAATTGTTGGCCTATTTTCTTTGGGTACCCATATGAAGAGTTGTGGTATGTCTGCTCCGAGCATCATTGATTCTAAGTCCACCCATTTTCTAATCCCCGGTGGCGAGTGCCAAAGTGTGATTTGTGATAGTTCAACTTTCTTTCTTAAATAAAATTTCAATTCTTCTTGTTTTTTTTCAGACAGGAAATAGTTATATATTTAATTGTTAACTAGATGAGTTAATTATGAATGTAATCTTTTAAAGGGTCACTATAGTCACCCAGGCTAGGCCATCTTAATGGGTGCAGTGGCCTTTTGCTTTTAACATTGCAATTTTACATTGCAGGATTTTAGATCCACTTCTAGTTGCTGTCATACTAACAGCCACTAGAGACACTTCTGATGCACTGACGTTACATCTCAAAGGAAAGCATGATGTTTTCCTATGAGGAAGCATGAGGGAGCTTTGGCACAGGAAATCTAAATACTTAATTTGATTTATTTCTATGGCAGACTTAAAGAAACACTGTAAGCATTCAGAACACTTCATCCTAATAAAGTAGTCTGGGTGCCATTTCCCCCTCCCCCCAGCCCATTAACACTGCAGTTGAAAATATCGCCGTTCCAAACA
Source organism: Pelobates fuscus (assembly GCF_036172605.1). Taxonomy (NCBI): domain Eukaryota; kingdom Metazoa; phylum Chordata; class Amphibia; order Anura; family Pelobatidae; genus Pelobates; species Pelobates fuscus. The sequence continues at coordinate 62,885,720 of NC_086324.1, read as the reverse complement.
GCAATGTTTTCTTTGCAGGGTTATAATGCTTACTCGAAGCACTTTCGTACAATAGCACAGTAAAACTCTGCTATTTTAGTCAAATGGTCTCTGGACACTATATGACTGGGGTGACTTGGCATTTTCTTGTCTAGAAGCATCAGCATTGATAAATCTCAGCAGCTCTGTTTAGATTGCAGTACCAGACACAACATAGCTATTGTCTGACACTCGATACACTGTGTAAATCGATAACATTTCATACAAGCAGGACTGGGGAAGGTCAGAAATAGATGTAGTTAGGGTCTGAGAAAGCACATTTTGGCTCGGAGGTCATGAAAAGTTAGTTTTTTTCTGTTCTCTTTCTGTAAGATTTTAAAACGTATCTCCAAACATCCTTTGTAACAGTAACACTGTGCCTTGGTCTGAAACGAAAACGCACCATGGCTCCACCAACAGCCAGTTCAATACAGGAAAGTCTTCTAGCACAATCCTTATTTTGAATAAAGATTGTACTGGAGGATTTTCCCATTTTCCTTTTGTCTTTGCTTAGTTCTCCCGGCCTTTATGCATCCAGGGGTCAGAAGAGACTGAATGAAATATGGAAAAAATGTCTCAATCAAGATTGGACCATCATTCCAGAAACCAGCAAAGTGAAACCATTCTCCTGGATATTACAGGGCTCCCTAGACATAGACCTGTCTATCATGATTCACCTTCTTAAAGTCATTGCCCCATTATTCTTCATGAAGCACAGCCATTAGTGATCGATCATACGGAAAGATTCAGCATCAGCTGGGTTGCTGAATCCTGGCCTGTGAGTATTGATACAGTTCAAAGACCAAGGCCAACACTGTAAATATCACATTGATTTACCAGCCTGGAGGAGAAAGGGAAAAGTTAGTGGCCAACTCAATATTCCTCATATGTAAACACATCCACTTGGTTTAGTTCTTTAAGGAATGGATAAATATAGGAATCGACAGATGCACATGCTGATGATTGTAGAAAGGTCAATGTATTGGCCAAATATTTATTACAATAGAGAGAGATTGCTGTATGTGGTCAGTGTTTCATACCTGCATTATTTTCCCTTTCACTCAGATCTTACAATGATTTATGAAGCCAATTTAACACCCATAAGTGCCACATCTATAGAATAAGCACTTCCCCCTCCACCCCCAGTGACCCGTGCCCTCCTGGATAACACTGACAGAGAGAAATTATAGTACAGAGACACCGAGTGATTCTAATTATATTCAGGGAATAGAGAAGAGAAACTGTTCCAATTGCAAGCAGAGCTAGCTTACCAATGATGCTTTGTAAAACTCCCAGAATAACAAGCTAGCCGCATGCTAGATTTGTAGTCCACAATATTTAGTTTATAACTGCTATAGTTTTAGTAGAATGTGAGACATGGCCTTTAGAGACATTCACTGGCAGACATAAAACACTGACCCAGAACTGCCTGTGCAAAGGCCTACAGCCATGTATTAACCAAGTCTGATATCTCTTAAAATACCACATTTCTGTAAACGGAGGGAATTTGTGGAGAATGGACAAGGTGCAAAAAATGATTTACTTCCATTCAGTGTTCCCCTAAAGCATTATGTGAAGGAAGTCCAGCAATGGAACAATTAGAGGGAAACTATGGACACCAAAACAACTTTAGCTTAATGAAGCAGTTTTGGTGTATAGCTCATGCCCCTGAAGTCTCACTGCTTTAAGAAAATAAAATGTTTACTACTACTTCCTGAGGCTACCAAATAATATGCAAAATGTACATTTCAGTTATATACTTGCTCTTTAACTCTTTAACTGTGTCATTACCGAACCACATAAAAAAAAAGTTTCTTGGGTTATCACTACTCTTACATATTTGTTTAAGCAAAATATAAAATCTATCGGCTTGTTTGGCTTCCAATATCACTTTCTCACTTATATGTGATTTGTGTACACACAAATCTATCTGTCCTCTCCTGATCTCTCGACACCCCTCTTGTTTCATGTCTCCGACTGCCTCTCTGCTATTTCCAACTGGATGGCTGCTAATTTTCTTAAAATTAACCTGTCCAAAACAGAGCTTCTCATGTTTCCTCACTCAAGTGTTGCTACTCCCTTGTCTGCCTCCCTCCAAGTCAATGGCACTACCACCAGCTGTACCTTGCAGACTCAATGCCTAGGTGACTCCAACCTCTCCTTCACCCCTCATGTCCAGTCAGATGCGCTTTGCCACGGATCTGCGTCTACTCTCACCTTCAAGACTTCTCTAGTGCTGCACCGTTCCTATGGAACTCCCTACCCTGCTCCGTTAGACTCTTACCCAGTCTCAGTTCCTTCAAAAGATCATTAAAAATTCACTTCTTTAGGAAAGCAACTCCATTAAACTGTTAATAGCTTTCCCTCTCCGTATCTTGATAATCCTTGCTTTCACTTCTGCAACTGTCTTATCTGAAAAAAAAACCAGCCCTTCATTGTAAACTATTCCCAGACATGAAATGCATCCTACCCTTACCTCTAGTGTCACTTTACTCCCTCTGGAATGTAAGCCTGTCTGAGCAGGGCCCTCAACAACTTATGTTCCTGTGTTCCAACTTGTCTTGTTCTAAATACTTGTCTGTTAGTCCACTTATTGTACAGCGCTGCGGAATTTGTTGGTGCTTTATAAATAATATTAATAAAATGTTTCCATTACGTAACTGACACAATGCAGCCTACAGTAAAGAAACTGATCTAAAGATATCTCGCCTTGCTGCCACTATAAAGAAAGTAAATACTGAAGTATAATAAGGCAGATTAAAACATCACATACGTTTTTAGGAACTATAAAGATTCCCGCAGCAATCTCACTCTTCTCATCAATCATTCAGACTGCAAATGGGTTTAAACATATAGAAAGCCCATTAACCCTTTGCTTGCTGAAGAACTGCACAAATCACTGAGGCTAGTGGTGATGGTCTTGCCAACAGGGTTCGGACTAATGAGTCTTGTTCATTTTTTGACAGCCCTCCCCATTTCTTGTATCTCAGAAATGGCAGAATCTATTGTGACAGTGGTTGCCATAGTAACAAATTTGGCTGTCACTTACACTGTATTGTAACAATGGGCCAGTGCAAATATATTTCAATTGGATGTGGTGTAATGAGATTTTTTTTCTCCCCTTGCAGTTAATGGCTTTCCTTGTATTTGTTTACAGATTCTTAGTCTTATGAATGTTGACAGGCGAAAGTGAGCTATTTAGTTGGGGAGAAAAAAAAAATGTGTCTGTTTCGGGAATACAATTGGGTCGTTTTCCAAAAGTAATTTGAAACTTGTATAACTAAATGTTAACCCTTTTACTTATAATATTTTCATATATTGCTTAATATACCACTTAATTCGACTTGGATGGGTAGGCACAGCAGCATGGTTATCACTGGGCAGGATGCCAGGGTCCATTAGTAAAGAGCCGTCTGCATCTGCAGGGATAGCCGAATATATGCAGTTTGATTCTCTACCATATATCTACACAGAGAGGGATATATCCAAAAGGCCAAGCATATTCATAGTTCAGGAGCCCTTGCCGAAACATTGGGTCCTAGGCAGCTGCCTGCTGTCACCTTATAGTATATAGATCACCCATTATGTGCTCCCTTATTGTCTTCTCTGTGCTCTGCTAGAACCTTTCTCTGACATAGATCTATGCGGTGCCTGATTGTTCTCCTCTCTGTGCTTTGCGATTGCTCTTTTCTCTTATATTTATTCTTTGCTAACCTTTTTAATAGTCTTGGGCCATAATCGGGTTCTCTTAGTAGTCTGCAAGCAGGAGAACCCCAAAGGAAGGTGATACCCCCCCTTACATACTAGCCCACCCGAAATAAGGTGACACTTCAGGCAGCTAGTCTCTTTCACTACTATTGGTGTAGAAAGGTGATGGGAATTTTGTTTGTTTGTTTTATTTGATTTAAAGGATTAGTTAAGGCACCATACTATTACTAATGCCATTGAAATGAAGTTATGGTGTCATGTAGTCCCTGGTGCTGGCTCACCTTAAGGAGTTAAACTTTTCTCGAATGGTTTAACCCCGAAGTCTTTGTTGCAGTGCCAAATCTGTCTGCCTCTCAGCCCTTCCTTTTTATAAAAATCTCTAAACCATAAGGCTCTCATAGAATTGGGCAGCAGTGCCGTACCTATTTTAAGCCAGTGCTATGAATGGGGCGTCACTGATTGGCTGAGAGTGTCAGCTGGCCGCTCTCAGCCAATCAGCAGTGCAACTGATGGATTCCACAAGAGCTTTTTGCTTTGCAGATTTAAAAACGAGAGGCAGGGAGATTCAGCACTGAAACAAAGACAAGTTAAACCCCTTAAGATGAGCGAGGGCCAGGGGTCTCCTGGCACCACAACAACTTAATTTTGATGAAGTGGTTATGGTGCCCACCATGTTCCTTTAACCAGACCAAGGGAGGGAATTAAGTTACAAGGATCCCAAATAGTCCTCAAGTAGGGACTCCTTAAATGTTTCACTACTTGCTGAGCATAATAGGAAATATACATCACTGTAAGTTTGTTAAATCGAGCTGCGTATGGTTTAATCAATTTTATTTTATTTACTTAGTTTAGTGCTTCATGACTGAGAAATTCATTTTTAAATATTTTCATTTTATAGATTTATTACTAGGAAATTTTAAACCAGGTTTCTTGCAGTTGAGAAGTCAGGGAAACCATGCAAGCTTGATTCATTGCTGCCATGACATTTAGCACGACGACACAAAAAGGACTGTACGTGCGCTATTTAAAGTAATAGAGGCAAACAAATACTGTGGCCATAAACAAACAAAATCAAAGTTAGCATCTACCAGAGGGAGTGTTGCTTCCCCTGTAACTTCGATCCATAAGATATTCCTTAAATTATTCCACTACAGTAATGCTAGACATTTGGCAGATTGCAACGACACTTTAAAACAAATAGTTTTGATTTGTGCGTTCTATATTTTCCACTAGCGTTAGATGCTCTACGAATTACAGATCAACCTGTCTGTGTGTTTATGTTGCATTGAATATGTCTGACAGCCAGATTCTAACTCACCAAGTGCCAGGATCTAGTAGTGAGATGTTATTTAATTAGGTTCCTGTATGTCCAATTACATGTTTTTCCCAACATTACATCACCATAAGTGTGCTGTTTAGATATGTGGGATAGTGCATTTTTATTTTCTCTCTGTCCTTGATGTAAAATCTTTTCGAAATCAAGGTTGATTGAGGTAAGCACAGAGTATGCCACTAGATTAAGGATGAGATTCTGATATCCTGAATGGAGAGACAAGATAAGCCAACTGATTGTTATATTCTGTGCAATTCTCTCCGCTACACGAGAAGGAAAAGAAAATCAACTAATTTCATGATTAGCGATAAAAAGCAACGGTAAGATGATTATAAAAAAATAAGGTTCTAGATTCCATCGTTATACTTTCTGTCACTTGTTCACGATTTCTATCAACCTTTCCGTTCATTTTAAATGTCTTAACTTTTAATGCGAAATCAATATTATGAACCCAGGTATGTGCTTGTTTTAACAAATACGTTTAATTTAATTTGTAATGTTGTGTTATGATTGCTTTCATATGTGTGCTTAGTGATTGATAGACTCGGTGTTCAATATTATATAACGTAGGTTTTAATGGATTTGTTAATGATGATCAGTGGCTTTAATGAATGCACAATATAGCAGGAAATGGTCTCGTTTTTAGTGAAAATCAACTTATTTTGCATGACCGACTTTAATGGTTGAGTTAACATGCAATTAAACTTAATCCCTTAGACATTAATCTTTCATTTAGTGGGAAGGCAACTGATCCTTACAGCTCTATATAGACCTTAGTTCTATATATGACTACCATGTAACCAATGGGATGGAAGAACATAAATTATTTAAATTACTAAAGTATATGGAGAGAGATAATGTATGCTATCTCAGTGTTGGTTTTCAGTAGCAGGCAAACATTCTCTGCTTTTTGCTTAAAGGGGCCCTCCAGCATGCAAATGCCACCCGTATTGTGAAGAGAAACTGCAGTAACAATTTAATATTCATTACACAGAACCTGACAGTCATGGCAACATTGCCAGTCTTAAGTTTAGCTGAGCACCATGGGATGTACAAGATATTTAAACTTGTTTTTATGTTATGTTAAACATGATTAAGGTACTTGCAGCCCATATTTTGTATGGGATAATATGCCCCGACAAACGTTTTGCTTTAAGTGATGTGAGTCATTTTATTTTATTGAACTGTGAGGTCATTATGACAAAAATATAGGCATTGGGTTTCCCCCTATTACACTTGAAATAGAAGCTCTCCTGTAGTGACTTCATGCATTTGCAATATGGGCATTGAAACCTTTACAGCTCACTGCGGTGGTTATGGTGCTATACGTCTGTGGATGCCATCCGAGTTTTCTGGGCTTGGGATAGCACTGATATCTTTGATACTGACAATAGTTCTGCCTTATCACTGTAGCTGCAATGTGAGGGTATTGCTGCTGGGGTGAGCTCTGGTTATTGTCAAACCACTTGAAAACCATATGCTGTAGTGGTTATGGTGCGTAGGGTGTCCTTTTAATTCTTCTAAGCGAAAATAGTATCATAAGTGAGAAGCTGTGCAAAGCAAAATGATTAAAAATAAATACTTAAATCATACAGTATGAATTATGTGGCCTTTATGTACGTTTTGCTTTGCACACACTTGTAACAACATCAGTGAATGGTGAAATTTCAGCACCAGGTCTCTGAACAGCTCCTATGGCATTTTTACAAGAATGTCTGCTGTTTGCTGCAGTGTCTGTTTCTAATTGTGCTATCTCTCTAGGAGGTTTTTTTCATGAATCCCTTTCATGAATTGTAAACTGGGCTTTAGAACTGCTACAACATACAGAACAAATGGCTAAATATATAAAATTCAACTTTTGGTAATATGTGACCCTTAAACATTTTGCGCCTCCAAAAAATATTATTATTATTATTTTTTTATGCAGAAAGCAGTCACAAATTTAATAGAGAGATAAATGATTGATATTGTAGTGTTTGCATCTAGCAGGTTATCAAAGTACATTATTGTCAGAAGGCTAATATATATTTAATCAGCTGCACATGATGACATTTTGATGTTTGCATAAGTATTGATTAACATTTCTGATGCGTAATGAGAATTCCTATTATTTTACCAAGATGCGTCCGCTCAATATGAATAAGTTAAAAAATTTAAAGGGAACTGCTCCTACTCTGAAGATTACGCCACTGAGTAAACCTTTAAAAATCACCTATACATTGTATTTACTCATGTGATATTTCATTGTCTTTCAAATTTATATTAAAGAATCATTAAATGACATCATAATCCAGTTCAGTCCAGGACACAGCAAGGGGTGACCCTGCAAATGAGGAGGAGAATTAGAGAGATTGTTTTTTTATCTTATCTTCTCAGTTTTTTTACTCTATGCTGATTGCCAGGTGCAAAGGACAGAGCGTATTGCAGTAATTGTCAGAGAAACATAGAAACATAGAAACATAGAATGTGACGGCAGATAAGAACCATTCGGCCCATCTAGTCTGCCCAGTTTTCTAAATACTTTAATTAGTCCCTGGCCTTATCTTATAGTTAGGATAGCCTTATGCCTATCCCACGCATGCTTAAACTCCTTTACTGTGTTAACCTCTACCAATTCAGCTGGAAGGCTATTCCATGCATCCACTACCCTCTCAGGAAAGTAACCAAAATGGTGGTGCCCAATTTCAGGATAAAGACGTATTGATTTCTGCATCTATATATTTTTTTTCATAAGTCACAAATACATATTTGTTAAATACTGAACATAAGTAAACATAATATGACAAATCCTGTGAAGAGACAATTTCCCTTTAACATTTTATTTCAGTCAGACAGACTACAGTCCTAACTATTTGGCCAGGAGATTTAGACCATTTCACCTTGAATAGTATTTTGTTCTGTCATCGGTGAGGTCTCTGCTACTTTAAGGTGGGTGCAGGAGTGGAGGATGCGGCATCTCATGGAAGGTTAGCATAGTGAAATTGATTTTGCGGATGAATAAATAGTTGGAAATGGGCCACTCGGAGGGCTGACATAGAAAGGGGATTAAGGTCTGTGCATCGGCTGATTTCAAAAATACACTAAGCAAATGGTATTACTGTTTACAGTGAACATTGGGCAAATACAAAGGCAAGCACCAGCAAGAGAACAGTTCACACATTGAAATACGAACAGTAACCCCTTCGATGGGGTTTGCTAAAATCTTTACGTTAAAGCCTTTTTCAAATATTGTGCTCACACAAGCGGTTATGGTCCTTCTGCATTGGATGGACGTCTACGTGTAGAGAGTGGGTGACCATATGTGTTTAGTGACCAACACCTACTGAACGACCATAAATGTTCATGGAATATCTGTGTATTTTCATGAATGAATACTGAATTGTAAAATCTGGGCTAAAACAGAGAAACTGGAAGTATTCTCCAATCTAGCTTTACAAACAGCTTGGATGTTTTTTTACCTGATTTTTGTAAATTAACTTACATTTGGTGTTTAGTGAATAACCATGTTTTTATGGGCTCAAGAAGTCCTGTAGGACATATGATCATAAAAAAAAACCTCAATTTTAGGAGAAGACATATAGCACAATTTGACCATGAACCCTTTAGTTAATTCATAAAGTGTCCAGTAATAGAGAAAGTTCTGCTGCTGCATTATTATACTTCATTTTATTTTCAAAAATTAAATTCAAAAAGAAGACTAGCCATGGCATATCAACTCACACAGAAGTGTAGATACTTATTTATGGCACGGTTCACGATCAATGCGTTTCGTATGTATTGACATGTGTTTTTCCAAGATCTGAATCATGCACACTGGGACAGGTTCTTCAAGAGACATGTTTTGATACTTATTAAGTCAGTTGTAAATTCAAACCAGGCTAACCAAAGCCACTGCACACTGCTACACCGACTCTAACAACAGAACGTGAAATAAATAGTGCACCACTACTTCTTAATCAAGTCCCAGTACAAGTTTCGAGCTTAATATAGCTATGTACAACAAACAACAAGGATAAATAGAAAAAAATTAGCTATTGAATATTAAATATACCATATGCAGCTAAATATATAAATATATCAATAAATAAGTGGTAGCAGGCCAAGATAAAGACATGACTATACCAATATGGGCATTATTATAACAATTGATGCAAAAAAACAAATAAATATATATATAGAATTAAGAAATAAGTAAACACATAATTAAATAGGTTCTTGTGTAACCCATGCATAATATATACCCATGCATGCATACTAAAACATTCAACCTTATAATATATATATTAATTTCAGAACTGTGGTGATTGTGGTTAATTGGGGGGGAGGATCAAGGCAAAATAGGACAGTTTGATTTATTTTTTTTTACTTTCTAAGTGATTTCATTTTAATGACTTACATTTTGCAACTGTAACACACTGTTAAGTAAATAAACCCCTTTAAGTGAATTAGCTTGGCGCTCTAAACTCAGAAGGTTAACTTCCAAAGTTATGCTTGTGCTTCTAGCATGCAACCAACCGAGAAGGGAATGGCTGTGCAATCATTCTCTAGTCTGCTTTTCTCAGAGCTGTTTAAATTAATACCATTCCCTCTTTCCTGCGCCCTATGTCGTTAAACTTAAAGAGCTGAGAGATCAAGTATATATATATTTGTATAGGAATTCAGTGCGGTCAGGTGCAGGGTTAATAGGCTGGACTCGTACCAAACGTACAGCTTAGATGGATAGTGGACTCATTCTGGGTATGCAAATGCAAGTTATGTAGATAAATGATACAGATAATCTCTGCAGATAAAAGATTAAGATATACACTGCGGCTTAAGAGAGCATTTTAATTTTTGCTCACCCTTAAGACACTGCTAATACAGTGTTTATTCTCTTCTGCCGAGAACCATTTCCCGACTCTAAAAGGATAATTATCCCTGTAGGTGAATCTCTTCCACCCGAGGAAAGAATAAACAGAATATGTAATGAAGCAGGCTGTTTTATCATTAGAGCAAGTCCGTCTGTGGATCTGCCTAGTCTGCACCCAGCTCTGCCTCTGCAGCCTGGCATAGACTTGCCACCCAGCACATGGGTTATATAATCAGCAGGTTGTAGTGTCTCAGTCATGTTGTCTGCTGTCATATCATTGTCTTTACCCCAACACAATGACAGATACACTGCACATTGATAGACATTTGAGAAGGCAAAGTACTGTTTAAAATGTGTTGGTTTTTAAATACAAGAAGCTTGCCTCTTCCAAAGATTTTATTTATATTATGTTTATTTTAACCCTGTGTTTAACAGAGATGTGTTTGTGCGATGCAAAAAATAAAATTTGTTTTGAAATTCACCTCCTTTTATTTGAAACCGAGTGCCTACAGCTCCTTGTTAGTCATTGTTTAAAAGGAACGCTGTAGGGTCTGTGACTGCTTCATCTCATTGAAGTGTCTGAAGTCCCCTGGTGCAATCCCTCCATTCCTTGTTAAACTGTTTTTAATGTGTTAAAATAAAAAAGACCCCCTAGCAGCTCATGTCCTCTGTGTTGCTGGACTAATGAGGTAGCATTAGCCTGAGCAGCAATAGGCCGCTGTGATTGGCTGAGAGTGTCAGCTGACTGCTTTCCCCATATCACAGAGCCAATTCAAATATGAATTGGTATGAAAAGAAGGAAGTATTTAACTCTTCCTTAGCCACACCTCTAGTAGGGGCCTGGGCTATAGGAAGCCAGGGATCCTCATTTAGTGTTAAACTGCTTGGAAATAGTTTAATACTAAGTGGAAGGACTATAACCAACTCAATGACATGAACTGGTTACAGTGCCTACAGTGTTCATTTAAGCTCTGTGGTTTACATAATGAAAGCATGCAAAGAAGAGGAGAAATTATTATTATTATTATCGCCATTTATATAGCGCCAACAGATTCCGTAGCGCTTTACACTAAATAAACATTGTTTCTATTTCCCCTCTGTATTCCCCTTTATTTGCAATGTGTGCCTTATCTGAACTAGTTTATGTAATTTGTAGCATAAATGTAAAAGAAAACAAAGTATCTCAAGAAAAAAGATGATGTTCAATGTTTTTTTTATGATTATATATACACACACAATAAAGAAACAAATAACTAATTTGTCAACAGCATACTGAGATCTTTGTGTATCCTTAACAAGTACAACTAACTCTTCCACTCATTCCTATAAAATAACGTGTTTTTCCATTCAGAATAATACGTTGTGCATAATTGAATTTAACCTCTTCAATTCAAAGTTCATCTTTCAAAACCCCAAGTTTCAAGACCCATATCTAGCACAGCATTCATAGAGTAGGTAACAGTGTTTGGCATTAATTTGCAATACAAGGTTGGTCAGTGAAAGTGTGAAATAGTTAAAATCAGCCAGGCAACCTAAAAAATAGATCCCTGAGTGAAACGTTGATGATAAAAAGCTGAATGGTAGAGAGCTTCTCAAGGGGAACTAACTAACACTTTGTAAAACATTAGCGTTTTGCAGCCAAAATCCAGTTATAAGCCCAGTAATCTGCATTAACTCTGGATGATAAACGATGCCAAATTTCCTTTCTGTAATAAAGGTAAATCAAACTTGTCTGTAATTAAATCCAGCTTACCTTGAGATAAAGCTGGCAATGTAGCACCCAATAGAACCCCTGCTGAATGATGAGATGTCAGCCAGGGTCATTTTTAGAGCAAAGGAGCAGCATATGAATATCGACATTGAGGAGAATGGGTTGTAAAAAAGCATGTCAGTAACTCTTATTACAGGGAAGTGTTAGTAGCCATTAGAGTGGATAAGTCTCTTAAAGGGACATGAGAGCCCTGAAGCTTCATGTCCCCCTTGTCAAAGTTCATAAAAGTGTGGGTTTTAAGAAAAATCATTCTATTATGAATTGATTTAGGAACTGTAAAGGATCCTGCTATCCGTGCAGCGCTGATCCTTGTAGCGTCTTCCGAAATCCAAGCTGAGAAGAGTGAAGTAGTGATTAAAGCTCCCAATACCCCAAACATGAGTCGAGACTTCATGAAGGGGTAAACGATCTGCTTTATTGATGGCCAAACTCAGCCCTTTTATGATGGTCTTCCAGCAAGGGAACTTCCACATGGGACCTTGTGGAAGACTGTGACAAAATATACAATACCAATCAGTGTACAGTACAATTAGTAAACACACCCACAGTAACAGTGTAACCCCTCCTCTCTATCCTGGAGATAATTAACTTAAGTGTTTGCAGATAACCTAATTATCTCCAGGTAGAGAAAAACATGTCCTTTTTATATTTTACAAAACTGTATTAAAATCTATAACTTAGATTTAACCGAACATATTCCCCCTGTTCCACATACCCCCAGATAGCTTGGATCTGAGCGCATATTATAGGCGAATAGCACTCAGATCCCACGAACACAGTTCTCAATATCGTCGAGTAAAGTTTAAGTTCACCAGTTGTTCGTGAAATTCAATCCGAAAAGAGTTCCATAATTGTAGCTACCTGGGGTCGGTATGTGTTGTGTGAAAAGAAAGTCCCGAACGGCAAAATGATTAAAGTGTTCGGGAGATATTAACCGTATGAACCAGGACTCGGTACTTATCAGCGGTGGGTGGCGGAATAAGTGTCCGAAAATAGTTCCAGAGGATTGCTGCCTTTCCACCGCTGAGCGTTCAACGATTTTAAAATGGCGACTGTCACGTGTTCGTCAAACGAACGAGGACCACCATGCCTTTCGTCAATTACCTTGCGGTTAACCGCAAGGTCTGGGAGGTAAATGAGCGGCACACAACCTCAGTGGGAGATCGGGTGCTTCGGTAGTTTGTTCGGTTCTTTGGAACTGCACGAAATAGGCGTACATACGCATGTTTAAACAAAATGCTGTTCCTCTGAGGCTTGTTAAAACAGGGATTTCGTTACAGGAACACAGCCAGGAAGTGAGAACAATTATTCAAGTGCAATTGAGATGAAGTGGTCAGGGTGACTTCAGTGGTCCTTTAAAGGGACACTATAGTCACCAGAACAACTACAGCTTATTGTATTTGTTCTGGTGAGTAGAATCATTCGATTCAGAGAAAATGCAGTGTTTACATTACAGCCTAGTGATAACTCCACTGGTCACTCCTCCTATGGCTACTAGAGGAGCTTCCTGGGACAGTGCTGCCTAGTGTGCAGCACTGCCATTCAGTGTTTCCACCCTCTGCATGCAGACACTGAACGTTCCTCATAGATATGCATTGATTCAATTAATCTCTATGAGGAGATGCTGATTGGCCAGGGCTGTGTTTGAATCATGCTGGCTCTGCCCCTGATCTGCCTCTTTGACAGTCTCAGCCAATCCTATGGAGAAGCATTGTGATTGGCTCAGACCACCACTTCTGATGATGTCAGCAGACAGGAGGCAGATCAAGGGCAGTTCAGGGGCAGAGGCAGCAGCTGCAGACTTGAATACAAGTAAGATTTTACTATATTTAGGTAGGCAGGGGGAGGCGGGGGGCTAGATGGTGGTTTTAACACAATAGGGTCAGGAATTCATGTTTGTGTTCCTGACCCTATAGTGTCCATAAATGAATTGCAACACATTTTGCAACATAACTTGCACACTAATTTTGGCCTCTTTTTTACATTTTATATTCAATGCTGTATTTATTTAGACAAAACAGGAGCTATTCAGGGCAAAGTTCCAGTGAGGGCATTCTCTTGGTTTCTATGGTAATGGCTCCTTATTTAACATTTTGCTCCAGAATACCACTTGTAAATGACGTCTAGTGCTCAGAGTCACGTTAAATCCCTCAATGCTACGTGTTACCTGCATTAAAGTTACAGCAGGATTGTGGACTCTTTGTTCAGGTTCCTATTGTTCCAGTCATATGGGATATTTAATTTAGTTTTACATCTGATGAACAGACTGAAACACAATGCTGTAATTTGCTGATGGTAATAAAAGATCACCACCGTGTCTACATTACGGCATTGGCTGTTTTAACCAGTTTCTATTTAAATTGATATACATGCCATAGATATTTAATTGGAATATTTTTTTTTGTGCCTCGAGCACATTGTAGATGGCAAGCTCTTGTGCTCCTGTATTGTCCTTTCACTGTGTGAATGGATGGATGGTGGCTGCCACACAGCAGATGTTCTACACAGGCCTTGATTCGCTCCGAATTTGTTTAGACTGCCCCAGCAAACATCGCCCACAATGTCTGGCGTAACTTTCCAAACCCTGGATAGTAGGAGCCCAGATGGCAGGAACATAGATTGATTGTGTCTGTCCCTATCCCATTGACACAGTCAGTGAAGCACTGCTGTAAAATCACCCCAGGGGGCACAGAACATGTACTGGCAGATGGCACAGGTGACAGGACCAACTCCATAATAATGGGACAATGCCTCTGAGGTACAGTGTTTCCTAATGGTTATAATTCATCTTTATATTACATCACCATACTACAGACAGAGCAGGTGTAACATACACTGAATCAATGATCTTACATTCTGTCTCTGGAAAGCTATTCACGTTGTGTATCCTCATTAGTAAGCTGTATAAGACTACACAAAAATAACTGGTTTATGAGTATATGTATATATCTATCTATATATACATATATAGATAGATATATACACACACATACTTATAAAGCAGTTATTTTTATGTATATATAATGTTCAAGTAGAACTTGTAGCCATATTAGTCCAGTGATGTAAATGTAAAAAACAGATAAAATTTGTATCTTGCAGTACCTTTTTTATTGGACTAACAGAATTTGACAATCTTTCGGGAGAACCTCTCTTTCTCAAGTCTGAAGCAATTCTGAGCAAGACGACACATAGAATTCAAAGTTGAGTTGTGATACAGGGGTTAAAGCGACATGAGTGCAGATAAGACACAGGTTTAATAGAAAATAGACAACATTTGTGCAGAGGGTCGTAAATATCTTTCTGAAGATCAGAGTGAGGGGGAAGAGGGAGAAAAAAACAACAAAACAAGTAGGCAGTGCAGAAGATGTACACTTTATACATACACACACATATATATATGCAAACACATGAACACATATACATATACATACACATAAACATATATACATACACGCACATGAACTCATATACATAAATATAAATGCACAGTCACATAAATAAGCATACATGCATAAGAGTATGGGAAAGCATAGGTCTATCCATAGTACTTTGTATATTGATAGAATAAGCATATTTAAATGTGTTTTGAAGTGTTGATACATATGACAGAACAGTATGATAATGCTCGGGGAGTGTTCATGTAAAGTGTTGGTAGTGGGACAGGAAACCCAAATCAATATTTAGTCCTTTATTCTTGCTGTTAAACAATTTGATCATTCTGGATTCAAAAGTTTTTCCTTCTTTCTTGGGTATTTTTAAAACCCCCTTTCAATACTTTTTAGGTCCTTCGTTGAGTGGCCAGGCTGGATAAAGTGGTGTCCCACAGGAGTGCAGTACAATCCTTCTTTGTGGTGTTTAATTGAGTACCACATTGCTGGATGTGCAGGAGTATGATCCTTTAATGCTTTAATGCTGTAGGTTTTATTGTTGTGTGTGGCTGTGTTGTCTGTGCATATTTATAAACTAGTTATTTTTATGTAGTCATATACATTCTTGGATTCTTGGCAGGTCCTACTCTAGCAACCTAATGCCAGCTCTGATTAATCCACTTTCTTTGGAAATGTTTTCTCCTGGGACTCTCTGCAGTGCAAGGTTAGATAGGGACCAGAAAGCAGGCACCTGTGACATTATCTCTATCATCTCTATCATCTATACCTCTATCTATCTATCTACCTCTACCTCCCTCTCTCTATCTCTCCCTCCCCCCCCCTCTCTCTCTATCTACATATATATATATATATATATATATATATATATATATTTATATATATATATATATATGTCTATCTATATATATATCTATCTATATCTCTATCTATCTATCCATCCTCCGAAGTATTGCAGAGTAATTATACCTTTTCTATTGGACTAACATAATATTTAAAATATATGCTTTTGAGAGTTCTCCTCTCTTCATCAGAATTAAAGCAATACTGCCAACTACTCTGGCTATTTTGGCACCTTGCCTACTGGACTAATACGGTTAATCTTATATATATATATATATATATATATATATATATATATATAATCTCAGCATTACCAGAGATTAGGGCTAATTACTGCTTTTTCTGCACAGTGCCTATCAAAAACAGCATTACGATAATTAACGCACTAATTACATCACCATCCACACAATACAGGATTTAAAACATGATCTGACCATTGAAATAAGACAGGCCCTGTACTCAGTGTATGTAGGCATGTATATTCCTATATATGCCTGTGTCAGCAGTACTACATATGTAGCTGACAATGATATCTTGTTGCGATGCAGAAGCAGACAAATCTAATGATTCATCATTTTGTATCTGTGAATGAAGATGTATGTTACAGCTTACAATCTACTCAAGGTCACACTGCGCTGGCTGTGTATTACAAATTAAGAGGTTATATCCCAACTCCCACGACCTATCTCCTTCTCTTTCTCTATTAATGGAGTTCCCTATTAATATTAGGCTGACACTTGCTCCGTTGCAGTTCATTATTTTTCCGTTCTATTTTATCCTTGGCAAGAAAGGCAATGAAATCAACATTTCCATCTTCACTGCTGGAATTAAGACTCCGCTGTTTACCTCAATGTGTCTCTCCTCTCTCCCCTGGCACGGGAACAATTCAAAGTCAGACTTTTGTTTACCACGTCTTTGTCAATTGGGTTTGTTCGGGGACAAAATGACAAAGTAGGACTGTCTGTCACATCTGGGCTTGGTGTGGCTGTTGTGAACAGCAGAATTTAGCATTTTCCATCTGTTGCTTGGCTGTAAACCAATTAGGTACCACTTTACAACATAAACATATAGATGGGTTGGAACACAGTGGGGTGATAGCACAAGCGCTCTATTTATCAGTCTCTTAACAACAAAAATAGACAAGACTGAGAACAAACACTTCATTGTATTTAACAGAGAAAACAACCCAGCGGTGTGTTACTGTGCTTCTACTTTCTCTGTTTTTAATGTACATAAGCTGCAGGCATGCACAAGATATAGATTCATTAAAGTTTACAATCTGCAAAATCATAGCTCACACCCCCCCCCTCCCCCCCCCCCCAATTATGCCAAGTTAAAAAAAAAAAAAAAAAAGAAATAAGAAAAACCACATCAATGGATTTGGCTCTGATGTTTTTATGGGTCTACGGCCTTTCCATCAGTGTTGTAATCTGAGGAATTTAACCCTTATAGAACAATATACCAATAAAAAAATTATACTTACAGTCAGGTCCATAAATATTGGGACATCGACACAATTCTAATCTTTTTGGCTTTATACACCAACACAATTTGTTTGAAATGAAGCAAACAAGATGTGCTTTAACTGCATACCTTCAGATTCAATTTGAGGGTATTTACATCCAAATCAGGTGAACGTTGTAGGAATTACAACAGTTTGTATATGTGCCTCCCACTTTTTAAGGGACCAAAAGTAATGGGACAGATTAACAGTCATAAATCAAACTTTCACTTTTTAATACATGGTTGCAAACCCTTTGCAGTCAATTACGGCCTAAAGTCTGGAACGCATAGACATCACCAAAAGCTGGGTTTCATCCCTGGTGATGCTCTGCCAGGCCTCTAC
This sequence comes from Pelobates fuscus, assembly GCF_036172605.1. Classification (NCBI taxonomy): domain Eukaryota; kingdom Metazoa; phylum Chordata; class Amphibia; order Anura; family Pelobatidae; genus Pelobates; species Pelobates fuscus. The sequence continues at coordinate 62,867,966 of NC_086324.1, read as the reverse complement.
TGCAACTGTCTTCAGTTACTGCTTGTTTTTCGGGCATTTTTTCTTCAGTTTTGTCTTCATTAAGTGAAATGCATGCTCAATCGGATTCAGGTCAGGTGATTAACTTGGCCATTGCATAACATTCCACTTCTTTCTCTTAAGAAAACTCTTTGGTTGCTTTTGCAGTATGCTTCGGGTCATTGTCCATCTGCATTGTGAAGTAGTCCTGAAGCATGTGGCTGAATATGAGCAGATAATATTGCCCAAAACACTTCAGAATTCATCCTTCTGCTTTTGTCAGCAGTCACATCATCAATAAATACAAGAGAACCAGTTCCATTGGCAGCCATACATGCCCACGCCATGACCCTACCACCACCATGCTTCACTGATAAGGTGGTATGCTTTGGTTCATGAGCAGTTCCTTTCCTTCTCCATACTCTTCTCTTCCCATCACTCTGGTATAAGTTGATCTTGGTCTCATCTGTCCATAGGATGTTGTTCCAGAACTGTGAAGGTTTTTTTAGATGTTGTTTGGCAAACTGTAATCTGGCCTTCCTGTTTTTGAGGCTCACCAATGGTTTACATATTGTGGTGAACCCTCTATATTCACTCTGGTGAAGTCTTCTCTTGATTGTTGACTTTGACACACATGCACCTACCTCCTGGAGAGTGTTCTTGATCTGGCCAACTGTTGTGAAGGGTGTTTTCTTCACCAGGGAAATAATTATTTGGTCATCCACCACAGTTGTTTTCCGTGGTCTTCCGGGTCTTTTGGTGTTGCTGAGCTCACCGGGGCGTTCTTTCTTTTTAAGGATGTTCCAAACAGTTGATTTGGCCACACCTTATGTTTTTGCTATCTCTCTGATGGGTTTGTTTTGTTTTTTCAGCCTAATAATGGCTTGCTTCACTGTCACTGATAGTGACAGCTCTTTGGATCTCATATTGAGAGTTGACAGCAACAGATTCCAAATGCAAATAGCACACTTGAAATGAACTCTGGACCTTTTATCTGCTCCTTATAAATATGATAATGAAGGAATAACAAACACCTGGCCATGGAACAGCTGAGCAGCCAATTGTCCCATTACTTTTGGTCCCTTGAAAAGTGGAAGGCACATATACAAACTGTTGTAATTCCTACACCGTTCACCTGATTTGGATGTAAATACCCTCAAATTAAAGCTGAAAGTCTGCAGTTAAAGCACATCTTGTTCATTTCATTTCAAATCCATTGTGGTGGTGTATAGAGACCAAAAGATTAGAATTGTGTCAATGTCCCAACATTTATGGACCTGACTGTATATAAAATGTTAGGCTTTTGACGAGGAGACAGAAATGATATGTTTAACTCAGTGCTATACATATTTACTGTTTTTCGGTAATTTACAAGAACTATATTTGACCCTAAAACTTTCCTAAATCCCATAAAATCTGTAGATGAGGAATACTGTTGTACTCATAAGACATCACTGAACACAAATATGAATGTTTTAGAACAGTAAAATGTATAATGACAATTATATCATTGGTAAAAGGGCAGTTTTTTTGTGAAAAAAAATCAAAAACAAATATAAACACTCATTTTAGCCAGAGTTTATGACTAAGTGGCTACTAAAAAAAGACTGGACATGCCCCATATTGAATACCTTAGGTTGTCTATGTTTGCACATGGTATGCCATATGCTCTCCAAGGCAACATAAGCCCAGCAAACCAATTTAGCAACTTTCAATGTGTAAAAACTGAAATGGACAAGCTCTTTATTTGACCCAGTAACCTTCCAAAACACCATGAAACCGGTACAATGGGGGTATATAGATACCGGGGGGGCATCACAGCATACAAACATGTGTGTCTTATTTCAGTAAAAGCTAACAGTATTATGATATTTACAATTAAAATGCCATGCAGACTTGGAAAATAACAAAATTTCTTAATATCTCAAACATTTTTAAATTTTAATCATAATAAATAATGTTCCATATATCAATATTTGTGAAATGAAAGCCCTGTTTCTTCTGGACAACATGATATCTAATAAATGTGAGTGCACTTAATATTAAAGAGGTAAATTATGGTTGAACAGACATATAGCTCAAAATCTTAATTTTGTTTTAGTCAGAATTTGTACAATTGCTTCTGTCCTTAAGAGGTTAAAGTCCATGGGGATTTTTGTAGATAAATAATCTGATAAGCGTATACAAAAATATTAAACCATTTGAAATGCTTATCTAAAAAAAAAAAATAATTGAGGCTTATAGCTTTAATTATTGAAATCCTTTTGTTTTTTTTAATTATTAGTTTCGCTCCATATGCCCACCATCCCCTCCCACCTAGCTTGCAGACTGTTAAAGCAGCTGTACATGATCTTATGAATGTGGTTTCTATGGGAGAAAGTTTAAAAAGTTAACTAAAAATGCCATAATCCCCTGCTGTGCCCATAACGAATGCCATATCAACGCAGCAGTATCCTACACTCAGCAATACTATTTCTAACCACTGTTATCACTTCCTGGTGCAGGGGGTACTTTATTTCCCATGTTGGAGTTGGTTCTTCTTGCCCTTCCTGTTCAATTAATACTTGTCATTGGGGGACAGACTGTCTAATGAGTTTCTTCACTATTAATGGAATCGATGAGAATGGTAAAGATGTTTGCAATCCATTCTATTGGAGCTGACTTTGAAAAATAGTTGTGTTTAAGGACCGTTTTGATATTCTGGTCTAAATGTGCATTTCATTAGTCAATACTTAGCGCCACCTAACTTTAGAAAATAGCCCTGACAAGGTTAGAATGTTACAGTGAATGTTTCAGACCCTCTCAAAGTCTTTCTGATAATGTATGAACTATGAACGTGATGGTTTTGGATTGAATATAATCATCTGTTTGATATTGTTTTTTACATCGATCACAACATTAGGAAATTTTCACCGTGAGTTTGACATATTTTTAAAACAGATGGATCCAAAGCATTCGAATCTCAGCAGAAATAGCAGAGGGTTTGGCATAAAACTACACATTTAAATGCATTTCTGTGAGTGCCAATGTCTGTATACGGAAATGTGTGTTTTTTTATTTATTTTTTTTAATGAGCTTTAAGGAACATCATTCTCTATTGTCGGTATGCGAGAGAAGAAGCTTTGAACATGAATGTGTAAATATCACTAAACCCAGATGTCATTCGGGATTTTCCTCCCATTATATGTGCTTCTGACTAATGGACCACGTAATTTCAGCTTGATTTAGGTAGGTTTACCGCTTCGGATACCTTGAAATGCAGCTTCTGCTTCCCTGGGCATTGCTGTTTGGTCACTGAGCTGAAATATAGAAGGTTAAATTCCTCATTTTGATTATTGCAGCACAATGCCCTCTCTGTCCTTCCTTAATACAAACCTGACATTTGAAATCTACACAGCCCAGCTCCTCTGAAATCAACTGTGTAGAGTAATGAGCGTGATTTCAGAGGCTGACTGGCTGTGAATAGGCTCCTGTATCTCATATCTGCAGGGCCGGCCTTAGGCATTTAGACGCCCTGTGCGAAAAATCTTCACAGCGCCCCCCCCCGTCATCCATGTATGCTGTTATGTTTGTGTTGTCTGTGTATGTAATAGTACGTGTGATGACTGTGTGTGATATGTATGCTATGTGTGATATTTGTAATGGGTATATTAACAGTGTGTGATATGCGTGTATTGGTTGTATGTGACACACACACACACACACAGAGTCAGACGGCCATACACACACAGGAAGACATCCACACACGCACAAGCAGACAGTCATACACACACACACAGGCAGACAGTCATACACACACACACGCAGACAGTCATACACACAGACACACACAGACACACACAGGCAGACAGTCATACACACAGAGGCAGACAGTCATACACACAGAGGCAGACAGTCATACACACAGAGGCAGACAGTCATACACACAGAGGCAGACAGTCATACACACAGAGGCAGACATACACAGTCACACACAGAGGCAGACAGTAATACACACAGACAAACACACAGAGGCATACAGTAATACACACAGACACACAGTGGCAGACAGTAATACACACAGACACACAGTGGCAGACAGTCATATACACACACACGCAGACAGTCATACACACACACACACACACAGAAAAACACACAGGCAGATAGTCACACACACAGAGGCAGACAGTAATACACACAGACAAACACACAGAGGCAGACAGTAATACACACAGAGGTAGACAGTTATACACACACACACACGCAGACAGTCATACACACACACACAGACACACACAGGCAGATAGTCATACACACAGAGGCAGACAGTCATACACACAGACACACACACAGAGGCAGACAGTCATACACACAGACACACAGAGGCAGACAGTCATACACACAGAGGCAGACAGTCATACACACAGAGGCAGACAGTCATACACACAGAGGCAGTCATACACAGTCACACACAGAGGCAGACAGTAATACACACAGACAAACACACAGAGGCATACAGTAATACACACAGACACACAGTGGCAGACAGTAATACACACAGACACACAGTGGCAGACAGTCATATACACACACACGCAGACAGTCATACACACACACACACACACACAGAAAAACACACAGGCAGATAGTCACACACACAGAGGCAGACAGTAATACACACAGACAAACACACAGAGGCAGACAGTAATACACACAGAGGCAGACAGTTATACACACACACACACGCAGACAGTCATACACACACACACAGACACACACAGGCAGATAGTCATACACACAGAGGCAGACAGTCATACACACAGACACACACACAGAGGCAGACAGTCATACACACAGACACACAGAGGCAGACAGTCATACACACACACACACACACACACAGACAGTAACACACACACACACACACACAGAGGCAGACAGTCATACACATAGGCAGAGAGTCACACTCACATGACAATCACACAGTTACCTGTGGAGTTAATTGTGGAGGCAGTGCAGCTCCTGGTGACTGGTGGGGAAGCAGGGACTCCTTCCTGCTTCCCCTGCAGCAGTTTTCCGGCGCTTTTAGCTCCGCCCCCGCCGCACGGTAAGCTCCGCCCCCGCTGCAAATTTAAAAAAAAAAAAAAATTTTTTTTTTTTTTTTTTTTTTTAAATCGGCTGTGCGGCCGCACGGCGCCCCCTGCTACATGGCGCCCTGTGCGGCCGCACAGCTCGCACACCCCTAAGGCCGGCCCTGCATATCTGGATGTGTGTAGGTGGGGTTATAAGGTTGGAACCAGTTAACCAGTGCCCTGTAGTGGTTACCACTTGTTGAATAGAAAGATGGAAATCACAGTTAAGTGTACCAGGGCAATTACTGGGAGCCAGAGATATGTTTTGGACCTCAGACCTAACTTCGGAGAGTCTCGAAAAAAAGAGTTGAATTTAAGGTCATTTCTCTATAGTGCAAGAGTAAAATGGAATGAAATTGAAGTATCACAAGCATAACTACAGAGTTAAAAGGTAGAACATTGAACATAGTTCAAGGGAAGACAACCTTTAGCATTCCAGCTGTCGACTATATCTACCATAATGTTCTTACAGTCATAATGCTGGCAAAGCATCATGGGAGATGTAGTCCACAACATCTGCAGTGTTGAAGGTTGCCTATCCATGCTGTAGATAAATGTCCTTCCTTAATTATTTATAGTCACCAGAACTACAGCTTAATGTAGTTATTCTGGTATATGTAGACTGTTCCTGCTGGCTTTTTTGTAAACACTGTCTGTACACAGAAAATGCAGTGTTTATATTGCTTCCTGATAACACTGCTACCTGGCCATCACTCAGATGGCCACTAGAAATCCTTCCTGAGTTAATGCTGCACAGTGTGCAGTACTGACGTTCAGTGTCTTCACCCTCTGCATGTAGACAGTGAACTGTATTTTTAGAGATGCATTGATTAAATGCATCTCTACGAGGAGATGCTGATTGGCCAGGGCAGTGTTTGGCTTTGCCACTGGCCTGCCTTCTTGGTTGAGATCATTACTTTCCTATGGCATCGGGATTGGCTGAGATCATCACTTCTGATGATGTCAGCCAATGAGGTGGATCGGAGTCAGAGCCAGCCCTGCAGACCTATGTAGTGCTGGTAATAAGGTAAGATTTTACTATATTAAGGGAGGCAATGGGGGGAGGGAGGGGAGAATGGAAGGATGGCAGATGGCAGATCGTGATTATAACACTGTAGGGTCGGGATTACATTTTTGTGTTCCTGACCATATAGTGTTCCTTTAATAGCTAATGTACTCCAAAATAGATCATTAAAAGCCTAGCTAGATGGATAAGTTATTTTTAATGCTACAACATGAGCCCCGCCAGCATAAGAGTAAACTCTATTTTTATTCATTAATAATAATTAACATTATAAGAGTCCCAGCAAATTGTTTATCCTGACAGTGATATAACATATACTATAGTAATTTTACCTCTAGGCAATATGTACTAAGCTCACATAATCATCTGAAAAATGTAATGTGTTCAATTTAATTAATAGTTGGAGCAGTGCATATAGTCATGATATATGACTGATCACTATCTTTACTATCATCTAGATCAATAGTATTGATTATTACCTCTCAAATTATCTTGTTTAATTTTCTTATTGCCTGCATGACTGTAAGGCCATCCAGGTGTGTTATTAAGCCCTGTCAAGTGTTGTGTAATATATATATATATATATATATATATATATATATATATTATATTATATGCAGATACAGCTGTACATATGTGTGGAACCTAGTATAATCGTTGTGTACAGTATCGACAGAGCTTTGGTTCATCAAATATGAAAAGAGGGAATGCAATGAATAATTACCTGTCTAATTACGGAAAATGAAGGAACTTAATGACTGTAAGATGGTCATCAACACCGGAGTAATGGGGTCATTTAAGGTGTTTACCTCATTTTAACTCCAGTAGTTGAAGCAAAGGAGCCTTGTGCTATCATACGTTCATTGTTCTGGCTAATTACAACCTAGGTGGTCAGCACTCAATAAAAAAAGCAATAATCTAATCAAGAACAAATTTAAAAAAAAAAAAAAAAGAGGGGGGGAGGGGTTGGTACCATGTGATTGAAATATGAGATTATGCCTGACATGATAAATTATTATTATTAAAAAAAAATTCACAGTGCAATTAGAAAAAAAAAAATGCCTGTGTTCTATAAACCTGATATTTGGTTACATAAGCACGCTGATACCAATTACCCAAGAGATCTGAGAAGACAAAATAATTGTTATAGCAGAAAAAACTGGATGGTTTACATAGCGAATATAAATGTAAATCAATGTGTTAATCAGATTGATGGTTTGGAGATACTGGGCCTTTGGATTGAAAATAGATACACTTAGTCTTGTTGACCCCAAAAAGTAACAAGTCACCAATTTGCATTGGAGTAAATACCCTATTACTCTGAAAACAGGGAGTTCTGGAACGTGGATAATTTAGGCTGAGATCCATGCTGTAATAAGTAAACTGTTGATTGTGGGTGCGCAGAAGCAATATTCTTGCACAGAATCTACAGTTTAGTAAAATAGATGTTTTTTATTACTCCTATTTTACATATGCGTTGGATGTTTTTGTGCAATATGTTGGGATCCAACATTATATATAAATGTTAATTTACTTTAGATAACTATAAATAGTACAGTCAATATGGAAGGTTCTGATGTGTTTTATACACAATTGTTTCAGCACAGATGGAGTTTATATATAAGGCACTCTTAAGGGGACACAAACAAAAAATATATAAGTGGAGCTCTAATATGCCTGAGTAGTAATATTGGAAATGGTTACAGATGATGAATAGCAAACACATGTCTGTAAAGAATGCAAAAACAACGCAATAGTGCAGATGGTATAAACAGTAGTAGGAAATATGGATGAAATATTTTCAACTCACAAGGAGAGATCCAATAGGTCATCTGGCTCTAGTGTATGGTGCCTTTGGATCATTTAGGGAGATCCACAGCCCTCTTCCTTATCTTTGAAACCCAAGTAGTCGTCAGTAGGGAAAGGCAGGAAACTTGAGTGTATTGGAAAATTAGAAAACCTATTAGTAAGAATAAAATAAAAAAAAAAATCTAATCAAAATAAAAACAAATAAATATTGAAAGATTAAAAACATATAGAATCACTTTAAATATAGGAAGATAAACTTTTTTCCATGTAAAGTGAGATATTAGTGTAATACACAGACAAGTAAAAAGCATATATAAGCACTTAAAATGAAAATAAAAATAAAGACTTAATTTATCATATGAAGTGAGCTATTAAGTGGACAATAAGGGAAGATACCAGACTAAAACATAACAATCTCTTAAAACATTCCACAAAATAAGAACTGGAGGGGAGGATGATTTCCAACAAAGTAAAAAAAAAAAAAAATCGTATAAAAAATTAAGAATATAAAAAACGCCATTCATCTAAAAAAATAGGTATTTGAAGTTAAAAAGTGGCATAATTTGGGGGGGCGGGGCCTGACCGCCATGCAGACAAGTCGCACATGGAATGAGCTCCTGCTGCAAGAAAACAAATGAACAACGATAACGACTTTTCACCAGAGAAAATAAGCTCCAACCCAGCTAGAGTCACCACACACTTATGAGAGACACCTCTCAAGGCATCTCACCACTCGACCGGCGATCACAACCTGAAACTTCTTTGGGGCCTACGCGTGGGCGCAGCTGGGGAAATACGGCCGGTCTCCAGGCTGCCTGCCTCGCTGGGACACTTAGAGGTGGAAGGGGCTCCTGTTCCCCCCCCACGCCGTTGAGGGAAATCACGGCACCTGCACACGGGCTGAAGGTTCCCATTAAGAGGGTATCTAATAACCCACAAACCACCTGACCTCCGAAACCTACCTCGCATCACCAGCCAAAATGGCGGATGCACCAAATACCTTCTCAACACGAGGCCTGCTATAAACAACTCTGAAGCGACTGGATGAGATCCTGGCCAACTTCTGGCAACGACTGGCTAATAAGCAGAGCCGGCACACGGAGCGGGGACAAAGCGAAAGTTTAATCTCACCTTCTAATGGTCCCCGCACGGTGGATGGCCGGGTTGAGAAGAGGATAACTAAGCGACCCAGAAGGCTACAACGAAAATGGCTCACACTCCCTCCTGCCTTCCAGAGGACGAACACCCGTTACCGGAACTCCGAGCTGAGAGCCGCGAGAAGAGCAAACCCGCACCCCAGAAGGGAGCATAACCGACACCAAGCAACAAGCGCCAGCTACCGAGACTCAGAAGGCAGAGGCACGAACAACCCAGCCAGCGGGTGCAACCTATGGGCCGGTGCTGACGCCTGGAGCCGATGAAGAGGACAGCAGAGGATAATTGGGACTTTGTCACGACAAGTGTATCGGAGGCCTAGCATGGGTATCGGGTGACTCACCAGACTTTAATCTCTCACTCATGTTTACTTTCATCTGTTTTTTCTTAGTTTTTATTAGTGGAATGTATGCAATCTTTGAACGCTACCTGATATACTTATGCTTATGACTTATTTCATGCCTGTTAACCACTTAAATACTGTAGAGACCCTTGTTTACCACGTCCCTGACTGACTGAGTATGTGTGTTTATGCTCCAGCTACTTCACATAATACAGTCACACAAACGACAGCCTAGGCCTTAAAAACGGCTTATACACCCTTTAGGAGACAGCATGAGTACCATATACTCTATCACTGTAGTATCTGAAATACGTGCCTAGTCTGACCAAAGATACTAGCCTGTGTGCAGCCTTTATATGATAGGAAACATCCAACTAAGCTTCTACATACAAGACGTCTAATCAGAATGTCAGCTGAGTCAATGCCGACTTTACGTTTGTCTATAGCTGACACAGAGGTTTCACTAACGATTACCAGACTTTACAATATAAAATGTGCAATGTTATTCTCTGCCTAACGCATGTTCATAAATGTTGACTTAATGGGCGAGCAACTGCTGTTGTGGCAATGCATGCCTATCTGTTTTTTTTTTCTCCAAGCACAAAAAAATAAAGAATAAAAAAAAAAAAAGTGGCGTAATTCAAAATCGAAGTTTAAGCCATAGGGGGGCTAATGTATTAAAATTAAAGATTAATTTGATTTCTCAAGTGCCAATCTTTTTTTATTAAAATCTCTTCCCCTCCAATTCCTTTTTACCAACTTAAGTGCACAGAAAGTGAGGTTTTGTGGATTTTGATTATGATGGATTTTAAAATGTTGGGAGACACTATGTGTTGCAACACCCTTTTGGATGTTCCTGACATGTTCCGATACTCTAATGTGTAAACATCTAATAGTTCTCCCAATATATAGCATGTCACAGGGGCATTTCAACATATACATTATATTTTTAGAAAAGCAAGTTAGTTGATCTTTAATGGTAAAGTCTTTATTCGTAAATCCCTTGATATTGCCTATATGTCTCTTTTTGCTTTTAGTTTCCCTGCATGCCAAACAACCTCCACACCCATAAAAATCTTTATTGCTATTTAAAATTATTTTCTTTTGATGGATCTTAAGAGGTTAAGATAACGTTGAAACACTCCTTATCCATTGTATTTTTGTATATTTCTTTGTATTTGGACTCTTAAAGGGACATTGTAGGCACCCAGACCACTTCATCTCATTGAAGTGGTCTGGGTGCTGTGTCCCTTTTGCACTTACTGCAGAGAACTGCAATTTTTATATTACTGCTCCAAGTCTGCCCTCAGTGGCTGTCTCCCTTTGGTCCGTTATCTGATGCTGGGCGTCCTCACACTCTGCATGAGGACCTCCAGCATCAGATTTTTCCCTATAAGAAAGCATTGATGAATGCTTTCCTATGGGGAAATCCTAATGCAATTGCAGCCATTGGCCTGTCCTGTTCTGTGTGCTATTTGACCCGTGAACCGTCCATGTCAAGATCACCACCGAGCTGCGGTAAACTTGCATCTAATTTAACACTTGAAACATTAGTCTGGTCAAACCCCCTGTATACCTCTGTTGTTTCCCAAGCCTAGAAGGGATAACAGAGCAGAATGTCATCATGTATCACCTACACTGTGCAGGGTTGCAGAATTAGTGAAGCAGGGATGCTCCATCTATAAAACTGGATGACCCTCCAGGTCTAGCTTCTAGCCAGGCACCCCTTGATCTTACTGGCTAAATTTCTGGATTATATTTATTATTGATTTATTCGTAAAACATCAACATGTATTGCTAACAAAACATGCAAGCATTTGTAGCCAAAATTAATGCAGACATGTAGTTCGAAAGGCACTGATGCCAAAAAGTAACTTTGATGACTTCCATCCTGCAGAACTGGTGATAGGAGCCGCACTCAATCCCAGCAGCCACCCAGTCCTCCGGAGTAGGACCAGCAATTCCACAACGACAAAGCAGCACAATACATTTTCCAGGCACTCAAGGTGTTAAAGCTGCAGGCAGTTTTAATAGAACAAAAGGAACAGCAACGTTTGACAAAGACCTCTTAGCAGGTCGAAACGTTGCTGCTCCTCTTCTACTAAAACTGCCTGCGGCTTGAACACCTCCAGTGCCTGGAAAATTTCTTGTGCTCCATCCTGCAGAAGTGACAATTTAACTGTTACGTTTTACTGTATTATTAAAATAAATTTAAAACTTTGAATGTTGCACAGGGTGCCCGTCATAAAGAGGAGAGATCAGTGTCTATATGACACAAATTTATCTTAATTTATATGCTATATATGACAGAGAGGACCACTATATCTCATAGCTCACTTTGTATTTAACAGACAATATCATAACTCCAGGGAAGTGATGGATAATCTTGGCACTGTATATATTTATAAACTACCTTTCCCCTGATGCTCTAAGGATAACGCTGGTTGAGCAGTGTAGGAAATATATCTCACACCGCTCTGCATTACTAAGATCACAAGTCTCAGCATGAGTTTATCACAAATGTCCGATGTTCGTTGTGACCTTTTAAGAAGTGGGCAGGTAAATGAAATAGTTAAGTGACGGAACACAGAGTGAAATACTTCTTGATTCACATTGACCTTTTTCACTTCCGTACAACTTTTACAATGAACAGGTCCATACATCATTCAGTCTGCGCAGTACCTAATAAATCAATAATGTCATGCAGCAGGGATGTACGTTTTTCAAGCACACCATACAGAACGTGTGGGAAGGACCATACTGTGATAGCCCTACCTGAGGCATAGCATTGCATGATCATGATTTAATTTAGTGCCACCTATTACAAAATGCTCTATTCAGTATTGTATTGGATGAAAAGGAGCGTGGAACTATAAATACATTTGATATGTGTCAGCTGCTGATCTGACAAGCCTATCAGTGCAGTAAAACGATCAAGATGAACTTGGAACAGATGGGGTATTTCAGCACTACAATGACCAAGGACTGATCCGTCTTCAAATTCTAATCTTCAATGAACTCTCTGCTTGATAATATCAAGTGATACCAATTTTTTTCTTCAATTTTAAGCCTCTTTTCATAGAAAAAGATCATGATCCGTAATCATATGTTTCCTAGAAATGGCCTTGCCCCTCTGATTAAATGAATACAAAATAAGACGGCAAAAAACAGCTTATGCGTGATCTAGTGAGTAATAAAAAAAAATAACCCGATTTTTGTTATTATTAATATTAAACTAAGGCAGCTTTAATTTACCTTGCACTGAAAGTTATATGGCTCGGTATGAATTGGAATATTAATGTGCCTGATTAAATATAAAACTGTTCGTAGAAGCGAAGAGTGTTTTTAACCACTTGTTTTTACAATGTTGGCTGATGAGGGAGGATTTTGTTGAGACAAATTGATTCAGAGTTGATTAAATATTAACTGCAGTATGTCATTAATGACATGTTTAAAGAAGCATTTAGAACATGCGTGGTTATTTGAGATTGTTGACATTGCCTTATATGCTTTATATCCCCCTAAGCCAGCAGATTTGGGTACAAATCAAAAGCCTTGAGTTTATTTTTCCAATGTAACTATTTTAGCAGTTTTGAAACTTCTGTAGAGTAATTCAAGTATTGCCAACAGGAGTTTTGGGCAAGAAATAAATGCAATTTACACAATGTTAACCTGGAACATATATATATATATTTTTTTTTCTTTCGTTTTCGCATGTTTCTAAAAGCTTTGTTGGCACCAGTCTTTCGGAGCCTTTATTTGCTCTGCACTTGAAAATTAAGAAATAAAACCTTCATTAAAAGCATGTTGGTAAAACCACCAGCACAACAGTACAAAAAATGCAAGCTGTATGCCAAAGCAGTGCTTGAAATAAACAACACGGTTATTTGATTGACTTAACAGAAGGTTCATGGTCAGACTTTTGTTCACCCTCCGATTTAATGTCTTCTCGCCCCCCCCCCCCACTCATTTGGCAATAATTTGTTCATGGATAACTGTTTTGTTTGAAAGACAGCTAGTTATGAATGTGTTGCTTGTAGCTATGTGATTATACATGGAGAATAGAGGTTCTCGGTTACATATAAAAAAGGTTAATTCACTTGCCATGCAATTTATTGCCATGCATTCTGAGTGGGTGCAGTTGGAACTTTATAATGATAAGGTCAAGTTAGTTTCTAAGTTATATTATGTTATATTAACAATGCAAATGTATGACACAATAAATTAATTGTGTGCTAAAATGCAAATTTTTTGTTTCTTCTTTTTTAAAGAGATCCTGAATGGAGGGGTTTACCTTGACCAGAACAAATTCCTCTGCTATGCCGATACCGTACATTGGCAAGACATTGTGCGAACGTCTAATGCTACCCTCTTACCAATGACCAGCAACGCAGATTGTAAGTATCCTTAACCTTTGCATATTTTGGTTTATTAGACTTGTTAAAATATGTGTTGTTTGAGAACATAATTTTGGAATATTGGTTTTGAGATCAGTAGATGAACTCTGTCCTAGAATAGTTCTGCAATAAATAAAATAAATAACCAAAGTGCTAGACTTTTGGAATGGCTGTTTTAATACCACCCAGCTTGGCCTCGCTACTTACCGTAGCTATTCATTATAAGCCTGAATTGAATTCATAATCTTACAATACCGGCAACATTCATTCCTAGTCCATAGAAGTGGACAATAATCAGGCAATCGTAAAATAGGTCACCTATAATTATTGATTTATCCCTTTTTATCCCGCTGACTTTTCCCTTTTTTCCATTATAGTTTTTGCCCAATACCTTTCTGTATGGACCCAGCACACCCTCCTCCTCCCCCTCCCCCCCCCCCCAATTCTAATATTGGTAAAAATGTATCTCTAAGTACCTAAACAAATAAAAATAGCTTTTCCCTTTCCCGAGGTAAATTTTTATCTTATAGAATCCAACCCCTGTAGTATCTGTTACGAGTTAGCAAGTTTACTATGCAAACTAAAGACATATTAAATGGTATATACAATCCAAAATACCACCACGTTACTGCAGAAAATCCTTGCCAGAGTGTAAAGAACAGATGTACCACTTTGGTAGCCTAGCAAAGGCGCCCAATATGGCATAGATCTCCTGTCAACACCATGTGAGTAGGTCAAAATAATGGGACTGTAAAGATACATAGCCTTGTGCTCACCTGGTAATCCTGAATTACCAAATGAGCACCACTGTAGTTACACATCCTCAGACACCTTAGCCGTTTTTTCTGACGCCAGATGCTGTAGCTCCATCCATTTTAAAGACATGATTAGGCCACAGCCACTACACCACATCCTTACATCATTGTTGCGATTTTGCCTATTACAGGCATTGTGTTAAGCCGGCTATTCTAAAGTCCTGAAATACACTACTATCCTGTGTCTGTTGATTTGGATAGCATAGGTTTAAGCACTTAAGACTTATTCACAAAATTCTGACAACTCTCCAGTCCAGTTATAGTCACAGTGTTGCTATTGTAATTTGGTTTTGATTTCACAAAAATTCACTGTATACTAAATAAAACCCATGCACAAACTGCAATTCTAGAGAAGCATGTATGATGCGAACATACATTTTTGCATTTAAGCAAGCACCAGCCGAGTGGAATATCAGTATTTTTTGTGTAAACTAGACTTACCTTTCAGTGGGGAATTTGATAATTACTTAAATGCTGTGGGGAATCCCATTCGAGTCTACAGTTTGTCTTTCTCTGTGATAGGAATCATTACATTCTGGCAAAATTATTGAAAGACAAAACTCGTTATTTTATTCTATGAAAACGTTATTATCGCTATGACTGAAACTTGTGTCCAAAAAAAAATGAAGCTTCCTAGAATAAATTGGGAGCTAGAATATGAGCTGTGCTGAAGAGCTTATTTACAACATTTATTTATAGTGCTCATCAGACTCTGTATTTGATGCTAAGTTGATAATTTGCAGAAAGCTTGGTCACTTGATCAGAAGAACGAGCATTGTAAGACATGTTGGACCCATATCATCCAGAGGAACTGTCTTTGGATGAGATCATATTCTTCAGAGTTCCATCACAACATAGGGAAAATGTTCTGGGAGGTTCTCTCAGTAGACGTCTTAGTCCCATTGAACTAGGATTCAAAGTTGAGTTTTGTACAAGCAGTTTTGTTCTATGTCAAATGCATCAGTGCTTCTTTTCACCTTAGTAGGACTTTGTGCACCTGTCTCATCTACTACTGTGTCTCAATGAATGGGTCAACATAAGACTTACACAGCATTTAGGAGGCCCCTGCCACTGTCCACAATGAACCGCTGTTAATGGAGCATACCAAATGGAGCTATTCCTAAATGTGTGCCATTACTGACATTTTGTCTTATATAGTGGTCTCTTAATTCTTCTTACAGTCAGTTTTTTTTTACAATGTTACCAGGTACGAAAATTGTAAGTGTGCTTTCAATAGTAGAAGCAAACACACCTTAAAAATGGGTGCTAACTTATTTCAAAGTGATATTTATCTGCAGCCCTTATATCGGCACTGCTCAACTCATTTTATAGGACGCTGTACTAATGTTGGAAAATAGAAAAAAGAAAAAATGATCGAGGGTTCTAACACATAGACCCAAGATCATAGCTTGGATATCTGTTAATAGAATGGTCGAAATAAAAAATAAATAAATAAATAACTTTATTGAATATATACACAACCTTAGCTACTTGTTTGTAAAACAAAAAATCAGTGGAACCCAGAGAGGAGCTATAAGAAGCTCAAAATGTCAGCTAGCCGCTGGACTCTTAAATAATTGCCTGAGGTAAGATAGAGTGAAGCCTGTGGCTAGTACTATCTAGAAGGTGGATTCACAGACCTCCCAGTGTGGATACAAACCTTACTTTCCCTCTAGGACATAAATTACAGTTGCAAAAAGTCTGCTGGACTATAACAGGATGTATCTAGTATGAAGCTGTAACCTAAAAATTGCAAAAGAAAAAACAGCTGAACTGTATGAAAAGACTAAACTAAATCCTGTTGCACTAATACAGAGGCTCTAAGTGCTACGCCTGGCAGGATCTGACTAGATAATTAAGGAGACCTTGAAGAGAGAACGTTTCTCAATCGAATACTGCTAAAATATAACAGGAACTGCAAAAATCTCTGATATTCTAGTGCTCTAGATCCTAAATAAAGATATAGTTGCTGCCATGCCCTGTAGCTACTAAGTAGAGATGCCCCTAACCAGCAGGAAAACCGCAACTAAGAGGCTCTTACGAACGGCTGACAACCCCCCCCATAATGAAAGAAAATGTGCTAAACAAAACGTGCAAATAAAATGACATAATGCCTAACGCGTTTCGGCGCTACTAAAGCGCCTTTGTCAAAGGCCGGATAAACCATGCTGTCTCCACGGTGTTCTTTTATATATGCCGGGAGAGTTCAACACTCCAATCGCTATTGGTGGGCGGGTGTTCATTCGCACCAAAGTGAGGCTTGGAACTCACCGTGCGTTACGAGACACTTCCCCTCCAAAACTATCGCCCTTTCGGCACCGCCCTTGGCGAAGCTCCGCCTATTGGGGTGTATACTTTTTATTATTGCCGATCCTACCGTCCTAATCTGTATTAACTCCTTGGTGACTGTATGTCCGAAAATGCAGATCCCCAAAAAAGAAAAAACAAATAAATTCTAGGCAGTATTAAAATGCTGCCTTATATTTACTTGAGATCCTAGGGATTACATACACTACACCATCAGGAAGTATATATACATACATTAGTCGTAGGGTTGGTTGAGTTAAAGTATATTCATATTCATATAGATACCCGGGCTAGCTATTATGAACACCACCAAAGGAGTCTATTCAGGTGCAGAGTTGTAGTATAATGAATTAATAATACAAAGTGACAGCTTATATTCATACATAATAAGTCATAATAATGAAACCAAACTATAATTACTGGTCTAAATATTGATGAATTGGGTAAAAGAGAACCCCTCATTCAATCCCTTTGGTGACATGGTATCCAATTTGCTTATCCAGAAGCATTCCCTTCTTCTTAAAAACAAATCAAAATTGCCACCTCTATTTCCCTTACAGACACTTTCAATGCCTGCAAATTTCATGGCTCTTGGTGAGTCATTGTGGTATTGTCTCATATGTCTAGCTACTGGGGTGTCTCTCAATGATGTTACAGAGTGGACATGCTCCATTACCCTTCTCTTAAAGGGGCGTATGGTCTTCCCCACGTATTTCATACCACAACTGCAGGTTAGGAGATAAACCAAACCTGCAGTGTTGCAGTTGAAGAATTGTTTAATGGGGATGTGAATTGTACCTGTGGAGTCGGATAGAGTCTTAGAGTCTTTGGCCATAAAACAACATGCGACACATCTGCCGCATTTGTATGTGTGTCTGTGAATCCACCTTCTAGATAGTACTAGCCACAGGCTTCACTCTATCTTACCTCAGGCAATTATTTAAGAGTCCAGCGGCTATCTGACATTTTGAGCTTCTTATAGCTCCTCTCTGGGTTCCACTGATTTTTTGTTTTACAAACAAGTAGCTAAGGTTGTGTATATATTCAAAGTTATTTATTATTTTTATTTTTATTTCGACCATTCTATTAACAGATATCCAAGCTATGATCTTGGGTCTATGTGTTAGAACCCTCGATCATTTTTTCTTTTTTCTTTTTCAAGTTTACCAGGGTTACCCCCTTTCTTTGGATATCTGGTAGACATCACATAGGGACCTTTATTGGGAAGCTGTGACTTTCTATGTTAATGTTGGAAAATAAAAACAATATTAAGATGGAGGAGCAATCAAGTGTTAGGAATAAATTAGATACTCTACATGGTTTATGAAAAGGTTACAACAGCAGAAGTAATTAGAACAAATGTCCTTCTGAGCCAAGTATGGCCCCTCTGCTGATTATATCATTATTTGATTATATGGCCTCCTTGTTGGTTGGGCATAATTAGCATTATTAACACTCAAGGGCTCTTAGGTTGAGATATCCCTGTGGAGGTATTATTGATCATATGAGCTGACAATGACCCTCGTAGCTGGGTCTTATGGCTCATAACATTGTTTAATAGTCCTTATGTTTGGTTGATATTACCTCTTGAGCGGAGTGTTTTTGCTGGAGTTGGAAAACATTGCTTTCATTTACATCAGGTTAGATGTGAAATAATCTGGTCTTGCAGCAGTCATTTGTGCTCTGGAGCAGCATTCCATATGAGGTGAGTAATTTAGCACAGAAAATGTTAAACGGCTCATTGTAGAAACATAAATTGCAGTTTACATTATATCAAATACCCAGTGCAACTCCATGCCCAGCGTCCTTTATATAAACCTCGTCCATACTACACTACACTACTCATTACAGAGTGCCATCAAATATTTAGCACTTTGGCTGCGGCCAATATTGTTTTCCATAATGACTAAACATCAAGGATAATAACAGGGATCTCTGTCCTCCTAGTTAAATAATCAGTTTGATGTTCCCTCGTGTATCTTACCTTCTGTTTCCCAGTCTTTATTCCCAACCATTTGACCTTCCTAGTTTCTCTACTGTCATTAAGCTGCGCGCTGGGGAGCAGAGACAGAACAGCCAGCTCCCCCAGCAGAGCCAGGTGTCTGCCCGGCCCCAGGCACTGACAGCCCACCGGGAAATTTTCTAGCTATCCCGGAGGGCCAGTCCGGCCCTGAGTTTGTACCTCAGGATAACTTAGATAACATCACTGCACCATGCTGCCCTTCACATCAGTATGAAGAGCGCACATCCCATGATGCCACACTGATCAAGTATGAAGCACCAGATTTTCATACAGCAGTGAATGTAGTCTGCCACCATCGGGGCACAGATCTTAAGATCCTTTTATGTTTTTTTCATGAATGGACCAACCATCAGATGTCAACTCAACTCCCCATCTGACTTATGGAGCTCAAGTAAATATCTTAGTCTGCTTCAAGTAACGCAATCACCTAGGAGCTGTACTAACAGATATTGGTGTTCACGTCTGCTCTGTACATTTACATCCAATCAAATTACAAGCATACAAAAAAAAAACAGCAAATTGAGAATTTATCAAGACTTACTATGTACTTTAACTTTTTAAGAAAGGGATCTCTCCCTACGCTGTGAACGTAGAAATCAGAGCAGTTGTGAAAGGAAGCTGCAGATGGCAAACATACTGCACGTAGCCGAATAAAACATGATATTAAGACTAATTTATTATCTGCAAATGCATGTCATATTATAGCAGGAACATTTTCCGCAAACTGTTCACTTGTCAAATGGCTGTTTGCAGTTGAGCCCACAGCTTTTCAGATCCAATTAGTCACAGAAAAAGCAATCACAGGCAAGACACAGAACCTTCTCATTTGTCTTGTCTTCTGAAGGTTGATGATGTTGTACATGGGGGATAATAGGTGATGCACAGCTAGAAAATATCCACTGATTTGTCTGACATAAAGGCCTAATCATATGATCGGCCCTTGTGTTTCTTAACAACTGCCACCTTCTCATTTTATGTGTCTGCCTGCATCTCGATACCATATAGACCTGTAGGTACAAATACTTAGGTTACCCAATCACTTCTAAAATTGCATCATTTTATTTATTAAATCAATTTAATAAAGTAAAGTAAGGACAGCAAATGATCTTGAATAATAATAATAAAAAAAAAGCTTTGCACCAAACTTGGTGGTTTGGTCTTGGGGTTCTCCATTCTCAGGTCCTCTACTAAAGATCAGGGAGTCTGATGATTCTGCCCATTATTTTAGCTATTTTAAAACAGATCTCTTCTGGATAGAGATCTGGATGTCTAACTGAGATTTGCGGAAGCCATTCTCTGAGTACTACAGTCACCACTGGGACTGTTACTTCCTTCATTTTCCACATTCTAGCTAGCTCCTCTTTCAATCATTGGCATTTGTTTATCTTCTTCTTGATGGTTTGGTCACTGGGTTTTGCTACATCTAATTTTGCAATATTCTGTACTTTGCTGTCTGGATATTCCTTTAACACTTTGGACGGCCATTTTGTGATGTGTTTTTGTGTTTCATGGAGGACTGTGGCCTTGACACTCGTTAGACTCCGACCTCCTTCCTTCCAGTTGGTGTACAGTCTCTGTGTGCTGGAATTAGGGTATACTTCTTTATGTATTGTAAGGAGTTTCTAGGCCTTGATAGCCATGATGCATGATCTTCAAATGCTATGTAGCTCACAGCTTACAGTGCCAAGATTCACAGTTTGTAATGATGACACATGCGGCTTAGGAGTGGCTGATTGCTGGGTGCCAAAGAAGATCCCGTTTTTGTCAAACCACTTCCAAGAAACTTGACTAAAAAGTGCTGGATGGGCCCAACAGAATATTGGCACCATAACAATTATACTAAATTGTAGTGGTTATGGTTGTTAAAGTGCAGATACTGGTGGTCAAATAAATAAATTATCCACATATTAAAACTGTCAAAATACAGAGCATATCTCAGGTTCAATTACATTAGCATTATGGCGAACATAGGCAAACTATATAAGTATGAATGTGATAATGTTAGGCGCATCTAGTGACTGAGTGGTGAAGTCACTTGAGGGTCTTTTAAATACATATGTGATGCTTATAGTGTACAGATACTCAGCCATAATTATGGAAGCATTAAAACGATTTACATCAGAGAGTAGATAAAAAAAACTAGCGGCGCCTAGTGGTAGCATATGGTAATTCATTTTTGAACAAGGGGTCGATTAAAGCTTATTTCATAAACGTCTGCTGGACGACAATTTTCTTATTCGAGTTTTACTCTTTTTAAAAAAAAAAAAAAATTACCATCTATATGCGCACGCTATGCTGATGCAATGCATTACAAGGCTTTCATTAAATTATTTTCAGGAATGCTTTTTCCCAGTACAAACCTGCTGAGTAAGTCATTTATAGCAAGGCCAACATATTGTATTTAAAGGATTTACAGACATATATCTGTGCTTTAGTTAAATACAAAGTGAAGCTCCATATACACTCATATACCAAACATACTTAGTTGCCAAAACATAAAATCTTTGGAGCCAATGTGGTAGGTGTAACACCACTCTTCTGCTTTAATGGACACTGCATTAGTGGGTTTACTTAATAAATGTTAATTTGCATTGAATAGAAAATTGATTAAAAAGAGAATTGCAGAGTTTGGGCAAAAATAGCTGATTTGTAAAAAAAAATACAACTCTGCTATAGTCATACCTGGCTGTTTTGATAACAAATGTGCAGCTTAGTTTACTTACACTACAGTTCAGTGTTAAGTAATTAATCCCATACAAATATCACCCCTTTTACCCTGATGGGTGTCAAAACATAAGGTTTGTCTTTTCTATTTAAGGATTTAGACAAAGTACCAGCTAGTTTGTAACATTTTGCATTGGTCGATCAGAAATGTCCAGTGTGCAAAAAAAATCCAAGCTGTGACTATGGCTGAGTTGGAGATTTTTTTCCCAAATCAGCTTTTTTTTGCCTCCGTCATTACTTACGGGTTTAATTTTCAAAAATGAAGAGTTTATTAAATAACCGTGACCGTCAGAGGAGTACCCTGGGGCGGAAATGGATTTTGCCCCTATTCCGAACTATAAAAAGAAACATAATGGAGGAAATTACCTTTAACTTTCTTTTATTAGAGAAATTACACACACATTGAAATTCATGTACACATGCATATACATACACGTGCACATTCCCACTTACTTTCATGTACACACATACTTTAATGACATTGATACATACACATACATACATACATACACATAGACTCAGAATCTTACACATAACACACACATATTAATCCACACACACACACTCATATACACACTTGATTTTTATTTTAATAAATACAAAAAAATGGATTGTTGTTGTCTTTCTAATACTGAGGCCCACAATTCACAAGTTCTTACCTGGACCGGGAGAACTTAAATGGTACATCATCCCTGGTATCTGGGGAGGGGGGGGATGGGGGAATGGGGGGGGGGGATGGGGACTTCATGGTTTATGGTTGTTAAAATTTTATTTTAAATCACAAAACATATTTATAATGGACACAAGGCAAGATCTAATTATTTGCAATTTGCGATACAAATCAGTTTATATTCCCCCCCTCCGCCCCCCTGTTTTTTTCTTAGTTAGGTTTTGTATGGTAAGCAGTATCAATAAATGTGATAACAGAAGCAGAACGAGGCATTCCTGGGGAGCAGAGAACACTAACGATGGAACTAGTCTAAACGGTGACTCTATCTACACAGCTGGAATTCAATAATCAACACATTCTATATTTGGGGCAGGTTCTCAGGTTCCTGTATTTATTGTTTTGTATACTATTCAATATCCTTCTCTAATTCCCGGCCTACAATCCTCATAGCACACAACAGTGTGTGTTATGTTTTTGCATCTTCACGGATGGATTAATAAAAGGGCTCAGTCACATAAAGAACCATTAGGAATCATTGCTCACTAATGCAGGGATATCCCAAAAACCAGCAGTGTTATATGCCTATAAGGACAAGTGGTTGGTGTTTGGAAACCTTGTTCTAATTAAAGAATGGAATTGCTAAATTATTACGTAACGTTCTAAGTTTATCAGATAACACATAGGGGGCTTGTTGACTGTAGAAACAGCAGTTATTGTATCCAATACACTTTGGTACTGGCGAATTACCATACAATGGGAATTATTCACAATTGTCAGTATAATCCATGGTTTGGTTTAAATAGCTGTGTTTAGGGCAGTGCTCCATTATTAAGGGTGACTGAAGAAATGCAGGATGAAGCCTAAAACACAATGTTAGTTATATGACACTGGGAATACTGGCAAAATCGTAGAAAGATGATTCCCTGCAATTTGTGTGCCTAAGGTTGACTTTTTCCATCACTTGAGATGACACACAATAGAACATTTTGAATATGCCAAGAAAAATATACAGGTTATTCAGAATCCAGTGAGGCTAAAAATAATAACAAAAACCAAAGTTGTAGGTGCGCAAAACAATATGAGAAATAGCGACCAGGAATGCGCACCTACAACTTTGGTTTTATATATTTTGTATTTTGGGGGTTTCCTATATGAGAACTCCTTGTAAGTTTCTGCATTATTTAAATATCCATTTGTAGCAATATTTTGTTTAGTTCCTGTTGCGCAAACTCAGAGGTAACTGTGAAGATAAAGATATAGATGATTCAGCATCCAGGATACTGTAACTAAGGAGAAACATAGATAGATGATTCTGCATCCAGATCACTGTAATTTGGTTATAAATCTGCGGTGGAAGTGGAACTACATCCTGTCCGCACCCTCTCAGGGAACCCATTGGGTGACCCATGCACTTAGGGTTTACCCGATGGGTATTGCTGAACAGGGGCCTGGCCAGGTGCAGTGGGCCTTTAACAGTGCGACAGGGCACCTGTACTATAGACAATGCTGTGAGGAAGTGAAAGCAGGTCACTTCTTCCCACTTACAAAGGTAGCCCCGCGGTGGGCAGAATATATGTCACATTAGTGGGGAAGAGCGAAGGGAGAGACAGTCTCAGCCAGCATTAGCAGGACTCCAAAAAAGCCATACTGCTGCAAAAAAGGTATGGTAAATGGTAGAGTGGCTACAACAATAAAAATGATGACATGTATGTGTTCATCTGTCAATGTATGTGTCAGTTAGTGTGTGTGTGTATCTATGTGTCAGTGTGTGTGTAAGCACATGTGTATGTGTGTGTATCTGTGTGTCACGGTGTGTGTATGTGTCAGTGTGTGTATCTGTGTGTCAAGGTGTATGTATGTGTCTGCAAGTGTATCTGTGTGTTAAGGTATGTATGTGTATGTGTCAGTTAGTGTATCTGTGTATCAATGTTTGTGTATGTCTCAGTCTGTGTATCTGAGTTTGTGGGTATGTGTCAGTGTGTGTTTTTGTGTGGCAGGGTCTATATATGTGTCAGTTTGTGTGTGTCTGTGTGTATGTATATGTCACCAGGTTCAAGTCCCCCAGGTTTTAACCCTTCAGATGTAAACATAGCAGTTTCAGAGAAGGGGAGGAGAGGTCACCAGCGCCGAGGGAGCCCGGCACTGGATAAAGCTAAGTGGCTGAAAGGGTTTTAACCCCTTCAGCGCCACGGGAGGGGGACCCTGAGGGGGGGGGGGGGGTCAAAAGGATGATATAGTGTCAGGAAAACGGGTTTGTTTTCCTGACACTATAGTCATCCTTTAAATGCTACACACAAGTACACCTGTATTCTGTACCCTTACACGCGCACACACATACTTTAGACAAAAATATGATTACATTCAAACGCACAAACACTGCTCACAAATACAACCCTAGCATGGCATTGTGGGAGTTCGACAACCTGTGCTAGACTGTGCTAGGGGGGACAAAAAAAATTCTTGCACCAGGGCCTTTGCTACATTATTTCACCACTGGCATAAACATTGTCAATATAGGCAGAGCAGAAGATTTAGCAACTCTGAAAATAAAGAATGTTGGTAAAGGAGGAGTAGACAAGTCAATATCCAGTACACTGTGCATCTAGGTGTCACTGTAAAACCGTTTTAGGAACTGGCATTTCCACTCGTTGTCTCTACTACCTCAACCAGAGGCCCACAGCCAATGAGCTAGCTTTACACTGCATTGCTTGACTCAGGTGAGCTAATTGAAAGTCCTAGCCAGAAGCTTATGGTCCTCTGTCTGATATAAACGTGTTGGGGAGCGGCGCCCTGCATTCTAAAAGGGTTTGACTTCATACAATGGCACCATAACCACTACATCTTGCTTGCTGCTTGAATCGTTCCTCTAAGCAGATGCACATGTGCATGTGCTGATGCATGTGCACAGGTCTTACTGCTGTTCCTCTTATGGCACCATTACAGCTTGCCCATTCAATGCTCTGCCATCACTGGTACGTGCAGCTTTGTGGAGGATATAAATGTGTGCATCAATACAACATCAAGGACATAAAGACGTCAGGCATGTTGGAAAGCTGACTACATCTAGAAGATCCCATGACAGTGTTTCCTTAACACACCTCTCAAGTCACTAAACCTCTCCTCACCTGAAATCACACTAACTTCTCTCATTACTAAAATATCCCTATCCTTTCGCTCACCTGTCCCTGGCAACACCATCACCATTACTTCCACCTTACTCCCCTCCCCGCTCTATTCATCTCATGCACTCTACACATACCTTTCCAGCCTATCTCCACCAACTCCTCCCAAATCCTCTACATACATACCCTCCTACAAAACTTTCAAATCCTACTCCCACCTTCACTTCCCTTCTATCCTTCTGCTCCTAGCAGCTGGTGATGTCTCTCCAAACCCCGGTCCCCTCACAACAAACTCACCAAATACTAACCCAAGGATCCACACTAATCTCATACCCATCTCATGTTTCTCTAAATCCTCCTTCAATACTGCCCTGTGGAACGCACGCTCTGTTTGCAATTTAACTAAATCCACTGCTGTCCATGACTTCTTCATCTCTCGTTCAATAGATTTACTAGCCTTAACAGAAACCTGGCTCTCCCCCTCTGACACTGCCACCCCTGCATCTTTGTCCTTCGGTGGTCTCCAACTTACCCACAACCCAAGAAACTCTGAACGTAAAGGTGGTGATGTTGGGTTTCTCCTCTCCCCTCACTGCTCCTTTAAACCTCTTCCCACCCCCCATTCCCTCTCTTTCCCGTCATTTGAAATACATTCAATTCGCCTTTTCAAACCCTTCTCTGCTAACATTGCTGTTATTTACCGTCCCCCTGGTTCCCCTCTTCTCTTCCTTGACCACTTTGCTGCCTGGCTACCCTATTTCCTCTCTTCTAACATTCCATCCCTAATTCTCGGGGACTTCAATATTCCTATAAACCCACCTTTGACCTCTGCAGCGACTAAACTACTTTCAATTACTTCCTCCCTCAGGCTATCGCAGTGGGCAAATTCTCCCACCCATGTAGCTGGCAATACCCTTGACCTAATCTTCACTTATGCATGTACAGTATCTAATATCTGCAACACTCCATATCCACTCTCTGATCACCACCTCTTATCATTTGCTCTCGCGTACCCCCTCACCCAACAACCTGAGCCTAACCCCCCTCAACTCAGGAGGGACCTTAATTCTCTTGATCTCCAGCAGTTGTCAGCTGACATTGATTCACGACTGCTGTCCATCCCTTCCCTCTCCTGTCCTTCACTGGCCATCTCCACATATAACTCTACTCTTACATCTGCCTTGAACGCTGCAGAGCCACTCCAAACAAGTACCTCAAGGAGGACCCGCCCCCAACCATGGCATACTAAATCAATGCGCTACCTGCAAATATGCTCCCGTTGTGCTGAACGCTCCTGGAGGAAGTCTTGCACCCAATCAGACTTTCTCCATTATAGATTCATATTGTGTTCATACAGTGCAGTCCTTGCCCTTGCCAAACAGTCCTATTTTTCCTCTCTCATTAGTTCATGTTCCCGCAACCCCAGGCATCTCTTTGACACCTTTAATTCTCTTCTTCGCCCTGCTGTGGCCACCCCCCAAACTAACCTTACTGCTGATAACTTTGCATGTTACTTCCATTGAACAGCTAAGGAAAGAATTCTCCCCTCCTTGCCTTCTGTTTCTCAACCACACATAGATCATGCCTTTCCTACCCTTCAGACATTCTCCCCAGCTACTGACCAAGAGGTGGCTGCTCTTCTTTGCTCCTCTCGCCCCACCACTTGCCCACTCGATCCTGTCCCATCTCACCTTATCAGATCTCTCTCCACTTGTCTCATGCCTTCTTTAACACACATCTTCAACTGCTCGCTCTCTTCTGGCATCATCCCTGCTGACCTTAAACATGTCACTGTAGTACCTATACTAAAAAAAACATCCCTCGACCCATCCACCCCCTCTAACTACCGTCCCATATCCCTGCTCCCTTTTTCCTCAAAGCTTCTGGAAAGACTTGTCTTTCCCCGTGTGTCTCATTTCCTCAATTCCAACTCTCTCCTTGACCCCCTTCAATCTGGCTTCCGCCCTCTCCACTCTACAGAGACTGCCCTTATCAAAGTTACTAACAACCTAATCGCAGCTAAATCCAAAGGCCACTACTCCATACTAATTCTTCTTGACCTCTCAGCGGCCTTTGACACAGTTGATCATGCTCTCCTTCTTCAAACTCTTCAATCGCTTGGTCTCTGTGACTCTGTCCTCTCGTGGTTTTCCTCTTATCTCTCCCAATGCTCATTCAGTGTCTCTTTTTCTAATGATACCTCCTACCCTCGTCCTGTCTCGGTTGGAGTCCCCCAAGGCTCCGTCCTTGGTCCCCTTCTATTTCTCTTGGCAAACTTATTACCTCTTTTGGATTCCACTACCACCTGTACGCTGATGACACCCAGCTATATCTCTCCTCCCCAGACCTCTCCCCTGCTGTCCTGCAACGTGTCACTGCTTGCCTTTCTTCCATCTCTGACTGGATGTCCTCCTGCTTTCTTAAACTCAATCTCTCAAAAACTGAGCTCCTTGTCTTTCCTCCTCCTAATACTGATCCTCCTCTTTCGCTCTCCCTTCAAGTTTCTGGTACTAACATCAGTCCATCCTTGCAAGCGCGCTGTCTTGGCATCATACTTGACTCTGGTCTCACCTTTGAGCCTCACATCCAGCATGTTGCCAAATCCTGTAGATTCCATCTTAAAAACATAGCCCGCATCCGCCCCTTTCTTGCACCAGATACTACCAGGGAGCTTGTCCATGCTCTAGTAATTTCCCGCATGGATTATTGTAACCCTCTCCTGATTGGTCTTCCCAAAAGCCGTACTGCACCCCTACAGTCCGTAATGAACGCTGCTGCTAGACTGATTTTCCTCTCTAGTCGTTTCTCTCACACCTCACCCCTCTGCCAGTCCTTACATTGGCTTCCTGTATGCTATAGGAGTCAATTCAAGGTACTAACTCACACCTATAAAGCAGTGAACAACTCTAGCCCCTCTTATATCTCCTCACAGATCCATAGGTATGTCCCTTCTCGGTCTCTCCGTTCTGCCCGTGACCACCTCCTGTCCGTTGTCCGCACCCGTACGGCCAACTCACGCTTGCAGGACTTCTCGCGGGCGGCTCCCTTCCTATGGAATAGCCTGCCTACCGCCATCAGACTCTCCCCTAGTCTTGCATCTTTTAAGAAGTGCCTTAAAACCCATCTCTTTAGGCTCATGGCCTCCAAGACTAACCCTTACCTCACATACCTGTCTCTTGCCCTCTCCTAAAGGGCAGCCCACCTTATTTGATTGCAAATTCCTGTCCTAATGTGTTTTACACCCCACCTCCTATAGAATGTAAGCTTGATTGAGCAGGGTCCTCTTCAACCTATTGTTCCTGTAAGTTTATTTGTAATTGTCCTATTTATAGTTACATCCCCCCTCTCATAATATTGTAAAGCGCTATGGAATCTGTTGGCGCTATATAAATGGCAATAATAATAATAATACAATTATTTTAAACTTCTAAATAGCACAGACCTTTTTAACATGTACTCGTAGCCGTCATGGTATGCAGTGCATTCAGAAAGTATTCATTATTTTCACATTTTCTAATGCAATCTTATACTACAATTTGTTAAAATTATCATTACGTGCAGTCATTGGCTATCCCTTTAAAAGTCTAAGCCCATGGAGTATTGCAATAAACAACTCTATAAAAAAAAATTTAAATAAACATTTAGCTACTGTTGGTCTTTGCACAGATAGCTTGAATGGTTAAAATATGTTTTGATCCCTGAGTTCATCAATAAGTCCTATTTTTATTGATTTATTTTAATAATAGGTTGGAAAACTAATAATATTCAGAAAATGAAAAAAGAACTTAAAAAAAACAACAACAACAAAAAAGCCGGTATGTTAGTATTGTAAGATTAAAGAAAGAATACTTTTTTTTTAAATAAACCTTGTTGGAGAGGCAGTAACCATTATAAACAACTAATAGCTAAAGCTGACGTGTGAGATTAAACCCCATGAATAACTAAACTATCGGTAGAAAGCTTATTTCAAAGCAGAACAAACCCCAACTGCTTACAAAATTGCAAAGTAGCAGCAATAATGCCCGCACGTCTTTCTCTGTTGGTGAGCCCATTAAATCAAGGCTGAATTGTCGGTCAGTCTGGACCCAATCCTACTTAATTGCGTCCTCTAAAGGCAATGTACTTTTTTTGTGTATGTGTTGGTTACTGTAGCCCTTAGCGATCTGCCCCATGCCTTCGCAGAGGCGTGAGATGTACAGAAATTGTCAGAGTCTTGGACAAATTAAATTTGGTGTTCTTGTGAACGGCAACAGTGGCCAAATGTGAAAAGCAGGAAAAAAAAACTAATAACATGAAAAGAGGAATACAATTCTAGATTTGTTCAGCTGTCAGAGCTTGTACTCAAGACAGCTTGTGCAGAGCTGAGTCAATAAAATGGGATTTTATCAGAGAACAGAACAGCCAACAGAGACACCTCTGTTACATCAGGAGAGGAGAGTCCGTTTGGAGGTGTCACACACCAGTTTACAAATTACCTTTACTTCTTTTTAAGCCCTGCAGGTTGCATTCATGTTTTGCAGAAGTCTATTATTTGGAGGAGGTAGTACCATTTAATATTAGGATCTATTTGTATCAAAATCACAAGTGTTTTTCTTGAAACTTCTTCTTTTCTTGAAATACTTACAATAGATGTTTACCTGGCTATCAAAATAACATTTGAAAGTACCAAGGGTTATATACAGTATCTCACAAAGGTTAGTACACCCCTTATATTTTTGTAAATATTTTATTATATCTTTTCATGTGACAATACTGAAGAAATGACACTCTGCTACAATGTAAAGTAGTAAGTGTACAGCCTGTATAACAGTGTAAAGTTTCTGTCCCATCAATATAACTCAACACACAGCCATTACTGTCTAAACCATTGGCAACAAAAGTGAGTACACCCCATAAGTGGAAATGTTCACATTGGGCGCAATTAGCCAATTTCCCTCCCCGGTGTTTGTCATGTGACTCGTTAGTGTTACAAGTTCTCAGGTGTGAATGGGGAGCAGATGTGTTAAATTTGGTGTTATCGCACACTCTCATACTGGTTACTGGAAGTTCAACATGGCACCTCATGGCAAAGAACTCTCTGAGTTTCTGAAAGAAAGAATTGTTGCTCTACATAAAGATGCCCTAGGCTATAAGAAGAATGCCAAGACCCTGAAACTGACCTGCAGAATGATGGGCAAGACCATACAGAGGTTTCACAGGACAGGTTCCACTCAGAACAGGACTCGCCATGGTCAACCAAAAAAGTTGAGTGCACGTGCTCAGCGTCATATCCAGAGGTTGTCTTTGGAAAATAGACGTATGAGTGCTGCCATCATTGCTGCAGAGGTTGAAGGGGTGGGAGGTCAGCCTGCCAGTTTTCAGACCATACTGCATTAAGTTGGTCTGCATGGCTGTCGTCCCAGAAGGAAGCCTCTTCTAAAGATGATACACAAGAAAGCCTGCAAACAGTATCATGAAGACAAGCAGACTAAGGACATGGATTACTCGAACCATGTCCTGTGGTCTGATGAGACCAAAGTAAACTTATTTGGTTCAGATGGTGTCAAGCTACAGTTCATTGAGGGAACCATAAATGCCAACATGTATTGTGACATACTGAAGCAGAGCATGATCCCCCCCTTCGGAGTCTGGGCCGCAGGGCAGTATTCCAACATGATAATGACCCCAAACACACCTCCAAGACAACCACTGCCTTGCTAAAGAAGCTGAAGGCAAAGGTGATGGACTGGCCAAGCATGTCTCCAGACCTAAACCTTATTGATCATCTGTGGGGCACACTCCATGGAAGGTGAGCTCTGGTGAACTCCATGGCCACGAGGGTTAAGGCAGTGCTGTAAAATAATGGTGGCCACACAAAATATTGACACTTTGGGCCCAATTTGGACATTTACACTTAGGGGTGTACTCACTTTTGTTGCCAACAGTTTAGACATTAATGGCTGTATGTTGAGTTATTTTGAGGGGACAGCAAATTTACACTGTTATATAGGCTGTATGCCTACTATTTTACATTGTAGCAGAGTGTCATTTCTTCAGTGTTGTCACATGAAAGATATAATAAAATATTTACAAAAAAAGTGAGGGGTGTACTCACTCTTGTGAGATACTGTATATCATGACCTTGCTATTTCACAGCAGGGCAAGACGTTTTTGTATGTTTTTAAAAATAAAAAAATATTGCTCACTTCAGTTTTAAAACAGCATATACAGTACTTAGTGAGAAAGGCAACTTTTGAAAATAATATCATCAGAGCAAGAGAAATGTTACATTAAGGCACTGTTGTCCTTTTCATTCTGTTTGGCCATACTATATATAGGTAGATTAAATTACGCTTATATAGTGTCAATATATTCTGCAGCACTGTATCAAAGTAAAAGTAAAATCTAACAATATGTTCGACATACGGGAATGGTAGGTGGAGAGAACCCTGTCCAAATCATCTTGCAATCTAAAAGACTAGACTATGCTAGCCTGACAGTACAAAATGGAAAATGATTTAAAGATTCTAACATTCCATTTTCATATTATGCTCACCCTCAGCCATATTCTCCTCCTTAGTTATCTATTTCTCTGCAGCCATATTACATCCTCAGCCTTGCAGCCATGGATTATCCCAAGCCATACCTCTATATCTTCTGCACCCTTGTTCCAATCTCAGCCTTCCATACCACCAAGAGGATATGTTTCTATTCCAGCCTCCACATCCCATCTAGCCTTGCTGTCCTTGCTGTCCAGTTCAGCAATTAAATGGACAATTGGTGGATGTTACCCTCATGGCAAATATGTTTTTGGCATGTTGAGTTGTGTTTTTCATCCCCATCCATTTTCCACCGCATCCCACTGAAATGTAAGATATCATTGGGTGACCTACCAACTAGTGATGTCCCGAACGGTTCGCTGGCGAATAGTTCCCGGGGAACATAGCGTGTTCGCGTTCGCCACGGACGGTGAACATATGCAATGTTCGGTCCGCCCCCTATTTTATTTATTTTTTTGTGGCCAAATTTACTAATACTAACTAAAAATTACTTAGTATTAGTAAATTGTGCCCCTACTCGCAATACCGCCTGTGGCTGCTCACTGTTAAAAAAAAAAAAAAAAAAGGGGGGGTCCCCCTCCCTGAGCGGATGGGGGCCCTAAATACCAATAGGGGGGACCTAGTGTCCTCCCCCCGGCCCCCCCCCTGAGCGGCGGGTGGGGGCCCTAAATACCAATGGGGGACCTATTGTCCTCCCCCCTGGCCCCCACCCCTGAGCGGTGGGTGGGGGCCCTAAAAATAACAATATGGGGGGGACCTACTGTCCCCCCCGGCCCCCACTCCTGAGCGGTGGGTGGGGGCCCTAAAAAAACAATAAGGGGGGACCTAATGTCCCCCCGGCCCCCACCCCTGAGCTGTGGGTGGTGGCCCTAAAATTAACAATAAGGGGGGACCTACTGGTCCCCCTCCTGGCCCCCACCCCTGAGCGGTGGGTGGGGGCCCTAAAAATAACAATAAGGGGGGGACCTACTGTCCCCCCCCGGCCTCCACCCCTGAGCGGTGGGTGGGGGCCCTAAAAATAACAATAAGGGGGGACCTACTGGTCCCCCTCCTGGCCCCCACCCCTGAGCGGTGGGTGGGGGCCCTAAAAATAACAATAAGGGGGGACCTACTGTCCCCCCTGGCCCCCACCCCTGAGCGGTGGGTGGGGGCCCTAAAAATAACAATAAGGGGGGACCTACTGTCTCCCCCCGGCTCCCAACCCTGAGCGGTGGGTGGGGGCCCTAAATACAAAGGGGGTCCCCCCCTTATTGTTATTTTTAGGGCCACCAACCACCGCTCAGGGGTGGGGGCCAGGAGGGGGACCAGTAGGTCCCCCCTTATTGTTAATTTTAGGGCCACCACCCACAGCTCAGGGGTGGGGGCCGGGGGGACATTAGGTCCCCCCTTATTGTTATTTTTAGGACCCCCACCCACCGCTCAGGGGTGGGGGCCGGGGGGGACAGTAGGTCCCCCCTTATTGTTATTTTTAGGGCCCCCACCCACCGCACAGGGGTGGGGGCTGGAGAGGGGGAGGACAGTAGGTCCCCCCCTCATTATCTTTATGGCCCCCACCCTGGCTTCACAAATACATATTTAGTAAAAAAAAAAAAATCATAAGAAAAACATAACATTAAAAATGCTCTGAATAAAGGTAACTACCGGCAACCAGAGAGGCATAAGGTTAGTATTACATTTTAGACAAAGATATTTTCAGCAGGAATGTAGAAGTAGCAAAGTGTAGGTACATGTATAAAAAATATGAAGGGAGATTCCTAGAGTAAACAATGTAAACATGCCAAAAGGATTTTAAACAACAGTCTGTTCTCATTGAGTCTCTACTCATCATCACAGTAGACTGGGGTTGAATCTTGAGAGGCAAAACGCGTCATTATGTATTCAGTGGTTAGTGGTAGAGTCCCGATTAGTGTTTAATTGTATTTACAGACACTAATTGAAGTACATAATATATTACCCATTTTCTAAGGCATATAGCTCACATTTTTCTTGTGCCACATTAAATTTATATCAAGTCATGACATTATAGGTAGGGTTAGAGGACTTTTGGGTGGCAATCATGTGTCTATGTACCTATACTTTATAGTGTATTTGGCTATTTTCTTAGTTCAACTTATTCAGACAGCTTTTTGAGCTCAGTTTCTGCTACAATTCGATTTGATGCCTGTAATATCTTCCACATATTGAAAAATCTTTCATCCGTTAAGTGCTAATCCTCCTTTGAGAGTCTTGTTATGGTCAGTGGTACAGTCATCAACCCAAGTCTTCAGGCTTACTGCCTTGGCGTCATCAATTACTCCATGCTTTCTCTCCCTGCTTTCTTCCTTCACTCCTGTCAATCTCTATATCCCACCTCTTGCATTTTAAAAACATATATTTCTTACAAGATGCGACTAAACCTCTTGTCCAAGTGCCCTTTATCTCATATCAACTTTTGAATCTTAATCTTTATAGGTCTCCTAATATTTTGTGATAAATACGTCCAACCAAACTTTTTCTCTTACCATTCATTTTTTGTACCACCTCAACCCTCTCAGGGTTATTTACTAAAGTGAGAATTGTGGGGACTCAAAGTGAATTTTAAATTTAAGGACAACAAAGCTGAATTGCAAGCATAGGAAGCTATTTTAGCCTAACACTTTAAATTTACGTTGAGCTCACCTTGAATCCATGACAATTCTCACTTTAGTCATCTCTCAGTTACTAGGGTTAATTAATAACCTATCAAATTATTCCTTCCTTGAATTAGGTAATAATCTCAAATCATTCAGCTTGTTCTCCAATTTTCTGTTTTAACCATGCAAATACAATTTTATCAAAGAAAACAATGTTGATATAAAGATAAAGTGGCAGAAAAGTGACAGAAGAAAGGCATTTTGGGTATGTTACGTATAGCAGGTGAGGAAAGGTAAAGATGAGAGAAAAGGAAGCGGGGAAAATGAAGATAACATACAATAATCAACGACAACATTAAAAGCACTGACAGGTGAAGTGAATAACATTGATTATATTGTTACGATGACACTTGTCAAGGGGTTAAATATATTGGGCAGCAAGTGAACAGTCAGTTCTTGAATTTCATGTGTTGACAACAGAAAAAATGAGCAACTTAAAAGATCTAAGTGACTTTGACAAGTGCCAAACAGTGATGGCTGAAGACTCAGCTAGAGCATCTCCAAAACATTATTGTTTGGTGTTCCCAATAAGCAGTGGTTAGAAGCTACTAAAAGTGGTACAAGGAAGGACAAAGTGCCCATGATCCCTGTCCACCGCTGAAAGTGCCTTCAATGGGGACATGATCGTAAGAACTGGACCATGGAACAATTGAAGATGGATTGATGACTCACATTTTATTTTAGATCAGGTTTGTGGTGGGACCGCTGTCGGTCCGTGGATTGCCTGTCTGATATTATGTGTGTTTCCCCATCTTTTCGTATCTTCTGCCCGCTCTCTGTTTGGGAGTGCTTCACAAAGGGAATTAATTCGCCTCCCAAATGGGGACCATCCCGATACTCCATTTAGAATGTTGGCTTAGAACCTTCACACCTCACAACCGCAACCCATAAGGGAAACAGTTAATGAGCACTCCTCCGGCTGGCCGCCATTCATGCAGACGAACACCGGCCAGGGGGAACGTTAGGGGATCATTTCCCTACTCCTTCATTTCCCAAGCAAGGACCTCCCCAGTGCTCTATTAGAACATTCACATTCTGAAAGATGACGCTTCCCTTGCAGGGTTTCACACAGAGACCTCGCGAGCGGAGTCTGGTCGAGGAAGGTACCGCTGCGAGGGTCCCTGAGATTGGTGTGGGCACTTCTGGGGCACTGGCGAGTTTGGCGGGCTTTGCAGTGCCTCCTGGGACAAGGAGACCAGCTCTTTTCTTGCAGGTTCTCTGTGCCTGGGAGACAAAGGGACGGTCTCTTTTTCCCGTGCTTGTTCTCCTAGGTACAGAGGCTCATGGGATGAAGACCCACCTGTCCCCAGATGTGGGAAACCCTGTGTTTGGGTGGCGGGCTTTTGGAGACAAAGGGACAAAGCCCTTTCCCGCATTAGGTTCCCAGGGAGGGGGAGGATCCTGGGAGGGGACATTGTATGCTGTGTGTTACACTCCTTGCATGGGATTATGCTTAAAAGCCGTGAGTGGCAAATAAAGTTGTTGTTGTACCTCCAGAACTGTGTGTCATCCAGTTACGGGGGGGGGGGGGGGCAGGGGGAAGAGTCTCTATATTCTAACTGGTTCCTGTTCAGCTGAAGGAAGGGAATTAGCGTAGGTAACCGGTCGGGTTACCCGTGG
This sequence comes from Pelobates fuscus, assembly GCF_036172605.1. Lineage (NCBI taxonomy): Eukaryota > Metazoa > Chordata > Amphibia > Anura > Pelobatidae > Pelobates > Pelobates fuscus. The sequence continues at coordinate 62,831,635 of NC_086324.1, read as the reverse complement.
TCCGCTACAAGGTTGATGGCCAGGTTTGTGTGCATTGTTTACCTGGGGAAGAGACGGACAAAACCACATGGGAGAAGGCAGGCTGGTGGAGGCAGGGTTATGCTCTGGGCAACGTTATCTTGGTAAACCTTGGGTCCTGGCATTCTAATGGATATTACATTGACATGTACAACCTACCTAGAAATTATTGCAGACCACAAACACCATTTCATGGCAATGGTGTTCCCTGATGTCAGTGGCCTCTTTCAGCAGGATAATGCACTGTGCCACACTGCAAACATTGTTTAGTGGTTCATGGTTTGGGGAACGTGGCAAGGTGCTACATTGGCCTTCAAATTCCCCACACCTCAATCCAATTGAGAATCTGCGGTATGTGCTGTAACAACAAATTCAAACCATGGAGGCCCCACCTTGCAACTTATAGGACTTAAAGGATCGGCTGCTAATATCTTGGTGCCAGATACCACTGGGCATTTTCAGTTGTCTTGTGGAGTCCATGTCTCGATGCATCAGAGCTGTTTTGGAAGCACAAGGGGGACCTACACAATATTTGGCAGGTGGTTTTAATGTTGTGGCTGATCATTGTATTTAAGGGGTTATTTCCATAAGTGAGAATTCAAAATGAATTTAAAATTTAAGGCCAGAGTAGTCAAAATGAAAGTAAAGTATTTTCGGGTTTCGCTATTTTTACCTTAAATATAAAATTCACTGTAAATTCTCACTTTAGTGAATAATCATTTAAGTCTACTGCTGCATATTGCAAACAAATTCCCAATTGTAGACTAAACCTGCAAACTCCTCTCACTTTCTCAATTTTATATTACAAGTTTTGTACTAATACTGCAAGAATGTAATAATAATAATAATAATAATACTAATAATAATAAAAAAAAAGAATACAGACACATAATGCCATGTAATACTGTGCTGTAAGGCAGCAGTCCTCAGTCCTCTATGCATGGGAGACTATTGCCCTCGTGCCCCGTTTGCCAGCCCTCCCATGCCGCCTGCACTGTTCTCTCAGATCTTTCTTTCCGGAACTCTCAGTTTTCACTCACAAAGTCAGCAGATTCTTATACAACTCCTGGTGGAAAATTAAAGTCTCTATCCAGACGGACCATATTTTTAGGGAGTAAGCTTTTGTTTTGTGTATTGCTACAGTTTATTTTTTTATCTGCACTATATTTTAGCATATGCTTGAGTATGTGATGGGAATATGTTTTTTTTTAAGCACAAATTATATAAGTCATGACATTATAGGCAAGGTTAGGGGACTTTTGTCATTGTGTTCACAATGCATGCAGTTTTCGGTTGTTATAATAACTATTCTATTTTACAGCACAGACAGCTGTAGACTTTGTGAGGCCTTAGGGGAGACTCTTAACATTAGGTCCCCACTGACACCCATAATGCTTCCCCTCTGCTTGCGGCTCAGTTTCCCCACAGTGGGTGCTGGCATATCATTCCACACCCGAAAGCAGGGAGATACAACTTCTCATTAATTTCCTTTTCAGGGCTGCCATCATAACATTTGGGGCCCCTTATAAAACAAGTTGCTGGTCATCCACCAACCCACACATATTGACCCACATGCTCCCAGACATATAGATATATGCACACACATATGCATTCCAGACACACTCATGGATACATAGGTTTACCCAGCTTTCAATTGCCAGACAAAAATACACACACACACTGACAAACCTAGACACACATTCTGACGGCCATGCACAAACATCCCCACATCCATGTCCAAGCCCATACACAATGACAGACATACACTTACTGATAGACAAACATACACAAACACTGACAAAGACACACACAAATGCAAATATTTCAATTTAAGATGTTTTAGCAACCCTTTTATTTGTATACCATTTGCAAGGAAGATGACATCTCTGTGGTCCAGTGGGGATCCAGTGCTGGCTGCGAGCTGTACTCAGGGGGCTGTGATAGTCTGTTCTTCTTCTCCTGCATAGCTTGCTCTGAGAACTACGAGAAAAAAATCTGCAGCCTCCCTTGTGCAGGGCCTTCCTGCATGACCATGCATGGGGAAAGGCTGTACCTTATTGTAAGGTTCCCATGCTGTCACCGGATTCTGCAGTAAGGGCCAGTCACCAACCAGACCACATACCGTAACAGGGTCCCTTGTGGGCTCCGGAGCACAGGCGTGCTCTTTAATAGATTATGGGCCATATCTAGTGGCAAATAACAAAGAGAGGGCCTGGTGCAAGAAATGAGCAGGGGAGGCAAAAGGTATATCCTCAACTGTTGGAAAACTCCAATGATGCTTTGGCAGCTGGGTATCTGCCTGCCCCTCACTGGCCATCTCCACATATAACACTACCCTCACCTCTGCCTTGAACGCTGCAGCCCTGCTCCAAACATGCACCTTGAGGAGGACACGCCCCCAACTGTGGCATACTAAATCAACACGCTACCCGCAAAGATGCTCCAGTTATGCTGAACGCTCCTGGAGGAAGTCTCGCACCCAGGCAGACTATCTCCATTATAGATTCATATTGTGTTCATCCACACAGCCCTTGCCCTCGTCAAACAGTCATACTTTTTCTCTCTCATTAGTTCATGCTCCTGCTATCCCAGGCATCTGTTTGACACCTTTAACTCTCTTCTTCACCCTGCTGTTGCCACCCCCAAACTAACTTTACAGCCGGTAGCTTTGCATGCTACTTTACCGACAAGATTGAACAGCTAAGGAAAGAATTCTCCCCACCTTGCCATTCTCTTCCTCAACTACACGTAGATCATGCCTTTCCTACCCTTCAGACTTTCTCCCCGGCTATTGAACAATAGGTGGCTGTGCTTCTCCTTTCCTCTCGCCTCACCACTTACCCGCTTGATCCTGTCCCATCTCACCTTCAGATCTCTCTCCCCTTGTCTTGTGCCTTCCTTAACACACATCTTCAACTGCTTTCTCTCTTCTGGCGTTGTCCCTGCTGACCTTAAACATGCCACTGAAGTATCTATCCTGAAAAAAACATCTCTTTACCCGTCCTCCCCCTCTAACTATCGTCCCATATCCCTGCTCTCTTTTTTCTCAAAGCTTCTGGAAAGACTTGTCTTTACCTGTATGTCTAACTTCCTCAGTTCCAACTCTCTCCTTGACCCTCTTCAATTGGGCTTCCGAACTCTACACTCTACTGAGACGGCTCTTATCAAAGTTACTAACGACCTAATCACAGCTAAATTCAAAGGCCACTACTCCATACTAATTCTTATTGACCTCTCTGCTGCCTTTGACACCATTGATCATGCTCTCCTTCTTCAAACTCTTCAATCACTTGGTCTCTGTGACCATGTCCTCTCTTGGTTTTCCTCTTATGTCTCCCAATTCTTTTCGCTCTCCCTTCATGTTAGTAGAATCCACATAAGTCCATCCTTGCAAGCGCGCTGTCTTGGTTTCATACTTGATTCTGGCCTTACCTTTGAGCCTAACATCCAGTATGTTGCCAAATCATGTAGATTCCACCTTAAAAGCATAACCTGCATCCGTCCCTTTCTTACGCTACCAAGGAGCTTGTCCATGCTCTAGTAATTTCCTGCATGGATTATTGTAACCCTCTCCTAACTGGTCTTCCTAAAAGCCATATTGCCTCACTACAATCTGTAATGAATGCTGCCACCAGACTGATTTTCCTCTCTAGTCGGTCCTCTCACACCTCACCCCTCTGTCAGTCCTTACATTGGCTTCCTGTATCCTATAGGAGTCAATTCAAAGTGCTAACCCATACCTATAAAGCACAAAAAATTCTAGCCCCTCTTATATCTCTTCACAGATCAATAGGTATGCCCCTTCTCGGTCTCTCCGCTCTGTGACCTTCTCCTGTCCGCTGCTCATTCCCGTACGGCCAACTCACGCTTGCAGGACTTCTCGCGGGTGGCTCCCTTCCTATGGAATAGTCTGCCTACCGCCATCAGACTCTCTCCTAGTCTTCAATCGTTTAAGAAGTGCCTTAAAACCCATCTCTTTAGGAAAGCTTACGGCCTCCAATACCAACGTCTACCTCACATACCTCTCTATTGCTCTCTCCTAAAGTGCAGCACTTTACTCTTTCCTCCAGCTCTGCTTCACTCCCACCTTATTTGATTGCTATTTCCTGTCCTAATGTGTTTTTATACCCCACCTCCTATAGACTGTAAGCTTGTTTGAGCAGGGTCCTCTTCAACCTATTGTTCCTGTAAGTTTTCTTTTAATTGTCCTATTTATAGTTAAATCCCCCCTCTCATAATATTGTAAAGCGCTACGGAATCTGTTGGCGCTATATAAATGGCAATAATAATAATAATAATAATGTGTCCATTCTTGCATGGTTGTATTTGTGAGTAGTGTCTATGTGTTTGAATGTAAGCGTGTTTTTGTATGGTGTGTGTGTATCCAGGTATGTATATGTTTGTAGTGTTGGTGTTTGAATGGGATTTATTTCCAGTCTAGTTTGCAGGTTAAGGGCGCCCACCTGGGCCCCTTGTAAGAGATGAATATCAGATGGCCCTAAGTGTGAGGGATACCCAAAGGGCCCACCAAGCTTGAGGGCCCTAGGATTGTAGCATCACCGATTGTTCTGCCCCAGGTTGTACCCACCTGATGGTGGCCCTGAGGTCCTGGATGCTGGCAGAGTAGAGAGAATGGCCTTGTTGGCTATGCGGCATCCCCTCAAACTCGCATCAGTTTAGATTTATCCCCCTCTACTCACCCTACACATCTGAGCTAGAAGGTGATGTAACTCTCCAATTAGGCGAGTTAGCTGGCATGAGATCTCAGTAAGTTTGAAGCATTAGATGGCTGCTTAACTCACCTAATTAGAGAGCCCCCTCAGTCTACATCTTAACTCTTCTGTCCCTCCTCCCTAGTCTAAAATGCTTCGTTCTTTTTAGTTACAGTAGTTGTGTACTAATTTCACATCTCATTTTCCATCCCTCTCTCTCTTATCTATAGTGTCCAATAACACAGTAAATAGCATCAGAAAGAAAAGGCTTCTAGGAGTTATTGATCAGATAACAATATTTATAAGTAGCAAGTTGATAGCTGAGCAACAACTTCCTCAAACCTTTGCTCTAAAGTTGTGAAGATACAGGCAATTGAACAGATTTATAGTGAGCTATCTAGAGACTGTTCATATATATAATCTCTGCTATGGGAATTAAGCAGCTAATTTGCCCTCTTCCCTCGATCCTGTTGGCCAATCGTTGGCTGAGAGCATCAGGTCATTACTCTCAGCAAATAAATTCCCATCACTGCATAGTGCATATAAATATGTCCAGAATTGGCATCAGCCAGTCCAATGACATTACCGGAGGTGAAGTTAGCAATGGGATTAAACTCTGACGGTTCATCGCAAAACATTACACATGCAGACTCCACTTACCATGTCATGTTCAAAACACTGAAGTGTTCATAGTTGTTGGAGCCCCTTTTCTAAGGCTTGGGGGCAGGCTAACAATATAAATAAAGTTTTAACCACTCTAGCTTGATTAATAGTGTTTTTTATTTCTAATGCCGGAGTGTTCATTAAAAAAAAAAAAGTGGAAAAGTGGGCCCACAGAGGAATGCAATTTATCCTTGTGTGTAACTTTACTCCACTACCATTATACTGTAATCTCCCTTAGGACGGGCTCTTACCAACCATAGCATTCCTACACGTGTTTGCCAAGGATAACTTTTATTTGCTGATTAATAAATATATGGAAATAAAATGGGTACTAAGGTGGTGGCATTGTACCACGTGATAAACATGGAACTATAGAATGAGCACTGTGTACTAAAAAACACTAATCTCTATTGTAGATGCATCAAGTTCTAGGTGTCTAGCATACTGTCCCTCTCCTCGTCAGTAAAACAGATATGAGCGTATAGTAACCATATAGTAGATTAAGACCTTTCTTTATATAGAGAGCTATTTGGTACAAGTCAGAGGTGACACGTGGCTATTTCCCTGTGTCATTTAGACTTCACATGAAAGTATGTATATCATCATGTTATGAGTTTCAGTTCCCTCATAATTTGCATATGTAAATTAATGCATGCGTGTGTCTTTGCAATTAAATGCATGTACATGTCAGGTCATACTTGTAGAAATTGAGGTGTGGGAATATATGACATTTCTATTCAGGCGACCGTTGATAGATGTCAGTTCTTGACAGCTCTGTGTAATTTGGATTTCCCATGGTGCAATGCTGGGTTTAATGATAGATTACTTTTTTCAATGCTTACATAAAACGAAAAAAGAAAAATCTAAAATAAATAAAATATATAAAACATATATGTTTATATATCTGTGTTTCTTGGGAAATAGTATAAGTCTGTCTGCAGCTTCATTCACACATTTTTTTTTTTTTTTTTGTGTTACGGAAAATTCTTATTGGACCCTGACCTGGTCCGATCTGTGTTGTATTGCTAAGTGCTATGAAGGAGAAAAACATTTTGTGAAAGGTACAGTCTTAAAAACACAATCAAAGCATTAATGAGTTACACAATTTGAAAATTAACCTGCAAGCAGCTTGATAGCTAAGGAGATAAGCACAGAACGGGTAAGATAAAGAATAATTCCCTAATTTTTTTTCTCCGGTTGCACAATAGAGAAGGCAATGAATCTGTAGAATTACAATGGGAAATGTAATACAAGGACAGACAGAGCATTGCCCGCAGGTCTAGATAGGAGCATCTCTTGCGTACAATGCTATCTTTCAGCCCGTTAATACAAAGCCGTCGTTCTATCACTAGAATGATATTTTCATCCTTCAAGACTCGATCTGCTTTATTATATGTTCTTTTTTTGTTCTGTTCCATTTTTTTAAGATTCCTCAAATTGCCTTTTTTTCCTTTCCATGGAGAATAAAAACATGACAGACTATGCTCAAAAGTACAAAATTAACTGTAAGTGTAGGCAAGTGTCATTTCTTATCCTGCAGATCAACAGATGAAACCTTAAAAGCGGTTTGCCTTAAAGGGGCACTCACTGTTTAAAACTACTTATTATTACTTTCCCTGTACTTTCAACGACTCGTGTTGCAAATACTTGTCTGTTAGCTCAACGTGAGGAGCATTTCATCGGGGGTGGGGAGATGGCCCCTGGGCAGGCCGTGGAGTCCAGCGTAGTGCAATGACTTTCCTTGCCACACTCCTTCACTCTTTTACCTGCTTCCCTTCTTGTTGAGCTTCCCCCTCTTCTCCCAACACATGTATTAATTATTTTTTTTTCCATGTATCTCACCCCTGCCTGTAACTGACCATCCGCTCTATCGCCCCTCTCTGCTCACGAGTCATACTGATAGGGCCTCACAATGTTTTTACGTTGGGAAGAATTCTCCCTGTTCCGAATCAATCCACTACAGGGTTTCAATGTGAGCAAACAGAATACTAGAGTTAACATAAGACAGGCTATAACCGAGAGACAATATTGACTAACATTCTTGGGTAAGGTGCCCTTCTGAGACAAGAAAGCCTTTTAGACAGGCGGGGCTCCACAGGTTGGGACATGAGAGTTGGTGCGCTCGCCTGATAGAACCAGGTCAGTTACCACAGCCATATAGAGATGAATACAGACACAGTCTGGGGGCAGGTGAAGAGCATACACCACTGGCATGCTTGCAAGGGTGATTAATGTGTTCTATTTTTATGGAGAGCCATCGTTTGCATGGAGAACACCGAAAATGGCTATGGACAGTTGCAAGTGGATGAGGGGATGACGAAGGATGCTACTACAAGACTTCTATGGCATCATGCATTCCCTCACTCCCACCCCCTTTTTTAAATTGCCCCTAAATTCAGCCCCCACAACTCTTGTTCCTCATGTATTTTTGATAATGGCAGTGGATGTTGGTTGGGTCTCTATTTTGCTATGGATCTTTGTTTTACATTTATACTGCCAGATGGCTCAGCACAGCCAACATTTGATCCTGCTATGCCAAGGCTAAACTTTAATAAAAGTCAGTTAAAAACAAATACTTGTCTGTTAGTCCACCTATTGTACAGCACTGCAGAATGGGTTGATGCTTTATAAATAATAATAATTATTATTATTATATGACATTATTTAGTTACTACATGGTTCTTGGATTCAAAATAAAAATAAATAAAATGTGCAAAAATTAAAAGTTACGTTTGCAGGGAAAGCTTGCTAGCGTCAGAACCACCAACATTTACTAAACTTTTTGTAAAGTTTAATTTGTAAATTAGACTAACTCATATGGCAGATCTGTAAGAGGAAGGCAAGTTTATGTGAAAAGATAAATATTAAATGGAAACTACAGTGCCAGGAAAACAAGCTTCCTTTCCTGTCATTATTGCTTCCCCCTCTGTCAAATCCCCTCCCCCCCCCCCCCTCCCGTTGTGCAGAACGTGTTCTGTCACTAACCCTCGGTGCTGGCTCGGTTCTGCCCATGCTCCTCACTTGCTGACGTCATGCACGGCAATGGCTGTGCTCGCATTAGGATGTCCCTATAGGAAATCATTATTCAGTGAGGACGTGCCGGAAGTCCCTCTAGTGACTAGAGGGGGAGTTATCCCTAGCAGGTAATTATTGCAGTTTATAAAAAAACTGCAATAATTACATGCTCAGGGTTAAGGGTGATGGGACATTGCACTCAGACCACTTCAGTGAGATGAAGTGGTCTAGGTGCCTACAGTGTCCATTTAAGAGGGTTTTTTTTTTTTTTTTTTAAAAAAAGGTTTTTAGAAACTTCTTCCTTTTACTGTGGCCGCTACAGTGAGCTTTAGTGGTTAAAGTATTTAGAGTGACTTTTATTTATTTTACACTTGTTGGGTGCCTATTGGCAGGTGTTTAGATGTCTTCCTGTATGAATACAAAGGCTCAAATTATTCTTTGCACTAATTGTCTGATAATTCTATAGCGAACATGTTTTAAACGTTCTTTGTTATGACCTTAACCTGTGACTTTGGATAGACACCTGTTAGTATTAAGCTTTAGACAAGCCTTTTGTTCTGGCATTTCTCTGCTATCCGTAAAAAAAAAATGCTGCCCTTCTGCTGAAGTATGAGTGAACCTGTTGTGTTACTAAGCAGTCGTTCTCAATCCCTTTTGTTATAAATCAATTTAGACTCATTAAATGCTGCAATGGGCTTCAGTAGCTTCCTAATAATAATTATCGTTATTACTTATTAAAGTTGTATTATTTGTGCCAGATGGAGCCTCCCCCGCGCCTCGCTTCCCCATTCCTTTCTCTCCACCCTATCCTGTTAGACAGAAATGAATTTGAATTACGGTATGCTACCATAATGAGTTTATGATCGAAATAAACAGATGGCACTGTGACAGGAAATTATACACCGTTAAGATCACTTCAACACCAAGTGAAAGTGGTACCTGCAGGTGAGTTAATCTCTCTGCTGACAGAAGGGGCAATACTTTGCCTCAAAATGGCACAGTTAACACTTTAAGAGGTCTATATATAATTGTATCATGTTGTGGATGCAGAGTTAAATATAACTACCAACATGATTATCGTTCTGGTTTTTTTTGTTTGTCTATTGGCAGACACAGGAGAAAAAAAACTTACCTCATGAAAAAGAAACAAAGAAAAAAAAATTATGTTACTTCCTCTTCTTGCTTTTTCTTCCAGGAAACGTTCTGATAACAACCTAAAATCTAATGGGTGTCTTGAACTAAAGTTAGGAAAATATTGGCCAGTAGAATTGTAGGAAGGCTTAATAATACGGTAGAAGGCAGACTGTGAAGTGTTATGGTTAGATGGTGAATGTAGATATGAGTGAGGTTTGACAGGGATCCAGCAGTTTTAATATATATATATATATATATATATACACAATAGAGCTAATATTCTACCAAAAGGTAGACCCCCATGATGCTTTGCATACCTTTGGAATGCCTTTAGAATGTCAAAGCTTCATGGAAGCTGTAGTTTTAAAAACATCTGGGGGGGGGGGGATCTACCTTTTGGGCACCCTGCCTAGGGACAATGCAAAATGTAGAATTTACAGATTATATGAATATTTACAACAGTGTGTACGAAGTTGTGAACACAATGAGTATTAATCTAAAGGGGCACTCTAAGCACCATAACCATATAGCTCATAATTGATTTATTTTTGTGTGGAATCCCCTAATATTTTTGTCAAGCTGTTTTTTTTTTGTTTCCCTGGCATCCGCACCCTCAGCAGCCACAGTGATAAGGTAGAAGTCACATTTCCTTATTAACAATTGGGATTACATTCAACCTAAATGGCTGACAAAAAAATGAAGATGTCACCTATAGGCTTATTGCACCCCAAACACTATTATGAGCTAGCATGGTTATAATGTTTTGGTGCCCCTTTAAGGAAATTAGAGAAATGATGGAGTGTGGGATATTGGAATGTAATCTAAACAATAGGACAACCCAAGAACTTCATCTCTTGAAAGCATTAAAAGGAAGCAAAGAGCAATAGAAGCAGTTATTAGAAAACTTGGATGTGTAGGACAAAATATTAATCGTAGTAGAATGGAATTGCTGATGCTACTATATTGATCACTTGCTAGAGTTCACCTAGAACAGTGTGTTCTTTGTAATGTCAGTTTAATTATATGTATTGACATGCATGGTATATAAATAAATGCAACCGTTTTGCGTTTCATAAGCTGCCAGCAGGCACAGTATTAACCTATGATGGACAGAGGCAGTTGTATAAGTTCTGAACCAAAACAAAACCTGGAATTGGAGCTATATGTCTGTTCAACCATACGTTTTTTGTAGCCTAAGAAAGACAAGTAATGTCGTTTATCTTTAAGTTACCATTGTAGATCTGTGACGAGTGGCCCTGTCGAGGGCGTGGCGATTGGTTCCCTGTCTCACCCCTTCCTGTTCCTCTCTTTTCCCCTTACTACCCTCCCGTTTGTTCTCCCTCCCTCTCTTTCTTTTCTCTTTTCTTCCTGGGAGTTATGTGTACTTCTATGTTTCCTCACATAATCTTCAACCCGAATCTGACTGGTGCTGGCGTCTAAATATCGCCGAGTAGGGGGACACAGCTTCGCATGCGTAGAGTCGCAGGCGGTGCTGGTGTGGCGCTCTGGGCTCTATACGAGAGATGTAGGCTCCCCCAAACATTATACTCCCGCCTGTATTATATATAGGACGCTACATGTAGACGCTTCGTGTGAGAATACTTGATTTGTTGGCCAGTCAGATCTCGGCTCTGTTCGTTTTTATCTCATCTCTCTTAGTTAAAAACCTGGCGGGGCACTAATAAAGCATGGAACGTGGCGGTTTGTACACGATAGACATATATGTTTGGAGAATTACTACGCTTACTTTATACTTTTACCTCGCTTGTACAATATCGGACGTATTTTATGCTACTTGTGTCTTACTGCATTATAATGTTTGTATTCTTTTTGGTGTACTGCCTTGAAATAAATAAAGAATTAAAAAAAAAAAAAAAAAAGACAAGTAAGTTGCAGCGTACAACAGGCATCAGGAGTTGCACTGGAAACATTAAAATGGGTCAATATGAGTGTGTACCCATGAGTAGCCCTAAGCTCCATACAGAAGAAGAGCAAAAAAAAAAGAATGGATGGAAGTGAAGAACAGAGGATATCTGAAAAGAAAAGCAGATACAAGAGGAAAAGATTAAATTAAAAAAATAATCACCACAGTGCAGCCACCTCCACCCATTCAGAAATCTGCCACACAAGCAGTTCAAGGTCCATCTGAGGTGGATGGAAATCATCCATCTAGAGGGACCACATTTTAAGAAATTGGTCAGTAGTGTAATGAACAGCTGCCATAAATGTTTGTATCCTAATTAAATAACATATTTTATAATCTATTTGGACCAAGGAGTGGATGAAGATTTCCAATTCTTTGCAATACACATGTGTACTCCTGGTTCAGTAAAGCCAACCAAGGATTAGGGTCCATGCGTGTCTGCAGACACTTGGACAATCTATCAAACAAATTTTCCTATATAGGCCTAAGGAATGGACAGATACATACCCTTCTCTTTACACGTAGAAGATGAGCCAAGGAACATATGGGCCAGTTTAGTAGGGTGTATATATCACTAAACAAGAATTTTAAAGCAGTTGACTTTTAAGTAGATTACAAAATGCACATAGTGTTATTAGAAATATCAGACAAGTCATCGTAATCAATTCTATCAGCTAGATTAGCGGTTCACATCCCAGTCCTCAAGTACCCCCTAACAGTCCAGGATTTAGGGATTACCCAGTTGTGTCTAATGTATTTTTAGAAGAAGAAAAAAAAAACACTTTAGACACAACAGGGTAATCCCTAAATCCTGGACTGGTAGGGGGTACTTGAGAACTGGGTTGGGAATCCCTAAGCTAGGTCATGCTCCCATTCTACATATATTGAAGAAGACTAGGATTATCTATTGCGATAAAGTGTGAATATAAAAGACATTTTAGGCCACGATGTTTTGTTAATAAAAAGGGGGGGCATCTTGGGGAGATCTCAAATATGCACAAAACTAAACAGAAACTGCATGAAGTGAACAAACTCAGCCTCAGGCAACTTATACTTCCCAATAAGGAAGGCACGGGTGGCAACCGTACCCTCGACCAACAAATGTCTAACCTCTATAGTTCCCTTTTAAAGCCACTCTCTAGGAACCAGTCCGCTGGGGAACATAAATAATCATAAAATAATTAGGTTTTAGGTTATAAAATAAAGAAATGAGTTGAGACCAACTTGAGTCCCCTATTTATCTATACCATACCAGAGACAAGTAGAGTGCTAATTTTTTGGATTTGACTGGGAAGTCGGAATGTAATGATTTGTAAGTCAATTTGTGCCATGAATCCATCTGCCCTATAAATTCCTCTAAGTCGGGTCATCGTACTCATCGAGCAACAAGGTTAATCTGGTAGAGCATAGTAAATAGTTCTGCTTTATAATAAGAATAGAGATGTGGTACCACCAAACCTCCTGTGCTTTTGAATTATGTAATAAGGATCTAAGAAATTGTCCCTTTTGTTCCGCCCAGATAAAATAACGGATATTCACCTGCAATGATGCTAAGTATGATTTACATACAACCAAAAAAGATATTTTAGGGATGGGACCACTGCACCAGCAGATGTTTCAGCTGAGGATCATGATACCAGGCATATTTATAGTTAAATATTGTCATAGATAGAATGTATTTTGTACCAGTGAAATCATTCAATCTTGAAAAAGCTAAAGAAGTATATATATTCCTAAACCCAAGTATTTCATAAAGGTATATAACATTTTGAGAAGTTCGCACATGCCGGCCATGCTGAATTTCTGAAATACAAATTATTTTTTTCATTTTCAAGGTTGTAGATTCAGCATAATTTCATTAGATAGGTACATGGGAACACCAGCACTTTAACAGCCCAAAGATGTATGTAGTTTGTTATATGTATGTATACCTGTATGTAAATATGGGTGTCTTTTAAAGAGTCTCCTGTCTCTTTGCATTGCAGGTGGGAGGTGCCACAAATTATGTAATGGACGTTGCTGGGGCCCATCGGAACGAAACTGCCAGAGGTGTAAGTACCACTGATATGTCTTTAAATTTGTAGTAATATATGAGTAAAATTTATACTCACTTTATAATCTGTGTGGACTACTGTGATGGAATGTTGCAAACTCTGCCCATTCCTCTAGCAAATGTTACCTTTTTATATAAAAAGCTTTCCAGTGAACTTATAGGTCAAACATATCTATGGGAAGAGCGGTAACACAAAGTCATTAGAGGAGGTGAAGGAGACTGCTGTGTTACCCCCAAGCAGATGACCCTACAACCGGACACTCCTAGATTCCTAGTTTGCAATGAAACTGTAACTTTAAAATGAACTGAACAATCCTAGATGTAGAAATCTGCTCCTGACATAAGGACCTAGTCTTCTGCTACACTTTAGACGGTCTTTAATTAGGTTGCCGAGGAGTGGGACACCAGAGAACGAATGAGGAACAATCGGACTGGGGCCCAAACTTGGAACTGACTGCGAAACCGCTGGATGAGCATCCTGAGTGCCATCAATATCATTCACTGATTTAGAGCAGGACGTAGCTCTAGAGAGAGCCATATTTGTTTGTTAAATGCCAGCTAGGATTAGGGTTGCCAAACCCACAGTATTTTCATATGAAGAGTGCCTTCTTGCATTTTGTAAATCCATGTGCTGCAAGAAGGCAATTAATTCATAAATGAAGACTGTTTCATTAGCATTCCTCCTATATTCAAGAATTGTTTTCCCTCCTGCAGTATATAAATTCCGTATAGATCTCTGCAAATTAAGTAAGGGGTGTTTATGTCCAGAAAACCACACATGATCTGGATCTGGCTGTGTAGAATGAAGTATAGTAGAGCAGATGCACTATTTCCTGTGTTAGTATGTATACATTAATATATTATCTTTCATCGAATAGGTTATCCCCATATAAAATACAATCATGTACCATAAGAGTTAAGAGACATATTAACCCATAATTAGTCTGTAAGAATCTTAATTTGTATATTGGAAAAGGCAGGCTGCGCTGTTAATCTTCAATTAGGGTGAAGGGATTCTAGCGAGGCTTTGGTGCACTAGGCAGGAAAATTGCTGAAACAGCAGCCCAAATCAATCAGGGGCAGCCAGGCCCTCTCCCTACCAGCAACATCTTTAATTAAAATCCGTATATTGTGCTAATAACTTTGCATGTTCATAAGTCTCTGTTATTGATTTAATTTGTCCACGGACTCTGCTTGCTGGATCAGAATAGTGCTTGGACAACATGTAAAATTAAGGCAAGCATTCCAGTGGAAATGGGGTTGATTCCCCCAAGGTCCTTTGTACAAAATTGGGATTTTTATTGTGCAGCGATTCTCTGCATTTCTGAACATGCACCATGGCATCCCGGGGCTGATTGTTATTCTGGGCAAGCTGTACAACAAGAATTAACTAGTTTTGTATATTGCGCAGGACCCATTAACTCCCAAAATTCCCACAGAGTTTATTGTCCAAAATTATATTATTAGACATTGAAATCAACCCTCTCATTATTATTATTTGTTAAAACATTCTTATTAATTGTAAGCTCTGTGGGATAGGACCTATTTTATATCTTTTTATTCTTCTATTATAACATTCTCAGTGTTTGTATTAGAATATAAATACACATAATGAGCATATGGCTATGCAGAAGGGAGCATTTTTTGAGTGACAGGTTGCCATTCGAAAATATGTTCCTACATACCAAGGAGATGCAACACCCAATTCATCTCAGGGTTCACAGATACACAACACACCCATATGGGGGCAATGTGCTCCAGATAATGAGATAGTAAAAACGCCTACAGACTTTTTTAGAGGGGGGGTGTGGGGTTGAGGGTGCCAATATAATATTAGGCTTTATGTCTTGGATTGATGCCTTGTGCAAGTAATATCATGAGCGGGAGTAGCGCGTTACTCAGGTATCCCATCCAGGGCCGGTGCAAGGATTTTTGCCGCCCTAGGCAAAAGTAAACTTTGCCGCCCTCTCCCCCCCCATATGACATCCATCACAATGCCCCATGTTAACTAACGCAAGTGCTGCAGTGCCGCCGTGTTTACATTAAAAGGCCTGCAGGGACAGGCTATAGACACCAGAACCACTACATTAAGCTGCAGTGGTTCTGGGGACTAAAGTGTCCCTTTAATGTGAGGTAAATTAGAGATTAGTGCCACGAATAATATACTAGATTGCCTACTTACAATCAGATGAGTATGGTGATGGGCTCTAGCTGCAGTCTGGCTCCACTCGTATGGTGTAGAACAGGCTCTCTGGAGGCTGTTTGTGTTCTGGGAGAACGGAAAGCAGCTCCATTTTTTTAAAGGCCCTTTACACAGCTCATGGTCTGGGCCCCAGGGTCCACCTTCATGTTCCACCAAATAGTTTGTTCACAGGAGTAGGGGATGTCCTGATATGTGTGTAAGGAATGCATTGTGTGAATCTGTGTTTGTATGTGTAAGGGCTGCAATGTGTGTTTCTTTGTATGTACGGGATGCAGTGTGTGCGTCTGTAAGCGGTGCATTGAGTGTGTGTAAGGGGTGCATTGAGTGTGTGTAAGGAATGCATTGTGTGTTTCTGTGTGTGTAAGGGATGCATTGTATGTAAGCGTTGAATTGCTTGTGTGTGTGTGTCTGTGTGTGTAATGCATTGTGTGTTTTTCTGTGTGCAAGGGGTGCATTGTGTGTGTGTGATAGATGTCAATCTCTCCCTCCTCCCTTGTCACTCTCTTCTCCCCCTCTCCCTCCCTCGTCACTCTCTTCTCTCCCCCCCTCGTCACTCTCTTCTCTCCACCCCCCTCGTCACTCTCTTCTCTCCCCCCCTTGTCCCTCTCTTCTCTCCCCCCCTTGTCCCTCTCTTCTCCCCCCTTGTCCCTCTCTTCTCCCCCCCTTGTCCCTCTCTTCTCCCCCCCTTGTCCCTCTCTTCTCCCCCCTCTTGTCCCTCTCTTCTCCCCCCTCTTGTCCCTCTCTTCTCCCCCCTCTTGTCCCTCTCTTCTCCCCCTCCCTTGTCACTCTCTTCTCCCCTCCCCACTCTCATTCCCCCTCCTAACCCCGTCAATTCCACTCCCTGTCAATTACTTCCCCCCCACCGTGTCAATTTATTTCCCCCCCTTTCAATTTATTCCCCCCACCCTGCCTGTCCATTTATTCCCCCACCCTCCCTGTCCATTTATCCCCCCTCCCTGTCCACTTATTCCCCCCCCTGTCCATTTATTCCCCCCCCCTGTCCATTTATTCCCCCCCTCCCTGTCCATTTATTCTCCCTGTCCATTTATTCCCCCCTCCCTGTCCATTTATTTCTCCCCCCCTTTCCATTTATTTCTCCTCCCCCCTCTCTCTCCATTTATTTCTCCTCCCCCCTCCCTCTCCATTTATTTCCCCCCCCTCCCTCTCCATTTATTTCTCCTGCCCTCCCCTCCCTCCCTCTCCATTTATTTCTCCCCCCCTCCCTCCCTCTCCATTTATTTCTCCCCACCCCCTCCCTCCCTCTCCATTTATTTCTCCCCCCCCCTCCCTCCCTTTATTCCCCCCACCCTCCCCTACCTATGTTGTAGCGTGGCCGAGCTCTGTACTGTCCGCGGGTACAGGGAGCTTTTGTTTCCTGTACCCGGCCGGACTAAAAGGAAGTGTTCACTTCCTGTTAGTCCGTCCGGGTACAGGAGACAAATGCTCCCTGTACCGGCGGACAGTACAGAGCTCGGCCACGCTACAATGAGGGAGTGACAGGAGGGAGCACTGAGCGCTTCTCTCCTGTCAGCTCCTCTCTTCATGCTGCGCCCGGGCGGTGCGCCCTCATGGACGCACCAGCCCGGGCGAAGCTGCAGCCGCCTGAGGCGCTCTACAGAGCGCTCGGGCGGCTGCAGCATTAGGGGGGCCGGCGCTCCTGGCGGCGCCCCTTCCCAAGGGGCGCCCTAGGCGGCTGCCTAGTCCGCCTTAATGGTAGCGCCGGCCCTGATCCCATCTAAACACTGGGGACTAGTACTGCAGCACTGTGTGTGCCAGAAAAATCATTTGCCGTCTGCTAGTTACAAGCATTGCAGATTGAGGAGAGAGTGGGCTACCATGCCTTTTCACCTTGTAGCTTGCGGCTTTCAATTCCATATCACTGTGTTTATTTTCAACTTGGCTGTTGGTGGATTTGTAGAAAAACTGTTGCTGCTATTTTCTGTCAAAACAAAAAACAAAATAACAAAACAAATACCAGAATTATGTTGTCCAGTTGCATCTATTACTTTAGAGAATACATCCAATGCAGTGTTCTGGCTTGTGATTTTACCCTGATGTCAAAACATCTGCTATACTAGAATCCCTCCAGCGTAATTGAAGATTAATGGTATAACTTGCTTTTCCAATTCATAAATTGAGATTATTTTAAAGCAATTATGGGTTAATATGCCTCTCCATAGTAATCCTTACTGGCCATGACCACACTCATTTCGGGGTTTACCTGTTATAACGGTGGAGGGACTAACATGGAGAGGGCCAAGGTGCAACATTTTTTGGGCTCTCCCTACTGCAACTGTCGTACAAGTCCACAGTGCTTTGCTAACTCCGCATCTACAATTTGCCCATCCATGCAGGGTTACATTTATGAGCAGTGTTTGTGTGTTTGAATATAAGCATGTTTTTGTAAGAGTATGTGTGTGTGTGTGTGTGTGTGTGTGTATGCAGGTGTGTATTTATAAGTAGTGTTGGCGTTTGAAATTAGCAGTATCTGTGTGTATAATGTTTGATTTTAATTGCAGGGGTGTATTTGTGTGTACTGTTGGTGTTTGAATGCAGAAATGTATGCACATATACACATACACTGCCACACATACACACCTGCATACTAACACATACACACTGAAAGACACGCACAGATATACACCCACTAATAAATGTCATAATTTACATAGTTTCAGCCACTCTCCTGTTTCCACACCTTTTGGGTGCAGGAGGGTTACTTCCTTGGGGTCCAGGAGGATTGTACTGCAGTAGTTGCTGGCTGAGGTTAATTATAGTTTGAGGCTGGCATTGCATCTGCTCTTCCCCTTCCTCTCTCTTCCTCATCTTCACCTGAACTCACCCCCTACCAACACAACACAGCAGATCCTACCTGGGCCCCTAATCAGAGATGCACATCTGGTGGTCCTAAGTAAGATACCTCTCCCCCCCTTTGATTCTGGGGCAGCGTGGTAATTCTGTCACTTTTTTATGAACAAGAATATATTAATGAATACATATAACTTAAGGAAACAGTGTAAGTACTCTACTTTATGTCATCTTACACATCCCAGCTAGACTTTCTGGACACCCCCCCCTTTAATCATGCTGATAGGAGACTTGGGGGGTGGGGATGCAGCAACTCACAAGAGACCATGGGGGCATGGTAAAGGGACATGTATGGGTAAAAGGGACACATGAAGGACATGGAGGGTGGAAGAATCTGACTATATAAATAATCAAATAATAACAATAATAAAGAAACATGAGGGAAGGCAGAAGCATGGGAGAGTCATGGAAGACATAGGAAGAGACAAATAAGGGACATGGTAGATGGCAGAAATATATGAGGGACATTGGCAGATACACATGGGTGATCTGGGGGACATTGCAGAGACACAAAGGCACACAAAGCTTATATAGGGGGTCGCAGAGATACAAAGACACACAAAGCTTATATAGGGGGTTGCAGAGACACAAAGACACACAAAGCTTATATAGGGGGTTGCAGAGACATAAATACACACAAAGCTTATATAGGGGGTTGCAGAGACATAAATACACACAAAGCTTATATAGGGGGTTGCAGAGACAGAAAGACACACAAAGCTTAAATAGGGGTTGCAGAGATACAAAGACACACAAAGCTTATATAGGGGTTGCAGAGACACAAAGACACACAAAGCTTATATAGGGGGTTGCTGAGACACAAAGACACACAAAGCTTATATAGGGGGTTGCAGAGATACAAAGACACACAAAGCTTATATAGGGGTTGCAGAGATACAAAGACACACAAAGCTTATATAGGGGGTTGCAGAGACACAAAGACACACAAAGCTTATATAGGGGGATGCAGAGACACAATGCTTATATAGGGGGTTGCAGAGACACAAAGGCACACAAAGCTTATATAGGGGGTTGCAGAGACACAAAGGCACACAAAGCTTATATAGGGTGTTGCAGAGATACAAAGACACACAAAGCTTATATAGGGGGATGCAGAGACACAACGCTTATATAGGGGGTTGCAGAGACACAAAGGCACACAAAGCTTATATAGGGGGTTGCAGAGATACAAAGACACACAAAGCTTATATTGGGTGTTGCAGAGACACAAAGACACACAAAGCTTATATAGGGGGATGCAGAGACACAACGCTTATATAGGGGGTTGCAGAGACACAAAGGCACACAAAGCTTATATAGGGGGTTACAGAGATACAAAGACAAATTAAGCACATATAGGGGGTTGCAGAGACACATAAAGGATAAGGGAGACATGGCAGAGACACAAAAGGGACAATTGCAGAGCCAAACAAGGGAAATGAAGGGATGGAAAAGATACATGAGGGACAGGGCCGGCCTTAGGCCTTTAGGCGCCCTGTGCGAAAAATATTCACAGCGCCCCTCCATGGTCACATGCCCTCATCCATCTTGTAAAAAGTGCTAAGCCTCCATTACATAGGTGTTACGTATTAATGTGATTTCTGGGCATATCATGCATATACACGTTTATTAATACATTTGTAAATGTTATAGGCGTAATAACACATATAATAATAATAATAATAATAATAATACACCCATATTAATATACATGTATATTTAAATATTACTCTCAGAAATCATGTTAAATTGTACTTATTATGGTACACACAATTTCTGGTATTTTTAACCCCTTAAGGACACATGACATGTGTGACATGTCATGATTCCCTTTTATTCCAGAAGTTTGGTCTTAATGGGTTAAAGAGCAGAACATTCTATATATATATATATATATGGGCTAGAAGAATTCCTCCCACATGTATAGATTTGCATTAGGAGTAAAAACACATTTCTAACAAGAGTGTCCTGGCTCCCTGAAGTTGCCATGCCATTATGTTGTGTGTGGAATAGGGATGCAGTGTGTGTAGGGAAAAAAGTGTGGTGTGGGATAGGGATGTAGTGTGTGTGTGTGTGTGTGTGTATAGGGGATTTAGTGTGTATGTGAATAGGTTATGTAGTGTGTGTGTGTGTGTAAAGGGGATGTAGTGTGTATGTGTGTAGGAAACAGTGTGTGTATACGGTATGTAGTGTGTGTGTAAAGGGGATGTAGTGTGTATGTGTTTAGGGAACATAGTGTGTGTATAGGGAATGTAGTGTGTATGGGTGCAAGTTCCGTAGTGTGTATGTATAGGGAGCATAGTGTGTCTGTACATTTTGTAGTGTTTGTGAGTTATATAGTGTGTATGTGTGTAGAGAGTGTGTTTATAGGGGGCATTGTGTGTGAGTAGATTATGTAGTGTGTGTGTGTGTGTGTGTGTGTGTGTGTGTGTGTGTGAGTAGATTATGTAGTGTGTGTGAGTAGATTATGTAGTGTGTTTGTAGATTATGTAGTGTGGGTGTGAGTAGATTATGTAGTGTGTGTGTAGATTACGTGGTTTGTGTGTGTGTGTGTGTGTGTGTGGGTGTGTGTGTGTGTAGATTATGTAGTGTGTGTGTGTAGATTATGTAGTGTGTGTGTGTGAGTAGATTATGTTGTGTGTGTGTGTAGATTATGTGGTTTGTGTGTGTGTGTGTGTGTGTAGATTATGTTGTGTGTGTGAGTAGATTATGTAGTGTGTGAGTAGCTTATGTAGTGTGTGTGTGTGTGTGTTATGGATTGTGTGCAGTTAACACAGTAAGGGTGGGATAGTGATGATTTGTGGGTAGGGGGTGACATAAGGCTTTAAATTAGGAGGTGGGAGAGCAATTTTAGGTTTTGTTTTCTTAAATTAATTAATGTTGATTCCCCCCTTCTGCCCCCCTCCCTCTTTCATACCTTTGGGCAGGGCTGGGAGAATTCCGATTACCTGGTGGTCCAGTGGTCTCTGCCAGCTCTTGAAGTTCTGCACCTTGCAGAACAGGAGCCCTCCTCTCGCGAGCTCTGCGTTGATAGTATGATAGCGTTGCCGCGGCAACACTCCAAATGCCGAGCTCGCGAGAGGAGGGCAGAATCAAAGCGCTCACTGCTCGCTCCCATCATCCAAACAACGGGCTGGTGAGGGAGGTCCTCAATAACCTCACCGGCCAATACCAAAGCAGAGCGCACTCTGTAAGGGCCGGCCAGGGCGCAATCTTTCACCCACCAGGGCGCTCTGAGGTAAGGCAGGACCTGGTTGTGCAAGCTGTGTTGGTTGCCCGGCGCCCCTGTTGGCATGGCGCCCTGTGCGGCCGCACAGCTCGCACACCCCTAAGGCCGGCCCTGATGAGGGACATGAGGACAGACACACGAGAGACATGAGGGAGCATGCAGAGACTCATCATGAGGGACATGGGAGCATAGCAGAGATACACAGGAGAGTTGCAGAGATTGATGAGGGTTTTTGCGTAACCATTTTGACATGGTTTGATATAACACTGCAAATATAGCCTCTTTGCACCCTATCCCTGAACCTGTGTTAATTTTGTCAACTAACACAGAGGGTCTGGAGAAGGACATAAGGGACAGAAACTTTAACTAAACACATTAGATTTTAGTTGTGTTGACTAAAGTCTACTGGAATTTTTTATTTTTTTTAATTCTTTAGTTATGGTTTTTTGAGAACATAAGTGAAACAATAACCCAAGACAGATACATTTGATGATGTAAGCAAAGTATGTGGAGGTAAGAGTATAGTACGGCTTTTTGGCAACATCGTACATTCGACATGAGATTTAACAACAATTAGAATAGAATACAAATAGAAGTATTAGTATCAAAACTTGCCTAACTGGACAATTGGGCGGTACACAATGTTGGTGTTCTATGGGAGTTTTTGTTACACAAGTTATGGAAAATAAATTGGCATAGGTAAAACAACTTTAGGCCAAAATCAAAGAGTTTAGCAACCTGCCATCTTGTCCCAACCTATTTTTTGTGTGTGTTTATTTACATCTTGTAGGCGTCATCCGGTGAGTGCTAATAACAACAGGTCATCGTATACCATACATTTTTTCTGAGGGTAAGAATACAGCAGCAGTTTATACAAAACAGCATAATAACCCTGTAAGTGACAATCCCTTATATCCCTACTGTAATATGGGATCTCTCGTTCCGTGTGGTATCCCCGGCATGGCACGCTGGGCAGTTGCCTGGGGGCCCCACAAGCATGGGGCCCCACTGCGATGCCCAGCGTGCACAGCCGTCAGGGGAGATCATTTGATCTCCCCTGCCAGCACATGGAGAGCCGACCCTGTTTTCTTCCCCTGGTCCCTCTCGGGCCGATGGGGAGATCAAAGATCTCCTTCACCGGCCCAAGGGCTCTTCGTTAGAAGAGAGAGAGGGAGGACCTGGAGGCAGGGGGAGGGACCTGGGAGGAACAGCGGGGCTTGTGTGAGCAGGCTGTGTGGCAATGATCCACACAGCATTCTGCGCGCAGGAGGACAGGAGACAGCCTGCAGCCAGTGGAGTTGCAGACTGTACCGAACTCACCACCACCGGACCACCAAAGGTAAGAAGGTAGGGGGAGAAATAAAGATTTAAAAAATCATTATTTATTATTATTATATTTTACAAAATTATGTAACAAAAAAAACATGGGCTCCCTGCAGCCCTCATACTCTACACCCCCCCCCCCCCCACACACACACACAGCACCCCTTATACACAGCACCGCTTAACCCAAGGTCAGCAAAGAATGGGAGTAGGTAAAAAATTAAAAACAAACAACCCAAGCACCATAACCACATAAGAGATACACAAGGGATATGGGGAAATGGCAGAGACACACAAGGCATATGGCTAACATGGCAGAGATACACAAGTGATATTGGGGGGATTGCATAGATACACGGGGGGGATGTCAGGGACACATGAGGGACATGATGGTGACAGAGACACATCATGTCACGGTAGTGACCCCAACACGCAGAGTGAAATCTACCAAGGAGACGTATTACCGGACCTTAGGATGGCCGGTTCAACGTATAGAATAGTCGAGGAAAATAGCCAAAAGTCAGAGAATACCAGACAGAGGAATAAACGAACAAACTAGCCAAAGTCAGGGATTACAGGGAATTGGAGAAACAAGAAAACCAGTCCAAGTCAAGATACCAGAGAGGAGAGTAGTCAAGAAGGCAAGCCGGGTCAAAATACGAAGAGACAAATGGAGAATATATAAGCACTAGAGGGAACCAAGACAGGAACCACAATAGGGCAGTGATCCAAGAAAAAAGGCTTACTTATATACCAGAGTGTCTTTAACTTTAACACGACGCCCCCCAAAACGTTCGGGAGCATGGAATACTTTGCACCTGTGTAGTATAAATCCTTTGGCATGCGTCACGTCATAAAAGCTGAGACAAGCTACGCCACCTCCCTTAAGTGTCGGGACTTGGAGCCATGCCGTGCGGGTCCGAAGGAGAGTGGTAAGGTATCATTACACATCAGGGTTTTTGTAAAATCACTTTAATACAGAGGGACTGCATAAAAAGTCTCCTTGAACACTAACCACTACAATAAGCCCTAGTAGTTATAGTGCTTGGAGTGTTGCCTTTAAATTGTAAAATGTAAATCTGCCCTGGGTGCCAACTACTCTAGTGATGCCTCTGGTAATAGATTGACTATCTTGGTATGAATTTTCCACCTCAAGAGTGGAACAGTTTAGTGAGTTTCACAAAAAAAAAAATCCATTTTACGTTGAATTCACTTCTCATTTTTTTTTTATTTATTATAAAACTCACTAGGTTGCAGACATGGAATGTCCTGCAATTCAAAGGGACACTATAGTCACCAAAACAACTGTAGCTTAATGAAAAGGTTTTTGTGTATAGATCCTGCATCTGAAGTCTCACTGCTCAATTTTCTTCTATTTAATGGTTAAATCACTTTTGATACTGTTTATGCAGCCCTAGCCACATCTCTCCTGGCTGGGAACCTGCATGAATAAAATGGTTTGATTTTCAATCAGCTGTTAACTTGCTTTAGAAATTTATATCTCCTGCTCTGTAAATTGAACTTTAATCACACACAAGAGGCTCCTAAAAGGTCTACAAAACTATTAACTAGACATGTGCAATTCGTACAAATTTCGTGAAATTCGGACATTTGGATGCCAAGCCAAACCAAACCGAATTGTCGAAGTTCCGAATTGCTTCGGATTTCTTAAAATTGGCAAAACAAATGGTTAGTGTTAGAGGTTAGGGTTTAGGGGTAAGGTTAGGGGAAAAACAAGTGGTTAGAGTTAGGGGTTAGAGTTTAGGGTTAGGGTCCGAATTGCTGAAGTGCCGAACCGAACCAAATGCCATTGGTCCGAATTGCGAAAGCAGATTAATTGTTTTAATTACCCGAATTTCCAAACCAAATGTTTTGCCCATGCACATCCCTGCTATTAACAGGGCAGGCAGCATAATTTACAATAAAGAAAGTTTAAACACTAGATCTCTCTTTACAGGAAGAGTTAAGGAATGTTGTGCAAGTCGCATGCAGGGAGTTGTGGCTAGGGCTGCATAAAGAAAACAGTTTAACTCTTAAATGGCAGAGAGTTTAGCAGTGAGACTCCAAGGGCATGATCTTTAGCTAAAGTTGTTTCGGGGTCTATAGTATTGTTTTAAATTTGGCAGCGTCATGCAATCTTGCGGTCTGTAAAAGAGTTACACATCTAGTTTTGAAATAAAAAAACTGTAAGCTATGTCTGCATAGATTGTAAATGGTCATTAAGCAGTTAAAATATCTAAATGTAAATTTTATGTACGTCTATTTAATTGGCAGTATATTTTGATTACCATTACTTCTTGAAGAGTATCTCAGTGGTCATGACATGGCAAGGAATTGTAATTAAACGACAGTAAGATAACTATTAGGAGTATGCGCTTAAGTGATAATTGGCAGAAAATCAAAGGTAATTCAAAGTGAATTAAAAATTTAAGGCCAAAAGAATCAAATTGTAAAATAATTTACAACTCAACTGTGTTTCCAGTTTGGCTATTTTGGTCTTAAATATAAAATTCACACTTTAGTGAATAACCCTTGAGTCTCGGCTGCCCCTACCTTACTATTTGGGAAGCTGAATGATGTAAAATTGAGTTAGAAATGAGGCCAAGATTTATCCAGCCTGGATTCATGTGAATAAAGTGGTATATAGTCTGTCATCTTAATGGCAGAAATTGGAAATATTCGATTCCCATTCTCTAACCAGATTGCCAATTTTGCCATACAGTAATTCTGCACAAAATATAGTGTACAATATACTAAACATTCTGACTCCTGTGATCTCTTTTCTCTCCCACCCAGTGACGAAGACTGTGTGTGCAGAGCAATGTGATGGCCGCTGCTATGGGTCCTATGTTAGTGACTGCTGCCACCGTGAATGTGTTGGAGGCTGCACAGGACCAAAAGACACTGATTGCTTTGTATGTTACCTTTAATTTGCCATACCACCCATCTCAGCCTTCTCATTCCTTTAATTTAATATCCTGACTCCTGCCTAATTCCCCTACTCATTCTTCCTCCCAAATCCCCTCCTGCTCCCCTACAAAAATGTAGCTCTTTATTTAGCTTTTTCATATATTTCCTCTTGTTCTGCTCAAATTATCCATCAGACTGCATTAGGTCTGGCAGATTTTATGAGTTTTACAAATAAGAATTTGAACGTATTTATGTGTTAATGCATATGATTTCTGGCTTTTGCAAGAACATGTTGCAGATTTAAAAATTGCCTTTTAGCGCTGCCTCTTCAAATCTCTACCACCTGCTTCAAATCTTTTTTTTTTATACTTTTTTTTTTTTTTAAAGCATCCCTCAAGACTGGCTCTTATACATTTTTCATTTTAAGAGCAGAAATGCTGAAACAAAATTACTGTAAATTTTGCAGTGGTGGCAAATCACACAGATGCTTGCTACCATTATACTCAATGGCATAATCATTTTTTTTTTTTGGAGGCCTGGAGTCTACAGAGACTCAAGGCAAGATCTTTTTCCCTATGGTATCATGCTATGGGAGTTTTTGTGAGCTGGCAACACTTGCAGATTTCTGGGGTTTTAGAGGGGCAGGGTAAAACCTGATTTGCAATATCTTGTTAGACATTCGACCAAAAAAAAAGTTTTGCACTTTTTTAATTGTATATTTGTCACCTTTTTAATAATAATACAATATACCAATCTAAATATTAGAAATGTAGATGTTTTAAAGGAACTCTATCGGCACCCAGACCACTTTATCTCAAGGCCTCGATCATTTTAACCCTGCAACTGAAAATCATTGAGTTTTTGCAGGAATTACATGCAAATGCCTAACGGCAACTAGAGGTGCTTCCACCCATATAGCCAAAAAAAGGATAATAAAGGCTCCTTTTGAAGCCAAAACATTGTGTGGTTCTTCTTCAATAAACCTGCCTGAAACCAAGCTTAACTTCCCAGTCCGTTCCTTTGTGTTACTAATACTCTGATGGGCTCTGTCTACCAAGGCCTGGAGGCACTCTGGTTGGTGAATTGAAGTTAGTGCCATTTTCTAACTGTATCCAATAGTCTTGTTAAACTCAGCTATTCAATTAGATGTTCTTATAGTGACCATTTGATTGGTGCAGTGTAGTGCTTTGCTGTGCATGTGCACTAGCCTTCCAATATTTCTCCATGGGGAAACTTTGGATTGGCTGAGATCATCTATCTTGATGATCTCAGCCAAGGAGGTATAGCTTTGGCATAGATACCAGCATGCTGCGGGATATAAGGTAAGTAAATGTTACCTTGGTGTTGAGGACACATACCTAGAGGGCACTTACAGAGGTAGAGGAACACTATAGCATTGGGAATCCATTCTTGTATTCCTAATGCTATAACGTATGTTTAATTGTGGAAGAACATATTTTTACTTTAGAAATGAAATTTTTGAATTTACCTATGTTCTAGAACAGAATGCCTCCATCCTGGTTCCATGTCATTACTATAAACTCTGCCATTTGCACCTGGCGTTCAGCATAGAATGAACATAGAGAGAAGAGGAGAAAAAATTGCTAAATCTTTAATATAATTTTAAGATAATATGGACTATCACATGGAACAATGTTCTTACAAGTGATACATTATTGTCAGTGTTTTATTCAATAGTTTAATTTCTAGAGAAAGTATTATTATTGTATAATTTATAAATGTTCTACTGTGTTTCCTTATCACTGTGCAATGGGTGAATAAGACATACGAACAATTGCAGTAATTTCTTTGACCTACAAGAAAATGAAGTGGTAAGGGTCGTGGGCAAATGAGCTTACAGTCTAATGGACTTCATAGTTTAATAAAAGGCAACATGCTATACTTTGATTGAAACTCTTCGGTAAGAGTCAGCAGTCATCAGTCTGCAAATAACATATTTCCTTTCAAACATCACTAGCTAAAGATGTGATCAAAAAAAGTCTTAGGAGCTGTGCTGTGATCAGAGTACAGATTGTAAAAACGAAAAGTCTGCCATTTCACTAAATTCCCAGTAGGCAGGATGAATAACTAGAAATAATTCACTCAAAATGTTTATAAGTGGAGCATCTTCACATTGTCACTTAAATGATTTGACAGCTGCACATTAAATGCATTCCAAGACAATATGGTGTTAAAGAACGTAAAACAGATTTATGTCGGGAACTGTGTGAAAATGGTGATAATGTGTGCAAAAGACTGATATAAAATAGTCAGTGCACAATGCAGTAACTGCACCTGTGACCAGAAAATATCCAACACTTACCTTCAGTTGTAAAACAAATAAATAAAAAAATAATTTAAAAAAAAAGCGTATTCTCATCTCCTTGCTGCATGAGATCGCACTGTTTAGCTCATATGGATTCCAACCCTTATTCATGGTACGGAAGAATCCCAGTAGAATGTGTTATGATTATTTTATAAGTTTGGACGGTAGAGATGTTACGTCCTCTGACAGCGTTTAGATGGAGATGAGGTGACAGGCCATAGAGATGAACTGCTGTGTTAGCCAATTTAAGAGTTTGAACGGACACTGAGAGAATCGTTATCAGCGCATCAAGGTGCATTACTCTTTTTGAGCTGTAAGCAAAAAGGGAGGAGGAATCTCATAAATACTATATACACTCTGTGGAAAGCAAGTGCCTTAACCTCACTGCCCAACCATTTGGGTTAATATAGATTTGCGAAAAAAGATATAAACCTTACAGGACCCAAAAGAGAACTTTTTTTGCATCCCTACGCAAGTCTCGAAAAGTGTTTAAGGAATGTTCACTGTCAAATTGAGGAGGGTGGGAGGTTGAGGTCCCCCAGGAAACATCAGACCTAGTTTTACTCTTGTAGAAATGATAACCTCCCCCTGTGCAGATTCAATAGAAATGAATGTCAACCCCACTTCCTAATTGGTACTTTCGATCCGCAGCTGGAATTTAAACGGGTGGCGTAGGAGAGCAGCAGGCCAACCCTCCGAAGTACAGATCATTAGTGTGTTCGCTGGAAATCTCGGCAGCATCAACTATTAACTGCTGTCACCGGCACTGCTTCTCAGCCTGATCCTGTCAACCACTGTCAACAAAATATTTATTTTTGCTGGCTGCCTTTTATAAGGGAAAAAGCAAAATTTTAAAAACATCCCTCCGTAGAGGACACTTGGCAGTAGTGTCCCCTCCCTTGTCATTCCAATGCAGAAACTCTGTGTTCCTTCTGTCAACTGAACTCATGGATAGTTGGACTGGTTCCTGGGTGTGCTGGAAACACAGACTTGCAGAAAAGTTATACAGCCTCTGTATGTGTTATTGTAACCAATATGAGCTTGTTTTGTTCTCATTGAGCAAATAAAAAGGCTGTTTCTTCTATGAGAATCCATTTTTTTTTAGCACGATAGAACAATGTTCTTCTCTCTCTTTGCACTTCTCTCTTAGGCCTGCATGAAGTTTAATGACAGTGGCTCCTGTGTCACACAGTGCCCTCAACCCAATATATATAATCCAACGGCTTTTCAGCTGGAGCAGAACCCCAAAGCCAAGTATACGTATGGAGCCTTCTGTGTCAACAGATGCCCACGTGAGTGAAACTTAGAGCTGCAATAATACTTCATGTAATAATTGTTTAGTGCATGCAACAGTATCGGGTATTTTTATCGGCAATGTTTTACGCCCTCACTAGTTAATGGTTTTTCTTTTTTTTTTTTTTTTTTTTTTTAAATAGGATGCATATCTAGCATGTAAGAAAACACAATATAACAAAACATAACTTTTTATATCTTGCTGTTTGGAGGCATAACAATTCACATTAGATATACTACTTGCATAACTGTGGGCTATGGACAATTACCTTTGAGGTTTGGGTTAGAGAGATAATGAAGTGCTAGGCTAGGGAGAGAACATGTGGGGTCTGGCGAAGAAAAAACTGGGGGTGGGCTAGAGAGATATAACTAGGAGGGTGGGAGAGAAAACTGGAGGTGACCTAGAAAGAGAGAACTTGTGGAGCAGGGCTTGCTATAGAGAGATATATGGAAAGATAGTTTATGGAGAGGTAATTGTGGGTGGGTAAGTGAGAGTTAGCTGGGGCGGTGGTAGATAAAACTTGGGGACCGGCAGGAGATATCTAAGGATGTGTATACAAATTTAAGGGATATGCCATTCCTGCAAATCTCAGCCAACTTAAAAGCCTATTTGGGCAACATGGGAATTGCAGTTTGCAAAAATATGGAGGTCCTAAACTTCAAACATGCTGTGAACTACAATTTAGCAATGCTGAGTTAGCCCTTAAAACTGTCTAACACATTACATTAGTTAAGAGGACCCGTGATCTACTTTTAACTTTACATTGAACATCAGCATACGCACATACAGACAACATTCACGTGCACACACACGCAGGAACACAACATACAGGCAGTGCAGAAATACACACAGTAAATGGCCGTACACACAGTTGTGCAGGTACAGAAGCATTAGGCTGATTGGGATAATGTTTAACGTTATGGAAGTACATTGCAAATACATATAAATGTTTCATGAATTTCTTTTTCCCCAGATAACTTTGTGGTAGATGACAGTTCTTGTGTCCGAGTCTGTCCCAGCAATAAGATGGAAGTTGAAGAGAATGGAATCAAGATGTGCAAGCCATGTGCAGGAATCTGCCCAAAAGGTGCATTATATTCTACACGAGGAGATACCGAGGGTCAGAGGGCACAAGGGTCAGAAGGCACAGTGAGGTGGAAATAGGTCACCAAAAGAAACACGGCTAATAGATCACATTAGTAGATTTTTCATATTGAGATGTTATTCACATTTTATGCCCATATAAGTTTTTCTTCATTAGAGGATATATTTTGTGGCTGTGATCAAATGTTTTTTGTTTTTTTCTACAATGGAAACATTAACTCCTATTTGAAGGATGATCACTACATTCAAAAGTACTCAATCAACACAAAAGTATCAGCTAAATGTATTTCTAGATTTGTTTGTTGTGCTGTCGCACCTGTAGTTCACCTGTTATATGATATAAAACAAATATAAAAACAATCCATGATTAGTTATTTAATTTGTATTATTACCACTCAATTTAAAGGCATCTTTATAATGATCTATCACTGTTCTCTAGACAAAAATTTATGTAAAAAAAAACTCCTTAGTATGTATAGTGTGGCCAAACCTGGGAATTATTTTTTGTAATATGTGAGAATTTACATTTAAAGACAAATATTGTAATCAACTAGCAAACAAATTGCAAAATGTTGGACAAAGAAGCTGAAAAAAAAATTTTTTTTGCAAATGTTTTTTCTTGGTTATTTTGTTTTACGTTTTGCAGCCCATTTCTCAAGTCTTCATAACTGACTATTTGGTGCACAAATATATACCGGAGAAATTCCATTGACTGTCCATTTTTTTTATCTAGTATTACATATCGTGATGATGCATGGTGATGACCATGAGCTCCCTATTAGAGAATTTGTAGTTTAACAATAAATGGAGTTAGCTAATAGTTGCCCCTTTTTCAGGTCTAAGAGTTGCAGCTAGTGAACAGCCTGCATTTTGCAATACAAGTTTAGTGGCATTGCGTTGGGATTTTGAGACCCAGAGGACAAGCCATATTTGTTTAAAGAAAAATAAAGAAAACATTGCCGGAGAAACACATAACAATATAAATGACAGACGGCGCAAAGTTTGTTATTACGCTGGGAATAAAGGATCTTACTCTCTCAGTCAGAGATTGCACCCCGGAGAGCTGTAAATTGCAACCCAGTTAGTGGAAATGGAAGATGTGGAACTATGATGCAGGAAAACTTCAGTGAGCACGGAGCAATATTAACCAAATAATAACCAGTCATTTTGCGCTACAAAAATGAAGCATTTTATGTAGCGCCTTTTCTGGTTAAAACCATCTATAAATAAATACATTTAAAAAAATGATATATCAGAATATATATGTCTCTGCCTACGTGCCATCGATACAACTCTGATCAGGCATGTATTTGACCCAATCACCTCTCCTAGGCCCTTTTCTTAAATTTTCAGCCACCTTAAGAGGCCCAGATGCCAAGTATCCTGGACCCAAAGGATTCATTCTCATTAGAGATTTAATTTCAGATAATTTTAAACACATTTGCAGAGAATAGATGCTTTCTTGTAAAGAGTTAGGTAATATTAAGCACACAGGTAATGATAATAGCCTTTCATATAGAGAAGCATGCTAGTGTAAACTTAAATTCTGGAACATTTAGAGGGACAATCTAAGCATCAAAATCACTTTACTTTAATGAAGTGAGGTTGGGGCATAGATCCTGAGAAATGGCACAGTTTATATTGTTGATATATGGCAAAAAAAGAGAAAAAAAAAAGACCTTGGATTGACTTTTATTGTTGAAAGCAATAACTCTATGGAGTTCCACTTTACAATTGTAGTTGTTCACTGTGATTATGAGTAAAACATGTCTATTACAATGTATCATAATGTAATTCTCCTTTGTCTAGTATGTGATGGAATTGGTACGGGGTCCTTGAAGGCTGCACAGACTGTGGATTCAAGTAACATAGACAAGTTTATAAACTGCACCAAGATCAATGGGAATCTCCTCTTCCTGGTTACAGGCATTGACGGGTCAGTATAAGAACTCTTTGAGAACCTAATCTATCTGCAATTTAGAATTTCTGGTGTGTATGGCTCTGCATTGTCGTGTCTGTTCAATGGCCATAAATATTTCAAATTCCAAAAAACGAAATCTGAAGCTGAGCATCCCTACAAGTATATAGTGCACACAGGTTAGAATCACATTGATGTACTGCTCACTTACCCTTTAAGAAGCTACTGAGTGAACCCAGCATATTGTGTTTTCTTTCACACTTTTCTTTAAATATCTTGACACTCCATTGATCAGAGTTGTTAATTTGTTATGTCTATCTTTATCCAAAGAAGGGTTTAAAACTGTTTTTTTTCTTGACCGTTTAGTGAATATGTAGTTCTCTTTATTACCATGCTGTTAATGGTGTCTCCAGAGGTGAGTTGAGGTTTAATGCCATGACACCCCTGTCACTTACTATATTTCTCATGCCTGGTTATACGATACCAGTTAGGTAAGCAGACCCTCTGTATGACTGTATGGAGACCTATTTGCATAGAGATGACCAAACACTGGTTATACCCAATAAAAAAAATTAATTATACTATTTTGGACACGCTGTGATAAATAAGCAATTAAAAAAAAATAAAAATGTTTTGAGATAGTGTGTCATAGCTTGACAAACATTATACGTCATTGCAGGAGACACTGATTGCCCTACCTGTTAATGAGAAATTAGTTCTGTGAAAATAATAACCGATTAATAATATCATTTAAATAATAACTTTTTCTTCTGGAGGGAGAAATTCTAATTAATTGATTAGTGCCTCTTCAAAGGTATATGTAAATGCATTTGTAAAAACAAACGAGATATGCACCTAATAAAATGTAAATATTAACAAATATAGAGAGAATAAAAAAAAAAACAACAACATATATAATAGTTTAGTGGAACTATTCATTTATGTGATGCAAGTCTATTATGTAAAATGCACAAAAGAACAATAATGGCAACCTTTTATGTCTGGATTCCTTGTCTGGTATTGGATGTCATTCACTATTATGATAATAGGAAATGCAGACCTTTTTTTCTTTAATATAATTGGTGTACCCCTTGGGAGTGGCATTCATACAGCTGTGCTCCCTCTGCACTGTCCTCCGTCACACCTCGTCACTTATTCAGCCTGCAAGAATTTCACAAGGACGGATGTCATTAGCACACCTCTGTTGGGAGGTGCTTTTGATCTACAATTAAGTAACAAGGTGTGACAAGCGAAGCTAGTGCGAGAGTAGAGAGAGGTCCCGGTGGAAATATTGGGGCCCCAGGCAGGGACTGCGAGCCTCAAACTCAGAGGAGATGTGACAAATTCCACAATTAGAACAAATCGCAGCCCTGGGGTGCTGCCCTTGATCGAACAATGAGACGGAGAGGGAAAACATTTCCTTGTAATATATATTTTGACCTTGAGGATCACAGTGTCATTAAAAGTCAATTTTTTTTTATTTCTTTCATGCTCATAGCTAGGGTGGGTTGGAGAGTGGGGCAATCACTGCCAGATATGTTGCACAGGGCAGCTCTACAATCACAGCCTTTGAATTATGTTAAATTATAATCCATAGGCAAAGTTGCTGTTTACAAAAACTGCCAAGTGATTTAATTCCATTGAAATAATGTTTTCCCTTTGAAAATCTTTATTTCTTAACCAGTATATTGTATAGTGCAAAAATGCCCCCTTTCCTATCCCCCACATTCTGTTTCTTTAGGCCGTGCTTCATAAAAAGTGCTGCAGTTGTAAGCCCCACTTGTAACATTAGTGTGAGAATCTTTGCAGGTAATTGGCCTTACAAATTGCAAGTTTCTTGTAAACATGTACTAAGTAACTTTATTTGTGTTTCTATGAGAGAGACAGTAAAAAAAACTCAACAGAGCCATTTGGGAGGATTATATGAGCCACTGCTTCTCCCTTTACCTGCCAAATGGTTTAATTGAGGTTTTACGGAAAATGCATATTCTACAAAACCCCTGGGGCAACAGAGACTCAGAATTGCAAAAACTGCAGATATTTGCAGCAAACAAGAAAAATGCGGAGGTAAGTATATTTAGTCTTTATTCATTTATTTGTTTACATGCGTATGTGCATGTGTTTTCATCTCTTTTTAATGCCGTATCTCCATAATGCATTAAACAAGGGGAAGGGGTCTATTGATGTACACTTATTCCACTGTAAGCCTAATGCATATATATCTTTTCTGTATCTAATTCCATCTATTCGCTCTTCAAAATAAAGAACTAAAAATAAAAATAAAAAAGTGGAAGGGGATCAATTGCAGGTTGGAATGTTCCCTTAAACTAGTAATGATTTTTCAGTTGGCTGCTGTGACACAGGAATGCAATCATGTTTCTCTTAGCAACAAAATAAACAAATGAACTAAACGTAACCTTATATAAAAATATAAACCACAGACGTAATAATCAATTTTTTTTCTGGACTCCGGAATCCAAATGCAAGTCCTAAGCTACTTACTAACGATGCACGTAATACACTTTCTACATAGCAGAGCTTTTTTTTTACCAGGCATGAGACCTATTATTTTTGGTGCAGGCATATAAGGAAACTTACACTTATAGGAAGATAACAAAGTCATATGTTTACCATGGTTTGCAGTAGTTTACTACATTAACTTAAGGCAATTACTTTCCATATATACAGCCTATATACAAGAGACTAAACTGTGCAAAGTCTCGCTCACCCCTTTGACCATTTGTGTACCTCCTTTAATGAATGGGGAAAATTCAGATAATTTGATATGTGGGAGCCTGACCTACAGCGTAACCTGGAGAGGGGAGAGCAGGAGGAGATCTGGAAAGGCAACATCAAAAGTGTCCTTATGTCTCTTTGCAGGAGCGATCCTATAAAACTTTATTCACCCATATTAGATGGTATAAAACACTATTCAAGCTATTACATATGGGAACATCTACCTCTGACCAGTGTTAAAGGCACTGTTGAGATAGAGGTACCTACATCCACATATGGTGGTCATGTCCCAGGGTGGCTCAGTTGTGGGAGCAGATACATGACCGTTTATCAACAATCTTGCATAGACTGATAATGATAATGGTAATACTTGTTAGTTAAACTGGTGGAGGGTTTGACTTCTGCTTAGCAAAACTTATTTAACAAAATCACCCTAGCTTCAAGGTGAGTATTGGGCCAGGTTACAAGATCCTGTTCGAGCTCTTGACACGCTTATACACAAATGAAAAGAAAATCATCTCTTGGCTCAATTGGCAACCAATTGGTAACCACTGTAAGAAAGACTCTTTAGTTCATACATTTCTGCAGCCCTGGGAGGGCTATGTGGAAGGATAACCCATTATTCAGGACATCTGATCCTGTTTAGATTGCTAGAAGAGCTTGCAATAGAGGCTTATAGTTTTAGATGATAGAATTGCAGGAGAGGAAGCGAGGCGGGTTACTGTGTGTGGGGAGGGAAAATAGCTAACCACCAATTATATTAAAGAAAAAAAGGTCTGCAATTCCTATAATCATAATAAGACTGGGTGAGAATTTAAGGGAGCTGGGAAGAGAGTTACAAAGGAGCAGCACAGCCAATATTTGCGATATAAGTACCTGATGGGAAGTATTAGTCTTTTGCTCTGTAACTTAATGGAACTCATTTAAAACAAGCACATTCTAGTTCCTGTAATTGCCACAGTATTCATATTACAGTAAGACATTTTACTATGCAGTGTGCACTTAGTAATTAGTTATGCAAGTGCTACCTGCAGGTAAATATTTTAATTGTGGTTTTAATTGAGTTTGTGATTTATAATTCAATAATGGGCATGCAAAGTAATCTTTTGCATGCCAACAATGTAAATACCCTGTCTTTATAGCCTACTTATGTATAATGACAATATTTAAGTGTACTGGTGGGATAATGTGCTTTATCTATTTTAGTCAAGATGTCTTTCTGTCAATCTGAATCCACTATACTGTCTTTATATGTCCAGTGGGACCAGAGCCTGCTGATTGAGTTCATCATAAATTAATATTAACCATGTAAGAAATCATATCATGTGTAGTTGTTATTGTCTGCACCTTAGAGAGTGTTATAGGTAAACAATCATTATAGCTCGCAATATCTGAGATAGGTGCAAGTCGGGTATGCTGAAATCAATGTTCGGGTAAGCCTAGAAAAGAGAGTACCTACCTTAAAAAAGGAGAAACAAGGGGAGTGGGGGGCAGGGTAACCACTGCTAATGTGACGGGCTTATTGGGGAGGGGATGTCCATGTTAAATTGGCAGAAAACTCCTCCTACAACTGCAGCCTATCGCCTTCATAGTGAAGTATATATTGGGAGTATGGTGAGGTCTAGTAGGCAAAGTTAGGTGTGTGTTCAGAATAAACCAGTCTTTTTAACATATGAAAATCACAGTAACAAATAGGCATGATTTTTTGCCATTGAGTGTTATAGCTTACTACGCTATAATATTAAACCACAAGGACATATATACAAGTACATAGACCGTATAAGGCCGTCTACTATAATTGACTGTCGTCACTGTACTGCATGGTAACACAACCACTAAAACTAACTCGATACATGACAGATGCAGTGACAAACATCTGGAGCAGCTGTCATGGACTACATTTCCCATTTGGCTGGGTGAACATCATAAAAACATAGTCGATACCTGCCATTTGGCTGGCCATTTTGGCTTGTTAGTCTTGTTTGTCTTCCAGAAGCACAGTGCATTAAACCATTTTTTATTTTTTTGTTGCACAGTACATTTTTTATTATTTCCAGCAAAAAAAATTCAAACAAATTCAAAAATTATTCAGCTCGACTTTGTTTCACTTATTATCTTCTCCTTAGCAGACCACAATATATTGATTTACTGTGAAGGATATATTTATTTACATTTGCACAGGAACTGCCACTGTGCCTATATTATCAGAACATTCAGAATCCAGTACTGTGCTGGGAAGATTCCTTTACCTTTATTGGCAGCCGTGACCACAATGCTGGGAACATCTAACACACTTATTGAC
This sequence comes from Pelobates fuscus, assembly GCF_036172605.1. Classification (NCBI taxonomy): domain Eukaryota; kingdom Metazoa; phylum Chordata; class Amphibia; order Anura; family Pelobatidae; genus Pelobates; species Pelobates fuscus. The sequence goes on along the minus strand of NC_086324.1, from coordinate 62,793,903 downwards.
AATGATAGGTCTATCATGAAGGTTCTTTTATTGTATTGGATATTCTATAACTAATGTAGCCATTAGGAAATCAGTTATGCATGCATCATGCCAAGCATTACAGTGACAAAGGTGGGCAGACGAGAATGTTGCACATTGCAATAAGACTAAAATAACAAGGATGGAAGAAAGTAGGTCTAATTCTAATTCCCCTCATTTTTGCAACTCGGTTGGTAAGTAATTCACCGTAGTGTCCTATTTAGTGGATGATGAACACAACAAAGCAGATAACACAACAAAAACAATAGCAGAAAATACATTTAGACACAATTGATTGGATAAGGGTATAGACCGCCCAGGGTGCAGTATATGTAAAATAAATACAAAAATGTAATATTACCCTTTTCTTAACAATGTATAACAAAGGATTCCTCTCAATCCTCAAATACAAATGGCAAAAATAGGATATACCTAATGACACAAAACAGAGAAGAAAACCTCATATGGTAATAACATAACAATATGAGGAATCTCTAGAGTTCCAGGTTACACTCACAGAGTTCCGAATAATTCAGGCTCATCAACAGTATGCAAATCTCAGCAGATTCAGCAGTGTTCATATGTAGGATGACTCATGTGAAGAGAAAAATATAAAACAACATAGTGCAACACTGATATAAAAGTGAAGCAAGCTTTAAAGGGACACTGTGGTAACCAGAACAACTACAGCTTATTGTAGTTGTTCTGGTGAGTATAATAGTTTCCTTCAGGCTTTTTTCATGCCAACACTGCATTTTCAAAGAAAAGGCAGTGTTTACATTACCTCTAGGGACACCTCCAAGTGGCCACTCTTTAGATGGCCACTGGAGGTGCTTCCTGGATCAGTGCTGCCGAAAAAGCAGCCCTGACGTTAAGTGTACCCACACTCTGCATGGAATTTTCCTCATAGAGATGCATAGAGGACTACATGTATGTGTGTTAAGCTGTAGTTGTTCTGCTGACTATAGTGTCTCTTTAAAGGAACACTATAGGGTCAGGAACACAAACATTAAGGTGACTTGCCTCCCCCCCCTTTCTCCCTTAAAAGCATTATAAACTCACCTTATTTCAGCGCCGTGTGAGTCTGCCGACACTGGCCCCACCCCCTTGGTGACATAATCAGAATTGCAGATTTTAAGCCAATCCAATGCTTTCCCATAGGGATTGGCTTGGCTTGGATTGGCTAAAACCGACAAGGGGGCGGGGCCAAATTCAGTTTTGGCCAATCAGCACCTACTCATAGAGATGCATTGAATCAATGCATCTCTATGAGGAAAATTCTGTGTCCCCATGCAGAGTGTCTATAGTGTTCACATGTATCCTGTATGTTGCCAGTTTGACCTGGTGTGTTTTTGTCTCTGTGTATGTCTCTTGTCATAGTGTGCTGAAACAATGCAACCATATTACGCTTCTCGCAGATGCATTTGCCTTAATGTTGATGCACAAGCTAGGCAAACCCAGAATTCTAGAGTAAATAAAAGTCATATAGCTTTTGTTATTGTAGCATTTGGCATATTTGTAAATAGTGCACACTAGGAACCACAATGTTAAGCCTTCTCGGGTCTTTCTTGCATTTATACTTCTCATGGCCATCTTTGCAAATTGTCCAGACTACGAAGCAAAGCCTGTATGGCTGCAACTAAACCGAATGTGATTTCTAGGCAGGAAGATGAATGTGGTGCCCAAGGCATTTTGGGTTCAGACCTCTCTTCACAGTGTGCCAGTGATGTCCAAATATCTTAAGAGAACACACATGAACATCTGCTACCGTCTAGCAATAATACAGAAAGGAAGTAAAGGGGTATAGTCTCTAAACGTGGAAATATGAAGAAAGAAAAGGGAATCACAAATATTAGGCCAAAATAGTCATTAGTGGATATGTGAGGATAATTATCACAATGTTTGTGCAAAAAAAGATGCAATTAAAGGACCAAAATAAATGAAAATTTGCCATGCAGATTGGTCAAACAACATATTTAAAGTAAAAACACACAATAGTAGTTATGGTGCCAATGTACCCTGGTGCTCCCGCTTTGCAAGGAGTCAAACCATTTTAGAACAGGAGTCCTCTGGGTGCCACGCACCACTTCCCCTACTGCTCAGTGGGGGCCAGAAACTCTGTTCACTGTGATATGGTGGAATGCTTAGCTAGCTCATTGGCTGATAGTGATCATCTTACATGCTCAGCCAATGCTCTTGGCCAGGGCTTCCTAAACTTTTATGGGTCAAGACCCACTTTAGAAAATGGTAATTTTTCGAGACCCATTTGCTTTTAATGCATATTTTAAAAATGAACACCATGGCAATCATCTTTAGAGGCATATAATTGGCACACTATGGCAATCAGTTTTATAAGCATACAATTGGCACACCATGGCAATCATTTTTAGACACATACAATTGGAACACTTTGGTAATCAGTTTTAAAAGAATAAAAAAGAATGGCAATCAGATTTAGAAGCATAACATTGGCACACCATGGCAATCAGCTTTAGATGCATAGACTTGGCATCATTATGGCAATCAGTTTTAGATGCATAAACTTGGCACACCATGGCAACTTTAGATGCATAAGATTGGCACAGCATGGCAATCAGTTTTAGAAGCATAAGCTAGGCACATTATGACAATCAGTTTTAGATTCATAAACTTGGCACACCATGGCAACTTTAGGTGCATATAATTGGCACACCATGGCAATCAGCTTTAGAGGCATAAAATTGTCACTCCATGGCATTCAGTTATAGAGGCATACAACTGGAACATCATGGCAGCTTTAGATGCATAAACTTGCACACCATGGCAATCAGCTTTAGATGCATAAACTTGGCATACTATGGCAACTTTAGATGAATAAGATTGGCACACCATGGCAATCAGCTTTAGAGGCATAAAATTGGCACATTATGACAATCCATTTTGGAGGCATATAAATGGCATATCATGGCAGTTTTAGAGGCAGAAGCTTGGCATATTTTAGAAGCAGAAACTTGGCATATCATGGAAATCAGTTTTAGAGACATACAACTGCTTAATCACAAACTCAGGCAGAATCAGAAGCGCTGTGTTCCGCTCTTTCACCCAGGCACCTCACGTTGAGAATACCAGTGGTGGAACTAATGTAGAGAGGGCCCTGGTGAAAGTATGTTTTCTGGGCCCCCCTCTAGTGTGTGTGGCCAAAAGCTATGCCAGCTGGGGATCTAACATTTGCCCATCGTTGCAGTGTTATATTTGTGAGCAGCGTTTGAACATTTGTAAGCATGTTTTTGTATAAAGTATATGTGTGCATGTATGGGTGTATTTGTATGTACTTTTGCCATTGAAATGTAGTGGTGTGCTTGTGTGTAGTGTTTGCGTCTGAATGCAGGGGTGTGTGTGTTTGTATGTAGTGTTGGACTTTAAATGCAGGTGTGTTTTTGTGTGTAGTGTTGTTGTTTGTATATCATGTTAATGTTTTAATACAGGTGTGTGTATGTATGTAATGTGCATTTGATTGCAGTGCATGTGTAGTGGATCCAGTGTGTGTATATTATGTATATAAAAATATACATATACACAATGTGTGTTTGAATGTAAGCATGTTTTTGTATGGAGTATATGAATGTTGGTGTTTGAAAGCAGGTGTGCAGTGTATACACTTCCACACACACTGAAACACATATACACACACACACAAATACACAAAATTACACACACTGACACAGCGATACACACAGACACGCACAATGACACCTAGTTTCCTACACACAGATACACAGACACTCATGTACACAGATAAACATACACACAGAGACAGGAGATGAGGGTGACAGTGTGTGGGGGAGGTGAGGGTGACAGTGTGGGAGGGAGTGTGTGTGCTGGTGACAGCGTAGGGGGGCAGTGTGGGGATGGATGAGAAAGGGTGACAGTGTGGGGGAGAAATGGTTACAGTGTGGGGGGGCAGTGTGAGAAAAGGTTACAGTGGGGGGTGAAGGGTGAGAAAGGGTTACATTAGGGGGTGAAGGATAAGAAAGGAATACAGTGGAGGGCTGGGTGAGAAAGGATTACAGCAGGGGGGCACAGTGAGAAAGGGTTACGGTGGGGAGGGGACAGGAAGAGAAAGGGTTACAGGGGGGGCAGGAGGAGAAGGGGTTACAGTAGGGGGGCAGGCAGAGAAGGGGTTACAGTGGGGTGCAGGGAGAGAAGGGGTTACAGTTGGGGCAAGAAGAGAAGGGGTTACAGTGGGAAGGGGCAGGGAGAGAAGGGGTTAAAGTAGGGAGGGGGTAGGGAGAGAAGGGTTTACAGTGGGGGGACAGGGAGAGAAGGGATTACAGTGGGGAGGGGACAGGGAGAGAATGGGTTTCAGTGGGGGGGGAGGGGTTCCAGTGGGTGGGGGGGAGGGAGAGAAGGGGTTACAGTGAGGGGGGGCACGGAAAGAGGTGTGGAGGCTGTGTACTACCGTTATTTTTAATTGAGTAAATTCCCTGGTGGTCCAGTGTCCTCCCTGATGGTTCGGTGGGTGAGCTGCAGACCGCGTGATAGAAGTCTCGCAATCACCCAGAGTCTTGCCATGGTTATATGATCTGCAGCTATGCAACTGGTGGAGCTGCAGACCGGAGGTCTGGGTTCATTCTCGGGTAGACTGATAGAGGGGCCCAGCGCCATACTGGGCATGCCACCGGGCCCCCTCCTGGTGTCGGGCCCACAATCAGTCTGCCTGCCTTCCTCCCATGTCCCCGGCGGCCCTGGATATGTGGGTCAGCGTGACCCACTGAGAATCACCCTGCCACCCACACTTTGGGAAACCCTGCTCTAACCCTTCTGGCTCTCGCTGAGCTGTAGAGGAGGTGGGCAGTCGTAGCCAGCAGACCCCAGGTAAGAAGTCAAACCGTTCTAAAACTTCTTACAATGGAGGTGGGTGAAGGGGTGCCAGGGCGCTGTAGTGATTATGGTTCTTGGAGTGTTCCTTTAAAATCTAAGATCAATCATTGATTGTCCCCTAAAATCACTGAAAACAGTTCAATCGAGACATTTTCCTATTTATTTTTTTTATTTTTTTTTAAATTGAGAAGACAGGCGTTCCACTGAGCATACTGTTTTCCCTGGATTTGTTGTTGGAACTCTAAATATTAAATGGAAAGTGTGTTTGCAAAGTAAAAAGGTGTTTTTCTTTAACTGCCATAGAATCTTTCTGATCACAGGTTTATGTCGTTATAAAGCATTTCCACTAGTCACAGCTTGTGTCACGTTGCTTTTTCATCTTGTTCACTTATGTCAAGTGCAAATGTTTATCCACAGCAAGTGAGATTCATGGTTTTATTTCTCTTTCTGTCTCAGTTTATCTTTCTAATGATCTGAATATTTGCTTCTTCAAATTTATTTTTTTATTTAACTGAAAATGAGAGACGATTACATGTTGAAAATAAATCCTGAACACATCTGTGTGATTAATTAAAAAAATAACCTCCATCGCATCATTCACTAGAGCCCGACAACGTTAAACTTCTTGTTCCGTGAAATGTGAGCCCAGGTGTAAGATGTCGCTAGGCAAGCAGTACCAGTACAATTAACCCATTAAGTACAACAGCAATGAGCCACAACCCTTATCAATCTAGTAGGCTCTTGGTTCCTTCTCTGCCTCAACCTTGAAGATACCACCCAACACGTTAAATGAGCAAAGAGGAAGAGGTTCTGAGAAATTTTAGATGTATTTTAGGACAAGACCAATTTATCTTATTTAAACAAAATGATTTATAAACACAAATATTGTTTAAATATATATTACAGTGAGTAGTTTTGCTGTGGAACTCTGTTATACACTCAGACACAGAAATAATATCACACAAAAAATATGGAGCACCTAGAAATGGACATTAAGATAGAAAGAAAGGACAGAGGGATTTGGGCACAAAAATAGGGACATTTGAATACCATGGAATGAAGGGGAGCTCTTGCATGTGGGGGGCCCGGGTAGTGGTCCCTTCCATTTTCCCCATCTCATCTGCTGCAGAGAAGCCTATTGATGTCTTATTGTGTAATACACGTCGTTGTTAATTTGTTCAGCTATGGCTGGAATATCCACTATGTCTCATTATCAAATCACCAGGAAGCTGCAAAAACTATGGTGACTGTCTTCAATGGCTGCAGATATGTGTGCTTTATGTGCCTGTGTAATATTGTCTAGAGCTGCCTTACCTAAACTGTCAATCAATAGACCGGATTAGATCTAAACAGTTAGCTATACTGTGATTTATCATCTTAAAAATCTACCAATATTTTTTACTTTTTCTTTGTTATGTGTTCATTATTTTAGAAGGTTATAAGAGATCCATTAACAAAAAGTGGCAAACTGTGCAAAATAGCAGCCGTGGGTCGCATATAGTGAAAAATAATAAACTGAGTGTCCATTGCTGTTTCATGAAAGTACAGACATTTATATCGTAAATAATGGTAAATAAAACGTTTAACTTGCCGATACTTGCCTCAAAGATTTCACAATTCGGCTCTAGCAGAGATATTAAAAAAAAAGTCAAACTTTGGGGATTTGAAAACTCATTGGCAGATGGGTCGCTGCATGGAGTGGAATTTCATTTCAGAGGCATTATTGAATGAGTTTTAGAAAGTTAAATAAAAAAAAAAAAATGCGGGAAGGTTTGGTGTCTGAAATGAATCATGTTAATGCGTGTGTGAGCAACAGCCGAGACTTGTAAATAACCTTGAGATAAAATCTATTTACTTGTAACAGTCTCATAGTCACATCGGAAATAAGAGACGCTGGTATCGTGATGTCATGACACTGCGGAATATTTAGACCAGTCATGGATTCCCACGCATACCCAACATTTGTGAACAACTTATCTCATAGTGGCTAAACTTGGCACACCAGGTTATTGTGAACTTATTTCCCAGTCGTTCTTATGCAGCGTTTCTTTCCTCCAGACATGTCTCTTTGTGCGTTTATGTGCGTCTATTTGTAATCAGTCGTGCTGGCGTCAGAATGGCAGAATGATTTGGTTGACCAAATGAATTCGAAAAAGACTTGAATTCGACCTTCGGACGAATTTGGGTCTACAGGCGCTCTACAGTGAAGCCAACCAATGGTAGATGAGTATTGGCAATTTAAACTCAGGCCTTTTATGTTAAATCTGGCCATTCTAAGGCTCGGTAATACGCTGTATTTTCTCTTTGGCAGTTTAGGGTTTTTGTGAGTGTTGAGTTCCTCTATACAACCGTCACATTATAAAACAATGGACCTGCTAACAGGCCTAAATCAGGCCCCCTATCTACCTGTCCACTTAATGTAACATTTTCTGTGACCTCTTGATGAAAGTTATTGGATTCTAGCAGTTGGTCAGGGTTTCGAGATGCGGCATCAGGGTTTGCTACAGGGTCTGTCGACACTATACCCATCATCATTTGCTCACTTACATCTAAAGCAATGTTGTAGCTATGTTAATCTAACTACAGTAATGTGTGGTACCCTTTATTTAGCTTTACTTTTATTCTGATTATGATGTAAGTAACATTTTTATATCAAGTCATAATATCCACTGATTCAAAGGGATATCCCTTTAGTTAAATAATCCATTACTTGCTGAACGCCCTGAAAGTCATATCATGCCAACTTACATCTTGGCATACAGTAACATCCTCCATGCTGGATCCAAATAGCTGCTGCATTTGTTAAATCTAACTTATGCTGGAGATATTCTGCATGTGTACTTACCATTCCCACTTCTTTGTCTGCAAAGGATCTACCTTCTCACTTCACCTAGTGCTATTTTCAAATAGTCTACTGCCATTCTTCACCAAAGCAGTGTGTTTAGTTACCACGTCAGATCTAGAAATAACAAATCTGTATGTAGTGCTGCCTGGGCAGGTGGGGCAACTGAGCAGAACACCCTTCCTTACATGAGTCGCAGGCAGACAAGGATCAGTGTATGTCCCACATTTGGCATTATATAAACCCCTAATTATGAAAAAATTGTTGGCAACACTGTGCCCATATTTGTGTTCGGGGCATAAAATCCGTAATGAGAGCAGATTAAAATTAGATATATAAGGGCCCAATATGTGAAATACAGTATTAGGAAACAGTCGGTTGGGGTGTACCGGAACCAGCGATACGGTAACCCTGTAATAAAGAGGGCCCACCCTAGATAATGATAAGAAAAAAGGGAGTGATGGAAAAGGCAAATCGACAGACCAGTGACAGTAATGGGGAGAGGTCTAGCGTCCCTTAAGAAGGGAAAAACAAAACCCCTCCCACAACTACAGGCCCAGCCTTACATTTGTGTTCTGGGCATTAAAGCCATAATGAGAGCAGCTTAAAAGTAGGTATAAAAGCACCCAATATGTGAAATACAGAAATAGGAAAAAGTTGGTTGTGGTGTGCCGTAACCGACGATGTGGTTGACCTGTAATAAAGAGGGAAAAAATGAGTATACCATGGATTCATTCAGTCTACAAATGATAAGCATATAAATATATTACACATTCATATTACAGAAGGCTTTGCGATTTTCCAGAACAGGTTGGGGTATGTATCTGGCGTTAGTGGAGGACTTCCACCATTCTAATCTTTTAATAATATGTACCGCTATATTTTTGCTGGAGGCAGTGGTGCCTGCACCGATTCGGTAGCTGTGACCTGAGTAATTGGCCGGATTAATACCTAATCTTACGAGTAATATCCTGCCATATAGCATGAATATATTTGTCATGAGAGTATTGTCGTGCTATCCTAGTAGAGGCTGATCAGTGGAAACATGAACAGAAGTTAGGTAATCTGGTAATCTAACATTTTGATTGGGCCCATTTATGGTTGGTAGGGTAATAGGGAAATGCCTATTTAATTTAGTGACACAGCTCAGTAGGACAGTCAAATCTAGTGACAAGATCTTAATATTTTTTCTGATTATGTCGAATCAAATCTGGTTTAAACATAGAGAATAAAACGTATCCGAAAAGTGTTTTAAGGTGTGACATTCCGTAATGTAGTGTAATTGACTGACAGAATAATAATTTACAATATTAGTGTCAAGATAATACTGTCTCAATAAGCTATTTTGGCAGCACTCAGCATTACTAAAAGGAGAGGGGAAAACTGAAAATGAGTTACAAAATAAGTTAGCGTCAAATCGTTCATTTTTTAAAAATGCTTTTAACTTTCCTATTTTTCCAACTTTTCTGGAAATAGTCACATTCATTGAAAGCTGACTGTGGAATTGCTTATTTGTAGTTTTTTCCAAACTGCCAAACCTGTTTTTTTTTTTGTTTTTTTTGTTTTAAATAGCACTGTGTCTCTCAGATCAATAACAAATTAAACATCATGGGCTTTAGTTACAGAACTCTGAATCTTGTTTAATTCCTAAATGGAGTGCAGCAATAAATTCAAAATAGCTGCCTGGGAGTATTTTTCCTATTTGGTTACTTTGGCCTACATGTAATTGCCAATCGCTGTTTAGTGAATATACCCCCGTAGTTTTACTTGCATTAATAAAATAAAGTTGTGTGCCATTGTAAATAAATACATTTTTCATAAAAAGGGTCTTGAATCACTGGCGTCTGAGCAACAACATATATTAGAATCAATGTAAATTACTTCTTATGAACTCGATTTATGGCACATCACATAGACAGGTGTGAGACTCTCAAGAAATTCCCAGACCTGTCACCTACAGGTATTTCACAAACATAAATTATAATGCCCTTTTCTTTTGTATTGAGCAAAGAGTACTCATCTGCCCTCTAGTGCCATTTATGAAGAACAGCTATACAGAAACTAGCTCCCGCAGTTGTTACACTTATGGTCTCTCTATACAAAACCACAGGAGTTGTATGTCTAAGGACCTTGGTCAAACAGAACCATACGGGATTATTCACTAAACAATTGTTTAGAATTGTGGTGAATTTTAAACTGAATTTCAAAATAACCAATCTGTGACTATAATTAAATTATTAGAATTCAGGTATTTTGAGCAATTTGGGCTTCATCACACTGTTTAGTAAATACATTTCATAGTTGGTTTTTGATTACAATTACCTGCCAAAGATAACACTGAGAGCGGTATTCTTGCTTATCATCTTACAAGTTTTACAGTCGACTAATCCCAGATACATTGTACGTTATAATAACAGATAAGTCCAAACAGTAATATTGATATTTGTTTTACATATTTAATCTTTCAGGGATCCGTACCACAACATAGATGCCCTGGATCCACAGAAATTAAATATTTTCCGAACGGTGCGAGAGATCACAGGTGAACTGCTCAGCCTTTTAATTACAATATTGCTATTATTATTATTATTTTATTATTAATATAAGTAGTAGTACTGTATGATAACTCACTTAATTTGCCTTGTGTACTTTTAACCTTGTTACTGCTTCATGAGTTAAAAACAATGACAAGCAGAATAGGATTGGTTCTTCCTATCGTGCGACGACACCTTGGCATCCCAAAATTCATGGACCACAAGACCGTAACAGTGTTATTTACTAAAGTGAGAATATAAGGTGAATGCAAAGTATATTTCAAATTAAAGATCAAAACAGCCGAACTGGAAACATTCTTTAAGTCCGCTATGCATTCAGGTCGGCTGCTCTGGCCTTAAATCTGAAATTCTCTTTGAATTCACTTTGAATTTCTCACGTAAGTGAATAACCCTGCATATGTTTGAATATATCTTATGTAAATGTATGCTGTCACTTCCAGATTCATGTTTAAGGGTTTATTAATGTGTTTATTACACGTGCCATGCCCTGCAATGGTTACTGTTGCTTATGCTGTTAATAATTCTAGCTGATCAAGTTAGCTATAACATATCTATAGCGTATCCCAGGCAGTAGCTTAGTGCTCTTATAAAAAGACTAGCCACGGATTGATGTCATTGCTGTGGATGGCATCGATCTATATCAGTGGATATTTGATTTTGTGCGTATAAATATTAATTACTCTTTCTACTTTTACTGTATGATGTTAAAACATATTGCTATTAGAGAAATAGTGTTTGTGGTCATTTTCTCCCGGCTGTGGGGTCGAGAGGTGGTAGGCAGATATCTAGTGAAGATTGGAATATTCATCATGACCAATTAAAAAAGGATCCAGCTCACCTATAGTCACGTCTGTTTTTTGCCATTGCAACCATTCAAAGTTTGCTGGATGAACCTCCGTTAAATTATGACACTACTAATAAGGTCATTTCCACCACCATGAGAATCTGCTTCAGTTCAGCAACCCAAAATACCAAGAAAGGTCACAGACTGCTCACATGGACTGTTCAGTTTTTTTTTTTTTTATACTACCACTACTGCAATTGTTGGATTTTATTAACCCCGTACTTGTGTATTTGTTTCCTAGGTTACCTAAATATCCAGTCATGGCCCAAAAACATGACGGACCTCAGCGTTTTTTCCAACTTGGTCAGTATAGGAGGCAGAGTGCTGTACAGGTAAGATACATTCTAAATTTTGTAGATCCATTCTCTCTTTCATTAATATCTAAAACCATAGCTGCCTTGTTAATCGGAAAAAAAAAACCTGAAATTATTACTTGTGTGTACCTTGAATTCTCTTTGTTCCAAAACCGAATATAAATAAATGCAGCAAACTCATGCACACAGAAAGGAAAGGTTTTAGACAGGTGATTGGGGACACAGAGTGATTTATATGTATTATTAAGAAAGCTTCAGATATCACCAGGAAAGCGGGACATTCTCACCAGTTTCATTTCTCACTTATAGTTTGGTCTCTGTAGTGAAGCAAAATAAAATTATAACATTCTTTTTAAAATATCACTGGTTGCTATCAAACAGAATGCAGCCAGGCTATACAACTTCATGGCAAAGAACAATCTAAAAATGCTCAGAATCTAAACTGGATTCTGCTTGGTTTAGTCCCAGACCAGAACAAGCACAAGTTCTTTAACCCCTTAGTGACCGGACCACTTTCCAATTTGCTTACCGTTTGGGACCAGAGCTGTTTTTTCCAGGCACTCAGGATTTCTGCAGAAAGGCAGGTTTATTGTAACAAAAGTGCAACGTTTCGGCCTACACAGAGGCATTTATCAAGCTTGATAAAGGCCTCTGTGTAGGCCACAATGTTGCAGTTTTGGCCTACAACGTTTCGACCTACACAGAGGCCTTTATAAGCTTGCTTATTTTACCTAATTTATTTTACCTACTAAACTGGGTTTTGCCAACTCCAGCCCTGATAAGCACCTGGATTCCTAAGTGTGAGTGCAGAATCCCCCATTTGGGAATTACTTGCTAATACTGCGTCCATTTCATCATGTTTTATTGTATATGGAATAAACCTCTAAGTGTTAAACGTACACCAGACATTCAATACTAACAACGTGTCTGATTATTTAGCAGACTATTTTTACATTAGTCCTATATATATATATATATATTGTATTATGCGATGTACGGATGAGATATTTAGTTTATGGTCTGATTTATTGTGTTCCTTGCCTAGTGAAAGATATGACAAACGTTGAAGTATGCTGTTTGTATGTGTATCTGTACCTACCCACAATGCTTAGCACTCACTTTATGTAGATACATTATAGAAATACAAGTATAAAAGCACAATTCGCAGGCACAGAAACAAACAAGGTAAATTTACCTATTAATGATTTCACCAGATCACGACAACAACATCAATCTCAAGGTATCCTTCCTGCTATAATGTTGTTGTTGTTTTTTTTTTAAATTTATTTATTAATAAATAAATATTTAAACATTATAAAATCATCATTTACTGATGACAATAAAAATAGTTACATTTTAATGGACTCTTGGTGTTGGGCAGCCAGTTGCAAAGTGTGTGTTTTTAAAAAAAAAAAAAAAAATGGGATTCAAATCCTTTTGGCACTCAAAAAGTTAAATTAGCGAACTTACTGCCACGTCAGCAATATATTAATAGATGTCAGTATGCATTTTGTTATAGGGGATCATGTTACATAAAAAGAGTTGACACTGAATTACAACAGAAAATAAGATACTGGGCTGTAAAATACCCTTTGCTCCAAAATTATGGTCGTCCCCAGTGCTCTGTAGAAGTCATTTCGCAGAACACTTGGATGCTGTATTATAGCCTGCTACAGTCAGATGAAAAGCTGCAATTAAACTATCAGAGTCTCCTGTCCCCCGCATGGCAGACAGAAGAAAGCAGGTGCCCACAGAGGTTATGGTATCCTGCATACCAGTGCTGGGAATAATTATTTGTCCCTGCAGGGCTGAGGCTGAAAAGGAAGGGCAGGGGGCACATTTAATGATGGCCTCGGCTGGGAGTTATGAACCGCCACGTCTTCACTAACCAATGAACCAGCAGACTCCCTCTCACAATCCCTGCGCCTGTCTGGAGTGGTAACAGCAAAAGAATATTTTGATTTAAAGCACCCGTGGGGCAACACTCTCTGAAATAGCGGGTGTCCCTTTAGTAGTTTAAGCTTTGCAGGGTAATAGAGGGAAGCAAACAGATCTAAGCTAAAACCGAGACTACGAGAATCGACCTTCACTATTAAGTAAACAGAGGTTCTAGAACTCTATCAGGCACTTGCCAGACCTCTTAAGAGAAGCTGATGTTCCCCACAGCTACGAGGAGCGAAGATTTAAAATCAAAAGGCTTCAGCCGACTGTTTCCAACTCACGTGTTTCTGGCCATGTGTGTGTGTTTAGAGATCATTTGGTAGGCTGACATCAGATAGACATGCATGTAATGATGAAGAGGGAGATGGCTTTGTGACTGTTGATAGAACTATATTTAGCTTGTCAGCCTTTACAAATCATATATAAAAAGACAGGCTTTATCGGCTAATAACATGATTCATTGTGATGTAGAATAGGGCAAATTTACTGTCAAGATTCATGTTGAAATGTATTCACCACTGGAATTCTCCCCCGTAAAAAAAACAACACTTCTCACTTATCCAACTGTTTGACTGTTAAGCCCTAATAGTCTCTCTTGCAGAAAATTAGAGAAACACGAAAATATTTATCCAAAATATTAACAATATAAATCTTTGAACACTCAGTAACTTCTTCTTGGGGTAATGTCCTCCAACGCCTACTTCACTCTCTTAGTGTACGTTCTTTCTGATATTTCTCTACTAGTATGAAGGAGGGGTTTCCCCCCCCCCCCCCCCCATTGTTCACCAGGATTATTTATCCGGAGTGGCAGTGTCTGTGAGGAACAGAATAATGCAGTATTCTCTCTTGAAGTTATTTATTTATCCTTTTTAAGTATCAGAGCTCCAAACTCTCCCTTACTAGTCCAGTAGAAGAAGGTCTTACATTCCAGGAATCATTTTGAAACACCCCCCACCACTTCCCTCCTGGAAAACATCAGTAAGGCCTGTATTCTTCATGTATATTTTAAAAACAAAAACAACAGAAAAACCATAAGAAACTTAATTTGTTTTGTAACACAGCATAATTAAAATCTTATAATTTCATGGTTGTGTTTTCAATTAGTGTTTTGCTGATCCGCTGGGCATAGTTTCGCCCATATCACTCATTTAGCACATTGCAATCATCTCACTGTAAATGGAGCTGGGGGCATGCACCCTATTCATACAGTGGTAATTGCCCTTGATAAGGCTCTTACATGTAACATTTTACTGCCCAATTATGACATTAAACTGTTTTGATTCCATTGCTGCCAACTGGCATGTTGCCATCTCTTTGGTACATCGGTCTACATGGGCAGTGCCAAGTACTCACCCCACTTTTATGTTTCTACGTTTTGATGTGTTACTGTAACGGAAATATACCCCAACACGCAGGATTCAACTCAACAGAAGACAACACAGAGGGGAGATACGTCTACCGGACCTTAGGATGGCCGGACTCGACGATATGAGAGGAGTACAGAGTCAGGAGCGATCCGAGGTCAAGGGCACAAAGAGACAGCGAAAACTAGGACTAGCCGGGGTCTGGTACACAGTAAACAGCAAGCCGGCAAACAGAACAGATAAGGATAAAAAGATAACGTAGTCAGAAACAAAGCCAAGGTCAAGTACAAAGGAACACAACTGAACACAACAAGCGCTAAAGGGAACTGAAACAGAAACCACAATAGGGCAAGGAACTAAGGGAAAAAGGTGAGTATATATGCCTTAACATCTATTTTGATTGGCCCTTGTCACATCCACGCCCCCAAAAGGTAAGTGTATGGGGAGTGTGTCATGACAGGGACCAATGGGAGGCCTTTGCCAATTTAGGCTCCCACTGTCCCTTTAAGAGCACGCCCGAGACACGCGGCACGCTCTTATAGTCAGGCGGGACACGTGACCACTTCTCGCGGTCACTGCCCGCCTTCCTGTTGCAGCCGTCCGATGAGCGGCGCGTGGCTCGTGCAGCAGCAGGACCGTGCGCGGCTTGAACAGAGGACCCCGGCCGGCCCCTGGAAAGGGTAAGTACTGCTACAGTTACAAACTACAGTTAAATTGGATGATAGTGGCAACTTTACCACTTGATTTACACAACACATTGAAGATACCAAATATTTTTATTATGACACTAAAGTTAATTAAAATTATAAAACAGCAGATATTTGTTGGTAGATAAATGTGCACTGTCTGTGCATTACAATCCCTAAAAAATGTTTAGGTGTCACAGTTTGCCTTCAGAGGCCACATTCGTGGGCTAATCCTATCCACCTGTGCGCGGTTTAAGCGTTACACGATTTCAAAATAAAAGAAAGCTTCAGACATTGTTAGAGAGCTTATAAAACCAAATAGCATCATTAAGACCAAGGAACTACCATAATTCTTGGATGATGTTGTAGAGAATCACCAATCAGGGTTGTGTTATAAAAAAAA
This sequence comes from Pelobates fuscus, assembly GCF_036172605.1. Taxonomy (NCBI): domain Eukaryota; kingdom Metazoa; phylum Chordata; class Amphibia; order Anura; family Pelobatidae; genus Pelobates; species Pelobates fuscus. The sequence goes on along the minus strand of NC_086324.1, from coordinate 62,778,076 downwards.
ACATATGTTTGGAATATCCTCCAGTGCATTGTTTAATAGACTTGTGCATTGATTTTCTCCAGAATCGTGGTTTTGGGTGATCAGTAGATCATCCAAAATCCTGAATTCAGAAGCTCCACAAAATTAGGCTTTCAGGGAAAAGAAGGTCGTTGCTGAAAAAGCTTACATTGAAGGAACACTATACTGTTAGGAATACAAACGTGTATTCCTAATGCTATAGTGCCCTGTTAACACTTTAGGTTACCGACCCCCACCTGGTTTTACCATCACCGCCATCCTGTTTCTTTTAAAACCATGTGATTGAAGTAGCTGAGTTTTACTCGGCTATTTTAATGGAAACCCTGCGATGTAAACAAAGCTGTTTCTGTACTACGGCACTGCTTTGCATTTGAAGGTTAAAATTACAGGGACTTGGCACCCAGACCACTTCATTGAGATGAAGTGGTCCTGGTGCATATAGTGTCCCTTTAAATCCAGTTTAGAGTTCACCAAGTGTCATGTGAGAGACTTAATGGACCTGTGGAGATAGGTTCCCTGATAACACCAAAATGTAACCTTATGACTTTTGCTCAAAAAGTTATATGTGGGACAGAACCAGCCCTGTTTATCACGTAGAGAATATCATCCTAATGGTGAAGAGTGGTAATGGTAATTGATGAGGATGATTTTCATAGACAGGGACAGGGAAACTGGTCACAACTGAGGACGAGACATGAAGACAAATGCATAACAGTGCCAGCAAGAATTTTGTTTCAGTTGATAAGACAACCTTTACAAGGGTGAAGGCCCACCTTTCAGCAGGAAAATTGTTCTAAAACACAGCCAAAGCTAGACCAGTTTAATTCCATGAACCAAATTGTCTTAGAATTGCTCAGCTCTTAATATACTTTAGAATCTGTAAAAAGAATATTGATGTTCATATGTAATCCACATCCAATAGAGCTGGGACAATTATGCCAAGAATAATCGTCAGAAATTTCAGGATCCAGTGATCCAGAGACTCCCAAAGATTTACAATTGTAATTGCAATGGCTGTGCTCATATTAGTATTTCCCCCATAGCAAAGCATGTATAATGCTTTCTTATGGAGTTTTACATGAAGCTGGATGTGACGTCCAGCATCAGTTAGGCGAACAAAAGTCGCCCAACGACCCAGAAGATCCTCTAGGGACTGTCTTGTAGACAGCCACTAGAGGTGGAGTTAATCCTCAAAGATAGTTATTGCAGTTTATTAAAAACAGCAATAATTACCTTTGCAGGGTTATAAGACCTGTGACACTTACCCAGACCACTTCAATAAGCTAAAGTGGTCTGGGCACCTGTAGTGTCTCTTTAACATTCACCTTTTGATACTGTTATTCTTGATGGCTCTTTGTCAACACCTAGTATTATTACTTATCCCATACACTTACCTGCTTGTGTTATGAGAGCCCTGTGCAACAGTGAGTCATGTTACAAAGTGTAAGCATCATCCATGGGACAGACAGGAAAGTATTCATCTGTTACAGGCAGGAAAAGGAAGAAGAGTGAATACAATCCAAATAGAAAGAGCATGAGCAAGTGAATCATCTCTTAAGGATAGCTGTGAAGAGGGAACAATCTCAGGAAGGAGAGATATGCAAGAAGAAGCATAATTAGAAGCAGAATGCAATTCAGGGGCCTTGGATAAAGAGTTGCAGTCAGGTTTTTAACAAAGAGAGAGAGAGAGAGAGAGAGAGAGAGAGAGAGAGAGAGAGAGAGAGAGAGAGAGAGAGAGAGAGAGAGAGAGAGAGAGAGAGAGAGAGAGAGAGAGAGAGAGAGAGAGAGAGAGAGAGAGAGAGAGAGAGAGAGAGAGAGAGAGAGAGAGAGAGAGAGAGAGAGAGAGAGAGAGAGAGATCAATACAAACATACATACACCGTTGAAAGGTTTTTTCACTGATGAGGGTCAATGTTTCTTTCAACATTTCCTGTTGAGAACAAATATTTATTACCTTTCCTTTCTATGAGAACTCACTCCTCATATGCCTACTCCTCTTTTGTGTTCACTCCTCATATACCTCCTCTTCCTCACTCCTCAAGTACCTTCTCCTTCTAGACTCACGTCCCTAAAATGTATCACACATTGCATATCTTTACCTTTTTTAATGTCTGTGGGTTACCTGCTCACCAGATCACCAACAGCACGTATCTCTTTTAACTCAACGCTCACTCACAAACAAGTGTACCTCTGTGTGCTGTACTCCACTCAAATACTTTTGGCTATACATCTCAACACTTATCTGTATATAAATATAATTATTAGATGCATTTGCATATGTGTACCACTTGGACACTCAGTTCTGTACACATGGACAGTGTATTCTGTCTTCTGTTCTGTATAACTGCCGCTTGAACTGCATAAACTAAAGAAACAGCAGCGTGGCCCTGTATTTTATATAAAATCTCAGGAAAGGTCTGTTCATCCTGTCTATGTGCCTTTCTGTGACAGATTGTGCCCTCCAATGTTACAGGAGCATTGAAGCATGCTCTCATTGAAAGGTTAAAGGTGGGGAGGCATATATGTTGCCTAGCAACCACAAGAAATAAAGTAATGTTAAAAGTTCTGCATTGGGTTAAAACAACTGAGGCAAAAACTACAAGCACTTCTCTATGATGGACTCTTTGTTTTATTTACAAGGCTAAAAATGTGGGTTTTCAAGCTTTCATATTTTATTATAGTACCTCATATGATGCCTAATGCACTCATAGCTCTGTTGGCCTTTTAAATGTCTAACTAATACTAAACTGCTTACCTCACCAGGCAGTTATAAGCACCAATATTTCTTCAAGGTTAACAGGTTAAATATAAATTGAGGTAAGGCAAGGTTATCATAAAGTAGTTTCCCAATGTTGCAATACTTAAACTTCCATGATTCTTTTCCACTCTAAAGACTGGCAAAGAATCATGGGAGGTGTAGATCTAAAATATCTGATGTTCTACCTTAATCCTTTGAGTGAAAAGTTACAGACGGTACTTTTCATAATCAGGCAAACCTGTACAAAATGAAAAGAAAGCACTGCATGTGAGCATAAAATATGTGTAAGTCACAAAGCAAGATAGACCATGAGCTTACAATCTACAGTCTAATAACTGGAGGGGTGATGTTATTTTAATTGTTTTCACAATGAGCACTTCCTGTATTTCTGTGTGCGCAGTGGTATCTCCTTGCTAATCCTGAAGCAGCAGAGCCTCACGTCACTCAAGCTCCAGTCCCTGAAAGAGATCAGTGCTGGGAATGTGTACATCACAGATAACCGCAACCTCTGCTTCTATCACACCATCAACTGGACGTCACTATTTAGGACGCACAATCAAAAGACCACTATCCGGGAGAACAAGAAGACAGAAAACTGCAGTGAGTATCAAGAGTGGTTAGTTTCCTCACCAGGCCATTGTGTAAGAGAGCAAATCTAAAAATAAGGAGCAGATATGGTAGAACCTAGAGTGGTGATTTCTAACCATGGCAAATCAGGTGTTTGAGAACCTCATTTACTGCGGTGCTCAGCCAGCATCATTGGCATCCAGTTCAGTTCCACAAAAAACATCTGAGGATCCACCTTTTGCTACCACTGAATTACTTATCTAGAGTATGGGTGCCCAAAAGGTAGATCCAAGTGTTGTAGTAGTACAAATCCTATGATGCTTTGCATGCCTTTGCAATGCCTTTGAAAAAGGCAAAGCATCATGGAAGCTACAGTTTTAAAACATCTGGGGACACTGGCGTACATATAGGGGTCACAGGGGTCGCAGCTGCAACTGGGCCCGTCACTCCAGGGGGGCCGGCACCCTGTGGACCCCTGTGACCCTGTACCAGCTGCCATGTTTTGCGGCCCTGGCCCGCACAGTAAACCGCTGGGGCTGCCGTTCAAGGGGTCCATCATGTGGCCCATGCTGTTAGGGCACCCGGGCCCCATGGATTGTGTGTACGCCACTGTCTGGGAATCTACTTTTTTTGGCACCCCTGATCTAGAGTAACTGAGAAACTAGAATCAGGTATTTTAGATAATGATGCTTATTCTTCATTTAAACCTTGCTCATGGGGCAGTCTCTTTGGGGGCAACGTACCATTTCCTTGTATTGTCTTTGCTTTAAAATTAACCTTATTCATAAAATACGCTCTGTGGAAGAGGTTAGACTCACTATCTGAATGAGTTTAAAGGACTGCCTACTCTTAAGACCACTTACATACTTTGTAACTCCCTCATCTATTTTATTCCTATCAATAATTAAAACGAGCATCATCGTCACAGGTGTGTGCTTTCATTGTCCAGAATAGAATAAATCATATAATGTGGCAGTATTGTAGTTCATTTTACTATTTCCCATGTGGGAACTTACCTATTCTTTATTTACAGACTTGAAAACGTGCGAGGTTTAATGATTAACAAGTCCCCTCTTTTCCCACAATTAAGGAGTGGGCACAGCATGTAAGGGGGTTGTCTATTCTTCTAGTCCATTAAGATAATCCATCTTTGGGGCCTAATTAGCATATTTCTGCTTATTTCCTATTTTGTTTCATTAACAAAGTGATGGATGTTTGGTTTGTATGCCAGGAACACCGTTTATTAAACCCCCTACTCTTTAGACTACTGTATGAAGTATAATTAATGAATACATTGTAACATGGTGGCCAAAAGGTACATCATTGTCTGTGTTGTAGAATTGAATTACCCCTCCTTTCAATGCTTTGCTAGCCTGTTTATATTCAGCCTTTTTTCCAACCAGGGCAAAAAAATATTGTTTAAAATGCACTTTTCTCTTTAATATTTCCAAGCTGTTGAAGGCATGGTCTGTGATCCACTCTGTTCCATCGCTGGCTGCTGGGGACCAGGACCTAATCAGTGCCTGTCTTGTCAATACTTCAGCCGGGGGAAGTCCTGTGTCAAGTCCTGTAATCTTTATCAAGGGTAAGAGATTTCAGTGTGAAGGATTGCTTGAACTGATTATGCCCTCAGTCTAGCAGGGAGCGACCCAAATGGAGTCAAGTCAGTATTAACATATCCCATGTATTGAAAAGGTCCCTATGTCATGTTACACTAAATCTGTACGAAATAACCTGTGATGGAGATATGAGATTGGGGAGAAATGTGCAACATGTTTCAGTTTAACTAACTTACAATTCTATTGGCAAATCAGAATGCAACATTAAATCATTGTTACTCTGCTGGGGAGAATGCTCAGGGATTAAAGCAGTAGCTCCAGCATCTGAAGTTAGATCAATGAAAGGGACAACTAACTTTAGTCCTGCTAATTTTAAATAGTAAATTCCATTAGCTTGGGTGATTAAATTCCTGAGGACCTGGGACATGCTTAAAAAATAGTTACAATTAATTGTACCCATCTTGGTCAGGGTTATTCACTTAAGCAAGAACTGTTGGGAATTTAAGGGAATGTAAAGTGAATCTCAAATTTATGGTCAAGATAGACAAAGTAGACATATTGTCCAAGTCAGCTATGTTTTCACTTCGGCTATTTTGGCCGAAGTTTGAAAATGCACGTTGGATCCCCAGCAATTATCACTTTAGTGAATAACCCTTTGTGATGCTATTATTGTCTGTGCTCAAAACAGTGCTAATAATATATAATTGTTCAAAACATATGTATGCACCTTCATGTAAAACAACACCCTTCCATCTTTAGAAAGGTAAATAGGTACATTGATTACCATAAAGCAGATGTCAATGGTAGCCATAGTGGTAAAGGTACTATGCAATGTTGGGTCCATCTGTGTTTCCAGTCCACCAAATCGTACGCCCCTAGGGAACCGGTAAATAGCAGTCGAATGTGAGGGAAGTAAAATATGTATCCGGCATTATTATATGTTTGTTCCAAAAAAGGATTGTAATTTATTAGAGTTACAATAAACAAAAAAGAACCGCACTCAATCCACAATAAGCCAAGGGTGCTGAACTAGACCATGAGCCAGTACAAACCCAACAATGATAAACACCAGTTTACAGAGAAGAGGTCCAGGCACTCCAATAACTTCAGGCATGTTTATTAAAAACTGCAATGTTTCAACCCAGAATTGGGTCTTCGTCAGTCTGACAAAATCCACATTCTGGGTCAAAACATGTCAGTGTTCCTCATGTTCTATTTAATGTTTCTGAAGCTATTGGAGTGCCTGGACACCTTCTCTCTAAACTGCAATTTATCAGAGGACTTGATCAGTGAAATACTGCCTTCCATTTTTCTAGATGTAAGGTCTGCATGATTTTTTTTCAGTAAATTATAGGTTGTAGTGAACTGACAACCAAGTGGTAAAAGCTGTATTTAAGCTAAGTATCCACATTTCAATAAAATCTCTAACTCATCGAGTCAATGTGGTATATATTTTACATGCTGGAGCACTGTTTAGTAAATAAGGCATGCAGCATTTAAGGCTACAGATCCTAGGCTATTGTATTATGTTCTCTCCCGCCTCATTCTACGTTTACAATGATCTATAAATGCACAATCAATGTCTACATGTTCCTCCCACGCCACAATAATAAACAGACTCACAGTCTAAATAAATCTCCTTCCCTGAGGGATCGTTCATTTTAATTAGAGCAAATCACAGGCATTTCATCTGCACTACGCTTTACGCCATTCTCTCCTTACCAGGCCCATCTTATCTTGTTTCACATGTCCTCCCCACTGAATCCACATTTCCTCTCTAGCGTCATTTCTCATGTTCCTTTCAATTTTTCTGTACGCCTCTCATTCTGCTTTAAATATACTCAAAATTCACCGTTTGCTGACAAAATCTTAATATCTATTTGGTTTATAACACTTGGAAGAAAGACCGTCATTTCAGATTACTGGTAGGAGGAGTGAGTCTCCCCTCCCTCCCAAATCCCATATGATGCCTTAGAATAGAAGAGAAAGCGAGTATTTTGCCTCAGATAAATGCTTCCAGCAATTATTGTTTGTTCTGTTTTTAGCATTAAGGTGTCCTCTGATGTTACCTTTCATTCAAAATGGATTATGGTTTATTCTCTAAACTTAGAGTTGTAAGGCGATTACAAATTTTAGGACAAACTAGCTACCGGTGAATTTCAAACGTTCTTGATCCTTGCTATTATTAATGCATTAATTCCATTTTTTTTTTAAATTAAACCTAAATGTATTCCTTAATGTATCATGTATCAAGTTCTATAAGAACCAGTTGGTGTTTCCCAGCTTATTTAATATCAGTAGATCTAATTTAGGGGATACTAAACTTTACGTTTGGTAATGTTTTTATTAAAGGGTTACTACAAGCACCATGAGCACGTCACAGATTTTAACTGGTCATGGTGCTGGGAGTATGTATGTGCACTTCATATCCTGAGTTTAATCCCTCAACCTCCAACCTTGTAATTAGCCAACCCAGAACAAGATGTCAATTCTGTGCCTTGACATATCATGCTGTCGACAGGCGACCATAAGTGTCACGGCCCCCTGCATACTGCCAAGTCCTCCCTTTAACAGTAAAAGTGTCATCAACTATGTTTGCTACAAGTAAGTCAAATTATTTGGCTTGGGAAAAAAAATTTAAGCATTTACCTAAATTCTCAATGTAATAATTTTGTCTTAAATGTAGTTAATTCAATTTTCACTTAACCATAATTTCCTGTTTGTAATATAGGCCAATCAGTAGTCAGTAGTAAAGAATTGATTACATGCCACATACATTATGGGATTGATGAAGGTCTTCACGGAACAGCACTTGGCATGCTTTCATTTCCTATTCTCTGTCCTTGGAACTGACAAGGCTTAAGGGACAAGAATAGTAGATATTCTCTGCACCAATTATAATTCTACTCAAACCATCCACATATCTCCACATGATCTTCCATCACTGTTCCTAGATTGCAGTATTACTGCCCAAAATAACAATAAAGGAATTGTGCAAGACGTTTGCATACTATCTTCCAAACCACACCAAGCATGCTATCCCCTCCAAACTGTACTATGTGCTCTTTGCCATTATCTTACCAGGCGTGTGCCAGTTCTGCCTTGTTTTGGAGAAAGAGGTCCATCCTCTATTACTTTCAGTCATACTCAGGAGATGGCTTCTAAAATCCATTTCGTTCTCTGGCTGTGCGGGGAAAAGGGAGGCCGTGTATTGCTTGTTCCTCTGTAGTTGGTTGATGACCAGTTTTACGATCAGTCAGTCATACATGAAGCAAACAAAATTAAGTCTTGCGCTCAAACTCCCACTACTTCTAGGCAGCATCTATGACTATAGTACACGAGTAACTATTCCATAGACCTTATTGTAAGTCACGGAAGACGAATTGTCACATTCAGTGTTCCTAATTGCTGCTGTTCAGAATATTAGCTGTTCTTTTTTTATTTCTTTCTTTTTCTAACCTGCATTTTTTTTTTCTACAAAATTGGTTTTATATTTCCAGACAGACAGTAGAACAGTCCTAGTGTCACGTTTAAACATTTGTTATGAAGGAACACAACTGCAGATTTCTTATAGTTCGAATATTTATTAGGAATAATTGGTATTGACTTTAATTCCAATATACAGGTACTGTAGCATTAAGTATTAAACGATAAATGAAGTCCACAGTTATATGCACTGTAGCTTTAAGGAGTAAACGGAACTGAAGCAGCAAGAGTCCTTTAGTAGTATTAATTAATTAGATGATAAGAAGTTACAATAGCTGTTCCATAGACTTTAACTGAAGAATGATAGATGCAGCTAACTGAGACAAGTATGTGTTGAAGTTAGCTGTAACGGTGTCAGGGTACCTGGAGTCTCTACCTTTGAGAGAGGTAGAGACTTAGAAGTTTATCCGTCCGGACGCCATGTCTCCTCGGTCTCCCGCGGTTCACTCGGTCTTGCTAACGCCGGCCGCGAGGGAGTCACTTCCTTTTATAACAGGAGGACCAGAGGTAGACGTCATGACGCCAACCCGAAACATCCTGCCACTCAAATCTCGGGAGACGAATCAGGACTCGCCGGAGGCGTGTCCTCTCTCCCTAGCCAGGATACTTAACGGTGGTTCTCTCATTCACTCATTGCCCTGTCGTGGTTCTAGTCCGCCTAGTCACACAGTGCTTTATGATTCACTTGTCTTTTGGTTCTGACCCGGCTTTGTTGTTTACTCTCCTGCCTTTCTGTTATCCTTGACCCGGCTTGTCTCTCGCTTACCTGTCCTCTGTTATCCTCGACCTCGGCTTGTCTCTGACCATTCTATTGTAGTTATACGTTAGTCCGGCCATTCTAAGGACCGGTATACGTATCTGCTACTCTTTGTACTCTGCGTGTTGGATCCCTGACCCGATCCTGACATTACGACAGGGCCATGGATCCTGCAGGTACAAATTGTCAGCTTGGTTCTCCTGATCCTAGGTTTGACGCCATGGATCATAGGATGGATCAGATGGCTCTAGCACTACAGGCGCTGCTGTCTCGCCCTATTAATCCACCTGAGGAGAGGCGTAATACTTCTGCTTCTTCTGTGGGTTCGGGGTTAGAGGTAGCTACTGTAGGTGCTTCTTCCCGAATTACCCCACCTGTACGTTATGCTGGTACCCCTGAGAGGTGTCGTGGCTTTTTGAACCAGATCAGTATTCATTTCGAGCTACAGCCTCGGTCATACCCTACTGATAGGGCAAAGGTGGGATTTATTATTACCTTACTCATTGAGAAGGCTCTGAGATGGGCTAATCCGTTGTGGGAGAATGATAATCCATTAGTCTATAACTATAATTCCTTTGTAGCTGCTTTTAAAAGAACTTTTGACCCTCCTGGCAGGAAGGCCAATGCAGCCAGATTACTGTTGCGCCTTAGACAAGACAACCAAACACTTGTGGATTATGCACTAGAGTTCAGGTCTTTGGCGGCAGAGGTAAAATGGAATGAACAAGCCTATATAGACGTATTCTTAAATGGTTTATCTGATGTAATACTTGATGAGATAGCGACAAGAGAGCTTCCCGAGAACCTGGAGGATTTAATTTCCTTTATCTCTCGTATTGACGAACGTCTAAGGGAGAGACAGAATACTCGAGATAGAACCGCTAAATCTTCCCCTAGATTAGTACCTTCGTTTCAAAGTTCTGAAACCAAAGATCCACAGGTTTCAGAACCTATGCAGTTAGGCCTTACTCGTCTCTCAGAGGAGGAGAGACAGTACAGGAGAAAAGAGGGACTGTGTATGTATTGTGGGTCCAGAGGTCATGTACGTTTGAGCTGTCCCAGCCGTCCGGGAAACGCTCGCACCTAAGTTTCTCTAGAGGACAGACCTTGGGTGTTTCGATTTTGTCCTCTACTCATAACTACCAAGAACATAGACTCCTATTACCGGTCTCTTTACCTTGGGAGAAGGGAACTTTAGAAACTATGGCATTGATTGACTCCGGCGCTGCTGAGAATTTTATCGACCAAAAGTTTCTCATCAAACACACTATCCCATCCCAGTTAAGGAAGACACCCTTGGCTGTTGAAGCCATTGATGGTAGACCTTTAGTTGAGCCTGTGATTTTCCGGGAGACCACACCTCTTTACTTAACTACTGGTATTCTACACAAGGAGGAAATATCCCTACTACTCATTTCATCTCCTTCTGTTCCCATAGTCCTGGGATACTCCTGGCTTAAGAGACATAACCCCGTTATAGATTGGAAATCAGGGGAAATAGTTTCATGGGGCCAGAATTGTCAAGTGAATTGTTTAAAGAAAGTGTCACCTCTTTGTAGTGTCAACTCACTTAATAACGCTACTGACTCTACCAAAGTACAGATACCGTCCTTGTATCAAGATTTAAAGGCAGTATTTGACAAAAGAAAGGCTGATACCTTACCGCCACATAGGCCTTTTGATTGCAAAATTAATTTACTTTCTGGTACCATGCCCCCCAGGGGTCATGTATACCCTTTGTCCACGAATGAAAACTTAGTTCTAGAAGAGTATATTCGTGAAAACCTAGACAAGGGGTTCATTAGAAGATCCTCCTCTCCTGCTGGGGCTGGATTCTTTTTTGTTAAAAAGAAGGATGGTTCTTTGAGACCTTGCATTGACTACCGAGGCCTTAACAAGATAACCATCAGAAATGTTTATCCGATTCCCTTGATCACCGAGCTTTTTGATCGATTAAAAAATTCTAAAATTTTCACTAAGTTAGACCTTAGAGGTGCTTATAATTTGGTGAGAATCCACGACGGTGACGAGTGGAAAACTGCATTCAATACTCGATATGGGCACTATGAGTATACTGTAATGCCTTTTGGTCTCTGCAATGCTCCGGCAGTATTTCAGGACCTTATTAATGAGGTTCTTAGGGAGTTTCAAGATGACTGTGTAATTGTATACCTTGATGATATTCTTATACATTCCAGGGATATTGAGACTCACCACAGACAAGTCAGGAGGGTTTTACACAAACTTCTTCAGCATGGCTTGTACTGCAAACTAGAGAAATGCAGCTTTGACCAATCCCAAACTACGTTTCTTGGTTATGTGATTTCTGGGGAAGGGTTTGAAATGGATCCGGAGAAGCTCCAATCCATATTAGAGTGGCCTTTACCTCAGGGTCTCAAGGCTATCCAGAGATTCATTGGTTTCTCTAATTACTACAGACGTTTCATTAAGGGATACTCCTCTATCATTGCTCCCATCACCAACATGACCAAACAAGGGGCTGAGACTAAGAATTGGTCTACTGAAGCTCTTCGGGCTTTTGAGACACTCAAAGAGCTGTTTGCTTCCGCACCAATTTTAGTTCACCCTGATACTACTCTACCTTTCCTACTCGAAGTTGACGCTTCTGAGACAGGTATAGGTGCTGTTCTGTCCCAAAGGTTGGGTGTAGATAAACCACTACATCCTTGTGGATACTTTTCCAAAAAATTGTCCGGTACTGAAAGCAGATATGACATTGGTGACAGGGAACTACTAGCGGTTATAATGGCCTTGAAGGAGTGGAGACATTTATTGGAGGGTACTTTGCATCCTGTTACTATTTTGACAGATCATAAAAACTTATCCTATATTGGGGAGGCTAAACGACTATCATCTAGACAGGTTCGTTGGTCCATATTTCTCACTCACTTCAACTACGTACTCACATATAGGCCAGGTTCTAAGAATTCTAAAGCCGACGCCTTATCTCGCCAATATGAACCTGCTGCCGTATCTGAGCCGGTTTTGTCCTCTATAGTACCCAAGTGTAACATTATCGCTAACACTACTCTCAAAATTCATTCCCCGCTACTTGATCAGATAAGGAACTTGCAGCATCTGGCACCTAGACTGACTCCGGCTTCCAGACTTTTCGTTCCCCCTGAACTTCAATTGGAGCTCTTACAGTGTCTTCACGAGAGTAAGGTGGCTGGTCATCCGGGTGTTCGCAAGACGTATTCTTTGATCTCCAAGGATTTCTGGTGGCCGTCGTTACGGAAGGATATTAAGGATTTTATCGGGGTTTGTGTGGTCTGTACTAAAACCAAACTACCGCATACGCTTCCTTGTGGTCTTCTACAACCGCTGGAAATTCCTGACAAACCTTGGTCCTGTGTGGCAATGGACTTTATTGTGGATCTGCCGGTTTCTAAAAAGCACACTGTTATCCTCACCGTAGTCGATAGGTTTACCAAGATGGCACATTTCGTACCTTTGCCTAAACTCCCGACTTCTCCTGAATTGGCGGAGGTCTTTGCTAAAGAGATTTTTCGTTTGCATGGGATTCCTTCGGAGATCACTTCTGATAGAGGCTCCCAATTTGTTTCACGTTTTTGGAGGTCGTTCTGTTCTCAATTAGGCATCAAATTGAATTTTTCGTCCGCCTATCATCCTCAGTCTAACGGAGCTGCTGAACGAACTAACCAGAAGATTGAGCAATACTTACGTTGTTTTGTTTCCGAACACCAGGACGATTGGGTCGGTTTGATTCCTTGGGCAGAGTTTGCGCACAACAATCTCGTTTGTGACTCCACGCATTCAAGTCCCTTCTTCATGAACTATGGCTTTCATCCATCCATTCTTCCCCCGGTTTCTCCTTCCCAAGGAGTGCCGTCGGTTGATGTCCATGTGGCCAATTTGAGGAAGTTGTGGGATCAGACTCGACAGATTCTTCTACACAATTCTGTACTGGTAAAGAAACATGCTGACAAACGTAGAAGGGCGGCTCCGAATTTTGTTCCGGGCGATAGAGTGTGGTTGAGCACTAGGAATATTCGTCTTAAAGTTCCTTCCATGAAATTCGCTCCTCGTTATATTGGTCCCTACAGGATCTTGACTCGAATTAACCCAGTGGCATATCGTCTAGCTCTTCCAGCTACTTTACGCATCCCGAACTCCTTTCACGTGTCATTGTTGAAACCTCTAATCTGTAACAGATTCTCCTCCACAATCGCCCCTCCGCGCCCTGTTCAGGTGGAGGGTCAGGAGGAATATGAGGTTAACTCCATTATTGATTCTCGTGTCTCCCGGAGACGAGTACAATATTTAGTTGACTGGAAGGGATATGGTCCTGAGGAGAGGAGTTGGGTACCACAAGAGGATGTTCATGCTCCTCGTCTTCGCAGGGCATTTCACTCCCGCTTTCCATCTCGCCCCGGCTCCTTCCGCCCGGTGGGCGTATCTGAGGGGGGGGGTACTGTCAGGGTACCTGGAGTCTCTACCTTTGAGAGAGGTAGAGACTTAGAAGTTTATCCGTCCGGACGCCATGTCTCCTCGGTCTCCCGCGGTTCACTCGGTCTTGCTAACGCCGGCCGCGAGGGAGTCACTTCCTTTTATAACAGGAGGACCAGAGGTAGACGTCATGACGCCAACCCGAAACATCCTGCCACTCAAATCTCGGGAGACGAATCAGGACTCGCCGGAGGCGTGTCCTCTCTCCCTAGCCAGGATACTTAACGGTGGTTCTCTCATTCACTCATTGCCCTGTCGTGGTTCTAGTCCGCCTAGTCACACAGTGCTTTATGATTCACTTGTCTTTTGGTTCTGACCCGGCTTTGTTGTTTACTCTCCTGCCTTTCTGTTATCCTTGACCCGGCTTGTCTCTCGCTTACCTGTCCTCTGTTATCCTCGACCTCGGCTTGTCTCTGACCATTCTATTGTAGTTATACGTTAGTCCGGCCATTCTAAGGACCGGTATACGTATCTGCTACTCTTTGTACTCTGCGTGTTGGATCCCTGACCCGATCCTGACAAACGGTTGGCTTTAACGAAGGACTTTGGAGACAGGAAATAACAGCTTTAGATGCAACGTTTATCAGAGAAGTTTTACTTAGCTTCCGGCTTATAGAACACTGGTTCCCGAGATTCCTCAGAGGCAGATTATCCTGCATGGATAGAGTTCAGCTTTAGCCGTGGATGAGGAGAGGCGAAGGGAACTTGAAGTCTTCTATTCCGGTCCGGTAACAGCAGGTTTTCACAACTAAGTTGCAGCCGGTTCGTGAGTACAGAACGTAGTTCATTAATCCAGCCTCGATCAGCTGGTGCGGTCAGATTAAATAGGGAGACCGGGTCATGAAGGGGTGTGGCTAAGCTCCGTGGAACCAGGAAGTAAGGGGATATTATAGTTAAGGCATGACAGTATCCCCTCCTTAATGAGCAACCTCTGGGTGCTATTGACATGGTTTAGAAGGGTAGCGTTTGTGAAACTGGGAAACTAATTTGTCAGCATGAACGTCAGAGGAGTTTTCCCATGTATCTTCATCAACTCCATATCCTTTCCATCTGATGAGATATTGTAAGGAGCCACGATGGAACCTTGAATCCAGTATACTTTGAATCTCGTATTCTTCTTCACCCTGGACCAGTATAGGGTCAGGAGAAGTAGTGACATTCCTTTGGAAAGGGTCAGGATGATGAGGCTTCAGCAATGACACATGAAAAACAGGATGTAGCTTTAAAGTAGGTGGAAGTTTCAATTTAACAACATTACGGTTGATAATCGATAGTATTGGAAAAGGACCAAGGAAAAGAGAACTTAACTTCTTTGATGGACGGTTTGTAGAAATGTTCTTTGAGGAAAGCCAGACAAGATCACCGATTTGATAAGAAGGTGAAGGTTGTCGTTTTGTATCAAAAAACTTCTTTTGAGTGGAGGAGGCCAATTCAAGATTGTCATGCAATTTTTTGAATAAAGAGGACATATGAGAGATTTGATTCGAATCGGAGAGATTAGATGAAGAACTTGTCTGAGCAGGAAATGAGGAAGGATGAAATCCATAATTGGATAGAAATGGAGTCATTTTACTGCTGGTATGAAAAGAGTTATTGTATGCGAATTCTGCCATAGGTAACCAAGTTATCCAATCGTCTTGTAAGTGAGAGCAATAACATCGTAGATATTGTTCTAAGCATTGGTTGACTCTTTCAGTTTGTCCATCTGTTTGAGGATGATATGCAGATGATAGTTTACGTTGGATATGAAGAGTGGCACATAAAGCAGTCCAGAATTTGGAGGTAAATTGAGTTCCTCGGTCTGAAATGATTTCGTCTGGCAGTCCGTGAAGTTTAACTATGTTGTCAAGAAATGTTTTCGAAAGTTCAGAGGACGAAGGTAACTTCTTTAAAGGAATGAAATGAGACATTTTCGTGAAGCGGTCTACTACCACTAAAATGGTAGTGTGATGATGAGAAGGAGGTAATTCTACCAAGAAATCCATAGAGATGGATTGCCAAGGTCGTTCAGGAATTGGTAAATTCAATAATTGACCAAATGGTTGATGATGAACATGTTTTGATCTTTGGCATACAGAACAAGATTTGACATAAGATTCAATAGTTTGGTCTTGACGAGGCCACCAATAGTATCTTTTGGACAATTCAAGGGTCTTCTTTATACCTGGATGACCTGCCAGAGGAGAATCATGAATAAATTCGAGTACTTTAATTCTGAAGGATGGAGGCACGTAAATCCGGTCTTTGAAATAGTAGAGACCGTTTTTCTTAGATAATTTAAATGATTTAGGAAGTTCGAGAGCATCTTCACTGAGATCTTTAATGTCGTCAATAAGAGAAGATAAGATTCCAATGACTTTAGGCGAAGGAGGTTCAATCTCAGTGTCCTTATGGATCCTGGAAAGGGCATCAGCCTTTTTGTTTCTAGACCCAGGTCTAAAGACGATTTGGAAGTTGAACCGGGAAAAAAAGAGATTCCATCGTACTTGTCGAGCAGACAGTGTTTTATTGGAGTGAAGATATTCGAGATTTTTATGGTCAGTATAAATGATTAAAGAATTCTGAGCGCCTTCAAGAAGGTGTCTCCAGGTTTCTAAAGCCACTTTAATACTTAATAATTCTTTTTCTCCTGTAGGATAATTCTTTTCAGCAGGAGATAATGATCGTGAGAAGAAGGCGACAGGATGAAGAGGGTCTTGAGGAGTTTTGTGTTGAGAGAGGACAGCTCCAATTGCAAATTCCGAAGCATCCGTTTCAAGGACATAAAGATATGAAGGATTTGGAAGTTGAAGAATAGGAGCTGTTGTAAACTTTCTCTTTAATTCAGTGAAGGCAGTTTGAGCCTTCTCGTTCCAATTGAAGGGATGTTTTTTTTCTGTTAAGTTGATTGAGTGGGTGAACTATCTCAGAGTAGTTTTTAATAAATTTTCTGTAAAAATTGGCGAATCCTAGAAATCGCTGTAATTCTTTTACTGTAGAGGGAACAGGCCAGTTGATGATACAATCGACTTTTGCATTGTCCATACCTATTGAATGAGGGGAGATGACATAACCTAAGAAGGTTATTTCTTTGACATGGAAAAGACATTTTTCAGGTTTAGCGAATAATTTGTGAGTTCTGAGTCTTGATAACACCCATCTGACATGTTTTCTATGTTCCTCAGGAGTGTTGGAGTATATGAGAATATCATCTAAATAAATGATGACACAGACGTCCAATAGGTCTCTAAAGATATCATTTATGAAGTGTTGAAAAGTTGCAGGGGCGTTGCAAAGGCCAAAAGGCATCACCAGATATTCAAAGAGGCCATACCTTGTTCGGAAAGCAGTCTTCCATTCATCATTAGCCTTTATCCTGACGAGATTATATGCCCCGCGAAGGTCAAGCTTTGTATAGATGGTAGCAGTTTTCAATCGTTCAACCAGTTCATTGATGAGAGGAAGAGGATAACGATTTTTAACTGTTATTTTATTTAAAGCTCTGTAGTCAATGATAGGACGAATAGTCTGGTCTTTGTTTCTTACAAAAAACATACTTGAGGCAGCAGGTGAACTAGAGGGTCTAATAAACCCTTTCCGTAGATTTTCATCTAGATATTCCTTGAGAATTTGTAGTTCAGCCTCAGAGAGAGGGTAGATGTGCCCAAATGGTACTGGGGCACCAGGTATGAGGTCTATAGGACAATCGTAAGCACGATGAGGCGGGAGCGTTTCAGCTTCTTTTTTACTGAAGACATCTGAAAAGTCTGAATAACAAGAAGGTATGGTTGGTTCTTTAGAGATTTGAAGAATAGGAATTTGTTGTAAACACGTTTCTTTACAATAATGTGAGTTAAAGGTGATAGAGAAAGGAGACCAAGAAATTTGAGGGTTATGGTTCCTTAACCAGTTGATCCCTATTATAACGGGATAGAGAGGTGACGGAATAACATCAAATACTAGAAATTCTGTATGTATGTGATTTGTGGTTACCTTTAGAGGGATGGTTTCATGAAGAATCGGTCCCGAGGATATAAAGGAGCCATCAATCACTTTAACAGGAACAGAAATGGCTTTTTGAACACAAGGAATTTTATTCTTTGTTACAAAGGTTGAATCGATGAATACTCCATGTGCACCAGAATCGATGAGAGCTTCAGTCACAATTCTCACCTTATCCCACTGTATTACAAGGGATACAGGTGTGAACAGATTGGTTGATGTTGAAGGGAGTGCACTGAAGATAGCAGAGGTATAAGCTTGTCTACCGGCCTTTGTCCGTTTTAATAAGGGACAAACAGCAACCAGATGATCTTGAGAGGCACAATACATGCATAGGTTTAATTGACGTCTTCGGTTCTTCTCTGCAGGAGTAAGAGGACTTCGTATTACCCCTATTTCCATAGATTCACTTGGTAAGGAAGTCTTTTCTGGAGCTTTTGAGGGAGTGAAAGGCTTACGGTCTTTAGAATGTAAAAGGGCTTTTTCTGCCTTTCTTTCTCTTAATCTTCTGTCAATACTGATTGATAATTGAATTAGAGAGTTCAAAGTACTAGGAAGTTCTGTTCTAGATAGTTCGTCTTTTACAGCTTCAGATAACCCAATTCGAAATTGGTTGCGCAAAGTGATGTCATTCCATTGCGTTTCTACAGCCCATCTTTTGAATTCAGCAATATAATCTTCAACGGGTCTATTTCTTTGCTGTAGTGTTCTGATTGTTAAATCAGCTGTAGCTTGTTTGTTAGGATCTTCATAGAGGAGAGACATGGCTTCAAAAAATTCATCCAGTGAGCCTAAGATGGGGTCATCATTGTCCAAAAAGGTATGGGCCCAGAACATAGGTTCACCTCTTAGAAAGGAAATAACTGAAAAAACCTTAGATCTTTCTGTGGGATAAGCTCTAGGTTTTAAAGCAATCAATAGTTTGCAGGAATAAAAAAACTCCTTATATTTGGAACGATCACCATAGAATTTTTCAGGGTTACATACAGCAGGATCGCTAGCCGAGAGCAGAGTAGTATGAGGAGTACGAGTTTGTAAATCTCTGACATAAGTGAGAAGTCTTTCGTTAGTGACTTGCAGGTCTTGCACACCTTGGGTTAGTGTATCAACTCTTTGATTCAGCGTAGTTATAGTAGAATCGAAATCTGCTGGATCCATTACAATGGCTGGATTAATCTGTCACGTTTAAACATTTGTTATGAAGGAACACAACTGCAGATTTCTTATAGTTCGAATATTTATTAGGAATAATTGGTATTGACTTTAATTCCAATATACAGGTACTGTAGCATTAAGTATTAAACGATAAATGAAGTCCACAGTTATATGCACTGTAGCTTTAAGGAGTAAACGGAACTGAAGCAGCAAGAGTCCTTTAGTAGTATTAATTAATTAGATGATAAGAAGTTACAATAGCTGTTCCATAGACTTTAACTGAAGAATGATAGATGCAGCTAACTGAGACAAGTATGTGTTGAAGTTAGCTGTAACGGTTGGCTTTAACGAAGGACTTTGGAGACAGGAAATAACAGCTTTAGATGCAACGTTTATCAGAGAAGTTTTACTTAGCTTCCGGCTTATAGAACACTGGTTCCCGAGATTCCTCAGAGGCAGATTATCCTGCATGGATAGAGTTCAGCTTTAGCCGTGGATGAGGAGAGGCGAAGGGAACTTGAAGTCTTCTATTCCGGTCCGGTAACAGCAGGTTTTCACAACTAAGTTGCAGCCGGTTCGTGAGTACAGAACGTAGTTCATTAATCCAGCCTCGATCAGCTGGTGCGGTCAGATTAAATAGGGAGACCGGGTCATGAAGGGGTGTGGCTAAGCTCCGTGGAACCAGGAAGTAAGGGGATATTATAGTTAAGGCATGACACCTAGAGTACACTTTATATTAGAAACAACTGGATTAATTCAAATACAAGGGGTAAAGATGATGAAATATATCGGTTTTATACTTTATTGCTCCAAAAGTTCCATGTTTTCAGTCAGACAGGGGGCTACCGTTAGTTCATTTTTAGCTCTGCTGTTTTGGTCACTGACCAGGTATTTAATTCTATCTGGATTCTGATTGGCTTAGACATATCAAATAGCTAATTCAATTAGGACTTTGTCAAATGTATCAACAGGGTATTGTATGTCTGTTTATGTAGCCCTCGTTACATGATTTCTCTTAAATACAGGTCTTCATACAGCAGTAAAATGCATAATGGGCAATTATTATGCATGTTTTCATGTGTCATTTGATACTAAAACCAATAATTATAAAACATTACTGCCCCCTTAAGTAACATTGTATAACTTAGTTTAATAATGTCTAGAACAGCTATGCCTTTCCCCGACCGACTATACATTTCATGTACTTTACAATGAACAGATTGTCTATATAAAGTGGGTCTATGGGTTAATATCGTGTATGGTGCAGTCATTCTATTGAACTATTTGGCAACTAAAGAAATGCCACCTGACATTTCCTCTTAGGCTCCCCTCCAGGCTCAGGCACAAATATCTGATCCGGTGACTGCTATGGTTTTTAGAATGCAAATTGTTATTGCCATTCAAACACACCTTAATGAATGATATCAGCATACAAATCCCATCCAAATTCATTATTGTACCCAACTCACTAAAGAATACACTGGGGTTGGTCAATAGACAGGTCTTCCAGACATTGACTGCAACTCCCATCATGCATTGCATTCTTTATTCGCATATAATGATTGTTATTTATAAATGACATTCATTGACTGGTGTTTAACCCATTAAGGACCAAACTTCTGGAATAAAAGGGAATCATGACATGTCACGCATGTCATGTGTCCTTAACCCCTTAAGGACACATGACATGTGTGACATGTCATGATTCCCTTTTAATCCAGAAGTTTGGTCCTTAAGGGGTTAAAAGTGTGCTTCGGTATAGGTATTAACTAAAGGGACACTGTCTGGACATCTGCCTTTATTTTGTCTAACTGTTTGGGGCAGTGTGACATCACCTGGGGCACACCACACACCCAGAGACCAGCCCTGCCTGAGCCTGATTGATAACATAGAATGTACACTTCCTTATTATCAGTATCAGTTGGCAATAATTGTGGATTGTGGATTGATAACCCCTGCCACCTATCCATGCCATGAAGGTTGGATGACATTTATAAGGGTTTGGAAATTCTTCATTACGAAAGTGTCTGAAGATGGGGCAATCTACACACGTCATGATGTCATGGAGGGTCCCATAGCTTGTAAATATATATATTTTTTTCCTGCAAAGAGTTTAGGCTGCTTAGTTATAGATAAAAACTATGGACTCCATGTTAAATTCATCACATAAAACTATACAAATCATTTACATACCAAGCCTATGGGAAAGCATTGGATTGACTAAAAATCGGCAATTCTGATGATGTAACCAAGGGGGAAATAAAGTGAGGTTTATTAACTTTTAGGGGGGCTGAGGGGGTGACAAGCCACCTAAATGATGGGTTAAACACTATAGGGTCAGGAATACATGTTTGTGTTCCTGACCCTATAATGTTATTTTAAGGCAAATTCATTTTTAAAAAGTCTCTAGATCAGTGGTGTCGAAGTCAGCCATTGAGAACTCACATCTGGCCAGCATTTTACTTATAGTTCTAAATAAAATGCAGTCAAATGGTTACTTACACTTTGGGATTTATTTACTAATCTGGGGAATACTGAGATTTGATCTGGGCATTTTAGACCAGAAAACACACATAGGGAACTTTCCCTTTCTTAGTTATATTTACAGCTTGACTGTTTTGACCTACAATCTGCAATACTACAATGTGCTTTAATCATTGGCTATCATTTAATCATATGGAGAGTATGAAGAATTGATCAGGAACCTTTTAGGCCAAAATGTATATTATTAAAAGAAACCTTTATTATTTTTCCACCTTACTATATTTTTTCTTACAAGTTTGCAGTTCTCTTGCCAATCCTTTTCCCAGTTTAGCATATAAATAATAATATTAAAACCCCACTGAGTAACAACAACAAAAAAAATCACCCAGTTATTATATCTATATATTATCCTAAAAACCTGTAATTCTCCCATCAAGGTTTGGAGTTGGGTAAACCTCTTTTCGAGTATGATAGTAAGTAAATACACATGTAGTGCAATTGATGCAAAAGCCAAACAAATAAACACATTAGTATCAGTAGAGATGAGTCCTTTTCTAGTGAAATATTTGAAGCATGATCACCTAACTATATATAAAGTAATAGAGGTCCAGGCATTCCTTGGTTCAAGACAGATACTGTATTAGGAACCATTAGGAACCACAACAGCAACGTTTCGACCTAAAAAGGTATTTTGGGGTCGAAACGTTGCTGTTGTGGTTCCTAATAAAGTACCTGTCTTGAACCAAGGAGTGCCTGGACCTCCATTACTTTATTAATTTTTGGAAATCTGGTGTTTGATTTCGGTTCAGCCAGCACCCTGGCTCAGATTTATGGGAGTGAGTGCAGTTCCACACACACTACTAAACACCTAACTATATATGTCATCTGTTTTTGTGCTGACTGTCTTATCTTTCTCTGTCTCCTGTCTTTAGTGAGACCCGCGAATTTGCAAATGGTTCGGTCTGCCTGATATGTGACCCTCAGTGTGAGAAGATGGAGGAAGGTACCATCACATGTTACGGACCGGTGAGAAATCATTTGACAGCTTATATAGAAATAATGAAAAAAATAGCATTTAAACATCTTTCCCCACCTTGGCATTGATTTAGAGTTTATGTGAAAACAATGACACAATCAGAGTCAGCCATCATCGTTTTCTACCTGATTTCTTCTTATAGAATGTAATCAAACAGGGGTATTTACCAATGTGAGAATTCAAAGTGAATTCAGATTGAATTTTACATTCTAGGCCAGAGTAGCCGAAATTCCAGTTTAGCTAGTCTGACCTTAAATTTGAAATTCACTTTGAATTCTCACTTTGGTAAACAAACCTGAAAGTGTCATCGGTAATTCCCTAGTTTACAGAACACTTAATAAATGATGTACTCAATATAAAGAGTAAATAGTTCATGTGCACCTTGAGGTTAAGCTACCTCTTCTGCAGTCTGTTACAAAAACAAGATGGTGGACTTCACTAACAATATCTATCCAGAGAGCCAAATGCTACTAAAGCCTGCCATGTTGCTCACCTATATAACACTGCCTGGCTGTGGATTGCAAGTATGGTCCTTCAAATATTTGTTTTCAAGGTTTTATATCTAGAAAACAGGGGCATCCTGTATCTGACAGGGGTATCTGACAGGGGATGGAGCCCCAGCTTGAATTTATTTTGGAGCAAATTTCATTGTTAGCCCTGAGTTCGCTCTAATACTGAGAGAGAAACACCTCAAATGATTACACAATATATGTGATTTATGACAGTGACACTTTAAGGCACCATATTTAGAGTTAATTATACAGTACAGTGTGGGGGTATTGCGGTGGATACAGGGTTTTTAATGCAGTGGTGCAAGGGGTTAACACAGCATAGCTTGATGTTAATAGATCAGGTGTGGAGTTTACACATATAGGTTCAATCTTAACGCGATCAAAGATATGGTGTCACAATGTGATTTATCAAACACATCAGGGCTTTGGGGTAAAACCTGAAATAGGGCTGGTTCTAGAAGCATCATATGCGGTAAAGGTCATATAATGAACCATAGACATAGACTGAAGCCCCTGTTCTTTTTGCCTCATAGTGGTACTGGAAAAAAGTCTAAATAAATATTGGCCTACCCTCAAGAAAATGTCTCACCCATTCCACAAAAGTTTACCGATATCCAATAAGGTTTACACATGCATACAATTCTGGTTAAGGTTAATACAAAAATATGTCAGTTCATTAAACAGTTCATTGGTGTGCATTAAAAACCATCTTAGAAATGTTTGGGCAAAATGCCAAGTTAGAGAATACTAATTTGTAATAGATAATTATTAACTGGAAGTCAATGTCTAGGAGTCAACATATCCCTGGTTACAGCTTTAACTTGATACTTCTACTCCCTCTTTCTGTTTGTAGAATTACACATTTGCATTGCATATTGGTCACTCTGTAAGGTAAAGAGGACAACATAAAAAGGTTCATGGGTCTTTAGCAGGATTATAGGTCCTTGTTTTACAGTTGGTGAACAAGTATATGTATTATTTAGAGACCGATGTATTTTCTTACTTTTTTTTATTCACTGATATAAAGCATAACAATTACGCCGAAAAATCTGTAGTTTTAGATATGTTCAATATGCTACTTAAAAAAAACAAAAAACAACCTGTTCTGTATTTTTTTTTTTTTTTTATATTTAAATTGTATATTGTGTTTATATGTAACTTGCAGGCAGAAGGAGAAGAGACTGCTACTCAGATTTGGTCTTACGATTGTCTCCCTAACAGACCTTCTATTTTTCAGGGGCCAGACCACTGTACTAAATGTTCCAACTATAAAGATGGACCCAACTGTGTGGAAAAATGCCCAGAAGGTGTTCAAGGGACAAACGGATTTATCTTTAAATATGCAGATGAGGATCGAGAATGCCACCCATGCCACCCTAACTGCACTGATGGGTAAGGACTCTAAGTGCCAGACAACTAAACGCATCTTGTACCAATAAAAAAAAATATATATATTACAATTCTTTTCAGCATCAGATGGTGTAAAATGTGCAAATTCCTTTGCAAGTCTCAACAAATTTTCAGTTAAGAAAGTAATACTGAAGTGACAAAGGCAAATGTATGCATCTGGCAAATGAAAACAAGCAATGCCTTGAATGATAGCAGACATTTTGTAATGTTTATGTTGAGCCATTGCGCGTCGGCCATTTTGTATTGCTTATGTGAACTCAGTTTTATTCTATAAAGTCCTTTAACTGGAAATAACATGGACATTTTTATTTTTTTACAGGGACACTATAGTCACCATAACAACTATAGCTTCATGTAGTTGTTCTGGTGAGCATAATCATTGCCTTCAGGCATTTTAATGCAAACACTGTCTTTTCCGAGAAAAGGCAGTGTTTACATTGCCCCTAGGGAGACCTCCAAGTAGCCACTCTCAAGATGGCCACTGGAGGTGCTTCCTGGCTCAGGGCTGCACAGTAAGCATCTCTGCTGTTCAGCGTCTCTACGCACTGCATAGGAACACTGAATTTTCCTCACAGAGATGAATTTATTCAATGCATCTCTATGAGAAGGTGCTCATTGGCCAAAACTGTGTTTGGCCCCACCCCTTTACAATTTTAGCCAATCCAGTGCTTTCCCCATGGGAAAGCATTGAATTGGCTAAAAATCGGCAATGCTGATGATGTCACCAGTGGGCGGAGTCAACACAGGCGGACACGCGCAGTGCTGGAAATAAGGTGAGTTTTAATTCCTTTTAACGGGGCTAAGAGGGGGTAAGCCACCTAAATGGTGGTTTTAGCACCTTAGAGTCAGGAATACATGTTTGTGTTCCTGAACCTATAGTGTTCCTTTAAAGTTTGCAAAAGATTTCACTGTTTGCTAAAAATTCTGATCTGTTAGTATTTAATATTATGCAAATAACCAATTTCTTGTTCTAAATGGCTGAGCTCTGTTGAGCACATACCATGAGACCATGAATAGCACAGTGCTCGCTTAATGACCAAGGCCTAACTCTACGAATATAAAATCGGGTCCCCCAGGGGGTGAGCAATTTATACGAGAATCTGCACCCACAGCAAAACATCAAGAATGTTAATAAAGGCATCGTTTAGCAGAGTTCTTACAGCATTGTTAAAGAGGAGGCCAATGAGGGAGGAATAGGTCTCTCAAGGCTGTGCTCATTTTTCTTTACATGATCTCAGCACTTTGCCGAATATAATCTTGTAATGTGCTGGGAAATCTGGAGATATCCACATAGTCCCCCTGGTGCTGACAGGAGTCTTTGGATACTAATCCAGGTACGGGAGTGATTGTACTCTGTTTATTTCCAGTCATGATATATGTCTTGTACATATCAAAATACCTGATTCTTTCATTAGTGAGAAAGGAATAAACTGCTCTATACTGGTGTTTATTAACGAAATTGCTCTGTGTTGTGCAAATATGCCCTCCACATTTTTAGCCACGGGTGTTAACAGTAAGAGAAGATATTAGGCTCCAGCTTCAGTTTAATCTGGAGAAGGGATTGACTACTAGAAACAGACCAAGCTCAGTCTAGGTCATGGGTGGCCCAAAGGTTTATGAAACTCCCAGGATGCATTGCCAACCTTTAGTCCTAGGTCAGGAATAGGCAACTGTCGGCACTCACGATGTTTTGGACTACATCTCCCATAATGCTCTTACAGCTATAATGCTGGCACAGCATTATGGGCAATGTAGTCTGCAACATCTGGAGTGCCGAAGGTTGCCTAATGCCTACCCTTGCTCTATGCCATACCTACACGAAAATAACTAAGTTTATAGAATTTAAAATGTTCATCGTCTGAAAATGTATTGTTACCATGTCTTTTACTAATTCTCGTTTAGGAGGGGAAGGGTTGAGACAGGTCAGTGTCCCCACTTGGCAAATAAATCTATGCAGTCACGCACCTCTACTTGTCTCTCAGTGCATTGTTTGGCTGCACTACGCTTTAATTTTGTCACATTCTCAAGTGAATGGTTTTATTACCATGCAATTGCTGCAGTCATTTAGAAATTGAATATATGCTCAGCAGTCAGCGAGTGTTCCAAAGACCATGTTGGGAAATAAAATGGCAAAGTAAAAAAATCAAACACGTTGGAATCTATAAGAAAAAAAGAAATTCTTGTGACATCATCGAAAACTGAGTACATCGATTGAAAGCCCGCTCTGTTTTGCATTGAGGTTTCTACCCGTTATTCTGCTCGTTAAGAATTGTTCGTGATGCGGTTCGATGAATCTCTAGCACGAATGATGTGTGCTCAGTGCAGAAATGGAAAAGCCAGATTTTGTAAGGCAATGTGAGTGAGACAATAGCGGCTTTCATGCTTTAGCAAGTAAAATGAAGGCAGTAAATTATTCAGTATAACACGTTGATGTCAACAGCTGTTGTCACTCATGATGAGACCTTTTACCGTTTTCACAAATCTAATTACAATCGAGCCATGAGGAAAAGAAGGCTAATACTGCAGAGATCTAGTCACCTCTCCATGTTACTCATCAGCATTTTGCATTCGAGCTTAATCCATGTGATTTCACAAATCTGCTTCTGCTACATTTGAGATAAATAAGAAACAAGTGTTAGAGTGACATGTTTATGGTCCCGTGCTACTGTAAAATAGGTTCTGTTACTAATCGCATGACCACAAGCCTTACTATAATTCAGTACAAACCACCCCCCCCCCCCAAAAAAAAAAAAAAAACATGTCTTTGTCCAAAGGTGCACAAGATTGTTAACAGGGATGCTGTAAGGTTAGAAGTTAAAAAAACAAAACAAAAAACATAGCTTAGGGTACTATATATTTGGTATAACGTTAGCTGGTTTTAGTTGTAAATAGTTGACTGAACAGTAATTCAATACACAAAATATGCAACAAATTCCTTTTTTTTTTTTTTTTGCTTGTTACCTACAGCCAGTGGATTGTTTGACATTGCATATACTGATAACCATAACCACTTTAATCCACTTGGCATTTATACATTTTTTTTGTGATATTTTAATTAATTCTAAAATTTACCTAATATATTAAAATTGGGCGTATTTTCTGATATCTAATTGTAACACTCCAAACCTTATAGTTTGGTTTTGATGATCAACTTTAAACTCTCTCTCTCATTCAGCCCTCAATGAAGTTTGGTCCCCTTAGAATCAGAATCAGAAATGATTCCATTCTCTTGGGGGGAAAAAACAATCCAAATTATTTATCTGCAAAAAGTAACATAGATTTTAATAATGACTTCTGTAGATAAACTGAAAGGTTTTTTGTTGTTGTTTTTTTTTTTTTTTTTAACAGAATGGAATTGAGGCATTTGTTTGTTGCAACACGAGAGGCCAGTAAGTTGGAAAAGCACAAATAAATAAGAAAAATAGTGGGGTATTGGTCTGACAGGTTTCTGGAAGGTGGGGTTAGGTAATAGCAAACGGATAAAGTGATTGCTCAGACATGTAGATGTCCATAGATAAACATTTTAGCTGCATATCTAGTATTTCAGGAGGCTACGATTAGGGCTATGGTAAGAAAACTTACAAACTGTTACAAACTTCTATTGCATGTAGCATAAGTGATGTATAACTATATACGGTAATTATTTTTAAAATCACTCAATGTTAATTGTTCATTTGTTTTTATTATAACCACTCCCTATACAGTTATCTTGTGAAAGCAACACTCCAAGCACCATTACCTTGACAGTATGCTCTAGTGGAGGGGTTCCCAACCCAGTCCCCAAGTACCCCCTTCCAGTCCAGGATTTAGGGATCACCCTGTTATGTCTAAAGCGTCTTTCTTTCTTTTCTAGAAACACTTTACATACAATTGGGTGATCCCTAAATCCTGCACTGGTAGGGGGTACTTGAGGACTGGGTTGGGAACCACTGATCTAGTGGATACAGTAACAGGAATTCCCTGTTGTCTCCTCAATGTAAGAGGTCAAACCATTTTAGAACGTTTTGACTTCTTATATGAGATGTGCAAGGCACTGCCACTCCTCTACTGACAAAGGAGGGCCAAAAGCTCCCTGTCTGAGCTAAGTCCTGAGTGGCTTAAATGTAGCCCATGGAACAGCGCAGTCAGGGGAGTGGGCCTTGACAGAGCCAGGAGTAGGCAGGGGAGTAACCAGTTAAAGGGGTGTGGTCATTGGTAAATGGGGGTTGGACTATAGGAGTATATTAAGCGGCCATTTTATGACCAAGGGACATTTTAACTAAACTGACACTTACCTGGTAATTGTTTTTGGCAGGTCTGTGTTGGTTTTTTCTTTTGTCTTGCAGATCATGGCATCAATGGAAGAAATCCTGGAGGGAGTGAGAGCTGCTGTGCGGGATAGAGGACTGGCATGGCTTCACGAGCAACTGGGGGCTCAGGGTCCCCCCCCTACAACCCCTGCGGCGGCTGCACGGCGTTCCATGAGGAGGGCGAGACCGCCCCAGCGGCTGAGCCCGGGCATGGAGCCTGAAGTCGGCAGACGGAGGAGCCCGTCAGCGGAGTCTGTTGGGGCCCTGGATGAGGTAGCGGGCCCCAGCGGAGTGGATGTACCGCGGCCGGCACCGTCGGTCCGACGCGGTGCTGGCCGGGCGCGGGCAGCAGCTAGGCCGAGGCCTACCACGCGGTGTGCGCCCCGCCGGGAGGCGGCAGGCGGGTCGGTTGCGGCTGGAGCCAGGACCCAGAGCAGATCGGATGGTGGAAGCAGTGAGCGGTTGCGGCCCGGTGAGTCAGGGAATGGCGCTGGGGCTGGGCAGCGGGCGGGGGGCAGAGCGGAGGCCTCTAGTGATCAGGCGGTCCCCCTGATGGCAGGGGGAGCCCCTGGGCAAGGGGACACATCGGGGGCGGCCTCTAGTGGGGCCAGGTTCAGCACAAGGGACGCAGACGGCGGGTCCGCTCAGCCAGGTACATTGGGGCCGGCAGGGCCCGCGGCTTTAGCAGACAGAAAACGCCAGGATAGACAGGCGGAATCCCCAGTTCGCAAGGCGGCCCAAAAGGGGCCAGGTGCAGCAGGTCGGGATAGCTCCCAGGACTCAGCTCAGGGCATGGAGACAGGACGGGCTGGGAGAGAGCGGGAGGGCCGCAGGGGCGGCTCCCGGGGACCGAGGGGTCTCTCGCGGAGCCCTAGGCCGCATCGCAGCAGGGAGCAGCACGGCGTCAGTGCCAGGCATGACAGGAGGCAGGCTGACGGGTGGAGGGGTAGAGAGAGGAGCAGGTCTGCAAGCAGGTATAGCAGAAGGAGATCGGCCTCAAGGGACCGGAGGTGGAGGCAGCGGCGCAGTGCGTCTGGGTCCTCAGGCAGGAGCTCGCCAGGTCAGCGGCGCAGTGCTTACGGCCGGGAGGGCCAGGCAGGGAGTCGGGATATGGTGCGGAACTACAGGCATGAACATAAGGAGGTTGGGCGGGTATGTGATCATGTGGACACACTACCCAGGTGTCGTTCTCCTTGCAGGTCTCGCAGCACTACACCCGCGGTCCTGAGGCAGGGCCAGGCTGACGGGAGTCGGCGCCAATTGGATGCTCCGGAGCCAAGCATGGCGGACGGACGGGAAACGAACCCACAGCCTTCTGCGGCTTCGGGCTCAGGCGGTGAGTCAACTGTTACACCACACGCAGGAACACTATTGAATTGCTTAAAATCTTTCTTAGATTCTTGGGCGGGTGGGGAAATGGCTTCACCTCAGTTTGGGAGAGTGTGGACGTGTGAGAAAGGCCAGGGGTTACAAGGTAGGGCCGTGGGCCCAACGCTGGATAGCGAAGTGGGGTTATCTGTGTCTGAAACTAGTAAGGAGTCGGGGGACAAGGTAGGTCTTGGGGGCGAAATTACCGACGCTGCGCGGCAAAACGTGCACG
Organism: Pelobates fuscus; assembly: GCF_036172605.1. Classification (NCBI taxonomy): domain Eukaryota; kingdom Metazoa; phylum Chordata; class Amphibia; order Anura; family Pelobatidae; genus Pelobates; species Pelobates fuscus. Next base: position 62,747,975 of record NC_086324.1, on the reverse strand, counting down.
TGTCTTTTTCGGGCCCATTAGGTTGTCACCTGAAAATGGACATCAAGGAGAAAATTTGGAAGGGTGAGTTTGTGGAGGTTTTTTCCTTGCTCCCGCTGGAGGAGTTCTTAGACATGAAGGAGGAGGACAAGAAGGACGCAAAGAAGGAGGAGGAGGAGAAAAAGCGTAGGTATCGGAAGATTCCTAAAACGTTTGGGAACTGGCTGCGGGCCTTCTGTATCCTGGCCAGCGTGATAGGGGAAAAGTCGCCGGATAAATGCTCCCAATTGTTTTGCTACCTAGATGGGATTGGGGAAGCGTACCGGACCTATGGCGGGGTCGCCTGGTGGCGGTACGACGAGCAGTTTCGCCAGAGGTTAGCGGCGAATCCCAGCATGCGGTGGGATCAAATGGACCTTCCCCTCTGGATGCGGCTCATGATGGCGCAAAAGGCTGCGCCCTTTCAAGGGACGGCCGGTGCGGCCCCTGGGGGACCTGCATCGGCCGGGCAAAAGAAAGGCTTCTGTTGGCTCTTTAACGAGGGCCAATGTAAGTGGGGTGCGTCGTGCCGGTTTAAGCACGAGTGCTCGGGTTGTGGGGGTGCACACGGAGCCAGCCGGTGTTTTAAGCGAGGTAAGTCTGCACCAGGAGCGGGAGCCGTTGGAGCGTCGGCCCCCTCCGCTGCCGCGGGGGGCAACCCCGGTGAAAGTAGGCGAGATGCTGCCGTGGCTAAAACAGTACGGTAACCGTCAGGACGCGGAATTCTTATGGCACGGCTTTACGGAGGGTTTTTCAATACCGTTTCAGAGTAGGGATGTGGGGAGGTTATGCAGTAATCTCAAGTCGGTGGGTGAACACCCGGGAGTTGTGAGGGACAAGTTGCTGAAGGAGGTGCAGCTGGGTAGGATGGCTGGGCCGTTCGAGGCTCCGCCGCTGCCTGACTTGAGGGTATCCCCGCTGGGGGTAGTCCCCAAGAAGGAGGCGGGTAAGTTTAGGTTGATTCATCATTTATCATTCCCGAAAGGGGCGTCAGTAAATGATGATATCGATGAGGCCCTGTGCTCCGTATCGTATGCATCATTCGACCATGCTGTCGAGTTGGTTCGGAGAGCAGGGCGAGGGGCGTTGATGGCGAAGGTGGATGTGGAGGCAGCATTCCGGCTCCTTCCTATCCACCCAGACTGTCACCATTTGTTAGGGTGCCTTTTTGAGGGTAAGTTTTTCGTGGACCTGTGCCTACCCATGGGTTGCTCCATTTCATGTGCGTATTTTGAAAAGTTTAGCACGTTCCTGGAGTGGGTAGTGCGCAGGGAATCGGGCGGGGGTACGGTGGTCCATTACTTGGACGACTTTCTGTGTGTGGGCCCGGCTGGGTCCGACAGATGTGCCCAAATACTGCGGGTGTTCCAGAGGTTAGCCCAACAGTTTGGGATTCCTCTGGCCGAGGACAAGACAGTGGGCCCGACCGAGTGTCTGAGTTTTTTAGGGCTGGAAATCGACTCGGTCGTGGGGGAATGTAGGCTGCCGGAGGAGAAGTTGAGGGTGCTCCGCCAGCAGGTGCACGCGATAAAGGGCGCTAGGAAAGTTACGCTGCGGGGACTGCAGTCCTTGCTCGGCAGCCTTAATTTCGCTTGTAAGGTGATCCCTATGGGAAGAGTTTTTTGTAGATTGCTGGCTAGGGCTACCTGTGGGGTCCGTCTGCCGAGTCATTACATCAGGGTGTCGGTTGGTATGAGAGAGGACTTGGACATATGGGACCGCTTCCTCACTGAGTTTAACGGACGGGTGTTTTTCAGGGATGTGATGAAGGCATCTGGCGAAGCCGGGCTGTTTACGGACGCCTCGGGGAGCGTTGGCTTTGGGGCTTACCTTGGGGGCAAGTGGTGTGCCGAGGTTTGGCCTGAGGCTTGGTCCGAGAGCCCCTTGATTCGGAACCTCGCCTTTTTGGAGCTTTTTCCAGTTGTGGTAGCGGTGTCACTATGGGGCGAGGAGCTCAGGGACAAGAAAGTTATCTTCCACTCTGATAATATGGCAGTGGTACAGGTAATTAACAGTCTATCGGCTTCGTCCCTGCCAGTGGTTAGGTTGTTGCGGCAGCTAGTGCTCTTGTGTATGTCTTGGAACATTGTCTTCCGGGCACGGCACGTGCCGGGCCTGCTGAATGTGGTCGCTGACGCTCTGTCTCGTTCACAGTGGGTGCGGTTCCGGGAAGCAGCGCCGGACGCACAAGCGACAGGGCAAGCATGCCCGGAGGAGATGTGGCGGCTCGGGACGTTGTGCTTGGGCGATACATAAGGAGCTCACTGGCGCCGGGGACTTGGACCGCTTATACTAAGGTTTGGTGTGAATGGGAGGAAATGTTGTCCCAGGCGGGAGCAGGCGATTCTGCAGCTGGTAGGTTGGACACGCTGTTGTGGCTTCTTTGCAGGTTGGTGGCAGGTGGGTCATCCCCTTCTAGGGTGGAACGCTACATGTCTGCGTTAGCCTTCCTGTTCAAGTTTAACGGGTGGGAAGACCTGACCAAACATTTCTTGGTAAAGCAAACTTTGAAGGGTTTCAAGAAGGGCAGGAGGTCTGTGGATACGAGGAGGCCTGTGTCCTTTGCCACCCTTCAAGGGTTGGTGGGGTTGTTGAACGAAGTGTGTAGTTCGGCATTTGAAGTAACTTTGTTCTCTGTGGCTTTCGTGTGGGCTTTCTTTGGGGCTTTTCGTATTGGCGAATTGGTGAGCGCCAATAGGTCGGGGGCATCGGGCCTCCGGTATGAGGATGTGGCTATAGAACAGGACAAGGTCGTGATTTGGCTCCGGCGCTCGAAGACGGACGTCTTCGGAAAAGGTAAGAATGTTGTCCTGTCCTCACTACCAGGGTCCCCGGTGTGCCCGGTTGCGTGTGGGGACGTGTTTTTACGGGTTCGCCCGCAGGTTGGTGGTTGCTTCCTGATTCATGAGGATGGGAAGGCGCTGTCGCGCTTTCAGTTCTTGCGAGTCTTCCGCATGGGGTTGACGAGATTGGGCTTGCAGCCCGGACAATTTGGTACGCACTCCTTCCGTATCGGGGCTGCGACTGAGGCGGCGCGGCTCGGGCTGGGGGAGGAGCGGATAAAGCAGATTGGGAGATGGGAATCCATCAGGTTCCGTGCATATGTAAGGCCGGAAAGGTTGGTGTGAATGGAATGTTGTGGTTGTGGGAAAAGTGTGCTCTGCCGGTTAACTGAATTTGTTTCCTTTCAGGCTTGGTCGCTTGGCTGGTGGGTCACTCGTTTGTCTACTGGGCGGAGAAGAGGGCCGCAGTTCGGAGACAAGGCACACAACTGGGTTTTCTTCTGGACACAGTGGACCTTCGGTGGTTTGGTTTTAGGGGTTTCAGCTGGCAGAGTATAAGTGGTGAAATTTTTGGGATGTTGTCCAAGGGGTTTGCCCCGGATATACTGTTGATTCACGGTGGGGGCAATGACTTAGGTTTGGTCCCCCAGAAGGTGTTGGTCAGGAGAATGAAGAGGGACCTGGACAGGGTGAGGGCTCTGGTCCCAGGAGTTACAATAGTTTGGTCTGAAATGGTGCCGCGGTTGAACTGGAGGCATGCCAGGGACCCGGCGGCTGTGGCACGTTGCCGTGGCAAAGTAAATAAGGCCATGTCTGTCTTTATTAGGAGACTAGGGGGGGTCCCAGTGAGGCACTTTGAATTGGAGGGCGGGTTGCCCGGTTATTTTAGGCGGGATGGTGTGCACCTGTCTGATGTGGGGTGTGATCTACTAAACTTAGGATTCCAGGAGGGTATTTCCAAAGCCCTATTTATGTGTGGTGGGGGTCGCTCGAGACATTAAGGGGTCAAGTCTCTTGCTATGGCGGGATAGGGCTTGGGTAATTGGAAGGTAGGAGGAGTATAAATTGGTTAGGCTGGATTAAACTGGAGTGTGAAATGGTTTGTGGGTTCGAGCTCATCGGTGGCTCCGAACCAGGTGGTGTAGGGGGGTCTCGGTACACCCCTACAGTTTAAAAAGTTATGGATATGGGGCCTCTTTGGTAGGCCATATGTTATGTGTTAATTGGTTATTTATAATGTTATTTATTGTTATTGGCGGGGTCATTGCCGGGGGTAATTTATGTACGGTGGGGGGTGGAGGTATATTTACTTTTGTGGCAATGACCCCAATTTGTTACCTTGTTTATAATAATAAATAAAGCTGTGGACTTTTTTATTCCAACAGAAATACGGTGTCTGTAAGTTATTGGGGGGTTTGGGGTAAACAGCGCACCTGCCGAATAATCGACTGTGCGCATGTCATGTAGCCCATGGAACAGCGCAGTCAGGGGAGTGGGCCTTGACAGAGCCAGGAGTAGGCAGGGGAGTAACCAGTTAAAGGGGTGTGGTCATTGGTAAATGGGGGTTGGACTATAGGAGTATATTAAGCGGCCATTTTATGACCAAGGGACATTTTAACTAAACTGACACTTACCTGGTAATTGTCCCTCCCACCCTCCCTATTGTTTTGGAGTTCCCGTTTGGTCACAGCGGCGGGATAGGGCTTGGGTAATTGGAAGGTAGGAGGAGTATAAATTGGTTAGGCTGGATTAAACTGGAGTGTGAAATGGTTTGTGGGTTCGAGCTCATCGGTGGCTCCGAACCAGGTGGTGTAGGGGGGTCTCGGTACACCCCTACAGTTTAAAAAGTTATGGATATGGGGCCTCTTTGGTAGGCCATATGTTATGTGTTAATTGGTTATTTATAATGTTATTTATTGTTATTGGCGGGGTCATTGCCGGGGGTAATTTATGTACGGTGGGGGGTGGAGGTATATTTACTTTTGTGGCAATGACCCCAATTTGTTACCTTGTTTATAATAATAAATAAAGCTGTGGACTTTTTTATTCCAACAGAAATACGGTGTCTGTAAGTTATTGGGGGGTTTGGGGTAAACAGCGCACCTGCCGAATAATCGACTGTGCGCATGTCAGGACCACTATAGGCACCCAGACCACTTCAGCTCAATGAAGTGGTGTGGGTGCCAGGTCCATCTAGTGATAACCCTGCACCTGTAAACATAGCAGTTTCACAGAAACTGGTATGCTTGCAATAGGGTTAATCCAGCCTCTAGTGGCTGTCTCACTGACAGCCGCTAGAGGCGCTTCTGCGCTTCTCACTGTGAAAATCACATTGAGAAATGCTTTCCTATGGACTGTTTGAATGTGCGCGTGGCTCTTGCCGCGCATGCGCATTTAATGCTGACGTCGGGAGAGGGAGGAGAGTTCCCCCAGCGTCGGGGGAGAAAGGTAAGTGCTTAACCCCTTCAGCCCCCTTCAGCCCAGCGGGAGGGGGGCCATGAGGGTGGGGGGACCTAAAGACCCTATAGTGCCAGGAAAACAAGTTTGTTTTCCTGGCACTATAGTGGTCCTTTAACCCCTTAAGGACAAATGACATGTGTGACATGTCATGATTCCTCCCCCCCCCTTTTTTTTTATTATTCTTTATTTTGTTTGTGCAAGGAATTAACAATTATGCATTCAAAGCCATCATAGTGCATAGAAGTATCAGTGTTTCAACAAGGTTATCAGTATGGCATAGTTCAGTCCTGCACATTTTTATTCAGGCGAGTTATTCAGGCGAGTGTGTCCATTGTAAGAAAATGGAAATGGGAAGCATATCATATTTTGAACAGTAGGTATAAACATGTATGTGACAGTAGAAAACATTGCACATTTTAGGCTTATCACAGTATTCTACGACACAGTATGTATACAGTACATGTAAAGCAGGTCTCTCAGTTAACTGTGTGTGCTTAAAATATACACTGCATTGAAGTGGGTGCTAGTGTTGTTACTGTTTGTGGTAGGAGCATGCTGCGATAAGCGATGCCCGCATATAGTGGGGTGTGTATCGCCCTGGGGGTTCCGAATCTGAAACTCGGGGTCTGATCCTTAAAGAAAAGGGGGGAGGGAGGGGCTCATGGGCAGCAGAGAGACATGGGTCGAGATATGGCGCGTGAGGGGGTGGGTTCGGAAGTCCTCGGTTCGTAAGTCGGTCTATGGTGCGTGGTGGGGGATCTGTCACTGGAGGTCTGTCGTATGTGTGTGTTTGCCGTGTGTCTCGGTCAGGTCCCCTGGGGACAGTTGGGGTTGCGGCTTTTGGTGGCCCCATCAAGGCGGGGGAGGGGGTTGTATGTGTCGGTTGTTCTATGAGGCTCCCTTTCTTGGTGTTGTTGCACTGGCAGAGGGTTACGTGCGATCGGGGTCATGATTCCCTTTTATTCCAGAAGTTTGGTCCTTAAGGGGTTAATAGTGGCATCTGAGTGGATTAATTCAGTGGTGTCATTTTAAGAGAATTTAATAAAGTTTTCCTTTAATACTATAGTGTCTATCTGTTATGTCTTATTCGAGGAACAGTCAATGCAACATAACCACTAAAGCACACTATAGTGGTTACATTGCCAAGAATAATTGTTGTATCATTTTGGAATGGCAACTTACTTGGGTCCCACCAGGTGCCAGCAGCCACAGTCCTGTAACTCTACTAAGCTATGCAGTGCCATACAAGGTCACTTTCATTGGCTAAAAGCCTATGTGCCTGGTCGTTTAATGGATGGCTTCAGATCTGTGGAGAAGACTGGATGTGCCGCAGGCACCCGGTGGACCCAGGTAAGATGTCAAGCTATTGTAAAACAGCTTTTTATATGACTTTGGGAGGCTATAATGGCACTCCTGACACCATAACCACTGCAGTGGGCTTAGTGATTGATTTTCTCTTCTGTTCTGAGAAATCTTAGGTGACTTACTAATGCTAATTTATGCAACTAAAATGTAGTTTATAACAAGAACAATGTATCTTATTTACACAGCCTGATTTCTTAACACATTTATTGTAGTCTAAAGACACATTACTGTGAATATAATTGCCATGGAGCCATGTTATACACTCAGACACACCCAGAATACTGATCAACTAATAAAAAGAATGACATTAGGATACAAAAGAGGACAGTGGGCTCAAAGTAGGGTCTGTCTTTCATAGGGACACTTGGAAAATATGCTCTTCCACATTTAATATTTACATCTCTTGGCACTTGTAAATTAGCATCATCTTCAAATTTCTCTTACCATTTATCAGGTCCTAGATTGGTGCATGTAAAATGTCAAATTAAAAATTCTGTTTTTCAGCAAGAATATGTATGTAAAAATGTTTTATAATATTTTGTCCATATACAGTATAAAAGGAGGACCTAGAGCAATGTTCGTTTAATCATGCCAAACTATGTTTTGGAGCATTCTGGGATGTGTATTTATAGACAGTGTCAAAGTTCACCTTACAGTAAAAGAGAGTAAAAAAAAAAAAATCTTCATGCAAAAAGTTTTCTTCATTACCGAGGCGGTTGCTGTATGCAGGCCAGAGATGAGAATCTCTCCGACCTGTCAGCAAGAGGACACAATAAAAGACCTTTAAAGACACCCAAGACAGGAGATATGGCAGGGCGGGCTGTGAGCTGAATCCATGCAAACATGGTACGCTCACCTGCTTGTCAATTAAAACTCAGCTGGCTCTGAATGACAAACATATCTTAGGGGTCATTAATCCAACTGAGATGTTTCTCCATTGCTTGTCATAGTGCTGTGTACTGCAGAGAAACAATGCTCACTGAAAACAGTCTTAAAATAGGCTAGATATAACTGCACAATTAAAGAAATATTGAAATCACCTTTTAATTGCAGGCTTTTAGCATACAGTCTTCTATCTCCCTATGCGTCATATCTTGTTTGCTCACAGTATTGAGCATCGTACGTCCCACTGAAGATTATCAGCATGCTGCCACTAAAATACTTTTGTAAAACAGAAATTTTAATAAGTTGGCCAGAATGTCTGGTAAATGCAGCTATATTGGCCTGGATTTAAATATATCTACATTTATCGTATATAGTTGCAAAACTCTGAGGACAGTGTTCTAGACAGGCTTATAAAATATTTATTACAGCCAGGGACCGGGTGATGCTTAAAAGTAAAATAAATAAATAAATGATATTTTGAAAAGAAACTGAGCTGTGTTTTCTATGAGAGCATCCAATTATGGTGTTTATAGAATGTGATGGATGCTTAGGCTCCTCAAACTGCCATTTCCAGCATAAATCAATATTAAAAGAAAATAAATTATATATATTATAATATTGGCCTCTGTCTAAGGGCTTTGGATACTAATAAGTGAAGTGAGGAGGCATGTGACAGACATGTCTATACTTTGGGCATGCCCTTATCAGCCACAAGATTAAAACCACTAACAGGGGAGTTGAATAACATTGATTATATTGTTACAATGGCTCTGGTAATGGAGTGGGATATATTAGGCACCAAGTAAACAGTCAGTTCTTGAATTTCATGTTTTGGAAGCAGAAAAGAAAAGAGTGAGTTTGGCAAGGGCTAAATTGGGATGGCTAGATGTCTGGATCAGAGATTCTTAAAAAGGCAAGTCTCGTAGTGTACAGTGGTTAGCAACTACCACAATTGGTACAAGGAATGATAACTGGTAAACTAACATCAGGGTAATTGGCGCCGAAGGCTCATTGATGCACATGGGGTGAGAAGGTTAGTCCAGTTGGTCTGATTTCACAGCAGAGCTACTGTAGCTCAAATTACTGAAAAGTGTACTGATGGCCATGATAGAAAGGTGTCAGAACACACAGTGCATCACAGTTTGCTCTGTATGGGGGTGCCCAGCCGCAGACCCGTTACAGTGCCCATGATGACCCCTGTCCACTTCCATAAGCTCCTTCAATGAGGACGTCAGCGTCAGAACTGGACCATGGAGCCATGGAAGAAAGTTGCCTAGTCTGCTGAATCACTTTTTCTTTCAAATCAGGTGGATGGTCGGGCGCTTCATTTACCTGAGCAAGTGATGGCAGCAGGATGCACTATGGGAAAAAGACAGGCCGGTGGTGGCAGTGTTGTGCTCTGAGCAACGTTCTGCTTTGAAATCTTAGATCCCGATATACTTGTGGATGTTACTTTGACACATACCAATCATGTTTCCTGATGGCAATTACCTCTTTCAGCAGGATAATGCACTCTGCCACACTGCAAAAAATTTTCAGGATTGGTTTGAGGAACATGATAAAAATTTCAAGGTGTTGCCTTGGCCTCCAAATTCCCTCAGATCTCAATTGTATTGAGCATCTATGGGATGTGCTGGAACAACAAATCTGATCCATGGAGGCCCACCTTGCAACTTAAAGAACCTAATGGATCTACAGCTAATGTTGTAATGCCAGGTACCAAAGATTATGTTCAGAGGTCTTGTTGAATCAATACCTCAAGGCATCAGTGCTGTTTTGGCAGTACGAGGGGTACCTGCATGATATTAGGCAAGTTGGTTTCTTTTGTAAATACATGTTTATTGATTATTACGTTGTTTTAGATAGTATAGGCATGAAAAGTACACAGTTGGACTCATAGATCCATGATTTGAGAGAGATTCTTGTCTTCAGGCCCCAATGATCAGTTGCCATAACTTCATGAAATCCACAGGTCCACTACAACGAAGGACAAAAGTAGCACTTCCAAACATGTGTAACTGCATTTACATTTGCTATGCACATCCCAGTCTTCCTGCAACAGAAGCCATTTAAGTTACACTGGACTAATGAACTATGTATATGTTAGGTCCTGCAGGTCCCCCTCCCCCCAAGAGGCTCAGTGAGCATGTAGGGAACCATATGTAATGGGAGACCTGCAGATCTCTTAATGGGGTAAGTTGGCTGGTAGACACAAGGTCCAGGCTTGTCACTTGAGACCTCGAGGGTGAAATCCTGCAGGCTCCCATTAGAACCTTAACATCAATGGAGAGAAGAAAGGAAAAGAAGGGAATAGAGTAGGGAAATGAAGTAGGAAAGCAAGTTGCATCAGCAGTAGAAAGTGTCTTCAAATCTCTAGACCGCAGGCTGGGTGTCATCCCCGTCGGTGTGCATGTTACTGTAGCATAAGCTGGATCCCCTTGTTAGAGGTGAAAAGTAGCCAATGGGACCAAATGTCCATATATTTTCTGCATTCTATCATAGGTTCCAAATATAAGTTCCTCTATAGTGAGTAGTTCTTCCTACAACAAGTTCAGTGGAGGACTAGTTTGCTGTCTCCAAAAAAATGGTATCAATTGTTTAGCTATGTTCAGGATACGGATTGTTAGTTCGTATAGCAAGAGATAGGGGTTTTAGTGTGATGAAAGGTGGTGGAGAGTCTGAGAATTTAGTAAGCAACGTATGAACGCTAGACCAAAATGGACATATTGAGTGGGCACTCCCACCATATATGAAGGCTCTGTGGGCAGCATCAACATTTACCATTGTCTGAAGCACCTATAGATTGCAGGAATTGAGGGTTGCAGTACCACGGTGTTTGCTGTTTCTATAGGCTCTCCTGGGTTTTCCCAGAGAACATAAGTGGTGAGTTAAGTCAAAAATCTTTCTTTTTACTGGGCTTCAGTGAAGGTTTCACCAAGGAACTTTTCTCATTTCCCAGCATAGGTGGGGTGGGGCCGGTGGGTTTAATTTGAGTAAAGCATAAATGTGGGATACACCATGTTCTAAGAGGTCAGTGCGGATGCACAATGATTCCAAAGCGGACAATTCTTGAGAGACATGACCTTTTGGGGGACACTTGATATGTAGTGTTGTAATTGGCAGTACTTAAATCGTAAGAGGAAAGAAGGAAAGATCATATTTCAGTGCAAAACAGTGCCATGTATGCAAGGTGGTCCTAACAAATGGTTGACAACTTTCCAGCCCCCTCCATCTGCCCACAGGCAGCCACAGTAAGATTGAATGGGCTGTACCAACTAAAGGGGGTGTTTTTGTCCTCTTTAGCTATCCCTCTACCTGCTTCCATCCTATGTGTAAACCCTCTTTAGTTCACTATTTCAACCGCAATGGGTTACACACCAAGTAATGCTTTTTAAAGTCTGGGACCACCAGGCCCCTGCTATTTTTAAGTAGAACTAGTTGAGATAATTTTTGAAGGATTCCTCCTGCCTCTCCATATGTAGTGCAGCAAAAAAGGTCAGAGGGAGATTATTCGGGATTGTCTGAAAGACAGGAGATTCGTTTTTGCCACCTGAGTTCTCCCTATCTAAGATATAGTGGGTATGACCATTTTTCCAAGTCCTTTAAAGGAGGTCCGAATAGGTGTCAGGATGGGTGTAAAGTTTTGTGCAAACATTTCCTGATGTCTGGTGGTAAGCCAAATCCCTATATATTTATTCGTAGAGACTAACCATTGGAAGGGGGAACTCTGGTGGACTGAAAGTGCCTGCCCTTGCGGAAGAGATCATTTAGAGTAGTTAATTTTCATGTTTGACAGTTGGCCATAGGCTGTGAACACTGCCAGGAAGTTCGGTAAAGTTAATGCCAGGAAGGTCACAAAAAACAGGAGCTCATCCATGCAGGCTGCTACCTTACACTGCACCTGCCTACTTTCACCTGCCCCAAATGTCTGGGTTTTCCTTATAACCTCTGGGAATAGTTAAAGAGTAGCTCGAAGAACAACGTAGGCAGGACGAAGAACAATAATAATTCATGACTTCTTCCTGGTAGCGTAGTTTAAACAATAGGTAAGCCCCTGCTTAGGATTAGTCCTGAAGGCAACCATCATTAAGGATTTCATAGAGTTCATGTTCATTGACGCGATTTTCCAATCACTGGACTTGGTAGCTTCTGAGAAAGCAATTTTACAAAAATCTGCACATAATTCAACATCCCTGGGCAGTGATTCACAATTTGATCTACTTCACTAAGCCTAGGAATTAAAAAAATGAACTTCACACATTATAAGTTTATTACCTTCAGTCTCGACCAGCACTTGGGCCATTTGTGACAGAATTCAAGTTCCAACTTCAAGAATAAACTGTCTGTCTGAGAATAAAGGATGGTTAATGTATAGTGGTATGCACTCAGCTTATCACCAATGTTGGTCTTGTTTGCCATAAAAGTGAGCTTTGACTACTCAAGGGACCTGAAGGATAAAACCTGTTGATTATAACTTATTTTGACTTCCAGAATTTCCAATCTGTTTTAAAGTCTTTTTTTTTTATTTCCTTTGAAAGCACAGGTCCACATCAGCTTCTCTGCAATTGCCAATTCTAATTTCAGGCTCTGGGGGTTTATAGAGAAAAGAAACGGAAAATAATTGTGTGTTGGCCATTTAACTGCCATTCTAATAAAGATAAGCTCAGAAATGCTGTGCCTTTTGTGGATGGTAATCATGGGCTCAGTGTTTTATAAGCCAGAAAACCAGAATGGGGCAGAAAAACAAATCCTTGGCATTGCACAGTCCCCCGCTGGCGCAGGTGAAGCTTGCCCTGGTAGCAATAATGCCAGCAATGGAAGGGAGGGTGCACCCTTCATACCCTGTTCTTTTGTTTGCTTCTTTCTGGAAACCAATGACTCTAATTATTTCTATTACTGTCCTGGTGGCAGCTCAGACAAAGGGCAGTCTGGTTAACAGTTTCGCCTCCAGAACAGACTTGCATTGCTAGTGAATAAAAAAACTGCAACATGATACGTTGGAAATAGCTGTATTTGCTGTAACTTTATGGTTCTTATGTTTGTTTCTTCCCCCACACATTACATTTTTCTTTTTGTTATCCTAACTTTTCTTGCCTTTTTCTTCTCTTCTCACTTGCCACCCCTCTCTCCCTCTCTCTCATACTCTTTCTGTTTCTGTCTATATTATAGACATTATGTCTACTGTGCTATGCTCTACAACCCTAGATTGAGTCATCCCACTGTTACGGACTGAAGGTCGTGTCACCCATAGTTAGCTTTCATTTTACTTGAGAATGTTGGGAGTTTCACTCTATCTGTAGCAAAAAGGTTGCAGTTTTGCCTTATTAACACCCTATTTTTATGTCTCCATTATTTTCTAATTATGTATTTCCTGTCCTCTCCCATTCCTTCTCACAAAATTTGGTATTCCACTTATTTGCCGTTTTGTTAACATTACTGCTATCTGTTTTTATTTCAGGTGTAGAGGATCACGTATCAAAGACTGCATTGGAATCATAGATCGGTATGTGATGTGTGACTGTAGGATGATTGTGCTCATCCCGTGTTCCTTTTGCTGTTTGTTACTATGATGCTATACAAAATAATTCAATGAGCCTAAACATTTTCAGAGAAGTTGAGTTGACTACAGAAACAATGATTCTAGGGGAAAATGAGAAGACTACATTAGTGAGAACATTAAAGGGACACTCCAGGCACCCAGACCACTTCTGCTCATTGGAGTGGTCTGGGTGCCAACTCCCACTACCCTTAACCCTGCAAGTGTAAATATTGCAGTTTTTCATAAACTGCAATATTTACATTGCAGGGTTAACTCCACCTCTAGTGGCTGTCTATTAGACAGCCACTAGAGGTCACTTCCTGGGTTCTAGCACAGGTTTCCTGTGCTAGAGCGTCGCTGGACGTCCTCACGCTGTGTGAGGACCTCCAGCGTCGCTCAAAACCCCATAGGAAAGCATTGAAATGATTTTTCAATGCTTTCCTATGGGGAGACGTAATGCGCATGCGCGGAATTTCCTCGCATGCGCATTAGGTCTCCTCGGCCGGTGAGCGAGATTAGTCTCGCCCACCGGCCGACGTAATCACTAGGAGGAGCGTCGCGGAGGCGGAGACAGCGGCGAGGGACATCGCCGCTGTCCCAGGTAAGTGACTGAAGGGGTTTTCACCCCTTCAGTAACTGGGGATTGGTGGGTGGGAGGGAGAGGGACCCTCCAGTGCCAGAAAAACGGATCGTTTTTCTGGCACTGGAATTTCCCTTTAAATGCGAGATTCATTAGGGCAAAACACGTGCTATTTTGGGTTCAAATTGTACGTTCAGGGACATTGTGTTGGTTTCCATGGTGATTGCCCCTTAATTAGCCCTTTGTCCCAGAACAGCACCTGTTTGTGTCTTGGTAAAAATTTGTCCTAAATGTTAACTAAAGAGCATAGCTAGAGAGAAACAGTATTCACCACATTGACACCACATTTTTCTTGAGTCGAGATATTCTGGCTTGATCTTAATTTGGATGAAAATTAAAAGATGATCATATTAGATTTTCACTTTTAAGCGCTGAGATAAACAAAGGGTGAAACTTTAAAGGGTCTCAGGAGACTGGCACCACTTACCATTCAAATTGAAACGAGAGCTAGCCAGAGTATCTAATTTCAAGGGGAGCATGGTCCCAACACAATAAACTCAATATTTTGAAGTCTACCATAACCTTACAAAAACAATCCAAAAACCATAACCACTACAGCACGCTTAGAATTTGTGGTGCAAGGGGTGCAGTGACACCACTCAAATATAAGTAGATTTGATAACAATTTGATAATGGTTTGATTTCTTACCTGGGGTCTGCTGGACACCAGTCTAAGCTTCCTCTCTTATTGTAATATCTCTGTTTTGAGATAAACCTGGTGATGAGCTGATGCTCTGAGCCAATTAGCTGGCCCTGCTCTGCAAGGCATAGCTGAGGAGCATTAACAGAAGCTCATAGCAGGAGATTCTGTCTCTCCATACCAGAAGAGCAGCATTCAGCAGACTCCAGGTAAGAAGTCAAAGTCTTACTAAATTGTTTAGCTACTTAAATCAGAGTTGCTTCAGGGCACTCCTGGTACCGCAAACTCTATAGTGCTCTGTAGTGATTATGGTGCTTGACGTGTTCTATTAATCTAAGGTGTAACACCTGATCATCAAATTAAAAAAATCAATGCAAATGTAATAACAATAACATAGCTAATAATCTAAAGTAAAATGTAGTTGGAAAAGAAGCCCACGTAAATAAGATGAATGATACCATAATACAGTTCATAGCTACATATTATAATGGAATCCACAAACTGTGTGTACTCTATAAATGCACATTATTTATTTGTTTGTGGACGCCATAATTATAGTTCACATACTGTACAATTTTAGAAATTAAGATATTTCATAATGTGCCTAAATCATAAACAGATTAATAAAAAAACAGAAGTAGTCTGTTGATAACAAAAATCCATATTACCATTTATTGCTTTCCGTTGTAGAGAACTACTGTATATCTTTTGCTTGTTTTATGTTGTTTGTGTTCCGATTAGTGGATTTCTGTGGTTTATTACATACCAGGGCTTTCTCTTGCTTGCATTATTTCCTTGGCAACAGGAAATGTTCTAAGTAACTCAATAGAGTGTACTGTATTATTTGTTATATGTTCATAGTATCTTTTTTTCTTTACCCGCAGCTAGCCCTCTTATGCTTTCCAACCTGCTTGGGCAGTCATTGTTCACATTACATTATTATCAAACACAGAATATGGGAACTTTGCCCAGTTCTTAACCTGTTGATTACCAAGAGAGAAACACATTGATTCACATGATGTTAATAAAACAGGCATTAACTTTACCCTGGCAAGAATTTTGTTAAAATTACAAATTATTGTTTTAAATCTAAATTCCTATATTGTTCACATGATTTCCCATCAGGTTAGCCACCCAGAAAGAAACCCATTAAGAAGCCTATTCACATACAGAGGTATCCACATATTTTGAGCTTTTATACCAAAAGGAAACATAGTTCTCAAGTTAGAAAATAAACATGATGCAGTGGTTACATTTACTGCATCCAGTTTTGCAAGACTACAGCATTCTAAAAAGTGGATATATTAAAACTATTTCCAGATTCCTACAATTCTATAAAAATAAGTTTGAGATTATAGAACCACTTACAATGACTATGATGGCATAAAACATTGTTTCCAGAGTTTAGTGTTTCTATGTGTGGATTCCAAGAAGGGGATGTTTATTTTACATATGTTGCCTTCAATCCATGCTGTTGTTAAGCTCCATCATATAGCGAACATTTGAAGGAAGTAGTATCTTGTACACACTCTTTCTCACTTTCCATTTACTTCTGGACTCTCACACCTTAGTCTTCCCTCCTTTCTACACAGGTCCACACTGTATAGAGTCTCTTGTATACATAAATTATCCATCTGTAGTCCTCTTGAGTCTTAAGAATTGTAAACATTCTAAATGTCTTGCATTGTGTCTTGCTAATCACTGACCCACACAATAAAAATGTTTTTGTTAAAATAAAGAAAGAAAGAAAGAAAGAAAAGGAGGCAGTATATAATGGTCATCTTTTTACACACAGTCTAAACTTTGGGAAATGTAGTCCAATCACCACTGAAGGTCCAGTGTGGGACAGTGTCCAATTTTAGATCTCCAGCAGGGATTGGACTCCAGTGACCCATCTCTCTTTAGAGCAGGGGTAGGGAACCTTCGGCCCTCCAGATGTTTTAAACTATATTTCCCTTGATGCTTTGCCAGCATAATGGCTGTCAGAGCAGTATGGGAGATGTAGTCCAAAACATCTGGAGGGCCGAAGGTTCCCCACCCCTGCTTTAGAGCATCCAGGTTTTTTTGTTTTTTTATAGATGCATATGTTACATAAGTATACTTTAGTTTGCAATTGTGAATTAACCCCATTAAGGACACATGAGATGTGTGATATGTCATGGTTCCATTTTATTCCAGAAGTTTGGCCCTTAAGGGGTTAAAACTTGCCTAATTATTGTCTGATGCATTACTGGTGTACCATACTATGGTCAGCTGTCATCGGAGTATTGTCTTACTCTCAAGAAAGTGCCCCAACAAATTGCTAGCTATAGCTGATGATATTATGATGGGAACACTGTTTCAGCATTCAGTCAGTTTAAAGTAAATCACAGGTACAGGTTCTGATTCTTTTTTGTTTTTCACAATGGAGCTCTATTTATTGAAGGGAATCTGTAGTATTGAGTATTCACTACCTGGACCAATTCAAACTCTCTAAAGATGATATTTGACCTTAGAGGTTTTATTGCATTCTTATTGTGTAAAGGGACACTGCTTCATGTCAGTGAACTAGTTATAGTGCATTGAGTCCACGTGGCCATACCTCTAGTAGGGGCTGGGCTGTGGTTTGCCAGAAGCCCTCATTCAGTAGTAAGCCAAGCATCCGAACTGTTCCAATTTTAGAGGAACAGACTGTATTTTAGGGACTTTTCCCACCGCCCTGAGTTTGTTCCCTTGTGTCCAGTTTTTGAGGACTCCGGGGAACTGTCTTCAGAAAGCATGGAGTGAGCACTTTATTAGACATTAGACATGCTCCAAGTACACTCAGGGCACCAGGACCATGCATAGAGCACTGTAACAGCAAACCATGCATTGTCTGCATGGTTTGCACTTAGTGGGCCAGCCTGCGTGATTGGCAGTGCATTCATACCTGGCTGACCTGCTTATTGTTTGGTTGGACCTGCCACCTTTTGTGTCACTGGCCCACCTTTTACCCTGCCTACTGAACTTCCTCTTTTTGGGATGCCGTTGTTAGAGGTAACGTTAGATTGCTAAAAATGGTTTAACATAGGATGGAGGAACAATGAGATGGAATGGTTATAGTGCCTATAGGGCCACTTCAACACAAGTAATTTTATTTTTTATAAAGGAGCCTTGATTGAAAATAAATAAATAATTAGCACCAGTTTTTATAGCATGTGATGCCAATTAGAAATGGGATAGTGAAAAAAAACAAAAACAGAATTAAATACTTCAATCATAAATTACACATTTGTGTTAAATTATAGTATTTGTATGCTTCTGATCTGACTACTGGATATTAGGTGTTAGAGGGCCAAACTAACTTTCAATTAAAGTGCCAGCCCCCGATTGACTCATGGCATAGGCAGGTGAAAGTAGGTAAAAGCATGTAATGTAAAAACTATAAGATCAGTCTTCGGGTGAATAATAGAAGTTCAATTTGGCAGATTTCTACAGCAGCAGGAACCTGATTGAAGGTAACTCCCTCATTAGTTTAATATACAAATATAAAGCATGTATTTTCCAAATTCAGCCCCTGATCTGAGATCTTTCTGAAGTCTACAATGGACAAGGAACAAGGAAATCGGAGTCTCCCCGGAGAATGATGTTGAATTCATGGAGTCCTTTCAGCACTGAGTGCATGAGCTGAATACACAAGCATTGTACTACAGTTATATTCACCTCTCTCCCTAATTTAATACAAGGTTAGCTCCCGAAACATCTGGCTTAGTAAATAAACCAGATTCAGTTCACAGATAACAAAGGCAAATAGCTAAAAAAAATATATATATATATATATATATTCAGGCCAAATCGTCAAGCTGGATTTTGTGCATTTTGAGAATGTGCATCTTAATCTTGGCCATGCTCATTCATATGTATATCCCTCTCATTTTATTACTAGTTGAGAGATCAGAAGAGCAGCTAAAACCATGGATCGTCATGGTTAACTCTTCAGTATTTCATTGTTGAGCTCTGTACATGACTTTGACTCCTTTTGGTGAATAGGTACTTTTTTAGACAAAAAGTAATATATTGATAATGAATAAATGTACATATTCATCAAAAGAAAGACAGTTACGTTCACGCAGCCACAAATTGGCTTCGATACAGTTTATAAGAAGGTGACTTTAGTCACAAATCAATTTTACGTTCACTAGTATATTTAGGAAGTATATCAAATTATGTTTAGTAAACCTTCCGTCTGATTGAACATCATCAAAAATGTAATTTATATATATATATTGCACAACCTCGATGGGCTCATATAGAGGTTTCATATATTTTTCTTACATTTTGAATATTTCTATCACACCCACCATTTTGATCTATATGTTTTTTTTTAACTAATGTATTTTATTGTCTTTGATTTTTTTTTTTCCACTTTCACTCAGTCATAATTCAAAAGGCCTACACTGAACTCTTTAGAACACAATCTGAAAAGTCAGGATTAGTCACTCTGCCACTGAACTAGTTCAGGGATGTTACTGCAGAATGCTGTAATTAGGCTTCCCATGCAAACGGAGTTACACACAATGAATTAGAGTCCTTTATTTCACAGACCTCATTTAACTCATGAAGCTTTAATTAACTGAGAGCATGTCCCACCCCCTGCTGTGAGCCATATACTTTTAGCGCCGCGTAAACATTAACTGAAATTACAGATCCCCTAGAAGACATTCTGCTAAATGAGTGTGTTTCCTTGCTCACACAAGAAATGTTTAACTCTTGCAGACGGTAGACATTAAAATGCTGATTATTTAGATTATTTAGTGCTATCCTCAGCAAAATGGACTTTCTGATAACTATAAGACTCTCTCTTGACGCCATACTGTGTCTTTTGCATGAAGAATCAAGACCCCTTTTGGTAGATACCTTTGATTCTACAGCTGATTGTGAGTTTTTCAGGTCAAGTTTAAGTCATTCTTGAAGTATCCCACAAAACCTGATCATCAAAGATGCTTCTTCTTACCACCTTTTTGTAACATTAAATGTATTAAAATGAACTTGGCTCATGAATGTTTAAAAAAAATGGAGGTTTTAAATGTCAAAATAATGGCAGTCATCCCAAACACTTTTTCAACATCTTTCAACAGCCGAGCCCTGACTTACGGTTTAAATTTGTGCAAATGTTGTATCTATAGTAGTAAAATAGTGTAAAATATATCGTAAAGAGCATAGTACTTGCAAAATGCTTAATTGGTGGTGGTACATGAGCGGAGACTGGCTAAGTAGCCACTCAGCCGAAATCATCTAGCATTATAATTTGTATTTGAGTGAGGAGCAATGTATATATATGTAAACTATATTAAACTAATATAGGGGGGCGTGACCGGCAGCCGAGCTTAATGGACGCACACTAACCTTCCTGCTCGAGACTCAATTGTAATCCACTGCAATCGGAGAACTTACCACAAAATGGGTAACCCAAAAAAAAACCTTAATGCTCAGGGACACCCAGGGAAGACCCCAAACGCGAAATCGGGCTCCCTAACCAAATATTTTTAAGAAAATCTTGATCGCTCGACGGAGGCCGCGGCCGCGACCTCGAGTATTTCGGAGACGGAATGCCAATCGGATCCACAACCACACAGTCCCAGTAATTCAGACAGCTCTCAACAAGCTGACAATCAGGACGAAATCGATTTGAAACAAGTGGTGAAAAACTTACCCTCTAAGGCCGATATCCAACTTATGATTAATAATATGGAACGGTTGTTTCATTCCAAGATGGAGGTGATGGGCACTGACGTCCAACAATTAAACTTAAGAGTGACGGACCTAGAAGAAGAAAAGGATTTATTACAAGCGCAAATCACAAATATAGCGACAACATTAAATTCACAAATCCTGAATTGGTCATCTACACAACGCCATATTGACGACCTCGACAATAGGAGTCGTAGGAATAACCTCAGAATTAGAGGTATTCCCGAATCACAAGGAGAAAACATTTCGGAACTCCTCATGGAATTATTCAACTTAATACTGGGTGAGTCAGCTGAAAATCCTATACTCCTAGACAGGGCCCATAGATCTCTCCGTCCTAGAAACTTGTCACAGGAAGCCCCAAGAGACATTATCTGCAGGCTACATTACTTCAATGTTAAAGATGGCATTATAAAGGCCCTAAGAGATACAAATCAACCTCTATTATTACATGGAAACCCAATCCAAATTTATCCCGATTTATCATGGTATACTCTCCAAGCAAGGAGAGCACTTAAACCTGTCACCAAACTACTACAAAAAAGAAACATAAGATATCGCTGGGGTTTCCCTTTTGCATTGATTGTTTCGTCAAAAGGCATTACCTATTCTATCTCGACCTATATGGATGTATTACCTTTCCTACAGGCATTGGATCTTCCGAACACCACGGTTTTGGACTGGACAAATCCTCCATCTAATCAAGATTCACTAATACCGCAAACTCAAAGACATAAATGGTCCACGCCGGCGAGGAAAAGACGCACAGATAGGAGATTCCAGTCTCCTAACCAGAGATCAAGTAAACCTCAAGCCGAAGGCACTCCACTAAGACAAAGTCTTCAGGATACTCGTCCAACCTAATTGATCAACTCATTTACCCGAAAATCCAATGCTCCTGTGATCGGATGGGATCTATCAACAAACAACACTCTCCAAAGACATTCCACAGTTGGACTTTCACTTTTAAATATCACTGTTATGTTGCACTGAGGCTCCAAATATTTCACTGATCAGGTCGTATATTTATATAACTACTGTTTTTTTTTTTATGCTTATAGAAAATGTTCAGACATCAGTAGTTTTAAATTCTCAGACCAATCATACCTTAGGGAATAATTCTCTATGTCAGATATCCACAATTTGGGAGTTTTCTGACTGTCTGTTAGAATTTACCACATATGGTCTTTAGTACAAAGTATTTATAACGTTTTTTATAGTCCGTAGACTTTTACCCATATGTGGATAATGCCCACAAAAACAGTAACTAACAAATCCCTCTATCAGATAGAGAGCTCTGTACTCTCACCTATTTACTATGTCTAAGAAAGGCCTAACTGTCAACATGTGGGAACATGTATTATAATCTCTTTGAAACCTAAGGGTATTGATATTGATAGAATAACTTGATAGAAAGGTACTTTTGCTGGATTTACCCAGATTTATCGCCTATAGCTTTAACCCCTTAAGGACCAAACTTCTGGAATAAAATGGAATCATGACGTGTCACACACGTCATGTGTCCTTAAGGGGTTAAAAAAAAAAAAAATAAAAAAAAAAAATTAATCATTAGTCTTTCTGATCTAATATAATTTCCAGTTCTCTATACCTTGATACAACAATTGGAGATGTACAGATAACTTAAAGGATCTCACCTGATCACTGGAGAAAACATAACTATTACCACTTCTCCAATACGATATTTTACTTTTTGGGATTGCAACTTTAGTCTTTAGCCCAAACATGAGTTCACGACCCTAACAACTTAAGGTTCTTTCTCTTGCGTCAAGATAGAACCAAATTTCCCCGAGGGGAAAATTCCTGAAATCCTATTTATCTTATTTTCTTCCTCTTTCATTCCTTCCTTCCGTTTCCCCTATCTTTCTACCCCCCCTGTCTTCCTCTCCAACCTATCACTAATCCCTCTGCCTAAATCTGAACACTCAGATTTTCGACAGCCATATGTTGTGAGCAAACCAACATTTCTGAGAGTTCAATACAGAGAAAAAACCTCCATCAGTTGCAGAGGCCCTCTATTTACCTAATAATTGTTAAAAGTATCGCACAGCTAACAAAAGCTGTTTAATTGTACTATCTTTAATTTGGTTAATTGGTTAAACTTTAATTTATAACTGTGTTTTATGACCACTGTTTTTTGAATTATTCTGTTAAAAGTAATTACAGGTACTGGAAGACCAAGCACCATACACAATTTTATTCAATCATACTCATCTCTACAATAAGGTCATCTTGAAACTACCACAAATTACCTGACTCTTCTCAGTCACTAATAAATACGTTCAATAAAGAGAGGAGGGTTCCCATAAATCCCCCTTGATTATTTTAGTCTCCCCTCCCCTGGATAGGGACCTCCATATCTTTCACACTGATTTTCTTCTACACCATAAGAAGTAACTCTAGTAGCAATTTAGTTACAATACTTTAACATAGGTGAACATGACGGATATCCATATCCTCACACAAAATGCAAGGGGCTTAAATTCTCCGGAAAGAAGGTCTATTGCCCTGGCAGACTTCAAAAGACATAAGGCCCATATAATATATATACAAGAAACCCACTTTAGGAAAAATGCCGCACCTAAACTCCGTAATAAAGAATACCCAACAGGTTACTTTAGTCATTTTTCAGAAGCGAAGTCTAGAGGAGTGGCAATCCTTATAGGTCAACAGGTACAATTTACTTTCCAAGAACAATTAGTGGATGACTCAGGGAGATATGTATTTGTTAAGGGGAAAATCAATAATACTCAAGTCACCCTTGCTAACATTTATTTGCCAAACAAAAAACAAAATCTTACTCTACAAAAAATTCTATGCAAACTCTCAAATTTCTGGGAAGGGATCCTTATAATGGGGGGAGACATGAACATTGCAATGGATGAATCACTAGACACTACCTCTAGTTCCAGGGATTACCAATCCCATTCAAGATCCCTCATCAAGAAACCACTGTATGAAGCCCAACTCTTTGACAGTTGGAGGTCGATCCATCCTACCAAGAAAGACTACTCATTTTACTCCCCATCGGCAGGCACCTACTCGCGAATCGACGCGATTTTTCTGCAACATAGATATCTTCCATTTATCAAACAAGCTAGGTATGGCCCAATCACTTGGTCTGATCATGCCCCTATGCTATTAACCGTGTCTCTACCAACAACCAACAACATCCGCCACAATCTCACAATGGAAATTAAACGATCTAATTCTCAATGATAAAACAACCCTGAACAAAATTAGAGAAACAGCATCCAACTACTTTTTAGAAAACACAAACCCTGATGTTACTCCTATCATGACATGGGAAGCCCACAAAGCAGTGTTACGTGGAGAACTGATAAAATCGGCAGCAATACTGAAGAAAAACAGAGAAAAACAAATAGAACAACTCATCAGAGATATCACTAAACTAGAAAGCAAACATAAAAACACCCTCTCTATTGATGAATACAAATTACTATCAAGCAAAAGAACCGAACTAACATCCATCTTACATCTCCATGCCAAGAAAAAACTATCATTAACGAAAAACACCTACTACTCCCAAAGTGGTAAAGCAGGCAAAATTCTTGCGAAATCTCTACAACCTGAGAGACAATCCTCCTTCATTTCTGAAATCAAGAAAAATTATGGGACTTTGACAAGCCATATGCCAGACATACTATCCACTTTCCACGAATTCTATACTCAACTCTACAATCTAACAAACACTAAGCCGACAGCGGAAGAAATAACAAAATTTCTTGAACCCAGGATCAAAAGAACCATCCCTACCAACGAAATCATGTTTTTGGATAGTCCAATAACAATAGAAGAATTCACAAACACGGTCAAATCACTTCCCCTAGGCAAGAGTCCAGGCCCCGATGGTTTTACCGGGAAATACTATAAAGAAATGTCCTCCATACTAGCACAACCGTTTGTTCAAGCTTACAACATGAATCAACTCTCCTCACATATCCCAGGCTCTGCACTTGAAGCAATCATCTCCATCATCCCTAAACCGGGAAAAGACACAATGTTGTGCGGAAACTACAGACCTATTTCACTTATCAATATAGATCTGAAAATACTGACCAAGATCATGGCCAACAGACTCAAACCATTCTTGCCTTCATTACTTCAATTAGACCAGGCAGGTTTCGTACCAGGTAGAGAATAACACAACAAAAATTTTAAACATAGTCCACTGGGCCCAATTCCATAAAACTAAAAGTGCCTTATTAGCCATCGACGCCGAAAAGGCCTTTGACAGAGTCAATTGGTCGTTACTGAAACAAGTCTTGAAATTCTTGAATCTCGGACCTAGGTGGATGGAATGGATAAACACAATATACTCAAAACCTACCGCGAAACTAAGAATCAATGGTCAACTATCCAACCCTGTAGTTATATCAAATGGCACAAGACAAGGATGTCCCCTTTCGCCACTCTTGTTCATATTAATATTAGAACCTTTCCTTCAAGGCATCCGAGACAATACTCTGATCAAGGGAATACAAATCAAAAACAAGAACTATAAAGTCACAGCCTTTGCAGACGATTTGCTCTTCACCATCTCTGACCCACACAAATCTATACCCTACATCATCAAAGAAATGCAACTTTACGGAAAAATTTCATTTTTCCAAGCCAACCTCAATAAGTGTGATTTAATGCCAATATTTCTAACAGAAACACTAAATAATATGATTAAATCGAAATTTGCATTTCAATGGACAACTTCATCAATTAAATATCTGGGAATACGTATTCCAAAAAGATTACAATCTAACTACTCAATCAACTTCCCACCTCTACTAGACTCCATTGCCAAAGATCTTTCTAGATGGAACAAACCTTGTTTTAGTATGCTGTGCCGAGTAAACATTATCAAAATGAATATTCTACCCCGCATTCTTTATCTAATACAGACAATTCCACTAAAAATCCCGTCTAAATTCTTCTCGGTTATCAAAGCCCTATTTGTGAAATTTGTGTGGGCTCACAGACCGCCTCGTCTAGCTTACCAAACCCTAATTAGAAAACGAGACCAAGGCGGCTTAAACCTCCCGGACATATTCAACTACTATAGAGAGACTCATTTACAAAGGATTTTTGAATGGACGAAAACTCCCAATACACTCCAATGGGTTGAAATTGAAAACAGCGCTTCGGAAGTACCACTTCATACACTTCCATGGATCCAATTAAATAACCAACTCATGGGAATTCTCAACAAACATCCAACAATCTCACCCTCATTACACATATGGATTAAACTTAGGTTGCAAACGAAAATTGCGCCTTATCCTTCACCTATTTACCCTCTAACTCACAACCCCCTTTTATATGAAGGCACTTCAGGGAAAAAATTAGGTCTTCAGTCTAAAGGCCCCTTCCTGAAACGTTGTGACGTTACACGAGATAACAAATTAATTACCTTGCGAGAGCTCACGGGCTCGGACAAACAGTCAGGAAACCAACTTTTTTTTCTACGACCAGATGAAACATTTTATCAACACAAGATCACTCCTACCGTTGGGTAATAGATCTCTCACTGAATTTGAGATCCTATGTACCAAACACCCTCCAAATATTAGAACACTATCAACTATGAACTCCATACTTAGGGAAATGCAGCCTCAAAAACCCCCTGCCTTCACGCAGAAATGGTCGGAGGAATTACAAATCACCGTAACCAACAGGCAATGGAAAAAGGCCTTCACACTTATCCACAAATCCTCCATATCGACACACGCACAAGAATGCAATTACAAAAGGCTTTCTCACTGGCACAACACTCCGGACAAACTTCACAAATTCTATAGCAACTCTGAGAATCTCTGTTGGAGATGTGATACGTTCGATGCACATCATGCCCACATCTGGTGGCAATGCCCAATAATAGATAAATTCTGGAAAAGAATACATATAATCATCCAACTGATATTCCAAAAATCATTTGCATGCATCCCAGAGCACTATATCTTCCTCCTACCGCCACAAGAACTTACAAAGTCGGACCATACATTGTTCTGTCACCTAGCAATGGCAGCACTTCAACTCATCCCTAAATATTGGAAACAGACTCCAGCCCCCTCGATTCGAGAGTGGGTGATGAGAGTAGAGGAGATAAAACTGATGGAAGAAATCACAGCCGCTAAGTCAGGGAGACTTCCTAAATTTCGAGATATTTGGTATCCTTGGAATACATATAACAGCCCTAAGAATACCTAGCCAAATCAAAGTCGAAAGACCTTTTCTTCTCTCTCCACCCACCTAGTTTTCCCCACTCTTCCTCCCTTTTAATTTTTAAAACAATTAAATATATTAGAAACATATAAACACAAATTAATAATTTAATTATATACAAGAAAAACCCACTAACCTAGCCATAACACACATAAAATAAACTAACACTTACTTAAGTTACCTAGGGGGAGAAAGATTACCCTTAACTAATTCTAGGTTTCGACATATAAAATCACATTTATAAAGACTTATCTGACACTTGAGTACACTCATTTCTCTCAACACATATACACCCCCTCTCAACCATACTCTACTCACCCAACGAACTCCCCAAACTGTACTTGGTCTTCCATTCCACATCTTCCTACCTAAGAACAAAACGAAAATATACAAGAATGTAATACAAATGAATATTCGCATAACTATTATAGTATAACTAACCTTTTTATTACCTTCTTTCAAACACACCTAACTTGACTTTATCTAGCGACTATTTAGAAAGTTTTTATAGTCATCCAAATCTTGTCAACAGTCTTTACTATGATCACAATTCATATTCTTATGTTATTACCAATTATATCAATATTGATTATGATATTCTGTTAACCTGTAGCACTAACCAATTGTCAACTTGTTACTCGCTTAAATTTGATGTACTTCTTATATTGTACTGTATATATACTTTCAAAATAATAAAAAGTATAAATATATATTAAACTAATATATACATATTGCACTATTATTTTTTGTATTTTCTCTCCTCATATATGAATTTTACTTTTTATAGAAAAATAATGTTGATTATTATAAACAGTAACACTTTTTTGGTTTGAACATTGTTTGAAACTTGAAAAGATGTGCAATCTGTATGGTGAGCGAACCTCCTATTGTTTGGTGTATTTTTAATAAAAGATATACATGGAAAGTAATAATATCACGTGAATGTGGTCTATACTGCCAGTCCCACCAGCCACCATGACCATATACAGACAGTAGAAACAGAAGCATTCTTATTAAACAAACCCAACATTGGGAAAAGCTACTGGAAATATTTTTTACCCAGCCACCTTCCTACTGGCTCTGAAATGCTAAAATGATTGTAATCTTACAGATTGCACATCAGCATAAACACTTTCTGGAAACGAGTTGGCGTCTAGATTAAAATTAGTATATGCAGCAGCTGATTGAGAATGCCAACCCATCCTATCCTCTTACTGACGTGCTTCATTCTCTCCAAACTAGAGGCAAAGCAGAAAAATAAATAGAGGTCTTTTGCCACATTCTTGTATTCTAACATGCAAAATGAACATTTCTATTCTAGAGATTCCAGTTAAGTGCATGCTTCCATTTGTACAGTGACTTTAAAGCAGCATATAACAATTAACAAAACATGTATAAAATGAAAATTGATAATGAAAAACAAAATCAATTAATCCCAGTCTTAAAACATATGGCACAGGATGGCAGGGCCTGACCGCTGAGCATACTCTAATTAGAGCAGCTCCTGCTCACAGAGGCAAAAACAGCTGTGTAACTGTTTGAAAACAGCCTTTCCTGGACAAATATGCAGACCTTCCAGTGAGATTCCGTACTATGTAGCCTACAGGCATAGCTGGCGTGGGAGAGACGGCTGCTCTCCCTCCGCCACACAGTACTGGAATTCCAACTAAGAGGCCTTTGCCCCCACCTCCCCCCCTTGGACCAGCAGAGGTTATCCCGGTACCAGGAGGCCGTTTCCATGCTCCAGAGCAACAACCTAAATGGAGACACATTACGCCAAAAATGGCGGAGACCCCACACAGGCCTTCTACAAAAGCGCAGCCATCTACTACTCTCCAAAGGCTGGATGCCATCTTTGCAGCTTTCTGGCTCCGTATAGAGGAGAGACTGAGAGGCTCTCCCCTGCCCACATAATATTCCTTACCTGCTGATGACTGAGAGGAAATCCCTGCCAGACAGACGACCATCAGAGCTCCAAGTGGGATGGGAATGGGACACACCACAGCAGCTCCCTATACTAAAGGCTGAAGATCCCACAGACACACAAGAAGTTCCTGTATCCGGGCTAAATGTGGCTACCAATCACTCTCAAGTCAGGGACTACCCACTGTTCTGCACTCACCACCCACTTATCTTGTGCCTGAAGACGAGTCAAAGTGTCATGGCAGGTTCCCAGGTGCATCCACCCTACCTACAATATTGGACTCTGCCCGGATCCTGGCCTTGCTGGTCTTTCACGCGCAGTTCCAGCAACTCTGCAGATCAGGCATTGGCTGATGTCAGGCTATTCAGGGGGCTATGGCCAAGATATTTGTATCAAGCATTGGCATTACTTCTTGAATATTCTGCTTGTTAATTCTTATATATACTACTATTCTCGACTCACTATACTCTTATGCTTGTCTATTTCCTGACATATCCTATCTCCACATGTTTATTATAAAAAATTCTACATGCCCAGATATTATCTATTTTGATAAACCTTTATGTACTGTTGTGGCACTTTAAGCATGCTTGTACATCTCTTGCATATAAAAAATAAAGAATAAAAAAAAAAATATGGCACAATATTGCATAAAAAATAATTTGTGAATGTAAAACCCAACATGCTAAAATATACTATTATAATTGTTAATAACTCGTTTTCATGTCTGAATCTCTAAAATTATACATTGGATTGAAGGATGACTTTCAAATACAACAAAATAATGTAAATATTATTTATTATTCATAAGCTACTGGCTATTAAAAGCATTTGTCTTTTTGATTTGGAAATTTGTAAGAATTTAAGAAACCATCAGCGTCCTCTATTTTTTCTTTCTATGCTTTGTTCTTGAGAAACTTCATGGAGATCAAAGCCCTTCAAGTGGAATATAGACATGGGAAGCGAAAGAAGCCCATTTCATTATTTCAATAGGATCACTTTACATACCATAACCACTACAGCCCACTGTAGTGGTTATGGTGCCAAGAGTACCCTGGCACCTTCCCAGAGTAAGTAGTCAACTGTTTTAGTATGGTTTGACAACCTGGATGCCTGCTTCACATAAGTTCTTCAGTAGCAGAAGCCAGATGTCCCCACAGAGCTGAACAGGTCCATGTAGGGCACTGTCATTGACCATTTGTTGCCAGCTAGTGCAGTCCTGTATCAGTTTGTGCTTAGATCAGGGGAAACATCTGTTTTTTCCTGCACAAAACCAGATGTGCGTAGGGCAGCAAGAGGACCAAGGTAGGTTCTCAAACCATAATAAAAAGGTTTGACAAATTGTTCTGGGAAGGCACCAGGCACTCTCTGCACTATAACCACTACACCGTGATGTCGTGGTTATGGTGAGAGGTTTGTTTTTCTTTAACTAGGACATACCCAAGCATGTTATTCTTTACTCTGAACCCATTCATTGCCAATGTTTTTTATTTTCAACTGACTGCCTTGGAACATCTGGATATAAGCCACCCTTTAATAAGTGAGAGCTAGAACCAAGTGTTTTTAGCCAAATATCTAATTCACACAAAGTCTATCTGTTCAGACAGCACATTGCTTAAGGGCATATGTCCATGAAATCCGGATCAGTTTCCTGAACATACTGAAACATGATTTTTCAATGTCTGATACACTGCACAGTAATTACATTTCATTTTTCCTCAAATCACAGATAACGAGACAACAACAGATAAGGGTACTGATTCAAGGTCAAATGGTTAAACATTTTGCCTTAGCTCAAAAAACACTGGTCTCGATTTGCAATAAAACTGCCGTAACAGCAGTTTACCTCTTGAACGGCAAATCCAGCTCTAATCCTTAGAGTTTCAGAACCCTTATACGCAAGCTATATGCCGCATACAATAAGCCAAAATGAATACAAATATTTTTTTTTTTCCGGTGGAGAAACTGTTTAAACCTGCTTATCTCTGTACAAGGCCCTAAATCTGGACTTTTTGGGTAATAAAGACATTTAAATTTTAGGCCAAAGTAACTAAGCTGGAAAAGAATGCTGAGTAAGAAAGTTATTGTTATTCGGAATTCCTTTAAAGAGTTTTTTGGCTTGTTACCCAAAAATGATTTATCTGTGAAAGTGTTTTTCTCAGCTAGCTGTATTGATTGACATTATCCCAGCAGAGATTTAGAATATTGCTAATTTACATGGAATAGAAAAAATAATAATACTTTTTTCTCTGAGAGTAGAAGTGCTGAGTTTTATTAGATATAATATTTATTACAATCCAACTAACTACACTGTAGTCACCAAACAAAAATAAATAAAGAAAACCCAGTGTCTACTTTAAAAATTCAACCCTCGGTGTCATTCGGTAACATGTGTCTGGTATTATCAACCCTGAATAAGTACTATATTTACAACAGAAAACAAATAATTGGCAGGTAGTATGATTGCAGCTCATGTTACCCATGTTTATGTCTGCAGCCTACAATTTTTAGATGATTACTGGGCTGGTGAGGTTTAAAGAAATCAGGCTAAGCTTCCATGATATCCAATATATATTTCTTCTGGTCAAATAAATGTTTTTGTAATGCTCTGCGTTAGTGTGATAGATGTGGATCTACGGACCTTCCGGTAATCTTGGAATAGAACGTATATACCTCTTTTGATTTGCAACCAAACAGCTGTAAAGTCACAGGTTGTTCACCCGTTCTTCATGGAATATTTTGGGACATTGAAGCTCTAAAAAACCTGCATGCAAATTGTCACATTCTATTTATTATTCCTCTCCATAGTTCTCTTTAATTGTTCATACTTTTTCATCCAACCAAAAAAATGCATAAACTTCAGTCCTATATATTAACATTACCCAAAGTACAGCATCTGAAAGGTTAATACCTGTTAATTAGTGTCTTAATTTCTACACACATTTACCACCTGTTCAATGGAGATAAATGGATTTTGTGCCTTTTCAACAAATTGTTGTTCTAAATTTGTGCTGTGGCAATTATCAAAAATTACTGCATTAAGAGGAATTTCAACGGTGGCTGAAGCTTCCAGGCTCAGCAAATCACCCCATCAGACTAAATGACTTCTCTTTTATGAGATTGTTGCTAAGATGCAAAATGTTATCCAAATTATTTAGCTCGTTGTAGTTTTCTGTTTGGCATGTTTGTGTTGTGCTGTGAACTGTTCAACCTTGCTCTGCAAGACCTCCAGAGGCCATTTTCATCAGTCTAACTTAGTAGTTCATGGAAAGTGAAACATGTGAGCTAAATAATAAAGATATGCTGAATTTTAAGGCATGACAGGAGACTTCATATTTTGCTATACATTCTTCCTGCAAAAATCCAACACCAGCAAAAACACAAAACAAAACAACCAATGAGAAACAACAAAGAGACTACAAAAGGCAGGTCCCTTGTGCACACTTCTTTCTTTGTTACTTAGCATCCACGTCAGAGTATTGTGTTCCCTGTCTATTACCTCCATTACTTTACTTTGTCTCTACTGTGGGTTGGTTACCTGTTGAGTCTGCCTGTTTTTTCTGGTCTGCCATGACACCCTCAAGGGATTATTTTTTTCTGGTGCTGCCTTTTTGGGTCCTCCTACATTTAATGGCCCAGGTGTGTTCTTGCATGGTCTACAGCTTCTGGGCCTTGCTAATTGGCATTGAGTGTGCCACCATCTTTGTGCTCTTCTGAGTTGTTTGAATATTGTGACAGCCATCGTGGTTCAAGTGCAAGATTTCAGTGGCCATTTTGCAAATACTTCAGTAGTCTTGCGCAGTACTCTTCGTTCTGAGTTTGGTGGGGTTCCATTTGGATTTACAAACTGCAGCTGCCTCTGAAACTTTTCCATTTTGTTTGTGCCTATTTTTATTCCTGGTTTGCATACTGTATGCGGTGCAGGTGACTTATTTTACGGGCTAAGTCAAGTGCCCTTTGCAACCATATTTTGCTGCTTTATCCCTTGGCCTTTTCTGTTGCTTGTGTGCACCCAGGCCTACTTTGGTGAGCCCTGCTCTATTTTGTTAAATGAACAGTATAGTGTTAATACAAACAGGGCCGCCATCAGGGGGTGACAACCATGACGGTTGTCACTGGGGGCAGTTGCACCAGTGCCCACATGCTGATAGGGCCCACCAGGTGGCCCAAGCATTTAGGGCCACCCGATGGGCCCTATATCTTCAGAAGCCCGGTCAGCACTGTGGCGAGAGAGACAGGCCACGAGGACGGAAGAACCACGCCGACTCCCATCAGCCCCAGCCACCCTCATTTAAAAAAAAAAAAAAGGTAAGAAAAATTAGCTATGTGTGTGTATGTCAGTATGTATTTATATACCTGTATATATGTGTATGTCAGTGTGTGTATGTATGTGTGTCAGTATGTGTATGTATATGTATGTCTTTCTGTGTGTATGTATGTATGTATGTCTGTCTGTGTGTATGAATGTATCTGTATGTATGTATGTATGTCAGTATGTATGTATCTATATGTGTGTGTATGTATGTCAGTATGTATGTATGTCAGTATGTGTATGTATGTGTATGTATGTTTGTCAGTATGTACGCATGTGTATGTATGTATCTATCTGTATGTATGTTTATATGTATGTATCTGTATATATGTCAGTATGTATGTATCTGTATATATGTCAGTATGTATGTATCTGTATGTATGTGTATGTATTTCAATATGTTTGTATGTCTGTCAGTATGTGTATGTAAATCTCTGTCTGTATGTCAGTATGTATGTATGTATGTATGTATGTGTGTGTCTGTATGTATGTTAGTATGTGTCTGTGTCACTATGTATGTCTATAATTGATCAACATAGTGTTCTTTGTTTTTGTAAGTAAATTGCTATAATCTGTATGATAATGAACAATAATCAGTTAAATGTGATTTATGTAAAAAAATGACAAGAGCTGAAGTAAAGTAATGAGGGGGAGCAATGCCTACTCCTCACAGCCCCAAGCATGCATACTGTGACTCTAATAACACTCTATTAGCAAAATCATACCTTCAGAAAAAGAACCTTCATCATGTCAACATTCTGATTATATTGAACATATGTTTCATTGTATTTAGTCATAAAGTGATTTCGTTTTTCAATGCATCCCATTACCTACAGTATTCCAACCAAAGAATACAACTTCTCTGTAATTTATTGTCATTCTATGATTTAGGTATTACTCATTATTATATAATATATAAATTACTATATGATAAAACAACTTGCTGAGGCTGTATGCTTGGTAGAGCTCCCCCTGCAGGACAAAGTGTGCAGTGCCAGTCCCTTTGTTATCCATTCACCAACTCCTAGACCTATACAGATATTAGCTGTTCTATTCAAAATGTAAACAGATGTTTCAATAACACATTGTTATAGTCCCAGGTGCTAACACACATTTTATTTGGGCATGTTTTGCTGTATGGAACTGGGAATATCCATGACACTCCAGAATGCTCCAAAAATGCTCCAGAACTGCTGAACGCTGCTGGAGAAAGTCTCACTTTGCATCTGACTTTGTCCACTATAAATTTATGCTGCGCTCCTACAGCATGGCTCTTTCCTCTGCAAAAGTAAACTACTTAAAAACCCTCATAAGCACACTGTCCCATCAACCCAAACACCTGTTTCACACTTTTGATGCTCTTCTTCGCCCTGTGACTCCCCCTCCTTCCACCACCTTGTCCGCCACAAACTTTGCATCTCATTTCACTGACAATCAGGAAAGAGATCTCTAATCTCTCTCCTACCCCTATCATTACATCACCCAACCCCACTCCCCCTGCCATCCTATGCACATTTGCACCTGCTACAGCACAAGAGGTTTTTGCTCTGCTCCTGTCCTCCTGCCCCACCACCTGCTCCCTCGATCCTATTCCCTCACATCTCATCCGCTCTTTGTCTCCCTCTCTTGCTCTTCCTCTGGCTAGCATTTTCAATATCTCCCTTTCCTCTGGCACATTTCCCTCACCCTTCAAACATGCAACTGTAACCCCGATTCTGAAAAAGCCCAACCTTGATCCCAACTCCCCATCCAACTACCGCCCTATCTCGCTACTGCCATTTGCCTCCAAGATCCTCGAGAGAGTTGTGTACGCCAGATTGACAGACTTTCTCGAATCCAACTCTCTGCTTGACCCCCTTCAGTCTGGACTCCGCGCTGGTCACTCTGTCGAAACTGCTGTGACCAAAGTATCCAACGACTTAATTGCTGCTAAATCTCACCGCCAATACTCTATCCTAATCCTCCTTGATCTTTCTGCCGCCTTTGACACTGTTGATCATCAACAGCTTCTTCACATTCTTTGTAACTTTGGTCTACGGGATACTGCTCTCTCCTGGTGCTCCTCCTACCTCTCCCAGCGCTCTTTCAGTGTTTCTTTCTCTGGTTCTGCCTCTTCTCCCCAACCCCTCTCTGTCGGCGTCCCCCAAGGTTCTGTCCTCGGCCCCCTATTGTTCTCTATCTATACTGCCTCCCTTGGTAAACTCATCAGCTCCTTTGGCTTCCAATATCATTTGTATGCAGATCTACCTGTCCTCCCCTGATCTCTCTCCGCCAACCTTGACTCGTGTTTCTGACTGCCTCTCTGCTTCCAACTGGATGGCTGCTCACTTCCTTAAACTCAACCTGTCCAAAACAGAACTTCTAGTTTTTCCTCCCTCAAGTGCTGCTACTCCTGTGTCTGTCTCCATCCAAGTCAACGCCGCTTCTATCACCTCTACCTCACAGGCTCGCTGCCTAGGGGTTCTTTTCAATTCTGACTTCTCTTTTACTCCCCATGTCCAATCTATAGTCAAATCCTGTCGCTTCCAACTCAAGAACATAGCGCACATCCACCCATTTCTAATGCCGAACGCGGCTAAGATACTGGTTCATGCTGTTGTTCTCTCTCGCCTCGACTACTGCAATCCCCTTCTCACCGGTCTTACATGTTCCCAGCTTGCACCGCTGCAATCTATAAGAGGCTTATTTTCCTGTCCGGTCGCACCTCCCACGCCTCCACGCTCTGTCAGTCCCTGCATTGGCTTCCAGTTAGATATAGGGCCCAATTCAAAATTCTGGTGCTTTCCTACAAATCCCTACATAATGCTGCTCCAACATACCTATCCTCCCTTATACACAAGTATGTCCCGTCGAGACCCCTGCGCTCAGCCCAAGACCTACGCCTGTCCTCTGCCCGGATACCCACCTCTGACGCTCGCCTTCAAGACTTCTCTAGGGCTGCACCTATTCTGTGGAACTCCCTTCCCTCCTCAATCAGACTTTCACCCAGCCTCCACTCCTTCAAAAAATCTTTGAAAACTCACTTTTTCATTAAAGCGTATCAATTAAACTGTCAGCAGGCTTCTCATCCCCCACCCCATGACTCCTTTTCTGCAACTGTCAAAAATGACCTACCAAGCACTCAATAAACCCTTCTCTAACAAACTATTTAATTCCCCTTCTTTAACCCTTTGTGTCATTATACTCCCTCTAGCATGTAAGCTCAACCCCGTCTGTTCCTGTACGTCCAGTGGTCTGATCTCAATTATGTGTCTGTTAGTCCACCCATTATACAGCGCTACGGAATTTGTTGGCGCTATATAAATAATAAAATAATAATAAAAAGTCATCAAGGGTTGTTTACTAAAGTGTTGATTGTCAGGAATTTAAAATTAATTTAACATTTTTAGGGTAAAATAGCAAAGTGAAAACTTAAAGACTTTTTTTTTTTTTCAGTTCAGCTGTGGTAACCTAAAATGTGAAATTAATTTGGAATACCCATCAAGTTTAATTTTAGTGAGTAACCCTGAATGACTGAATTAGCATAAATGAGGCCATTTTAGGATTTGGTGAATAAAACATATGCTCATGGTTATTCATTAACGTTTGAATTGCTGATAATTCAAAGTGAATTTGAAATTTTAGTCCAAAATAAGATATTTGAAAACATGGCTTATCTCCCAACTGTCCCTATTTAGGAGGGACATTCTCTATGTTGGGCCCAAACCATCTGTTACTCAGAGTTAGGCAGAGAATCATGGTAGTTGTACTTCAGAAACATCTGGTAGGCCAGAGTCTGAGATGCCTATGGAATTTGTTTGAAAGCTTTTGTTGGTGTGTCTGAATGTATAACAGAGCTCCACAGCCATAATACTTACAGTAATGTGTCTTTAAACTACAATAAATGTGTTTAGAACTCAGTCTGTGTAAACAGAATATATTGTTTTAAATCACATTGTAATTGCATAAATTGTTATTAGTAAGTCACCTACAATTTCTCAGCCTCACCCTCACTCACACCCCTACAATTAAAGGACAACTATAGCATTTGAATACAAACCTGTATCCTAACACTATAGTGTTCCTGTCCCTATTTAGGCAGGTGTCTTCCCCCTTACCCCCAGTGCCATTTTTTTTTTTAAATTAAGATTGTCACCTTGTTCCAGTGCCGAGGCTCCCCAACTGATATCACATATGAGGCACGTCCTCCTCCACGATGGTCCATTCCAATGCTCCTCATAGACAAGCAATGGAGATGTAATGTTCATGCGCGTGGCGAGCGCCGCATGCACAATCAAACTTTCCCATATTATAGAAATGAATCAATGCTTTCTTATGGGGCTTCTGTGTAACGTGATTGAGTTTTACTTAGTCTGTGCCACGGAAGTACCTCTAGTAGCTCAGTGTGACTGACCCACCCATTAGTGGAGGAGTTCGCCCTGCAATGTAAACACTGCATATTTTACATTGCAGGGTTGAAGGGACAGGGACTCTGCACCGATTCAGATGAAATAGTCTGGGTGACTATAGCATTCCTTTAAACACTTCCCAGATAAGTTTAATTATCTATGTATGAATAAGATTGATTTCATGCAATCAGAAAAAATAAAGATCATGCCACTAGATTTGACTGTCCTGTTGAGCTGTTTCCCTAAATAAATATCTGGCATTTAAATATTTTACTCGGTTTTACTTGCTAAAGCACCTCTAGTGGCTGACATACTATCATACTGACAGCCACTAAAGGAGTTTCTCAAAAATTGCAATGTTTACATTGCAGGATTAAGGAGATGTGAGCTCTGCATCCAGACCACTTCAATGATATGAAATGGTCTAGGGGACTACAGTGTGCCTTAAAGTATCCCTCTCTGTCCATTTGGAATGCTGGGAGGTATGCATTGAATGACTTGGAGATTTTTTTCAATTCAGCTTTTTTTAAATAAAATTCTAATTTACACTTTAGTGAATAACTGCCCATGTCTTTTGTATGTAAATATTATTACATACAGATTTGTATATGGTCATTACTAGGCTTGTAGTGTATAGACAATGAAGTAATGGAAGCACTTTTCATGCTTTTTCCATCAACATAAAGGTATATTAATTTTGTTTATGCAGCCCTAGCCACACCTCCCCTGGATATGACTGACATGGCCTGCTTGAAAAAAGCTATTATTTCACCTTCAATCAGATGTAGCTTACTTTAAAAGTTGTTACCTCCTGTCTGTAAATTGAACTTTAATTACATGCAGGGTCTAGCAAGCTATTAACAGAGAGGCAGATAAGAAATGATAAATTAAACAGAATTTGCAATAATGGAAGTGAAAACATTAGATGACTCTTTACAGGAAGTGGTTAGGAAGGCTGTGTAAGTCACATGCAGGGAGGTGTGACTAGGTCGTCATAAACAAATTCTGCAGAGGCATGATCGATACACCTAAACTGCTTTATTAAGCTAAAGTTATTTTGATGGTTATAGTGTCCCTAGATAGATAACCTTGTGTGTCCACTCAGTTCTTATCGCAGAATGTTATGCAAACAATTCAAGGTCTTATATTGTTGTTTTCTTTCTTAACACTTTCCACCTCGGTAATAATACATTATTGCCTTTCGTATATTGTGTTGTTTGTCGTGGACATTCCCACCCTGCTTAGAAAGTGCTTTTCTGGAAAATTACATGCAAGCTCTCTCCTCTACACTAAATGGAAAAATCAAAATGTCTAAATGTATTCTGTTAGTGCTCCGTCACAAAATACGGTGGTAACTGACAGTATTGAGTGTATATTCCTGCAATTCAGAAGCTCCGTTCCGGACGCTGAGAAAGTATTAGCCTTATCAGAACAGATTCTCCACCTTGTTTCATTATGTCTTGGACAAATTAGCACACCATTCTTACCAAGTTAATGCTGCAGCCAATAATACGATAAGACAATAACATTGAGCTTCTTAGGCTTTGAAATCCTACTAAACCAAGCACATTGTGTATTGCTCAACTAATACACAGGGGGAAGCAAGCTAGAGTTGGCTTTGTAATCAGAGCATCGCTTCATTAAAGAGATAATTGACTGCCTATCTCTATGCACAGAATGCCACCTCTCTATTAGCTGTGCTATAGCATATAGTTTTTCGCAGAGCTGCTTTATCAGGGATGAAATTGCTGATGATGGTTGATTCAACTTCTTTTCGCAAGAGGTTTGTTCATTGTTACCTAGTTGGAAGCGCTGCTTTTTTAACCCCCTGCATGCATTGGTGTTTAGCATTGCTTGGTTCATGCCTTCGGCACTCAGACAATTAAATGCTCTCTGAATGAAATAAAACCAAGCAATCAAAAAAAAAAAAAAAAACACAAAACCCTAAAAACAAGAAGTAAGAGAGACACAGCAGAGCAGAACAGAACAGAACAGAACACAGTTTAAGGGTATACTCCAGGTGTGATGTGTAGGTTAATTTGCACTTGTAGTTCAGTACGCTTTTTTTTTTTTTTTTGTTTGTTAATCATTACTGGTTTTTGTTTTTATGTTATATGATATAGTTTTGCTATGTTGTGCCAGTATACTGTGTAGTATAGTGCACTAGATGCCATTGCTTACATATCTGGGAGTTGGTAGAAAGCTGTCAACTGGATTACAATAACCAGATTTTCCTATTTTGCATATGACGCAATAATTAGATAAACCCATCACCGCCATAGAAAGTTACAGCAGCATCGTGATTGGCTAAGTCACTTCCTGGTATGGGTAGTGATCTCCGCAAAAGATGCAAATCCTGAGGACTTACAGGAAGCTCAGTGACTTCAATAGTTAGAATTAATTGAATGTATTATTTTTGCATTTTTGTGATACATATGTCATCTCTATAATGCATTAAACAAATAAGAGCATAGCGGGCAAACCAATAAGTTACACATGGTTATATAGTTAACTGAATTCAAAGTAAGTTTAATATTTTAGGAAGTAACTCAATTGAAAACATAGATGGCTTGGCTATTGTGGCCTCCAGTTTGAAATTTCACTTTGTAGTGTAACTCTTACAATTCAATTTCAACTCCTGACATGTCACTCTTTAATGAATAACTATGACAGCGTTTCACTAGGCCAGGGAGTCTCCGGAATTAACCAGGGAATTGTACATCTTGGGCACGGTAAAAAAAGGTATGTTTTTTTTTTTTTTTTTTTACATCATGTCAGGGATATAAAACGTTATTTAAAAAATACCCCTATATTCTTATGCTATTTTTGCCTACATTTTTAAATTTGATTTTCAATTCCCTACAATTTGCTGAATTAATCCAAATGTAAAATAAACTGTCAAACAAATCAAAGTGATAAATACAAAGGGATGCATGTATCAGCGGATGGAGATATACCTAAAATTATGTCTCATTGAAAATAAAGAGAGATTGGCTTAAGGCGAAATACAAGGGGGTAGCAATGTGATCAACATGCCAGTAAGGTGATTTTTTTGAAATACATTTTTTTATAGAGTAAATTAATAAACAATTGACTACTTGTTACAACTGCATCTTAGCCATTTTTCTTGAAGGCATTATATTTGATGACACATGTACAGTTTTGAAAATCACCTTTGAATCTACCTGGGACGTTTTAGGTGAACTGGTGCTGCTAGTTTGACAATGTATTCCCGAGTCTTAAGAAAAAAGTTAATTTACCTATGCCCACATGCCACAGACAGGAAACAGAAAAAAAGTGGGCAAGGCAAGCTCGAAATGCACTTCCCAGCATAAAACTGCATCTTTTTAAAATTCTTTCTGGTTGCGTTTGTTTTATTAATGCTGTGAAAGAAACAATAATTTATTTTCAGGAACATAATTTGTTAGAAATACTGCCAGTCTTTGGCAAAGCATCATGGGTGGTACAGTCATTCTACAAAACGGTGATTACCTGCTCACTATCACTGAGCTAGACAGCTGTAAATACATTTTTATAAAAACTTTAATTTAGAATTTTTTTCAATGTTAAACTTTTTTCTCTTAGTGCCCTACTTCAAGTGTTTACGTCACAAACTGTTGACAGTTGCACTGCCATGTCCACCTTGTTTATTATCCATTAGCAAAACCTTTGACATTGTATCGTGCGTAGCCACAAATCAAGCTATTATTGTTGCCATCACAATAGACTACAGTATATTTATCAAGCCTGGTGGTCCGTGTGACAAGCACTAGGACGGTAATAACCAATCTGCTTCTGTTCTGCCATTTATGAAGGTTCAATGTTAGATTGCGCTGTCTGTGGACGAAAAACCAGCACAATACTAAGGGATGTATTACCATAGTCTTTGGGGTCCACTCTGGGCAGTTACTGCTGCTGTAATAAATATCAGAAGATTATCAGGATTAATTTCATGTTCTCTATGAGCTACCAGGCAGAATAACTCTGCAGGAGTCCTTGTCAGTAATTCATGCTGAGTTCAGTGTTATATTTATGGAGACAATACACATTATACATAAACTTTTGTTTCAGCAGAATTTTATTGTCTCGCAAGGAAATGCAGAATTTGAAATTAAGCTGATTAACTACGTTTTTAGTTTAAAGCCTGAATTACTATATGTCTGCCAACAATAGAATGACCAAATAAAGCCACAATAAGCCTGTAGTGGCTAGTTTTGTCTAAATTTTGCATTTTATCACACTTTACCATATGATAAAATATTTACCCTCTGCTAAAAAAAACAATGCCTGTATGTAAATAAGCTATTTTTTTTTTATCTCCTGGGCTATCTATTTTTTCAAATTCTGGTAACTTTCATCATACCTACTACTACACCACACGGTAGTAGCAAGTCAAATATAGTAATGGGTTATCAGATGGGACACAAAAACATACAACATTTTGTCCTATGAGCCATACTCATGTACATGATTAATGGCGTTATGCCGGAACTTTTTGCCTGTTTTTGCATCCCTTATCTTTGTTGGGGATTGCCGGTCCCGCCACCGTGCCTGGCAGCACTTTCTTATGTTGTGATTCCTGGTTCAACACTCTTAAATTGTTCCATATTTTTTTCTTTATTTGAGTCACTTGATGAATCAAGTTACACGGTAAATATTTCCTCAAGCATAATTTTGACAAAGACAGACAATTAAGTTTACTTACCTTTTTTTAGTTCTTCTTCTGCACTTAAAAAAGTTTCTTAATATGTTGTACGTAATCAACGACTTTGCTTCAGAAGTGTATTACAGTTGTGTCACCCCCTAGAGGACCATATGCATATTGTTTGTAGCCATTGTTCATTTGACTCAATATTGTACCTCACTGTGTTCTGGCTGGGACTTATTGTGCAATGTATCTCTTTGATTCTCTAGAACTCCACTCATCGCAGCCAGTGTCATTGGTGGA
Organism: Pelobates fuscus; assembly: GCF_036172605.1. Taxonomy (NCBI): domain Eukaryota; kingdom Metazoa; phylum Chordata; class Amphibia; order Anura; family Pelobatidae; genus Pelobates; species Pelobates fuscus. The sequence goes on along the minus strand of NC_086324.1, from coordinate 62,706,109 downwards.
CTGTTCATCATAGTTATTATGGGACTGACCTGTGCAGTGTATGCTCGACGTAAAAGTATCAAGAAAAAGAGAGCTTTGCGCAGATTCCTGGAGACAGAGGTAAAGAAATCTGGATGTAAAAATAGTAAAATAATCAAAGAGCAAAAAAAAAAATTCAAATTATTGCTACATTAAATTATTTCTTACATAATGCAAATACTTTTGTATCTTTCCCTCTTGTTGTCTCTGGCTGGCTCGATTTCTCAAATAATAGTTGTATACAGTATATGTAAATAAAGGTCTAACTTCAAGCTGTTCTCCATAAGTCATAGGATACCTATGCGTAAAACCCACTGGGCATTTTTATGTTTTATCCATATGTTTATATCAGGGTTATTTACTAAAGTTATAATTCAAAGTGCATTCAAAGTGAATTTCAAATGTAAGGTCAAAATAGCCGAGCTAGAAAAATTCTCTAAGTCAGTTATGGTTTCCATTCAACTACCCTGACCTTAAATTTGAAATTCAGTTTTAAATTCACTTTGAATTCTCACTTTAGTGAATAATCATGTTTGTCCTGTATGTTATAAGTTATAATGATGTTTCCTGTGGAATCTTCTTATCTTCTTCAATATATTGTGCTTGACTTTGCTGATTATATATGTGCTGTATTCTTACAGATGTAGATTTCTGATCAGATTCAAGGATAGCAGCCCTTTACTAGATAGCGTGGAAAGCAACATTATCAAATTCTCGAAACTTGTAAAATCCTTTCATTGCCTGCAAGGAGATGGGCAATTTGTTATAAACAGTGTGTTCCTTTTTAACGTATGTTTAAAGGCAGTTCTGTATTATTCATAATAATGATAAGCATTGCAGTGACCTAAAATTAATAAAATAATCACAGTTACAGGTGGTTGCTTCCTAAGTACATCTGCCAGGAAAATGCATTTTTCATAAATGTATTGGAATAACACATTTTTTTGCAGCTAGCCAATGTAATAATATCTGAATTAGGCATTTGTAATGTTAGAATAAGATTGCATTGTGTACGATAGAATGATTATACATTATACATGTCCCTGTATCTCGTTCTTTATTGCATAATAATATGTGTCTATTGTTTGTGTTCACAGTATACATCTGTAAATGTAATATTATCAATATGAAAATGTGCGCGATGCAAACTATAGCCAGATGAAACGTCAGAAGAACGAATAGTGGAAACTTTTAACAAATGTGCAACACAATAAAACTTGTTACCATTGCTATGTTTATGACATGTACACGTGTTTATGCAGCATATAAACTTAGACATTCAGTATGTTGATTAGACTATCTATAATGTTACCCTACAGGTTATTATCATAATTTTTATTACTACTACAATTTGTATTTGAAGAGCAGTAACGTTATTCTATAATATTGTACAATGAATTAGAATCAGATGTATTTGAAAGGGAGGGGGTTAGAGAATACTCATTCCTGCACGTAGGCCACACGGTATTTCTAACTAATCATGGTATGACACTTGCTCGGAGTGAATGTCTATTGACACTTTGTGTCCTTAGTTGGTGGAACCATTGACCCCAAGTGGAACAGCTCCAAACCAAGCACAGCTGAGAATATTGAAGGAGACAGAGTTAAAGAGGGTGAAAATCCTGGGGTCGGGTGCATTTGGGACAGTTTATAAGGTGAGTGTCTTAATGACAGAACAATGGTTGTATTTTAATAATCAATATGTTCCGACCAGGTCCGACAGAGAAAGAATTCATTAAAGTAAAACTAAATCATTTGGATTTTTTTTTCCAGGTTTAAATGTAATGAAAAGTTGACTGTAAGTAGACTAACCAAATACATCTGACATTCAGTGACATTTCAGAATGAAAAAGAAACAACTGAAAATTGATAAAATACTTAATAGTTCTTAGTGTAACTCTACACTGTCATTACAGATCTGCATTTATGATCTACAAACATTCACGATACAAGTAGCACAACATTCTCCATTTTTCCAAATCTGCGCTTTTCGCTTAAAAGTTGCATTTTTGCTTTCAGTTCAGTACAATTCTGTGTTTAGTAAATAAGTCCAATAGGCGTACATTAAGAAAGTACAATAGTATGACAAAAGGATCTATATTATATGCTATGTATTATATATATAGAATATATACTATATTATCCTCTTAGACGTATATTGGGAAAGCCCAGAAGAATGCACACTCACCACAAATACGTATTTTGAGTAAGGATGCGCATTCATCAACAGATTAATATCATATTTATAGGGTTTGCAGATCATTTATTGCATTAAAAGATAACCAGGAATCTAACCATGCTGCAAAATAGGCCAAATAGTCACACATCTTCAGGACTATAAGTTCCCTTCTACTGTTGTGACCTTTGTCAATTGTCTTTTGATTTTTTTAGTTGATCAATACTTTACTTACCGAATTTTCAGCACCAAGACACCACCACTCCGTCTGCATCTGCTGAGCTGATATCTTCCAAAATGTTGTCCAATCCATTGGGGACAAGAATTGCACGCAGCGCAAAACACTGTGCTCCTCCTATTAAATGCACTCTATGAACAGCATTTGATTGAGGACATACACTCGTTTTTTGGAGGTGGTAGTGTGTCTAGTGGTTGTCAAGAAGACAACCACTAGATTTATATTTAATAAATAAATGTAATTTCAGTTTCTACAAAATGGCATTTTTTTTAAAGAGTTAAAGCGATAGGGCCAATGCACCCGGACCAGTTCATTGAGATGAAGTGGGCTGGGTTCCTTTAGTGGTCCTTTAACATATGCTGCAATAATATATTCAAGCAGGACATTAAAAAGAGAGAGCCCTTTTCTATTGGTGATAATATCCTGCAACCTACTCAACATAATGACATATAATGATGTAAGAGGATTGAAAGCTGTTTTGAAAACTTTTAAAGGGATTCTATAAGCGCCCACACCACTTCATCTAATTGAAGGTTTCTGGGGTCACTGTCCCTGTCCCTTTTTGCCCTACAATGTAAAACTAAGAATGCCTGTAGAGGCGCTTCCAGCTACTTTACGGAGTTTGACTCAGTGAAACTATGCTAGATATCCTCATGCTGTGCATGAGAACATCCAGTATCTTTAAATCCCCCTTCGGAAAGCATTGATTCAATGATTTCCTATGGGGAAGGCCAAATGTGCGTGTGATACTCGCCAATGACATAGGAGGAGGTTGAGACGGAACCAGCGCCGAGGGACAGGAATAATGTACCGTATTTTTCGCTCCATAAGACGCACCTCACCATAAGACGCACCTAGTTTTTAGAGGAAGAAACCCAGAAAAAAAAATTCTGAACAAACTGTCCCATAGTGTTTCTTACAGTTTGTTCAGAATATTTTTTTTCTCCCCTGTCCCATAGTGTCCCCCCCTCCCATAGTCTTCTCAACCCTCCCATAGTCTTCATCCACCCCCTCCCCATAGTCTTCATCCACCCCCTCCCCATAGTCTTCATCCACCCCCTCCCCATAGTCTTCATCTCCCCCCCTCCCCATAGACTTCATCTCCCCCCCTCCCCATAGACTTAATCTCCCCCCTCCCCATAGACTTCATCTCCCCCCCATAGACTTCATCTCCCCCCCTCCCCATAGACTTCATCTCCCCCCTCCCCATATAATTCATCTCCCCCCTCCCCATAGACGTCATCTCCCCCCCTCCCCATAGACTTCATCTCCCCCCTCCCCATAGACTTCATCTCCCCCCTTCCCCATAGACTTCATCTCCCCCCTTCCCCATAGACTTCATCTCCCCCCCTTCCCCATAGACTTCATCTCCCCCCCTTCCCCATAGATTTCATATCCCCCCTTCCCCATAGACTTCATCTCTCCCCCCCTCCCCATAGACTTCATCTCTACCCCATAGACTTCATCTCTCCCCCCTCCCCATAGACTTCATCTCTCCCCCCCTCCCCATAGACTTCATATCCCCCCTCCCCATAGACTTCATATCCCCCCTCCCCATAGACTTCATATCCCCCCCTCCCCATAGACTTCCTATCCCCCCCCATAGACTTCATATCCCCCCCATAGACTTCATATCCCCCCCTCCCCATAGACTTCATATCCCCCCTCCCCATAGACTTCATCCCCCCCAAATTCTTCTCTTCTATCCTATATTCTCCTCTCCCATACTGTCCCCCTCCCCTTGTCCCATAATTACTTACCTGTCTTGTAGCGTTGGCCGGCAGCACAGGGCGCACCGCGGTACTGGAACTTGAATTTCAGGTTCCGGTTTCCGGCGGGACTGAAAGGAAGTGCGCACTCAGCTTGTGCACACTTCCTTTCAGTCCCGCCGGAAGTTCCAGTACCGCGGTGCGCCCTGTGCTGCCGGCCAACGCTACAAGACAGGTAAGTAAAGCTTCATATTCGCTCCATAAGACGCACAGACATTTCCCCTCACTTTTGAGGGGAAAAAAAGTGCGTCTTATGGAGCGAAAAATACGTTAGGTTAGAAAATAGTTTTTTAACTCTTTAACTGCCGCAGGTAGGGGGCGTTATGGAGAGGTGGCAGAGGAGAAATATAGTGTTAGGAATACAGGTTTGTATTGATAACAGTATTACTTTAAGTTTGTTGATTAAACTGTGAGAATTAACAAGAGAATTGAACATTTTAGGTTGCATGTAGCCAAGCTGGAACAATTAGGTGAATTAGAGACTACCAAGATTTTAGACTGGCTCAGGGCTGTCAAATATTCAATGTACTCCACAGATCTGCTTTGACATTATAATGTGAAAACAAAAGCTCATATTGCAGAGGAGGTCCAGTTCGTGAATAGACCCAGCTGCTGCATTTTGAAGTATTTTAATGAGTTGTTCTTCCTTTTCATAATTTAAAGGATTCTGCTCATAGCCACTCTCTCTGCAGTGTCTTTAATAACAGGCCAGTTCTGTTCTTCTTTTTTTTTCCTGAGAGCATTTCAGACTAGTCAGTGTGCCATAGGGATTCATTTAGCCCATTAAAATTAGCATTTCTAAAATTAAAGTCCAATCTGTTACCATTCATTATTGTCTTCTGGAGAAAAAAAAAATAGACATTGTGTTGATCATTGTTTCCTAAATCCTGCATGTGTAGCCAGCACTATTATTTCAAATGGAATTGTAAAGCTCTATGAATAGGATCTATCTCAAGTCGTGAAACGCGTTGATTTGCAGCTGCATTGCCGAAAAGAATCTATCCAAGGGGTCTATCTGGGGCAACGGGTGTTAGCAATAAATTGTTGGTTGATTATTTGGGATTCCAAGTTGTATCACTTCTGGTGTGACTATAGCAGGCATTCAAAGGTGGGATATCTCAAGTAGTACTACGTTTTATCACCTAGGATAATTGTTACCATTTGTATGCAATTACATTTTTCATAAGTGAATTTGCCTTGGGTGCTACACAAATTGTAAGTATCAAAGGGTTTGGGTGGAGAAATCGTAACAAAAAGAAAATAGATGTTGTGTTGATGCAGTCACAAGACTGTCAGTTTATTCATTTATTAAAACAGGTACAAGTATAAATCAGCATCAGCAGCTTCTTAGAATGTTTTAAAATAGTGTTAAGTATAACAATAAACCCATTGTAAATGGCGCGACGTGCCGTCAGAGTTGCATTGATCCTGATAGTTGATGATACTATGCTTCCTTATGATTGTAGTTGTGCACATTTATGTAGAAATGTATTTCTGCAGTTATTTAAGATGACGTACTTGGCTTTTAATGTAGGAATGGCAGCTATTAATTTTTGTTATCATAAGATGCTGTTTTTTGTTTATTTGTTTGTTTATTTGACAGGAAATGAACCGCAGGGGTCAGACGTAAAGGCGGGTGAATGGGACAAATATTTCTGATATCATTTTAGCTGCAGCGATATCAACTAAACCCAGCATGTGCCGAAGCAGTAGTGATCTCCCTAGCCTGTTCGTCTTGTGCACAATCTAGTTAGATGACAAAGCGACTTCCTTATCCAGGGATGTTTTGGCCTGAAGCTGTTTGCATTTTGCTTGTCTGCTCTCTGCAAACAAAGTACATTGATATTCAGCTAGCAGACGTCGGTTTCCCAAGGCAGGCCATATTCTCAGCCACATGGTTACCTCAATAGTACATTAGATACTGCAGTATTAATATACTACATGTGTAATCTTGTCTACGGTAACCAATTATGCTTAATATTTAGCAATCGAGCATCCCGTTTATGCTAAGTTTTCAAAGCCAGTGAGGTATTCATTACATTGAGTTCATCTTAGCATTACTAAAACTGACCCAGCTTGTTGTCTGTAGTCTTTATGTGCCACTGTTGAAATGTTAGTGACTAGGTGTATTACTGGTACCACAGATGACTAATGATGTGAAAAGTTAATAAAAAACAAAAGGTCGCCAAATGAAATGTTCTACGAGGAAACCAGAAGAAGATAGATGATTAACATGTAACCCTTCATAAAGAACATTGTCCTGTCATTGTCCTAAAGTTCCATAGTCTTAAATGCAATTCCTGAATAAGCACATTACAAACTGTCTATTATTTAGTATCTTATTCCATGTTTAAGGATTGACAGGTTGGGCATTGCCATTGGCCAGTTATAACATAGCAAAATAAGATGCAAAAGCCATCAGCCTATGTTGGTATTAAATAAGTGTATGCTAACTAATTTTAAAGGACCACTACGGGTAGTATACCAGCTTTCTATGCCAGATTTGTCAGAACGTAGTTGTTATGATGTGGGTGCTGGCCTAGCTCAAGGGGATAATCGGTTAAAGGACCACTATAGGCACCCAGACCACTTCAGCTCAATGAAGTGGTCTGGGTGCCAGGTCCATCTAGTGTTAACCCTGCAGCTGTAAACATAGCAGTTTCAGAGAAACTGCTATGTTTACACTAGGGTTAATCCAGCCTCGAGTGGCTGTCTCATTGACAGCCGCTAGAGGCGCTTCCGCACTTCTCACAGTGAAAATCACAATGAGAAGACGCTGGACGTCCATAGGAAAGCATTGAGAAATGCTTTCCTATGGACTGTTTGAATGCCCACGCGCCTCTTGCCGTGCATGCACATTCGGCGCTGACGTCGGCTGAGGGAGCCCGGCGCTGGAGAAACCACTTCAGCCCCCTTCAGCCCAGCAGGAGTGGAACCCTGAGGGTGGGGGGGACCTAAAGACCCTATAGTGCCAGGAAAACAAGTTTGGTAATGGACCGTTTAACACCAACATCAGTGGCTCCCATGTTCAATTCTTCTTCAAGTCTCGAACTGGACCTGAAATCATTGAAAATTTCAAGTTAAAATGTTAATTAATTGTTTGACTTCTTGAGCTAGGAGAAACAGTCACTTTTTTTAGACCCAAATTCTTCTTCTGATCCCCTTTTCTGTCCTAATGTCCCTCTTTTTCTAGGATCTCCATATTATTGGTGTGTCTGAGTGTATAACAGTTAGCATTCCCTTGTGGCGTAATATCTGTCATCTCTGAAAGTTCCAGCCCACCACTGCAGAGTGTCGAAAAATTCACACCTAGGACTTTTCAGGAACCCACTTAGCTCACCATCCCAGCGATGCCCCTGCTAGTTAAAGAAAAAACTTAGAGAACAAAGCACACATAACTTGGTTATAAATGTAGAACCTCCTGTAAGAAGTGTGCACTTGTCATTTAAAAGTCTGTACACAGAGATTGGAAATGATAACTCCCATGGGATTTTCTTTTTTACATTTCTTTATTGATGTTCTTATGCAATGTTTCTCAGCTTTTTGCAATGGGAAAATGGTTTGTAATCTTATGTCATATACTTATTGTTGTGTGTTTTCTTCTGTAGGGTATTTGGGTCCCTGAGGGTGAGACAGTGAAGATACCAGTGGCCATCAAGATTCTGAATGAGACAACAGGACCAAAAGCCAATGCGGAGTTCATGGATGTAAGTATTCCAATCTTATCATGTCACTGGTTTGGATATTCCAACTGTTTCTCATTCCCAGTAAGAAAAAAATGGAAACCCATTTGAAGTTAAGAGATTAGCGCTCAAGTCTTTGAGAATACCAGAAGGGTGGTGGACCTGATCCGGTGGACAGTTGGGTTGGGAACATTTTCTCTTGCTCTCTCCTTGGATGCAGAGAAGGCATTTGACCACATACAGTGGCCATATCTATGTTTTTTATATATATTTTTCACAGACTTATTTTGGCTCTAAAACACTTAGCAACACACTCAGACTTAAATCATTTTTTAGAATGGCATACTGCATGGATGGTAACATCGTCCTTAAAATTATTCTCTGTAACGCACAAATTACCTCCAAGCATGTCTAGTGCCATAATCTCAAGAAGACCAGGTTATATATGTCTGCCCAAGGTTAGGTCACACACCTAAGCATTACCTGCCACCATTATAATGATGGCAGCTGAAATAGCTGCCTACAAGAAATGCAACTCCCACTAAATCCAGGCAGCATTGTTTTTTTTTTATATATATATATATATATATATATATATATATATATATATATATATATATATATATATATACAAAAATGCACACTCAGACTTTTAAAAGTCAATAGAAACAATGCTAACCCCTATATGCAGATACTCATGTTGGATCATATTGCACAACAGAAAGAAGTGTATCCTTGCTTTAGCCTCTAAGAACACATTAGCTCTTAATGGCACATGAAGGTTCAGATACAGAACCTAGTTTTAATACTGGGTTTGACAGGCGTTAACCACAGGCTGCTCATCCCACAGCACATATCTATTAATTGCTCCACTAGTCTGTATAAATCTGTCTTTATGGCCCATAATTATCTTTCATCTGCCCTCTCATTACCTGTTTCAAATGCTGTGAAGACATTCAAATTGTCTGTCACATGGCTGTGATCTGCGCAGGGTACAGCAGGCCCCAGCAGGCCCCAGATACTATGCCCCTGACTTGTTCTTACAACCGTCATCTTTTGCTGGCCTTTGGTGATAGGGATGGTAGGATCTATATTTAAATAACACCTAAAGAAACATGGTAATCCAGAAATAATCGTGGAGCAGGACATACTTGAAAATGAGAGAAATCTCAATGTATACATCCTGGTAAAATATTTGAAAAATAAATACATTTTATAAATAAATATGTAGCCTTCATGAACAAATATTGTGTGAATCACAAAATCCCATTAATGATTTGGGATGAACAGGACAGCCAGCCTGTGATCCAGGAAAGACAAGTATATTTTAAATACTACCGTTCTTGCCTTATCGTAACTTGAAAGTCCTCTTTCTGATATATTTTACTGATTAACCTTCCAGTACACAGTGTACTTAAAAAAAAGGATATTAGACATTAACATGTCTGTAAATAGATTTAGAAATTTGTCAGCCATTTGTAACTTCAATGTTATCATAGCAGTACAACGTATCTGTGAAACCACTCTCAAAAAGAGAGAGGAAGGGGGCGGGGCCGGACCGCCGGGCTGGATGGTCGCATGCGAGACCAGCTCCTGCTGCCTAAGAGCAAATAAGCTTTGAAAAATAAGATTACTGAACTAAAACCGACCGGCAACGGTGGCCCACAGTGGGTAGAGGGCTCTGGATCCAGGGAGAGGCTGGCCCGGAGGGCTGCAGTCCCCTGGAGGAAGATTCCCTGGTGACATTTTGGAGGCCTACTTCGGCAGTGAGCGGGGCGGACGGCCGCTGCCCCGCTGTCCTGCCACACAGCGCTACACCATATGTCAGCCCGCGGGGAACCGGCTCCGTACCCCCCCCCCCTTTGGACCGGGGGGGTGATCCCGGTCCCCACTCTCAGGACAGATTCGCCGCACAACAATTCAGATGCAGCAACAGGGCCGCCACGACCAGCCATACCCAAGCACCAAAATCAAGATGGCGGAGGCCATACGAGATGGCGCCGAACCCAGAGCCCTACAAGCTACACAACCGCACCGACAATAACCAGGGCGGATCACTGACAAAAAACAGAACAGACCCTAACTGAAGCCATCCGCCTGCACCCTCGGACCTCAACAAGCTACCCACCTCCACCGCGACTGAACGCACGGAGACCTCCCGCGAGGACCCGGCACTCCCACCTTCCTCCAGGCAGGGACACGAGATGACCTGCAGACACATCGGCGGCCCGCAACCTCTAGCACACCAAAAGGGGAAGCAGAAAAGCACTCACCTGTACCTCCGCAGTGGGGGAGATCCCCTATGGCGCCCAAACTCTGCAGCACTGGTGTTCTGCAACCACGAGGCATATCCAAGATGGCCACCGCACGGTGGAAGTGGAGAGCAGGACTATCCCTGTTTGGAAGACCTGAGGTCTACCTGTTAGAGCAGCAATTGTTGAAGGAGAGGGGAGAAGAAACTGACTCTGGCACTGGGCTGACCTGACCGATCCGGCTAAATGTTCTGATCTGTTCCTCCTGAGTCATGTTATTGTTTATCTAAAAGGCTATCCAGAGCTTTATGTTTTTATACTATCAATACTCAGTGGCTGTATACTCCCACACATTCTCTCCAGCTTGCTTCTTTCTTTGCCCTACTCACACTGTCAGTTATGCCTAGTCTGTAAAAATCTTGTTCATAACAAAAATGTGCCTAGTTAGACGAGAAGTATGTTTAACTAAACCGCTATAGTGTCAAAGCGACTGCTAATAGTACTAATCGACTAATAACAGAACTCATGCGACTAACTGAAACCTAGCCTGACCAGCTACTATAATCAAACTGTACCAACATGTTTAAGCAGCTATCATAATATACATGCATAACCTGTAACGTCTATAGACTAGCATAAACATTGTTCAAGCCTTATTACAGTATATACCTATTTTTACCAGCCTAACTTATGTTACATAAAATATAAAAAATGTGCCTGTTAAGCTTTTGCCCCGCATGTTGCGCGAGGAAAATGCCTGAGGACTGCTTTTGGGGCACCTCAAGCCTGATTGTAATACCTGTGCACTACAAAAATAAAGAATTAAAAAAAAATAAAAATAAAAAGAGAGAGGAAGAAGCTTCTCCTGCACAGAATTGGTTAACGTGATGATATACAGTGCGCTAAGGAAAAGGTGTAATTTGGCAATGGGACACTCATTTTTGCGCCCCTTACCTCCCACTAATGGATCCCTAATGACTGTAATGACATAATGCATGTTAGTAAATAGATTGCCTAATATCCTATTCACAGGAGAGATGAACAGTGTGGCATTAAGGGAGAAAAATCCTTACAAACCCTTCGAGGCCCACAATGCAGGCAATTTGCACAAAAATGCTGAACTAATTTCAGATGGAATTTTCCATTCTATTCTCCACAATGAGGCTGTTTCTAAGGTAACACGCCTGGCTAGGTGACATAATCACATAATGAGATTCATCATTACCCTTCTTTCGACGATGCAGGTAACAGTCATTGGGAGGCTCGTTTTATTGGTATCACTTTGCTTGGCTGCCATCTTTCTGTGGCCTGCACGGAATGGAGCAAATTATACTGTCTGGTTCCAAAAACGCAAATCTGTATACTGTCACCTAGGCTATAACACCAGTTACTCACTGAATCCTTGTAGCAGAAATGTGACCCGTTGTAGGAAAGTTACATTACACAAACTGATTCCATTGCAAAAAACCCTGCGGATTTTCTCAGTATCGATGCCAATTTCCCCATATATATTTAAAGCTTTTTGTGTGGTGTAAGGGAAGAAGCCAACTTACCTAAATTAATTTGTTTTCTTGAAAAGTCACCATCATAACTTAGCGATTGATGTTAAAGATACACTATAGTCACCAAGGAAAGAGTATCACACCAACCGATACATGGCTTTTGTCTACATAAAAACCTGCCTATTGTCGAGTGGTAAGAAATGAATAGCACTACTATGGCTCCTTATTAAATACCCAATGGTCTTATAATATACTGATGGAATGACTTCACCCTAATTCTCACATCGACTATATATTTTGTGAACCTAGTACCATGAACAATAGGAAATGCAATATACCTCTCGATGCAGTGATTCTAATCTTATCTACAGTTTTCTCTCTGCTATAAGACACATTACTGATGATCTCCATATGATACCGCTATATTTGTAATCCGTTGTATGTGCCAAGTTGCACAATGCTTGTTTTATCCTATTCTGAGAAAAATAAAGAATGTAAAATAAATAAATAAAAAAGATACACTATAGTCACCAGAACCACTGCAGCTTAATGATGGTTCTAATGATGGTTCTGATGTCTATAGTTTATTTCTGCATTAAAAACATGGCCTTTTCAGAGAAAATGCATTGTTTACATTGCTGGCTGGTTACACCTCTAGTGGCAGTCACTTAGACACCACTAGAGGTGCTTCCTCTGTCAGTGCAGCACTGGAGTGTCCATGGAGATGCTCTGCATGGAGGCATTGAATGTTCCCCATAGAAATGCATTGATTCAGTGCACCTCTATGAGGAGATTCTGATTGGCGTGCAGTGGCGTTTTGCCGTGCATGTGCAATAGCCTCCCAATGCATTGCATTGGCTGAGATCATCAAGATTGATGATCTTAGCCATAGAGGCGGACCCAGGTGGGGTTAGCTGTTGCAAGACCAACATGGCTTGGGAAAAAAAGGCAAGTAAACTCATCCCGTGCGATCTAAATAGTTAATTTAACACTATAGTGTCAGGAATGCGTGTTTGTATTCCTGACACTATAGTATTACATTGAGCCTAGTATTACATTGAGCCAGGATTCCTGACAATGAAAGCGTTTAAGCGTTCTGTGAAGTATTAAAAGGATTCACTAGTCTCATGTTTTAGATTTGCAGATGTTAACATCTACAAACTGTAATTGTTTTGCAAATTGTGTTCCTTTAAGGTAATTGGTTGGGTTCTGCAATCCACTACTATATCTCCAGCTCTGTAGCTGTTTATCTGCCATAATGCAATTTAGCTCAGCTATATAATACATAAGGCAGCTGTAAGCTAACGACTCGTGACTGACATTTCTGATATCTCACAAAAAATTTAAATCCATAAAAATCCCTATATTGCATACCGGGCTGGATTAAGAGGCTGCAGCTCCAAATCCATCCAGAAAAACAGCCGATATCACATTGCCAGCTCAGCATGTGGTCCTATACTTTGTTGCTGAATCAATGCATCATTAGCGTCTCCGAATTCATAGAAGGTGTTTCATATTATAACTTGAGCAAAACAACAATACTAAACACTAACTGGAGTATGAAAACCAACCTAATACTACAATAAGGCTACATTAACCCCTTAAGGACCAAACTTCTGGAATAAAAGGGAATCATGACATGTCACACATGCCATGTGTCCTTAAGGGGTTAAAGGAACACTATAGTCACCTAAACAACTTTAGCTTAATGAAGCCGTGTTTGTGTATAGATCATGCCTCAACTTACTGCCATTTAGGAGTCAATTCACTTTGTTTCTGTTTATGCAGCCCTTGCCACAGCTCCCCTGGCTATGATTGACACAGCCTGCATGAAAAAACGTGTTTCACTATCAATCAGATGTAATTTATCTTAAACAATTTCATCTCTTGATCTGTAAATTGAACTTTAATCACATACAGGAGGCTCTTGCAGGGTCTAGCAAGCTATTAACATAACAGGGGATAAGAAAATCTAAATTAAACAGAACTTGCAATAAAAAAAGGATGCACTTTAGATGACTCTTTACAGGAAGTGTTTAGGAAGGCTGTGCAAGTCACATGCAGGGAGGTGTGACTAGTGTTAAAAAACAAAGTGATTTAACTCCTAAACGGCAGAGGATTGAGCAGTGAGAATGCAGGGGCATTATCTATACACCAAAACTGCTTCATTAAGATAAAGTTGTTTTGGTGACTATGGTGTCCCTTTAAGGGAGAAGTTAGGCTGATTTGTTTTTTTGAGTTATCTTTGTTCTAGTAAACTACTTACATTAGGTAAAAACTTACATCTGTCCTTGTGCGCACATGCAAGTACATTGATGACATTGAGACTATAGCACCTTAAATAAGCATGCATGCATGCTAGCAAACTTTCTTACACTGGGTACACAGAGACCAGAAGCAGCAGCTGATGTCTGCTGACGTAAAAGGAGCTAATGCACAGTGAGAGTTCAAGAGCTTTGCTGGATAGCTCTATGAAAGATAACTCATGTAAACAGGGCTGGTGTAAGGTTTTTTGGTTACACATGCGAAGACACCTGTTGCCGGCCCCGAAAATGTGTCTTTGTCTGTGTATGTTTTAACCCCCATTTGCTGCTCTCGCCCATCCTTTTGTCCTTTCTTTGTATCTCACCAACTTTTGTGCCTCTTTTACACTCTGCAAGTATTGTATCCGGACGTTTTGCCATTCTTATGTGTGCTTTTGCATCTTTATCTTTTATTAATTTGTCTCTTGTGTTATTTTAGCCCTCCTTTTGAATTTTACCCCATTTTAGTGTATCTTACGCTCCTGTAACCCTTCCTCCTGTATTTCTTGCCCTTCTGTGTCTGATACACCCTTATATCTTATTTGCGCCTTTTCTTTTACATCTCCTTGTGTCATAGCCACCCGTTTGTGTCTTGCCCTATCTGTAGTGTGACCTCATGGTTAGCAGTATAGGAACTTCTTCCTCTACCCTGTCTAACAGGAAACGTTTCAATGGTCATTCCCCCACCCCCAGTCACAGCCAGCTGCTCTGTGTCAGTCTTGATAGAAGAAGAAGAGCGTTAACTACATCCCATGAGGTCACACTGTGTACCCCTCTCCTGACGATCACTTGGACATTATACATTCTTGTTACATAGTTACCGTATATACTCGAGTATAAGCCGACCCGAATATAAGCCGAGGCCCCTAATTTTATCCCAAAAAACTGGGAAAACTTATTGACTCGAGTATAAGACTAGGGTGGGAAATGCAGCAGCTACTGGTAAATTTCTAAATAAAATTAGATCCTAAAAAAAATATATTAATTGAATATTTATTTACAGTGTGTGTATAATGAATGCAGTGTGTGCGTATGTGTGTGTGTATGAGTGCAGCGTGTGTGTATGAGTGCAGTGTGTGTATGAGTGCAGTGTGTGTATGAGTGCAGTGTGTGTATGAGTGCAGTGTGTGTGTGCATGAATGCAGTGTGTGTGTGCATGAATGCAGTGTGTGTGTGCATGAATGCAGTGTGTGTGTGCATGAATGCAGTGTGTGTGTGCATGAATGCAGAGTGTGTGTGCATGAATGCAGTGTGTGAATGCAGTGTGTGCAGGGCCGGTGCAAGGATATTTGCCGCCGTAGGCAAAAAAATGTTGCCGCCCCCTCCCCCCCCCCATATGTCCTGACTTCCCCTCCTCCTCCCTCAGTGGTCCTTACCTCCCCACCCCCGTGTTCTTTCACTCCCCCCCCCAGTGGTCCTGACTCACCCCTCCCCTAGTGGTCCTTACCCTCCCCTCCCCTAGTGGTCCTTACTTCCCCCTCCCCTCCCATAGTGGTCCTTATCCCACCCCCTACCTCTCATAGTGGTCCTTATCCCCCTTCTCCCTCCCATGGTGTTCCTTATCCCCCCCCATCCCTCCCATAGTGGTCCATATACCCCCCCCTCCCTCCCATAATGGTCCTTATACCCACCCTCCCTCCCATAGTTGTCCTTATCCCACCCCCTCCCATAGTGGTCCTTATACCCCCCCTCCCTCCCATAGTGGTCCTTATACCCCCCTCCCTCCAATAGTGGTCCTTATCCCCCTCCCTCCCATAGTGGTCCTTATCCCCCCCTCCCTCCCATAGTGGTCCTTATACCCCCCTCCCTCCCATAGTGGTCCTTATACCCCCCTCCCTCCCATAGTGGTCCTTATCCCCCCCCTCCCTCCCATAGTGGTCCTTACCCCCCCCCCTCCCTCCCATAGTGGTCCTTACCCCCCCCCCTCCCTCCCATAGTGGTCCTTATACCCCCCCTCCCTCCCATAGCGGTCCTTATACCCCCCTCCCTCCCATAGTGGTCCTTAACCCACCCCCTCCCTCCCATAGTGGTCCTTATACCCCTTTTTTTTTTTTTATTATTAATTTTTTTTAATTATTTTATTTCTTATTTTATTAATATTTTTTTTTCGTCCCCCCTCCCTGCTTGATATATGGCAGGGAGGGGGGCTCTCCTTCCCTGGTGGTCCAGCATTGGTAGTTCAGTGGGGGGGGGGAGAGGGGGGCTGGCAGAGCTGTACTTACCGTTCCTGCAGCTCCTGTCAGCTCTCTCCTCCTCCGCGCGGTCTGTGCAGCTCCCTCTGTCAGCTCCCAGTGTAAGTCTCGCAAGAGCCGCGGCTCTCGCGAGACTTACACTGGGAGCTGACCGAGGTGCTGAACGGACGGCGCGGAGGAGGAGAGAGCTGACAGGAGCTGCAGGAAAGGTAAGTACAGCTCTGCCAGCCCCCCTCTCCCCCGGTCTGTATTATGGCAATGCAAATTGCCATAATACAGACTATGACTCGAGTATAAGCCGAGTTGGGGTTTTTCAGCCCAAAAAATGGGCTGAAAAACTCGGCTTATACTCGAGTATATACGGTACATATAGTTGCATAGCTGAAAAGAGACTTGCGTCCATCAAGTTCAGCCTTCCTCACATATGTTTTTTGCTGTTGATCCAAAAGAAGGCAAAAAAACCCCGTTTTAAGCACTTCCAATTTTGCAACAAGCTAGGAAAAAAATTCCTTCTTGACCCCAGAATGGCAGTCAGATTTATCCTTGGCTCAAGCGGTTATTACCCTACATTGAAAGATTATATCCTTGAATATTCTGTTTTTGCAAGTATGCATCTAGTAGCTGTTTGAACATCTGTATGGACTCTGATAAAACCACTTCTTCATGCAGATAATTCCACATCCTGATTGTTCTTACAGTAAAAAAACCTTTCCTTTGCCTTAGACGAAATCTTATTTCTTCTAGTCTAAACGCATGACCTCGTGTCCTATGTAAAGTCCGGTTTGTGAATAGATTTTCACACAATGGTTTGTATTGGCCTCGAATATATTTGTATAATGTTATCATATCCCCTCTCAGGCGACGTTTTTCTAAACTAAGTAGGTTTAAATTTGTTAACCTTTCTTCATAGCTGATATGTTCCATTCCTTTTATTAATTTTGTAGCCCGCCTCTGCACTTTTTCTAGTGCCATAATATCCTTCTTTAGAACAGGTGCCCAAAATTGCACAGCATATTCAATGTGTGGTCTTACCAGTGATTTATAAAGAGGCAAAATGATATTCTCGTCCCGAGAATGAATGCCCTTTTTCATGCATGACAATACTCTACTGGCCTTGGCCACTGCTGATAGACATTGCACATTGTTGCATAGTTTGTTGTCTATAACAATTCCCAAGTCCTTTTCGTGTGTTGTTATCCCTAATTCGCTTCCATTAAGGGTATACGTTGCTTGTGTATTCTTTACGCCGAAGTGCATAACTTTGCATTTTTCAACATTAAATTTCATCTGCCATTTGAGTGCCCAGTCCACCAGTCTATCTAAATCCCTCTGCAGCAAAGTAATATCTTGCTCACATTGTATTATTTTACAAAGTTTTGTGTCATCTGCAAACACTGAAACATGACTTTCAATGCTGTCTTCAAGATAATTTATAAACATGTTAAATAGAAGGGGTCCCAGAACAGACCCCTGAGGGACACCACTTGCCACCTCTGTCCAGCTTGAAAATTTACCATTAACGACAACTCTTTGTACTCTGTTTTTAAGCCAATGTTCTACCCAAGAACAAGCATTTTTATCTAGACCGATTTCCTTGAGTTTGAACACTAATCTTCTGTGTTGAACTGTATCAAATGCCTTGGCAAAGTCCAAATAGATCACATCCACTGCAACACCCTGATCTATACTACTACTTACCGTATATACTCGAGTATAAGCCGACCCGAATATAAGCCGAGGCCCCTAATTTTACCCAAAAAACTGGGAAAACTTATTGACTCGAGTATAAGACTAGGGTGGGAAATGCAGCAGCTACTGGTAAATTTCTAAATAAAATTAGATCCTAAAAAAAATATATTAATTGAATATTTATTTACAGTGTGTGTATAATGAATGCAGTGTGAGTGTATGAATGCAGTGTGTGTATGAGTGCAGCGTGTGTGTATGAGTGCAGCGTGTGTGTATGAGTGCAGCATGTGTGTATGAGTGCAGGGCCGGACTGGGGATACAAAGCAGCCCTGGAAAAAAAAAATCTATGCCAGCCCCATAAGTCATTGCACCATATATTTTCGCATGTAATATGTAGGGCTATGTCTTGCCACCCCAGATGATTGAGTAATATATATCTAAATGACAGGATGTTCGGGAATCCTGACAGGAAGCAATGCGAGAACATGGAGGAAAGGTAAGAATTGTCAGAGATGGTCAGGGGTAGGAAACCTCCATAAGACAAAATGGTCCCTACTTTGTCTTATGTTTTAAAGAAAACTAGAGCAGACAGGAAGAAATGAATAACAGATCCTGCAGAGGGAGAGAAGAGGAATCGATTGGGGAAAGGTAAGTTCGGCATGACAGTGCCGAACTAAAGTATTTGTGGTTTAAGGAGTGGCCAACGCCGTTTCTTTAAGAGGGCGTATTCGCATAGTTATTTTTCCTTTTTATGTTAAGTGTATCTCTATATATGCTGATTTGACACAAATTAAATTTTATCCTTATAGATTTCTCTTTCACCCAAGAATTTCCACACAAAAAATATTTCAAAAAGGGAATTCTGTTTTTTTTATTAAAATTTTGAGTCTCTACAGATGCGTACTGTAAGATATGCTCAGAGATTGCACCAAAGCCAGGCTTGGTTTGGCACTGAATCAAATTACTTTGCAGGACACCATATTCTTGGGGGCAAGAAAATAGATTCATCAAAATAATCAGCAGCCCACTAGCAAATCACTTTTTCTATGTAACAAATGTATGGCTTCACCAAAGGCCCGTGTTTCCAGTAAGTTTTTAACATTTTTCACCTCCTCCCACAGCGGGTCTCTATGGACCTTTTTTCTACTTATTTAGTCTTGTGGCCTGGCTCAACGGCCTAATCCCACACCATAATGCTGCCCCCACTCACAGTTACCAACGGACCGGATTTCACAATCAAGGACCCAGTCGCCTCTGTCCATTCCTCCTTCTCCCTGGGGCCGGGGAGACATGTGGGTGACCTGCAGCAGCATGGAGAGCTGTGCTGGCGGCCGCAGGGGAAGCTCTTCTGGCGGCCGCTGGGGGAGCAGGCTGTTCTGTCTCTGCTCCCCCTCCCTCGCGCACTAGAAAGAGACCGGGGCTGGAATATGACGTCATAATCCGGCCCCGGTCTCATTAAGCTGCACGCGAGGGAGGGGGAGCAGAGACAGAACAGCCTGCTGCCGACGGCCCACCGGGAAATTTCCCGGTATCCCGGTGGGCCAGTCCGGCCCTGTATGAGTGCAGCGTGTGTGTATGAGTGCAGCGTGTGTGTATGAGTGCAGTGTGTGTATGAGTGCAGCGTGTGTGTATGAGTGCAGTGTGTGTATGAATGCAGCGTGTGTGTATGAGTGCAGCGTGTATGAGTGCAGTGTGTGTATGAATGCAGCGTGTGTGTATGAGTGCAGCGTGTGTGTGTGTTGCAGAGCCCTGGTGGGGGGTGGGCAATTTTTTAAAAAATTTTTTTATTATTATTTTTGTATTATTATTATTTATTATTATTATTTAATTTAATTTAATTATTATTATTTTATTATTATTTATTATTTAATTGAATTATTATTATTTTTTTATTATTACTATATATTTTTTTCGTCCCCCCTCCCTGCTTGATACATGGCAGGGAGGGGGGCTCTCCTTCCCTGGTGGTCCAGTGGCATTGGCAGTTCAGTGGGGGGAGAGGGGGGCTGCAGAGAGCGTTACTTACCTCTCCTGCAGCTCCTGTCAGCTCTCTCCTCCTCCGCGCCGTCCGTTCAGCTCTTCTGTCAGCTCACACTGCCGCGGCTCTCGCGAGACTTACACTGGGAGCTGACCGAGGTGCTGAACGGACGGCGCGGAGGAGGAGAGAGCTGACAGGAGCTGCAGGAGAGGTAAGTAACGCTCTCTGCAGCCCCCACAGCCCCCAGTCTGTATTATGGCAATGCAAATTGCCATAACACAGACTATTGACTCGAGTATAAGACGAGTTGGGGTTTTTCAGCACAAAAAATGTGCAGAAAAACTCGGCTTATACTCGAGTATATACGGTACTTCTTCGTAGAATGCAATCAAGTTAGTTTGACACGACCTGTGCTTCATAAAACCGTGCTGATTTTTGCTGATAACCATGTTCTTCTCAAGGAATTCTTGAATATAATCCCTTAATAATCTTTCAAATATTTTACCAGCCACAGAAGTTAAGCTCACAGGTCTATAATTTCCAGGCAAGGATTTTGAACCCTTTTTGAATATAGGAACCACATCTACCTTGTGATATAAGCAGTATATCTAAACAAAAAACGTTTAGTTAACCCAAATTAGCTATGCAAGTAATGCAATAGTGACACTGAAAGGCTTGTGCTGATTGGTAAAATGTGCGTTTTACCCCTTGCCAGGATAAATAAGCTTGTACCAAAACACTGTTACTACTTCTCGCCCAGCAGGTCCTTTATTCAGCTCTGAGTGCAGATGATAATAGGCATCAGGATTGTACAAACAATGTGCCAGACCCAACAATTCTGATACTCTGGATTTTGTTTTAGATTATTTTATTTTTTTTGCTGTTAAAAATCAATTTCCATGCAAAAGCTCTGGAGTTTAAAAAATAAATTAAAAAAGAATTAAATTAATTATCTGTCCTCTTAACGCATTCATGGTAACACTCTAACTCCATCACCCATCCCACACACATTGCAAGCCAAGTGGGGTGGGGGGAGTATTGTGGATAATAAGCACGTTTCTGAACTAGTATGTTCTGCTATTGGCTGATGTGTCTCTATGATAATACACCACTTTATGTAACCCTCCTGAACCTGAGTGTTCTATTAGTTGTTCAGAAATAATTACTAGCTACAAGTGGAAAGCTTAGACTGTTCTGTTCCCTGTTGTCCCCTGCTCCTCAGCATGATGCCTTGGTGACTGATGCAAGAGCAGAGAGAGAGAGAGACGTAGCTTTGAGCCAGGGGAAATAGATTCGGTTGAAGGATACAGGCCTGGTTTATTTTTCTCTCTACGCAGTGCAGGATAATAGGAGGGTGGGGAGGAATGTTGAGTGAAAAGGCTTGAGAAGCGGTTTTTATAATCACTCTTGTAATTAAAATCAAGGGGATTAGCAGAACGGTTTACAAGTCAAAAAATATTATTCACTTTTCTCTAGTTGGCCTTGTATTGTAATTATGAGGGTACTCTTTCAATTCTGGTTATAACTCCTAAATTAATAGATTTTTTTTTTTTTAAATTTTTAGATATTTATCTGGCAGAGATATATTTGTTCTTGCCATAACTATGCAGATCATACCTGTGTGCTTAGCATTTGTTTTGCGTCTTCTCTCTCACAACCAACCAATTAATATGTGACATTATTGCTCTAGTTGAATGGGTAGCACGACACCCACTAGTTTTCATTAATTAATTTAATGTATTTGTAACGGTATGCAATATAAATATAAATATATATATATATATATATATATATATATATATATATATATGTATGTATATTATATATAATTATTATTATTATTGCCATTTATATAGCCCCAACAAATTCCGTAGCGCTTTACAATATTATGAGAGGGGGGATTTAACTATAAATAGGACAATTACAAGAAAACTTACCGGAACGATAGGTTGAAGAGGTGCCTGCTCAAATGAGCTTACAGTCTATAGGAAGTGGGGGGAAAAAACATTAGGACAGGAAATAGCAATCAAATAAGGTGGAGCAGAGCTGGAGGAAAGAGTAAAGTGCTGCCCTTTAGGAGAGAGCAAGAGACATGTATGTGAGGTAGAGGTTAGTCTGGGAGGCCATAGGCTTTCCTAAAAAGATGGGCTTTAAGGCACTTCTTAAATGATTGAAGACTAGGGAGAGTCTGATGCGGTAGGCAGGCTATTCCAGAGGAAGGGACCCACCCACGAAAACTCCTGCAAGCGTGAGTTGGCCATGCGAGCAGCGGACAGGAGGAGGTCACGGGCAGAGCAGAGAGACCGAGAAGGGGCATACCCATGGATCTGTGAAGAGATATAGGAGGGGCTAGAATTGGTCAGTGCTTTATAGATATAGCTAGCACTTTGAATTGACTCCTATAGGATACAGGAAGCCAATGTAAGGACTGACAGAGGGGTGAGGTGTGAGAGGACCCACTACAGAGGAAAATCAGTCTGGCCGCAGCATTCACTACAGACTGTAGAGGGGCAAAACGGCTTTTGGAAGACCAATTAGGAGAGGGTTACAATAATACATGAGGTAAATTACCAGAGCATGGACAAGCTCCTTGGTAGCATCTTGTGTAAGAAAGGGGTGGATGCAGGCTATGTTTTTAAGATGGAATCTACAGGATTTGGCAACATACTGGATGTGAGGCTCAAAGGTGAGGCAAGATTCAAGTATGACGCCAAGAAAGAGCGCTTGCAAGGATGGACTTATGTGGATACCACTAACTTGAAGGAAGAGTGAAAGAGGAGGATCGGCATTAGGAGGAGGAAAGACAAGGAGATCAGTTTTAGAGAGATTGCGTTTCAGAAAAGCGGGAGGACATCCATTCAGAGATGGAAGAAAAGCAAGCAGTGACACGTTGCAGGACGGCAGGGGAGAGGTCTGGGGAGGAGGGATATATCTGGGTGTCATCAGCGTACAAGTGGTAGTGGAATCCACATGAGGTAATATGTTTTCCAAGAGAGGCAGTATAAAGAGAAAATAGAAGGGGACCAAGGCTAGACCCTTGGGGGACTCCACCCGAGACAGGACGAGGGGAGGAGGTATCATTAGAAAAGGAGACACTGAATGAGCATTGGGAGAGATAAGAAAAAACCATGAGAGGACAGAGTCACAGAGACCGAGTGATTGAAGAGTTGGAAGAAGGAGATAGGTCAAGAAGAATTAGTATGGAGTATGTATGTATTAGTATGAATATATATATATATATATTGCTGTTTTTTAAAGTGACACTCAAGCACTCAAGGCACAAAAATAGTGTATACCCATTGCAAATGTTATAGTGCAAGGGAGGTCCCTGGCTTATTAATTAATTGTGCTCACTCGAGACATTCACAGTTTTTTCAGTAAGCTGAAGCCATTGTATGACTACAGTTATATTATTCAACATTCTGAATGTCATAACTGATGAGTTAAACATTTGCGTGGGGCTGAAATGTTTAGACAAGAAAGCCTTGCTGGATGGGTGTTCATTGGATAATCTAGGTCACCGCATACCAAAATGAGTGGCTCCTGATTGGTGGAGCCTCTTCCTGGTTTGTGAGACGTTCTCTGCTGCTGCTTACCTGGTAATTTGCAGAAGTTTCAGGAACTTTAAAGGGACACTCCTATAACCATAACCACTACACACATAATCATTGAACAGAACTGTGTGACAACTTAGGTTTGTTGGCATCCTTCTGCCATTTAGGTAATGCCAGGTCCAGCTCATTGTCTGATAGTGTCAGTTGAGTGTTCACAACCAATGAGCATGATACTGCACTGCTAGGCTTAGCTCAGGTGGCAGGCCTTCCAGACAGCAGGGAAGGTTGTGCCCAGTGGACCACAGGGAAGTTGTTAAACCGTTTTCAGGCAGTTTGACCACTTACTCTTATCCTGGCATCCTCACAGAGTAAGTACACTGGGCTGTAGTGGTTATGGTGTTTAAGGTGAATATGAATATCTGTTGATTTATATTAATTTTACTTCTTTTGAATATTTTTGAAGCATTATCTCTTTAATAGTATGAAAACGGGGGTCACATCAAACCTGGCAAAGTAGCAAAATAAAAAAAAATTTGGCAATTTGTTTGTTTTTTTGACAATATTTATTTAGTTTTCATTTTCAGAGAGTTTTTCTTCATATATAACAAAATAAACAGGAAAGAAATAAGAAATTGCTTAAAAATACCAAATACCAAATAACAGCGTGGTGTACAGCACAGACAATTGTGACGAGTGTACAGTGGTGCTTTGGAAAATGGTAAAAACCGTCACCTTCATAATCCTCATGCCACTACTCAGAGGAGTCAGTAAATCCAGAGTGAGGGTAACAAAGGAGTTGGGTGACTGTCGAGTGTTTGTTTTTAAAAAAATGTTTTGATCATTTTGCTAGAGGGAATAAAGGCAGATTACTGTCAAAATGTAATTCAGGTTATAGATTTAACCACCCGTGGGTCTCACGTCAGTGAAGCAGGAATCTGAAAAATGTGTTATGTTAGCATCTGTAATCACAGCTTTAAATATTACTTTACACATAAATGAATTACCGTTTGCATGTTTAGGTGGCATATTTTGATTTAGTGATTGATTATATGACATGTTTGTTTTGCTGTAAAACCATACAGAAACAAAGAAAAATACAAAATATTGATTGTTTCTTTGTGTGGTTTTTATAATTAAATTAACAGAGAATTACAAAGACTATTACACCATCTGAGTGGCAGTACTCATTGCATTTTTCTGTTCTACTTATTATTAATTTTGTTTTGTGTGTATTATTTTCTAGTACATGCATAAATTTATACATTAAGGGAACACTAAAGCATTCGCAATACAAACCTGTATCCTACTGCTTTTATGTCCTTGTCTCTAGTTATATAGATTCACCCAATTCCCATGTGTCCCATTAAAATAATACAATAAAGGTTTTTCATTTACCTTCCGTGGCACTGTTTACCTCTCCTCCTCCGTCATGGCGGATGCATGGCCTTCTCAAGCGTGGTCCAATCCAATGCTCCTCATAGAGCATCCAAGCTTCCCTAATGGGAAAGCACTGAGTCAATTCTTTCTTGTGGGGGCTTCAGTGTCCTGTGACCAAGTTTTACTCTGTCTTTGTCGCATACACGCCTCCAGTGGCAGTCAGTGTAACAGTCAATGGAGGCGTTTTTAACCCTTCAGGGTAAACATTACCGTTTCTGTTAAACTTCAATTTTTTACCTTTAGTGGTTAAATTGGAAAGACCATTTCAACTAGGCCAATTCATTAAAATGAAGTGGCCTGGGCAACTTGAGTGGTCCTTTAATATCTCTTGTCATAACATTTACCACATAATCCTTGCTGTCTGAGGGCAGCCATCTCTGAGTCGTCTTTGAGCACAGCTTATTTGACAAAAAAATATTGCAGTTAATCATGAGCTAGGACCATCTTCATAAATCCTGACATCATGTGCAAGGGCCAATCATCTCAAAAATGCATAATTTCTGAATTTTGCATGTTCTTAACAATTAAGTGTTTCTTTTGACAAAAGAGGACTATAGATGGCCACCTTCACCACGCAAGGTTAAGTCAGGAGGTGCACTTAAAAGTTATTAACAAGGCAATATAACATGGCATCTTTTATTTGCAGTAAAAATAAGAATTGTGTCAGTTTCCCTTTAACGTGTTTGTCATCTTTGTCAGTTCTGCAGAATATTACTGTTATATAAAAAATACTATATGGATTTCTTATTCTTAAATGCAGATACTAAGACGCCAAAACCTTCATTATAATTTAGTTCATTAGTCCCTCTGATTAAATCTGTGCTGTTGTTTAGCTGAGTAAACAGTATGGATAACTGTGCATGCATTGCCTAAGGCAGACTCTGTAATTGTCCAAAACATGGCCGCTGGCATTTGCTTCATTGTAAAAAATGTTGTTCTTTTGAAAAGCTTTTGAAGGCATTGTGGGCACTACATCGTGGTGAGAAGCACTCCAACCATAAGGAGAGAACTGGCAGAATAAAAAATATCCTTTTATGTGTGTCTCTATGTGAATAAGAGGCTGTGTCTACTGCCCATTGGAAGTGATTTGGAATAATCTCTCTTTTATAAGAAAAATCAAAGATTAAAAAAGAATACATTAACCCATTTGAAGTCAGAGAGCACTGCTCAGTGACTCAGTCTCTTGAAGCGTGGGTGCAGATTCTCACCCTCCTTCTTGTAATATATTTTAAAGTTTAAATAACCTAGAGAGATATCATCCATGTTATATATTGTGACAGTTGTTTCATAATGTAAAATAGATGACTTTTGTTCTCAAACAAAACTATGGAAAGTACAACCAAGATATCACACGGAACATGGCACACGCTGTCTTGAGAGACTATCATCATAAACACAATGATTACGACTGTTAGTGCTTGCTTCGGGGTACTGTTAAACACTGCTCATAGAGACTTTCAAAAGACATGCATCCTCAGCAGGAAGTTAAATAACATTTCGATTAAACGTGCTTTGACCTGTAAGGTGTTGATTCTTCTCCCTAACATCATCCCCGAATTTGTGACTGCTGTAATCATTTTTGTTGATTGTGAGACATGACTATAGGATTGTATAATATCTGGTTCCTCAAATGAACTCTTCACTTGGCAAAATACACATATTTTTCTGGCAGTTAATGTGTTAATCCTGCCTTATCATGGTTACATTGTATCGTGATCAAACTATTTGTCATAAGTCATTGTTTGTAACTTGACTGTTAACTGACCTCTAGCTTCATTTTTTTTTTTTTTTTTTTTCTTACCAGAACACCATAACCACTACTAGTGCCAGGAATGCCCTGGTGTCTAACAAGAGTAAGTAATGAAACCTTTTAAGAATGGTTTGTCAATTTACTTAAGTCCTGGACTGCTGTCTCTGGCTCCCGTCAAGCCAGAGCTCCAGTAAGCAGAGTGGGCATAGCTCAGTGAGAGGAGCTTCTGGCAGCAAGGGAGATGGTGGTAGACAGAATCCAGGCAAGTTGTCAAACTGTTCTTAAACGGATAGACTGTTTACTCATTGGTTATTGGTTGTAGTGATTATGGTGCTTGCACCATTAATGAAACACTGTGGGCACTATAACCAGGACCGGATTTACCTTCCCTGCTGCCTTAAGACCGGTTTCCTCAATGCAACCCATCCTGTCTTTTAAATGAAGTTTGGTATATGTGATCAGATTGATGAATGTAAGTAGTTTGTGGTATGACTTTATGGATATGACTAGGTGGGTGGTTGGATGGCAATAAGTACAAGGTGGGTGGGGGTAGGTGACATGTTATGTGGCTAAGTGTATGAATGTGACTGTGTGAGTGGGTATGACGGGGGGTGAGATGGGACTATATGACTGGGTGGAAATAGGAATATTATTGGTTTGGAGGATTTGGCTGGTTGAATAAGGAATATAATCAGTTCAGAGTATGGTTGGGTGACTGAATGGCAATGGGTGTAAGAGCATATTTGTGTGGACTTTTAGTGAGTTGATGTGAATGATGTTTGCATTTGTGTAGAGTGCTAGTGTGTGAATTTAGTGGTGTGTTTTTTATAGAGTGCAGTGTGTGCATGCATATTTGTGTGACGTTTTAGTGTGCATGTATAGGTGTGTTTGTGCACTGTTTTCAATTGCCATTTGCCCATTGTTATCTCTCCACAACCCTCTATTAATTTGTCTCCCTTTCACATGTGTTCCTCTTCCCTTTCCCCATATCTCTCCCTTTTCCCAATTATTCCCTCTTCTTGTTTCCCCATTCCCTCACGTATTCCTCTCTTATTTGTCCCATCCCTCACTTGTACTCTTCTTCTTTGTCCCTATCCCTCACTTGAACCACTCTTCTCTCCTCCTTAAATCACATGTTCCGTGCTTCCGCCCTGCTTCACACAAACTGTTCTCCTCT
The DNA here is from genome assembly GCF_036172605.1 of Pelobates fuscus. Lineage (NCBI taxonomy): Eukaryota > Metazoa > Chordata > Amphibia > Anura > Pelobatidae > Pelobates > Pelobates fuscus. Next base: position 62,678,391 of record NC_086324.1, on the reverse strand, counting down.
TTTCTCCACCCATCCATCACCTGGGCCCTCTTATCTTCCCTTTCAATCACTTGCTCTCCTCTTATGTGCCCCCTCCCCCAGTTCACTTCTACTCTTACAGTCTTACCTCCTTCCCCTCCCTTCTGATTTGCCCCATGAGCACACCTTACTTCTAGCCCAGCGGTGTGGGGGCTTCAGCAGTGACTGCAGACAGCCAGAGGTTCAGGAGGTTACGTGACGTCCACTCCTCGCGCTCTCCCAGAGTTCCTTTGGCTGCCTATGGGGGAGAGAGAGAACCTGCCACTGCGGGTGATGGACGAGAAGAGGAAATAGCTATTCTCCTTCTCGGCCGAGCACTCCTGCTGTATTACCAACAATACAGGGTTTCACCTGTGTGCTGCCATGGGGCCGTGGCCTTGGTGACCTTATGGGAAATCCAGCCCTGGGTTCAGGTGAGTATAACTCACCTTTCCCTGCACCCAGTGGCCACTGCACTGCAAATGAAGCAGTCACCATTGGGGGTCGTTACAAAATACGGCTTTTTTAATTCTATCTTTATGTTTTTGTTGTGGCTGCATAGGCTCAACCACTAGCTCTTTATATTGTTGATGTCCCATGTCATAACATAGATAGATAGATAGAGGAATTTATGACATATCCCAACAATCTCCCATGAAGAGATCCTAGCACATCAATTAAAGAAAGCAGTGAAAATGCTTCACCTGAGGATTAACAGATCTCTCGTCCTTCGAAATCTCCACCAATACAGTGTATATTGCCAGGGGCCCCTGAAGCATTGCGGCTTCAGCTTATTGTCATTGATACTATTGATATATTAACCTGGCTAACACTGACTCTCATATTTTAGAGAAATCATCCTTTCTTAATTTCTCAACCTATTTCATAAAAGATTTAATGGATGTATCCTGCTCCAGGTTCCACATATCACAGTATGTTTTTTTCCAGCTGTCTATATACTGCAGAATCTATACACTGGCCTGGCCACCCACCCTTTTGCAATGGTCACAGAGAGCCCTTGTGCTCCCTCCCTTTGCTCATTTCCTTTTCAAATATTTACTTGTCCAAATGATCACTTCGTCTGCAGAATTTTCATTTACATTAGCAATGCTTACTTTTTATTTTTTTTGCCTGAACTACAATTCTTATTATCTCATCCTGTGCATGTCAGTCTTAATTTTACAGTTATCACACTTTGCAATATTTTTTTTTTTAAATCACAGCTGTCACTCAATTCCTCAGAACTGTGAACATACCTACCAACTGTCCCTACTTAAGAAGGACAGTCCCTATATTTGGCCCAAATCCCTCTGTCCCTCTTTTCTATCCCATGGTTCCCTGGAGTTCCATATTGCTGGTGTGTCTAGGTGTAAATAAGATATGTTGTTCTTGTTATCAATTACATTTTAGTGACATAAATTGTAATTAGTAAGCCACATAAAATTTTCCCCGGCCCATCTCACCCCTACAAATAATTTGTCCTTCTTTGTCCATTCGAAATGTTGGGAGTAATGCAGTGAATGCTACCGAATCACTTACAGCAGTTAGTAGTGCAGCTGAGGTAAGTATGAAATGCACTTACCTCCTCAGCACATCCATGTCCAGGGTCACGTTATCACACCCTAATGCACTGGGCAAGCTCATGCATGTTTGGGCATCTGCTAAGAATACTATACAGAGGCAGAGTTTGACAGCGGTACACAAGTGTGGTGCATGACCTCCTCTTACTTTGGCTTGACCCGCCCAGGCTGAATCAGCTGCACTTATTATTCTTTCAGAGTTACACTCCAACTGCATCTCAACCACACAAAATGGTAGATGCCCTGGTGGGAAATGGACTTGATCTCTGTGAGCCATCAAGTCCGTGGACTATCGATGCCAGCTCTCATTCAAGCCCGGGGCTGAAGAGATGCCCCATTCTGGTATCGCACGGCAGTATCTCATCTGGACCTGGTTGGACATCCATCTTGCTGCCTCTGGGAATTGGCTGAACCCAACAACATGCTCACTGTCAGAGCTAAGGTTCTATTTGATGTTGGCGGATGCAGGGCCGGCCTTAGGCCTTTAGGCGCCCTGTGCGAAAAATCTTCACAGCGCCCCCCTCATCCATGTATGATGTAATGTTTGTGTTGTCTGTCTATGTGATAGGTGTGATGACTGTGTGTGTTATGTATGCTATGTGTTGGCTGTGTGTGATGTTTGTAATGGGTGTATTAACAGTGTGTGATATGCGTGTTTTGGTTGTATGTGATATTTGTACTGGGTTTATTGCCTGTGTGTGATGGTTATTTAATTCAGATAAAAACATGCATTTAGGCCTGTGTGTGAATGCAGGTGTATATTTTTGCAGAGTTATGTGCCCACAGTCCCACAGTCAGATGCACACAGTTATACATATACACTGTCAAATCCACCACATGCACATAGTCGCAGGCAGATAGTCACATACACAGGATCAGTCAGAAACACACAGGTACAGGCAATAACACACAGTTACAGGTAGATAAACACACTCACACACAATTACAGGCAGACAGCCAGACACACACACACACACACACAGGCAGACAGCCACACACACACACACACAGGCAGACAGCCACACACACAGCCACACATACAGTCTTACACATACATACTTACATACAGACAGTCTCACGCACACACACACAGGCAGACAGACACACAAACACACACACACACACACACACACAGGCAGACAGTCATACACACACACAGGCAGACAGTCATACACACACTGACAATCACACATAGTTACCTCTGTTCATTGTGGAGGCAGTGCAGCTCCTGGAGACTGTTTTTTGGGGAAGCAAGGACTCCTTCCTGCTTCCCCTGCAGCGGATATCCGGCACTTTTAGCTCCGCCCCCACTGTCAGTTTCGCTCCGCCCCCGCTGCAATTTTATTTATTTTTTTAAATCCCATCTGGCCATGTGTGAGTTGTGTCGGCCGCACAGTGCCCCCTGCTCCATGGCGCCCTGTGTGGCCGCACAGCTCGCTCACCCCTAAGGCTGGCCCTGGGCGGATGCCATTATAATAGCAATTTTATGCTGTGCAGCTCCTTTGCATTATCGCTCATTTTTTATTCTCCTTATTTTAACCTAGTCCGGAGCAGAGGTATAGTGGCTTTAATTATATGTAAACTAACCTAGCATGTTATCACACACTTCTCATTACCTAACAATTATCGTGTCTAGTATTTAACGTTTTGACACTGTCACTGTCGTATTCTCAGACATGTTGCCTAGCCTGATCTTTCCATGGTATACTAGTCTTCTTGTATGCCTATGTTACATTATATGACTATAAGTGTTTATTTAACCTGTTTTATATTTTATATTTAAAAATTAGGCAAACTTAGCCAGGAGTTGTTACGTGTATATTCACTTACTTTGATGTTCTTTTGTATATGCTCAAGCAAAACTCCTCCATGTATATGCTACAACAACAAAAAATGCTGCACAAGCACATGTTAGTTGGGCACATACAGTTGGGCTTCCAAACAGTCCCGGTTTCAGGGTCCTTTCTCACCGTCCTGCTGTAGTTTCCTGGTAGACCCGCCAATCATGGGCATCAATGGTGATGTCATAACTTTTGACGTCCCTCTCCGGTTCTGATTGCATATATCTCAATGTTGGGAGGAATGCACATGGCATCGTGGGTGTTAAAGTCAATTGTGCCAGGAGAGCTAGACTGCACTGTTAATTTAAAAAAATGCTCAACCCAGATCCAACTTTTCACTCACATGTGACAGTGTCCCTTTAATATATCCTGTATAGATACACGTAGTAGCCTTCAAATTCCTGAGCTGTCTTTCAATCAGATTTCTCAGTTCTAATCGCCATTATATTTTGAATAATTTCAATCATAGATGTCAGGTTTGTTACAACCCACCACATTACTTAATTTGGTTTAATGTTCAGTTTTTAAGCTGGTTTGGCATCCAAGATTTTTCCTTGAATGGACTCTTGTTCTGCAGCTGCCAGCATCCCACATTTCAGAAATGACACTTTTTCAGCAAGACTGCCCTGCCAAGTCACAGCTGGCGAGCACTCAACGAATTCTGCTGGTCTCCCTCTCACTATATCCCATTCCCTTTGCAACAAACAGGTCATGAAATTCCTATTCAGTGATTCTTTTTTTTTCTGCAGAGGGATCCAACAGACTCTGGAAAATGGAAAATATAGGGTTAACACAAATTCTTCGTAGGGAATGAACTAGCTTGAACTAGCCGATGAGGGAGAGGAAAAAATTGCATGTAATTACTAACAAACCATAAAGAAATAACTTAATTTTAGCAGTTGGACACTAGTCGCCATAGCGTGTTTGCGGTCGCGAACACGCGCAATGTTCGGTCCGCCCCCTATTCGTCATGGAGGTGGGAGGGTCTGGGAGGGAGGGTCTGCTGCTGATTGGCTGGACTGTGTCTGCCGACTGTGAGGTACAGGGTCAAAGTTTACTCAATGATGACGAATAGGGGGCGGACCGAACATCGCGCGTGTTCGCGACCGCTATGTTCGCTATGTTCGCCGGCGAACGGTTCCTGGCGAACTGTTCGGGACATCACTATTGAACACATTTTCCAGTACTTATCCACATTACAGGCCAATTGTGACAGACAAGTGCTTTAAACTCAATAGTATCTACCAATTACTGTCTGTCTTGCTTCTGGACTCTCATAATAGCAATAGGAAGGTCCCTCTATCCCTGTTTTGCATACTGATGATAGCAGCTCTATATAATCTGCTATCTCACACTGTAAAATCGACAAACATGAAAACTCAAAGTGCCAAAAGGTAGATGCCAAGCTGTTGTACTAGCAGAGCACTATGGGAGATGTGCTCCTACACCAGCCGGGATCTATCTTTTGGCCAACCATGTCAGTAATACCTTAGCATCTGACAGTGCACAGAGACAAACAGACACATTTACATATGTATGCAAAAGTTATGTGCCGTACATTTTAGAGAAAACTGATAATAAGATAAACAGAATAAAAGTATTGTGCCATGCAGAGTCTGTACTTATATATTGCTAAAACCTTGTATACTGCACAAGTCATATGTGGGCAGAGGGGTTGAAGGGACATTATAGTCACCCAAACTACTATAACTTAATGAAGCAGTTTTGGTGTGTAGATCCTGCCCCCTGCAATCACACTGCTCAATTCCCTGACATTTATGAGTTAAATAACTTTGTTTAAAAAAGCCCTAGTGACACCTCCCTGCACGTGACTTACACGTCTTTCATAAACACTTCCTGTAAAGAGTAATCTAATGTTTACACTTTCTTTATTGCAAATTCTATTTAATTTAGAATGTCTTATCTTGCTCTGTTAATAGCTTGCTAGACCCTGTAGGAGCCTCCTGTGTGTGAAGTTAAATTTAAAAAGCAGGAGATAAAAACTTTTATAGTAAGTTACATCTGATTGAAAATGAAACCGTTTTGTTTTCATGGAGGCTGTGTCAATCACAGCCAGGGGAGGCGTGGCTAGGAATTCATAAACAAAAGTTATTTATCTCTTAAATGGCTGAGAATTGAGCAGTGAGACTTCATGATCTATACACAGAAACTGCTTTAATAAGTTAAAGTTGTTTTGGTGACTATAGTGTCCCTTTAAATGTTGTGCTGCTCTTTCTGTGTGTTTGCGTTACAGATGGAGGTTTATAGTGCAGGGTATGTTTAAACCTGGCTAGTGGAATAGGAGCCTTGATAACCATTCAAGGTTTGCTTTGTCAAAAGCATGTACGTGTAACAGCTGGAGAGCTACCCTGCAGTTATAGCATGTATCACAAGCATGCACAATACATTAAGGGAACACTAAAGGGTCAGGAACGCAAATATAGTAACATCTTACTTTTGTTCAAGTTTGCAGCTGCTGGCTCTGCTCCTGATGTGTCTGCTTGGCTGACATCATCAGAAGTGGTGGTCTGAGCCAATAAGAATGCTTTCCCATAGGATTGTCTGAGACTGTCAAGGAGGCAGATCAGGGGCAGAGCCAAGACAAGCCAAATACAGCCCTGGCCAATCCGCATCTCCTCGTAGAGATGAATTGAATCAATGCATCTCTATGAGGAAAGTTCAGTGTCTCCATGCAAAGGGTGGAGACACTGAATGGCAGTGCTTCTCACTGTGCAGCACTGCCCCGGGTAGCACCCCTAGCTGCCATCTGAGGAGTGGCCATTTTGGGTATCCCTAGGCTGTAATGTAAACAGTGCCTCTCCTTTGAAAAGACAATATTTTACAAAGCTATTTACTGCAAAAAGCTTGAAGGGAATGATTATACTCACCAGAACTAATACAATTTGCTGTAGTTGTTCTGGTGACTATAGTGTCCCTGTAAGGTGTGCACCCAGAGGCAAATACTTTCTAAGCATTGTTTAAAAAAATACAGATCTAGCAAAAAAGATACAAGATGCACATTTTTGGTCTAATAATAACTAGTGGTATACAGGGGTATTCTTAAAAAACACACTAATCCCAACTCACACAAAAGTTCACAGACAGGGGTCAGAAAGGACAGTTTGGCCCTGCATTACACACCTGGTACACCCTTTCTACATGCCTGTAGGCAGCACAGAATCAATAATAGCTTTCAGAGACCCTTCCACAATACAAAGAGAGACAGCACTGTGATTGAAGAGTTAACCATAAGCTAAAGATCCCAAGGATTGTTTATAAAGTGCTCATTTCAGATTTATCAGTTGCTACGAGAGAGAACATTTCGTCTCCAACTAATTTTGTGGCACATGCTAAAATAATTCTAAATGGAGCCGTATAGAATGAAAAACAATTACTGCACAGCTTTTATACATTCATCACAGTAAAACCAACAAAGATGTCCAAACTGTAAGAACACTGCAGTTTTGTGAGCGCTGCAATTAATGCCAGAATGATACAATAAACTATTGAAAGCCCGTATTAATAAAACATCCCATCATTTTGAAAAACTTTGTACACTCTCTCGTCCCATACAACTGCCTAATAATCATCTGGGCTCATACCGTGATGTTCCATTATCGAATAAAATAGGGGTTGTTTATTGTATTACTATTATACACTTGTTCGTTGTTACTTGTTTTAAATCTCACATATATTACATTCTGATTCCTGATTTATTAATTACCAAGTTGCATTTTGAGTCCCGGATTTACATTCAATTCTCAGTTCCAAGAAATATATATAAAACATGCACTTAGTGTATAGCGCATCAGAACAACAAATGTTTTAGAACTGTGTAAGAATAAAATTAGGGCTAAACTACTGTACCCTTGCTACTGCCACTAGTCCAAGACATGTTTTTTTTTTTTTTTTATATATGTGTAGAATATTGCATATTCTATGCTTCTATTTATTAAGTATGGATGTCTGGATTGACATAAGTAACAGATGGTATTAATAAGTCACAAGGCTTTCTTTGTCTGAGAACTCTGGAATGTGGATTGGGGTCTTGTCCTTATATGGCTAGGGTTGTACCCTGACATCAATATGGTCATATCTATATAGATTAGTGAACAAAGGACCACAAGGTGTTGGTCTTGGTCTTGGTCTTGCTGTTGCTGCTTGCTGCACGAGGTTGTTCTTCTCTGGCAGTCTAACTATGTAGACTCAAACTCTCCCTTCAGAGGTCCAGCAGTTACCATCTGCTGTTGAACATCCATGATCCTGTAACATCTTTTGTTGTTTTATTTTTTTTTTGTCAATCTGATTTTTATTAAGGCATATAGTATGGGGTACAAAAGAGAAGACGGGGGAAACGTTTCAGCGAGTTACATTATAGGGTTGGTACAACAATACACATAGTTAGAGTACATTTCCAGATTTTCAATGCCTAATTTTATTTTTTTTTTATGTAGTGTAGTTATATAGATGTGACAACAGAAGTTCTATGCAAGCTAGACAGGTTTTTAGTTATTTAAGATTTCGTAAAGCTGAGTAACGTAAAGAAAATACAGGCCTAACGGTAACACGTGACAACATCTCCTATGTCGGACTGCCTCATGTTATATTAGTGGAATAAACAATACGATTGGAAACAGAATGGCTTATTTGTCTTAATCTTGCTAATCATAAGCAAAGTATCAAGTGAGTAATTAAGTAATGTAAAACAGTGCCTTGTACTATCATGCACGGTTATCAAGGTTATACTATGGCTGTGATTACTGCAGTTTATGTGGCTTAAACATGCTTCAAGTTGCATAAGTACCCAGTACTGCTCGGTGTGTCAAACTAGGCAAAGTAGCTTTTCAGATACCGGGTATTGAGTTCAGTTGTATAGCAGTCCACATGCCTGGCAACAGGAGGGTACGTGGTAGGGCTTTGCCAGTTGCCTTCATCCGATCAGTAAAAGAAAAGGACCTAAAACTCAAATTATGGTGCATGGCGTTTAAGGGCTAGAGCAGCTGCTCAGATCGTTAGGTAGGAATGTCCAGCACAGTGCCAGTCCATCAAGGTAGCTGAACCGTCTTGGTAGCATTCAGCCAATGCCGGTCAGGATCCAGGCAGGTGTCGGACGGATAGATGGTCGGTTGTTCGGCAGTGTAGTGAGGTAGACATCAGGCCGTGGGGTAAGCGTGCAGAGGGATTGAGTGCGGTGGGAAGCTTCTCCCCAGCTCCAGGCTTTACGTTGGGCCCCCACCTCGTGTCCACAGACTCGGGTACCTCTCTGGGCCGGGTCTTTCCCTGTATGGGCGCTGTGGAGGGATCTGGTGGTTCTCCGCCGCCGGCGGCGGGCGACCCTCCTGCGGTGTGGTCGGTGGTTTGGAGAGAATCTCCTGTCGGGCCTCTGCCTAGAAGGGCACTCCGCCATTGAAGGATTGGCGGCCATGTCCGGGATCTGCCCTCTCCGGCTCGCAGTCTCCCGCTTCCCCACTACTGCAGGTTGGTTGGGGGTTTGGTGTAAACGCCGCTGCTCCAGTTTTTCCCAAAAACTATTCAGCAGAGCATCTAGGCGTACATGAAGGGGCTGAGTTTCTGCAGGCTCCGTGTTGAGGATTGTGGTCGCCATTTTGCGGTTCACAGCCTGCTGGTGCGGGGCCTGTTGTGGAGTGCCGTCGGTTTTTGCTTCGTTTGTGGGCTGATGGCACGTGTCGATGGGGACCGGGATAACCCCCGCCGGTCTTGGGGGGGGGAGGGAGGTCCGATACTGCGGGTGCTGTGAGGATCGGTGAGCTGGGAGAGCGGCCGCCTCTCTCCAGCTCTGCGAGTTGTAGGCCTCGGCCCTCCGGTTCAGCATCACAGCGGGCATGTAGTCGATCAAGGTGTCTCCCGGTACCCCTGCTCCTGTGTGACAAGGCAGGGTGAACTGGGGTGCAGAAATTGTAGATTACCCCCTGATTTTTGCTTAAAACCGGGATCAGGCTCAGGAGCTCTCAGTAAACGTGTCTGTTCAGCTCCCCGGTCAGGCCCCGCCCCCCCTTTTGTTGTTTTATTATGTATCAGTAACTAAGAATAAACCGTAAGAAACCGTAAGTCAGATTGCGTATTAGTACTTTTCATTAAGTATATTAATGGGGCGAGCCTTTAACCAAAAAAATATATATAAAATAATTATTCCAACGGACTGGAAAAATACACAGAAGAGGAAGCAAAAATGATTACAATATGGAGGCTTTGGTAAAACATATGCTTGATAGCAGCTGTTGGACTAAACTATGTTTAAAAGTAAAACCTTAATTTATAGGGAAACTGTTATCATTTTTATTCTTAGTAAAAATACAAGGTTACATGCAAATTGGCTTTGTCGAATATTATTTTGTATTAAAGACATATTTTAATTACTTTGAATGGATTCTACAGGCTTACCTTGCTTTGTAGGAGTAGCCCTCTTTGGTCACAAGCACTGCCTTTGTTCTAAGGTAATGCACAATTTGAGGGTCTGAAATGGTCCCATCAAATTTTTGATGTAGAGTGTTCCTGCTAGGTCAGGGCATCACCATTAAAGTGAGCCCTCTCAATGTGCAGATTGAGCTGTTCAGTAGCCAGCAAAGCAGCTCAGCTCAGTGGTTTTACATAATTGCTAATACAAAGAGGTTGAGTGTCAACTAAACTGGTTCATTGATTGCAGGATAAAACTTACCAGGAAAGGTTAAAGGTGTTACATAGTTACACAGCTGAAAAGTGACTTGCGTCCATCAAGTTCCTCACATAGATTTTTGTTGTTGATCCAAAAGAATGCAAAAAAACCCAGTTTGAAGCACTTCCAATTTTGCAACAAACTAGGAAAAAAAATATTTTTTCACCCCAAATTGGCAGTCAGATTTATCCTTGGATCAAGCACCCATTTCCCTACATTGAAAAATTATTTCCTTGAATATTCTGTTTTTGCATCTAGTATGCATCTAGTTGCTGTTTGAACATCCATATGGACTCTGATAAAACCACTTCTTCAGGCAGAGAATTCCACACCCTTATTGTTCTTACAGTAAAAAAAACAAAAAAACATTTCCTTTTTCTTAGATGAAATCTTCTTTCTTCCAGTCTAAGCGCATGACCTCGTGTCCTATGTAAAGTTTATGAATAGATTTCCACACAATGGTTTGTATTGGCCCCGAATATATTTGTATAATGTTATCATATCCCCTCTCAGGCAACGTTTTTCTAAATTTAAATTTAAGTTTAAGTTAAATTTGTTAACGTTTCTTCATAGCTGATATGTTCCATTCCTTTTATTAATTTTGTAGCCCGCCTCTGCACTTTTTCTGGTGCCATAATATCCTTCTTTAGAACAGGTGCCCAAAACTGCACAGCATATTCAATATGTGGTCTTACCAGTGATTTATAAAGAGGAAAAATTATATTCTCATCCCAAGAATGAATGCCCTTTGACTGAAAGAAGAACTAGAAAGGATGTGGAAAGTAAAGGCAGTAGTAGTCCCGGTTGTGATTGGAGCACTCGGGGCTGTGACTCCCAGGTGTCCCAGGTGGGACATCTGAGATTGCTGTCCAGAAGAGTGCAGTTCTAGGAAACTGCACAAAACCCTTAAACTCCCAGGCCTCTGGTAGAGGACCCGAGAATGAGGAATAAACATGCCACCCAGGAGGGGTGAGAATATATATATATATATATATATATATATATATATATATATGTATATATATATATATATATTTTTTTTTTTTAAAGTTTAAATGTAAAAAAAATATTTTGTATTTTTTTTATATATATATATATATATATACACACACACACACACACACAATATACACATACACACACATTCTACATATATATTTAACTATTAATTTTACATAATTATTTGATTTTATTAACTATAATTTGAGGGACCTGCCTGACAACCCAGACAGACAGTCCAGAGAATGTAATTGGCAAGCCCTAAATTTAGCCATAGTAACTTTCCGAAACACCATTAAAACCTTTACATGGGGGGTATTGTTATACTCGGGGAAACTTCGCTTAACACAAATATGAGTTTTTTAAAAAGTAAAACTTATCAAGACGATGATATCAGCAGTAAAAGTGCAGTTTTTGTTAAAAACAAAAATGCAAAAAACAAAAACGCTAACTTTGGCCAGCGTTCGTGACTAAGTGGCTACTACAAAAGACTGGACATACCCCATTTTGAATACCCTGGGTTGTCTACATTTGCAAATGGTATGCCATGATGGGGTTAATTCACATTCCTGGGCTACCATATGGTCTCAAAAGACCTAGCAAACCAATCTGGCAAACTTAAAATGGGCAAGCCCTATATTGACCCTGTAACTTTCTAAAACACCATTAAACCTGTACAAGGTGGGTATTGTTATACTCGGGAGACTTCACTGAACACAAATATGAGTTTTTAAAAACAGTAAAACATATCACAGCGATGATATTGTCAGTGAAAGTGCAGTTTTTTTGCATTTTTCACACACAAACGGCACTTTCACTGATGATATAATTGTTGTGATATGTTTTACTGTTTTAAAACACTAATATTTGTGTTCAGCGAAGTCTCCTGAGTATAACAGTTCCCCCCATGTTCAGGTTTTATAGTGTTTTTAAAAGTTACAGGGTCAAATATAAGGCTTGATTTTCCGTTTTTTCACATTGAAATTTGCCAGATTGGTTATGTTGCCTTTGAGAGCGTTTGGTAGCCCAGGAATGAGAAATACCCACATGATGGCATACCATTTGCAAAAGAAGACAACCCAAGTTATTGCAAATGAGGTATGTTCAGTTTTTTTTAGTAGCCACTTAGTCACAAACACTGGCCAAAGTTAGCATTCATAATAGTTTTTTGCATTTTTAAAAAAGACCGGACATACCCCATATTGAATACCCTGGGTTGTCTACTTTAAAAAAAATATGTGAGGTGTGATTCAAAGAATTATGACAGATAACAGTGTTACAATGTCACTATTGATACATTTAAAAAAATATATATATTTTGAAACAGCAATGTAATACTTGTATTTATAGCCCTATCACTTGCAAAAAAAAAAGCTAAGAACATGTTAACATTGGGTATTTTTGGGGGTTCAACGTTAGAAAAAGTGTGTTTTTTTAAAAAAAAATGTCAATGTATTTTATAATTCTTTTTATAGTAAATTTATAGTAAATGATGAAAATAATGGTATCTTTTGAAAGACCACTTAATGGCGAGAAAACACTGCAGAAATGTAAAAACAGCCCTGGTCCTTAACGGTAAAACAATGTAAAAAACATTCTGGTCACTAAGGGGTTAAACTAGTAAATTATTACTACTGCTCAGACTTTTGAGTTTTCTTCTTGTTCCCCATTGTTCTACTTTTTTTCATAGAATGCTGAGACTGCTTTAGTTACAGTATGTGCGCTTTAAGTACAAGTTTTCAAAATGCTAAGCTCACTATTAAATGTGTCCCCTCGGTATGGATTCTGCTTATTTGTATTTATTTAATTTTATTTTAAAGCTCTTCTGCCACTTGTCAAACCAATTACTTCATACCTTAAATGATCTAGTCTGTAGTTACAGACACTGCGATATAAGGACATTTTACATTTTAAACTCCAAGGGGCCAGAAATTCTCAACATGTTAGTATAATTGTGCATTAAGTATGATAATAAAATAAGAAACCATGATGTTCTAGTCTGCATCGCCAGAACACATTTGTTAGTTTAGCAGTTCTGTGCATCAACAACCATAGCCTTAACAATGTGGACTGTACAGTCAGGAGCCCATCATTTGCAAGAGCCAGCTGCTTGCTAGGTACGGTGTGAATATCTGTGAAGAGAAGGTGGTAATAGAAATCCTGAAGGATGATTGTAAACTTGAAGCTGTAAAGAGTTCCCCAGGTGTTAGTTAATGACTTTGTATTGTGTGTTCACAAAGGCTTGTGTATGGAGAGATCCCACATAGGGTGTCCATTTAATCGCTTCTCTGCATTGGGTCATTGTACGTGTGTCTTCTCACCCTTCAACAAGCTGCAGGAACACATATCCGTAGAGCAATCATTTCTACCCCCTGATAGTACATTAACAAAGACTGCATATTACTGTTTAAAAAAAGAATTATAAATAACATTTCAGGTGTTTTTTTTTTTTTACTTGTTTTCTATAACCCTCGAAGGGATTTCCAGATCTATGGTTAAACACCTTTAGGTATTTGGAACCTTTACAAAGTTTCAGTTGTGTGAATTTAACCCATTAAGGGCCCTATGATTCCTTCCAATCTATGTGAAAATGCAATATCTTGCTTATAAAGTTATAGTGTCATGCTATTCCTCTTTGAGTAAGACACGTTGGGGTAGGACCTTTAACGGCCACATTGTTACGGTGACATAGATGGTCACAGTGAAAGCTTTGCCTAACAGACTCCGACCTCAAGCAAGGGTTAAGCTCTTTTATTAAGGCCACTTAGCTGATTTTGATAAACTATGCAAGCAATGTGTACCTGTTTGATTAATGGCTTATTAATGGGCATTTTAGCACACATTTATTTACTGGATTTGAAAACATGGGAACAGAACAATTACTTTTTTTTTTACTTTTTTTTATTAATCTCGGCCTTGCAGGGATTTCTTTATCAGTAGTGTTTTTTTATGTTTACTTACTGAGTGTTTTAACTATTACATTCCTGTATTATTTTTATGAGTAGACGTTGTACCCTAATAATGGACCATTATTGGCTGATCATGTACTTATATATAACTATATGCATTTTGCATTACTATCTCCACATCATTTGGCAGATTACAAAGTATTTTTAATTTCACATTAGAGGTTATCTTGTTTTAAGATTTTTTTTCAATAAGCAGTTAGAATAATGAAAAAAAAAATTATGAAGGAACAAGAAAGATTTCAACCACATAGCCAACACCATCCCCAGTATCTGTCTGCCTCAATTAGAAAGCAAACAGTTGATCCAGTGGTCAACAATCACTCATTGTTCATACAGATGTTGATGATTAGTTTGACATCACATGGAAGTAGCGGGGAAAATCTTAACAAGGTCTCCTTTCCCAAAATTATTTGTAAATTAGCAGTGATGGAAGTACCATATTGATAACGTCTCATTCTGATCAACCGCAAATCTATATTCGGCTATGAACAAGCTAAGGTAGAAAAATGTTTTATAACAAATTTATGCTATTTGTTTTTTTTTTTTTTTTTTACGTTTCTTAGAAGATTGTAAAATTGTATTTTGGTTTGGAAGACTATGAGTTCCGACAAGATCCAGATATCACTGTGAGATATTTTGGCACTTTATGAATAATACATCTTAATCATAGAATAATAAATAACAAGTTTCACTGAAGGTAGTTTAAATGCCATATTAAGACTATTAAACTGTTTAACAATATGCTCATACATTTTGCTTTGTAGATTACGATAAATCTTTTATTACGTTACAGATCCACTTTAGAACAAAAATGTGAGTGTCATAATTTAAAAAGCACACTATCTGTATATGTCTACAGAAAATAAAAAGTTATGTTTGGTATATTTTTAAATAGATAGTGATTCCTGTATATAGAAAACACTGGCTCCGTATCAAGGCTTGTGTGCTGTTATGGTAGCACCACCCTCCTACTTCGGCTTGAAGAATTTCTCAGGAACACGAAAAAAAGGGAAGAAAGCAGACCAATGTGTAGACTTATGGTGATAAATGACACAGGTATGTGTTCAATAAATGGGGTGCTCACCTGGTCCTGAGCCTACGAATCCCGGCTCTAGGTGTGTAGGTTTTGTGCCAATTTGAATGGGGATGGCACTTCCCCTGTGAGGATTCCTTGGAGGCTCCAAAAAGGACTTGGATGAGGTTTTGAATGAAAATGTTGAATTTATTGGTTTAAAATAAACATAAAAACAAAGATGATAAAAGTCCTTTAAAAATGGCCAATACGCGTTTCACTCTCAAATAGAGCTTCTTCAGTCAGCTGTAATGTTAGTCCTCTGAATCCTCCATTTTAAATGTCATCTGGGTCTTCCCCTTTAATGAGTTAAGTTCATTCTGTCCAATCAGATTCAATTTCACATAATGTGTGTGTGTGTGTGTACCTTTAATAGGTTAATGATGTTAACGCCTTTATTTGTCTATTTTTTCATTGGTGGGTAGCGTTGTTTGGCGGAAGTGCTTGTTTTCAACCGGGTGGTTGGCGGAAGTGACATCACGTAATCATGTGATCGCCATCCAGCCACTCCCCAAAAAAAAAAAAAAAAAGGGACATGATACTAACAATGGTTGGCGGAAGTGCTTGTTTTCAACCGGGTGGTTGGCGGAAGTGACATCACGTAATCATGTGATCGCCATCCAGCCATGAAAAAAAAAAAAAAAACAGCTGAAAAAAGCAAATAGAGCTGCAGAATTGAAATGACAGCAAAATTGCATAATGTCAAATATTGATATAATGTAAATAGTGGTGCATATAGACTAATACATTCACATTGTTAAATGTGCATATTGTGCTGGTGGTACATATATTTTTAAACATTAAAAAGGTGATATTACATACATATGTGCTAGAATAGATATCCTTATTGGGTATTTAAATCAATATTCTTTAAGTGGTATTCACAGTGTTTATAGTGTTCGGGCATACATAATATGCCACTGATTGAATATGAATAAGAAAAATGTATGAAAGAAAAACAAGGGGTATAAAAGGGTAGAATGGATTACAATGGATAAATTCCATTGAACCCAAAAAAGGGGGGATACCCATTTAAATGAAATGGCAGAGTTCAAAGTCTATATTCAAACCCCGGGGCTTTAAAGTCCCGAGGTTGAATATCCACCTCATCTCACTCTGTCCCAATAATTTATTGAGGTCGCCTCCCCGCCAATTCCCCTTAACCTTTTGTATACCCATAAAGAGTAATTGGGTGGGATCACTGTTGTGGGCTAGGGTGAAGTGGTGTGATACACTGTGTCCTTCAAATTTTTTCTTAATATTTCTAGTGTGTTCCTCAATCCTAGTGTGTAAATTCCGTTTAGTGCGTCCCACATATTTTAAACCGCAAGGACATTCCAATAAATATATTACGTTGTTTGAGTGGCAAGTTATAAGTTCTTTAATAGGGAATTCCTCATCGTTATTGCAGTTCTTAAAAGTCTTAATATGTCTCTTTTTATTATTGGTGTTCCTACATGCAAGACAAGTACCACACCCATAAAAACCCTTTCCTTTATTTAGGAAGGTAGTGGTTTTAGTTTTTTTAATGTGGTTCTTTACCAAAAGTCTGTTTAAATTAGCTGCACCCCTAAATATTATCTTGGGTTTTGGTGGTAGAATCTGAGATAGGGCATGGTCCTGAAGTAAAATAGGCCAATGTTTATTTAGGATTTTCCTTAATGCCTTATTGTTATGGCTGTAATTACATACAATAGGTAAATTGACCTCACATTCATTTTGCGTTTTGTTTTTTTCTTGTAATAAAGTGCTCTGTGGAATTTTTAAAACTTGTGTATAAGTGTCGTTGAGTGTCTCCTTTTTATAGCCCTTATCTAACAGGTCGGTCATTAATTTCTCTGCTCGTTCCTTGAAGGTGTCATTGTCCGTGCAATTTCTTTTTATACGTATAAGTTGTGATTTAGGTACACTATTTAGCCAAGGGGAAAAGTGACAGCTTGAGGTGTGGATAAAGCTGTTCACATCCACATCTTTAAAATGTGTCTTGGTCTTGATCTTTTCATTATCAATAAAAATATCCAAATCTAAAAATGTGACCGTGTGTTTACTAAAATTTGTTGATAAAATAATGCCCCATTCATTATTGTTTAATTGATTTAAAAAACTTTGTAGCGTGTTTTCTGTGCCCTTCCAAATAAAAAACAGGTCACCAGGCCCTCCACCCAGCCCTCATTAAGTTGTAAATGTTGGCGCTCCCAGTCTGCCATGAACAGGTTAGCGTAGCTGGGTGCGAACCTGGTGCCCATCGTCGTCCCACATGCCTGTAAATAAAAAGTGTCATCGTACCAAAAATAATTACTGGTTAAAATTAATTGTATCCCTTCAATGATAAAATCAATTTGATCTGACTCAAATTTCTGAGATTGTTCTAAAAAGAATTGTACTGCTGCACAGCCCTTTTGATGTGTGATAATGGTGTATAACGAGCTGACGTCAGCAGTTACTAGATAGTAGTCATGTTCCCATTTGATGGTCTGTAAATGTCTCAGAATGCTCCCTGTATCTTTAAGGTAACTAGGGATGCCTTGCACTATAGGCTGGAGGCATCTGTCCACATACTCCGAAAATCTACATGATATGGAGTTGATGCCTGAGACGATAGGTCTTCCAGGTGGAACTAAGGGGTTTTTATGCACCTTGGGGAGGTAATAGAACACAGGGATCTTAGGGTGTGTTACATTTAGATACTCAAATTAGGAACACCAATAATAAAAAGAGACATATTAAGACTTTTAAGAACTGCAATAACGATGAGGAATTCCCTATTAAAGAACTTATAACTTGCCACTCAAACAACGTAATATATTTATTGGAATGTCCTTGCGGTTTAAAATATGTGGGACGCACTAAACGGAATTTACACACTAGGATTGAGGAACACACTAGAAATATTAAGAAAAAATTTGAAGGACACAGTGTATCACACCACTTCACCCTAGCCCACAACAGTGATCCCACCCAATTTTATAACATGACAGGAGGCTTCATATTTGCTTAAGTCTCTCTTTACTAGAACTCCACAGCAGTAAAAAACACAGAGAGTTAAACAACCAATCAGAAAATAGTAAGGAGACCATATAACTCCCTTCCCAGCATTCCATTTCCTCTTTCTTTACTGCTCCGCATCAGTAACAGGTCAGAGTACCACTGCCTCCTGCTTTTAGTTGGTGGCTTTGGGCTTTATTGTTTTACATACTTCTTTTACTCTCATTGTGGTTTAGATATTGGGGGTATTTTATGTTATTTATGTGTTTTACTCTTCTGTACACTAGATCTGGGGACTCCCCCTCATATCCCTCTGGGGATCTCTATCCCCATTTTTCTCTCTGTCCCCCTTGTTTTTCCTCCCTTTGGCTGTCACACTTTTTCCCTGCTCGGGGGTTTCTGGAGGCTGGCCCGTTCTGCCTCCTCCGATCCCCCCGAGCGCCGGGACCGCGGAGTACGTCTCCAGCGGTCCGTGAGTTTTTTCCCCTCAGCTCCGGTCGCGGGGCGCTCGTTTCTGAGCGCTCTCCCGCCGACCGGAACTTTCACCACGTGGCCGCACCTCGCGGCCGCCCCGATCCGCGGACCGCGTGTGTCCGCCGGGCGGAGAAGGGAGCTCTTGCTCTCGCCCCCTCCCCCGCCCGTTTGATTCTCGGCGCCAGGCTCCCTGCTCCTCTGCCGGCGCGGGGGGACTCCCACTCACACACCCCTCTCTTCCCCCCTTGGTCATTTATAGTCCTTTGGTGTAGGCAGGCTCCCCTTCTCTGGCCCTGCTCAGGTGGCTTTTATTTTGAGGCGCTGTTTACCCCTCCAGATAAAGGGCGTTCAGTGTCCCTTAAAGGTGTATGCACAATTTTCATTTACATGATATATTTCATCCTACACTACTATTTGAGAGCACGTACACATGTGACTGTACTTACATTTTGGCTTGCTGACACCGTGCATATTCTGGCCTGCTGTGTCTGTGCCCATTATTCTGGCCTGCTGTGTCTGTGCCCATTATACTGGCCTGCGGAGTCTGTGCCCATAAGATTGGCCTGCCTTGTCTGTGCCCATAAGATTGGCCTGCCTTGTCTGTGCCCATAAGATTGGCCTGCCTTGTCTGTGCCCATAAGATTGGCCTGCGTTGTCTGTGCCCATAAGATTGGCCTGCGTTGTCTGTGCCCATAAGATTGGCCTGTTTTTATCTGTGCCCATAAGATTGGCCTGTTTTTATCTGTGCCCATAAGATTGGCCTGCCTTGTCTGTGCCATAAGACTGCCTGCCGGGCCTGCGCCTTTGCCGGCCAGCCCTGACTATATTTACGCTCCCCTGGGGCCATACTGTTGTCACTCATACATTGCTCTCATATTAACCGGGTCTCACCTGTCATTTTTACTCCAGGCTCACGCTGCTGCTCTGAGATGGACGCTTCGACCCAAGAAACTTGCAGGCTATGATCAATGCGGCCGTCGCCGCGTCAGTCGAAAAAGCGCTCTTACGCGCTATGCCCCAGCCACCCCAAGAGAGGGAGGCACCGGAGACCCAGCGCATGCTGGTCGAGTCCGAGCCCGACTCTCCAGACAGGAGCCAGGCACGCGCACCTAAGCGCTACTGGAAGGGTGCAGGCCCTGAGCATACTGCCCGGAAGGGCAAGGCTCCTGCTAAGCGACCTAAGCGGGCGTCCGCTTCCTCTCCAGCACGCCCGAGATACTTCCCCGAAGAGGAGGAAGATTTCGCCCTTCCCGCGCCTCTGTCTGTCCTGGATGAATGGCGGGCGGACCAGTCCCCCTCGGAGGACGAGGGCGGGTGGGGTGGGGAAGATTCGGAAGAGGAGGCATACCATCAGGATGCCGACGAGACCACCTCAGAGAACCTACGCGCCCCTCTGGGGGAGGACGTGTTCCTGGATGCCACAGGCGTCCCCCTCTTTGATCCGCGCAACATCCGGCACCCCCGGTCTCCCGAGTGGTCTCTGCCTGATCACCTGGCCCAGTTTGTTCACTATTGGGTCCGCAGACCCCTCGAATGGGCAGTTCGAAAGAGGCTGAGGGCTGAATGCCCGAGACCTACCTTGCCAGACAAGGTCGCTGTTACACCGGAATTTGATCCGCTGGTCTCCACCTACTTGACCCGAACTGGTCGCGACCCCAAGAAAGGGGTCGAGCGCAACCTCCGCCTCGCACAGGATAAAGTGCTGGACGTGCTTGGACCGCTGTCACGGATCCTGGCCATGGCGGACGAGGCCGTCACTCAGGGCTCACCCCTGGACGCTACTGCCATCAGGGATTGGGCATTGCGCTCTGTTTGCCTGCTGGGCAACTCCAACTCGGCCCTGTGCACGGAACGGAGAAGAGCAGTCCTCATGCGCATGGACGGCAAGTTGTCGGAGCTGGGTTCCAAGGAGTTGGGCCCGTTAGCCAAGGGCCTTTTATTTGGCGAACCCTTCATCAAGGAGCTCCAGAGGCATGTTAACCTCTACACCACCCTGAATAAGGCGCAGACTTCGATAAAGAGGGTGTTTCGTTCCCACTCTACACGTGTTTTTGGCAGGGCTGGTAGGCAGCGGGGTCGTGCCTCCAGCCGCTTCTGGCCTTCGGGCCAACGAGGATCCCGCTCTCCATCCTTCTTCCCCAGCTACCGCCCGGGGTCCTTCGCCTCCTGGAGGTCGGACCGCGGCAGAGGTAACCGCGCCCGTGGTCGGGGCAGGATGCCATCAGGTGAGACACATGACACCACATGTTTACCACAGGTATTTGCATGCCGGCCGTTTACGTTTTTGTTTCGACAGGTGGAAAGACATCTCCTCGGACGCATGGATCCTCCAAACGGTCCGGGGTTACGTCATAGACTTCCATTCCCCTCCTGTTCAGGAATCCCGCCCCCGGACGCCGGTTTCGTCGAGGGAATCAAAGGCCTTGGTGGACGCCGAGATACGATCTCTCTTCGTCAAAGGGGCGGTTCAGTGGGCTCCGGACGACGGCGGTTTCTTCAGCTCGATTTTTCTCGTCAAGAAGAAGTCTGGAGAATTCCGACCGGTTATAAACCTGAGGAGTCTCAACGCCTTCGTTTCTTACCACCACTTCAAGATGGAAGGCATCCATCTACTACGGGACCTCTTGCATCAAGGAGATTGGTTCACTCGCCTGGATCTGAAGGACGCATACCTGTCTGTTCCGGTGGCGACGGAGCATCGTCGTTTTCTACGTTTCGTTTGGGAAGGAAGGCCTTGCCAGTTCACCTGCCTTCCCTTCGGCCTCAGCTCGGCTCCGTGGTGTTTCACCAAGCTGCTGAAACCGGTGACCGCATGCCTACGTTCCAGGGGCATTCGTTGCCTGATATACCTGGACGACTTGCTTCTCTTCTGCGAGGACGCCTCCAGGCTGAAATCTCAGACGGCCTTCACGGTCTCCTTGTTCGAATGCCTGGGATTTGTGGTCAACCGGGAGAAGTCAGCCCTGTCCCCAGCGCAGGTGGTTCAGTTTCTGGGTTTCGAGATCGATGCGGTTCAGTGCATCCTACGACTTCCCCAGACGAAGATCACGGCCATTCGGAAAGAGATTCGAAGGATTCTACGCCAGGCCACGATTCCTCTCAGGGTTCTGGCACGAATAGTGGGTCTCCTGTCCACCTCTATCCAGGCCATCTACCCGGGCCCCCTTCACTACAGGGCCATGCAACGCCTGAAGGCGCGCTTCCTACGCCGGACGCCCTCTTACGACCAACGTATATCCCTCACTCAGGAAGTCAAGACCGAGCTCCGATGGTGGCTGTTACACATGTCGGCCTGGAACGGCAAAGCGATTTTCGGGCCGACCCCAGACTTTGTCCTAGAGTCGGACGCGAGCTTGTGGGGCTGGGGTGCGACCTGTGCGACTGCCTCCACAGGGGGCCCCTGGTCGAACACGGAGGCAGGATACCACATCAACTGCCTGGAGATGATCGCGGGGTCGTTTGCTATACGCAGCCTTGCGGGCCACCTGTCGGATTGCTGCATCCTCCTGAGGATGGACAATATCTCGGCGGTGCAGTATATCAACCGCCTGGGGGGGGCGCGTTCTCAAGCTCTGACGGAAGTCACAAAGGAGATATACAACTTTTGCCTTCAGCGCAATATCACCCTCCAGGCGGAGTATCTTCCAGGAGTATCGAACCTGACGGCAGACTGGTTCTCCAGACACTGGAGAGATGCCAGCGACTGGCGTCTGCATCGGCAAGTCTTCATCGAGGTGGCGCGACGAAGGGGCCCTTTCACGGTGGACCTGTTCGCATCCAGAACGAACTTCCAGGTTCCGAGGTACTTCAGCTGGCTCCCGGACCCGACGTGCACGGCGGTGGACGCCTTCCTTCAAGACTGGCCGTCTCAGGGAGCCTATGCTTTTCCGCCCTTCGCTATGATACCCAGGGTACTACTTAAGCTACGACATCAACGAGTGTCGTTAGTATTGCTGGCACCTCTGTGGCAGGGCCAGGCCTGGTTCCGAGAACTGTTGGAGCTGTCTTGTCAACATCCACTCCTTCTCCCGGCACTACCGACACTCCTGTCGGACACTCGAGGCAACCATCACCCCCTCGTTCTGGAGGGCCATCTCCGTTTGGTGGCTTGGACTCTTTCCGGGGCTCCTGGAGGGTCGAGGACCTATCGGAAGCGGCTAGGGACCTCCTATGGGACTCGTGGGCCCCAGGCACGAGAAGATGTTATTTGTCCGCCTGGAACGTTTGGTGTCGCTGGTGCGTGGAACGGGGTGTCGATCCCTTTACAGCACCTGTCCCCAGCGTTCTGAATTTCCTTTCACACCTGTTTGTCCAGGGTAAATCTTATCGCTCAGTGAACGTGGCCAGGTCGGCCATCTCGGCGGCTCATGTCCCTCTCCTAGGGACGCCGATTGGACAGGATCCTTTGGTTTGTCGGCTGTTGAGAGGGATCAGACTGTCGCGTCCCCCGGCTCCTAAATATACATCGCTCTGGGACGTTCATCGGGTCTTGGATTTCATTCAGTCTTGGCCGGAAAATCAGGATCTTCCTCTACGACAACTGTCGGCCAAATTTGCGCTTCTGTTATGTTTGGTGTCCTTTCGTCGGGTCTCCGACGTTAGGGCTTTCGATGTTAACGCCTTCTCCTTTTCCCCGGACGGGGTGACCTTTTCTATTACAAGGCGTACCAAATCTGACTCTTCTACAGTCTCCTATCCATTTTTTCGAGAAGCCCCTAGGCTCTGTGTAGTTTCTACCCTGTCTCGTTATTTGGCTGTTACCAAGCCGCTTCGACCCTCTCAATCAGGACAGCTGTTGATCTCCTACGTTCGCCCTCATAAACCGGTTTCGACTGTTACCCTGGCTCGCTGGGTCAGATGGCTCCTGTCCTTGGCCGGTGTGGATTCGTCGTTCGGTGCTCACTCAGTCAGAGGCGCGGCAGCATCTGGAGCACTGATGGCAGGTGCTTCTCTTTCCGAGATTCTACGTTCAGCAGACTGGTCTCGAGAGGACACCTTCCGGAGATTCTACTTCAGACCGGCGGAACATGCATCGTTGGTTCTTCTGAAGGAGCGTTAAAACAGCAAATATGAAGCCTCCTGTCATGTTATAAAATTGTAGATTATGCTAGCTTTAGTGTACCTATAATCTTAATTTTATTAATGACAGGAGGCGAATATTTCCCACCCTTTTCCTTTTCCCGACCCTTGGTTTTGTCTTGGTTATCGTATGTTTGTTGAATAAAGAATTACTCTACCGATCAGTTTCTATAGTGGTTATTTCGGTATTTTCTAATCCGGGGGCGGGCCCGATAGACTTGGTGGTTGGCTCTTACATATTGTGTTGGGTGGCTACATGATTTTAGACGTACACTTCATTGGCTAATCACCCCTTTCGACTGTCTTTCTCTCGTTTCAGTGTAAAGTTATCAAGAGGAGGTCAAGTTCAAGTCTTCGTTTCAGTTGAACAGTTTCTGCATGGATCGTTATCTATGTCAAGATGGACCTTCTGTTATATTGTGTTATGTTTTTCCTTACTTTATTTGTTGTCGCAGTTAGAAAGAGGAAATGGAATGCTGGGAAGGGAGTTATATGGTCTCCTTACTATTTTCTGATTGGTTGTTTAACTCTCTGTGTTTTTTACTGCTGTGGAGTTCTAGTAAAGAGAGACTTAAGCAAATATTCGCCTCCTGTCATTAATAAAATTAAGATTATAGGTACACTAAAGCTAGCATAATCTACAATTACTCTTTATGGGTATACAAAAGGTTAAGGGGAATTGGCGGGGAGGCGACCTCAATAAATTATTGGGACAGAGTGAGATGAGGTGGATATTCAACCTCGGGACTTTAAAGCCCCGGGGTTTGAATATAGACTTTGAACTCTGCCATTTCATTTAAATGGGTATCCCCCCTTTTTTGGGTTCAATGGAATTTATCCATTGTAATCCATTCTACCCTTTTATACCCCTTGTTTTTCTTTCATACATTTTTCTTATTCATATTCAATCAGTGGCATATTATGTATGCCCGAACACTATAAACACTGTGAATACCACTTAAAGAATATTGATTTAAATACCCAATAAGGATATCTATTCTAGCACATATGTATGTAATATCACCTTTTTAATGTTTAAAAATATATGTACCACCAGCACAATATGCACCTTTAACAATGTGAATGTATTAGTCTATATGCACCACTATTTACATTATATCAATATTTGACATTATGCAATTTTACTGTCATTTCAATTCTGCAGCTCTATTTGCTTTTTTCAGCTGTTTTTTTTTTTTTTTTTTTTACATGGCTGGATGGTGATCACATGATTACGTGATGTCACTTCCGCCAACCACCCGGTTGAAAACAAGCACTTCCGCCAACCATTGTTAGTATCATGTCCCTTTTTTTTTTTTTTTTTTGGGGAGTGGCTGGATGGCGATCACATGATTACGTGATGTCACTTCCGCCAACCACCCGGTTGAAAACAAGCACTTCCGCCAACCAACGCTGCCCACCAATGAAAAAATAGACAAATAAAGGCGTTAACATCATTAACCTATTAAAGGTACACACACACACACACATTATGTGAAATTGAATCTGATTGGACAGAATGAACTTAACTCATTAAAGGGGAAGACCCAGATGACATTTAAAATGGAGGATTCAGAGGACTAACATTACAGCTGACTGAAGAAGCTCTATTTGAGAGTGAAACGCGTATTGGCCATTTTTAAAGGACTTTTATTTGAGGACTTTTATCATCTTTGTTTTTATGTTTATTTTAAACCAATAAATTCACCATTTTCATTCCAAACCTCATCCAAGTCCTTTTTGGAGCCTCCAAGGAATCCTCACAGGGGAAGTGCCATCCCCATTCAAATTGGCACAAAACCTACACACCTAGAGCCGGGATTCGTAGGCTCAGGACCAGGTGAGCACCCCATTTATTGAACACATACCTGTGTCATTTATCACCATAAGTCTACACATTGGTCTGCTTTCTTCCCTTTTTTTCGTGTTCCTGAGAAATTCTTCAAGCCGAAGTAGGAGGGTGGTGCTACCATAACAGCACACAAGCCTTGATACGGAGCCAGTGTTTTCTATATACAGGCTCCTTGAAATGTGAGTGTAATATTCAGCACGATATCATTATAATCACTGTGAAGCCATTTTTCAGTACCATCTACACTATATTGTATTTTCTGTATTTTACTTTGACATGTACCCCATATTTTACCATTGAATGAGACTACGTTTTGGTAAGATGTATCTGTGTTTGAGCGCTCCACTTATAGGTGTAGGTCCTTGTCACTTACACCGCACCAATATCTACTAAATTTATTCAGTGGAATAGAGGATATTTCCACACCAGTGTATTGAGCTGCCTGTAAATCACTTTCTGACTTTTTTGAGCACTTTTGTTATACACACTCCTCTGTAAAAAGAGGCAACCTTTGATTGGTATTCATAGATAGTGATTCCTATTATTCAAAAATTAAAAAGGACATTTATTCTACTATACTTATACGCTCTCATAGCCCAGGATAGACTCAGAGTAAAGTGTATTTTTTTAGCTAAATTTATCTTCTCGAGAAAGATACTAAAACTAACTGCTCTTTAAAGAGTGGTAAACACTCCCAAATACCGTATTTATCGGCGTATAACACGCCCCGGCGTATAACACGCACCTCATTTCCAGAAGGAAATTCCAGGAAATTTCCACCTCTCCCATAGTATTCCCCCCCCTCATCCCATAGTGTTCCCCCCCCTTTCCATAGTAATCTCCCCCCCTCCCATAGTATTCTCTCCCCCCTCCCATAGTATTCTCTTCCCCCTCCCATAGTATTCCCCCCCATAATATTCTCTCCCCCCTCCCATAGTATTCTCCCCCCCCATAGTATTCTCCACCCCCCATAGTGTGTCCCCCCCCCCCCCTCCCATAGTGTCCCCTAGTGCACTTTCCCTCTGTCCCATATTTACTTACCTGTCTTGAAGCGTGGGCCGGCTTCACAGCGCGCACCGCGGAACTGGAACTTAAATTTCAGGTTCCGGTTTCCGGCGGGACTGAAAGGAAGTGTGCACACAATAGTGTGCACACTTCCTTTCAGTCCCGCCGGAAACCGGAACCTGAAATTTAAGTTCCAGTACCGGCGGGACTGAAAGGAAGTGTGCACACAATAGTGTGCACACTTCCTTTCAGTCCCCCTGGAAACCGGAACCTGAAATTTAAGTTCCAGTTCCGCGGTGCGCGCTGTGAAGCCGGCCCACGCTTCAAGACAGGTAAGTAAATGTAGGATATCGGCGTATAACACGCACCCATGATTTTCTCCCTATTTTCAGGGAGAAAAAGTGCGTGTTATACGCCGATAAATACGGTAATTGTTGCAGCGCTTCTTGGCCAGGATCGACTTTTAATTATTGGTAGTCAATCTGAGCTTTCTCTCTAATGAATTGGACTGAGTTGTGATGAAAACACTGTTAATGACTGAGGCTGTCTTCCTGAATTGTGATTGTTTCCAAAAGCCAACAGGAGCAATCTGACAATCGTAATAAGGTAACTTGCTTGTGTAGTGAAGATAGTCAGGCATTAGCAGTAGGTATTTTTCCCAGTAAATCATTTCCAACTGTGATGCCAGATCTTTAAAGGATGAGAGGTAGAAACAAAAAGTGTTTTTCATTAGTTTTTACATTAAGAAAATAAATGTTTAAATACTATGGTGCATTAAAAGTCCTGGCTGAGAAATAGCACATAGTGGTTATGGTGCCAATAGTGCCCTCGTGCCCTCCCATAGTAAGTAGTCAAATTGTTTAAGAATACTTTGACAACTTACCTGGAGTCTGCGTGGTCCTTTGCCTCATGCAGGAAGATGCATATTCTCGCTATTTTTTCCATCTGGGAAGATCACTTGCGTGCAGTCTGGAAGCTCTTATGTCGGGCAGACTGGGACATGTATACCCTGGCATGTCTGAGATTGCTGCCTAGTTGTACATTAACGCTAAACATTAAGCTCTTACACCACACTAACGCTAAATAGCATCATTTAGACTACACTAAAGCTAAATATTAAGACGTTACACTACACTAACATTAAGTTCTATACCACACTAATACTAAACATTAAGCT
Organism: Pelobates fuscus; assembly: GCF_036172605.1. NCBI lineage: Eukaryota > Metazoa > Chordata > Amphibia > Anura > Pelobatidae > Pelobates > Pelobates fuscus. Next base: position 62,650,688 of record NC_086324.1, on the reverse strand, counting down.
CTTACACCACACAAACACTAAACATTAACCTCTACACTGCACTAACACTAAATAGCATAATTTACACTACAGTAACACTAAACCTTAACCTCTACACCACACTAACACTAAACATTAACCTATATACCACACTAACACTAAACATTAACCTCTATACCACACGAACACTAAACATTAACCTCTACACTGCACTAACACTAAATAGCATCATTTACACTACACTAACACTAAACATTACGCTCTTACACAACACTAACACTAAATAGCATAATTTACATTACACTAACACTAAACCTTAACCTCTACACCACACTAACACTAAACATTAACCTATATACCACACTAACACTAAACATTAACCTATATACCACACTAACACTAAACATTAACCTCTATACCACACGAACACTAAACATTATTAACCTCTACACTGCACTAACACTAAATAGCATAATTTACACTGCACTAACACTAAACATTAAGCTCTTACACCACACTAACGCTAAATAGCATCATTTAGACTACACTAAAGCTAAATATTAAGACGTTACACTACACTAACATTAAGTTCTATACCACACTAATACTAAACATTAAGCTTGTACACCACACGAACACTAAACATTAACCTCTACACTGCACTAACACTAAATAGCATAATTTACACTACAGTAACACTAAACCTTAACCTCTACACCACACTAACACTAAACATTAACCTATATACCACACTAACACTAAACATTAAGCTATTACACTACACTAAATTGAAACATTAGCCTCTATACTAACATTAAACAATAAGCTCTTACACCATTAACCCTTACACAACATTAGCACTAACATAAAACATCATGTCATCAATATAAGAGATACATAATGAAACCATATGTCTCATGGTTGATCATGATGTCTCCAGAACTCCTTGATGCCATTATTTTCCTATAATACCTTTATTGCATATGTGAAGATGCAGCAATATCATTCTTCTGGTTGGACAGGTTATTGTATCTTTCAGTTAAACTACAGCAGTAAATTTTACAGGCATTCCATGTATTCTCCAGTGAGTGAATGAGATGATTACCCTTTTAACTTTTGGTTGAAAACATATTTATTCGACTTATTTATTCTACTTATATATTTATTTATTTACCATTATGTTTTTACTTTTTATTATCCCACTAAATAATAGCGTGCCACAATGTAACTTCATACTAGGCATATAACACAAGTGTAACAGTAAGGGCAGATCTCGGTACAGGAAGAGATTTTAATAGAATTCTATATAAACATTGTTTAAAACGCTCTAGCAAGACACAACATGCAGACAAAGAAAACAGAATCAAGATGTACACAGCACAGATGGAAAAATAATAGAAGTGCATTTATTGTTGGCTAAGACGCGCATTCATCAAAAAGCCCTTACTAGCATCATGGGACTCATAGTCCATGTGTGTATACAAATCTCCCTTATTAACCCCTGTACAATGGTTACACGTGTACCTCATATACAGACTTAGACAGAAACAGCACTTTCTTTTGAGATTGGGTGTCAGCCTTGACTTGACCTAGACTTTCTGTAAATTGTATTGATGTGTTAAGAATGTCTGTTTTATGATATATCACTTTGTGTCTCCCCTTTCAGATATTTTGTCACCAACTTCATTGTATGTTCTTTTTTTTTTTTTTTTTTTTAGGAAGCCCTTATTATGGCTAGTATGGATCATCCACACCTGGTCCGTTTGCTGGGTGTCTGCCTTAGTCCTACCATTCAGCTCGTCACTCAACTGATGCCCCACGGCTGCCTTCTGGACTACGTCCATGAGCATAAGGACAACATTGGCTCCCAACTCCTCCTCAACTGGTGTGTCCAGATAGCAAAGGTCAGTCCATGGCTTCCATGGGATGGGAGGCAAAGGGATGGAAACTATATATATGTATGTATGTATGTATGTATGTATGTATGTATGTATGTATGTATGTATGTATGTATGTATGTATGTATGTATGTGTAAAGCAGAACTTGTCATAGTCTGCAGTAATTGATAAAAGAACAGAAATGTATCTGCTCATGGGCTGGATATTCCAGTTATCAAATAGTGTAGGATGATATTGTATTTCTGCAATTTTTGCACATCCATTTTGTTTTTCCATCCTCTTACTTCAACGTATGAGGGATTGAGTAAAGATCTAGTTGCACTAATGTTGTAAACCTTTTTATAAAGGCCTAAATAAAGATAGAAACGTGACATCAGGTGTCCAGAAGGAGTTAAAGAACAAAACACAAGTTCCTTCTGATTCTTCATTACACCAGCAACAGAGATAAGCAATGGTGGGACTCACACAATAGTCTTTATCAATCAGTCACCTTACACCACTCAAGATACCACTGCTACTGCAGTGTCCGAACCCTATCCAAAGTATACACTTCAGAATATTTATAAAGCACAGATTTTAAGAAATATTGAATCCAAATGCATCTGATAGGATGCATGTTTGTAAATTATGATTCACCTGCTTTTTGTAAGCAAATTATCATTTTAAATAGGATCATAAAAAGTCAGTGAGCAAATAGTTAAATAACAATCGTCAGAATTAGGGTTAATCATGTGATGGCTGACCAGTCCTTGCTAGCCAGCCACCACTTTAAAAAAGTAAAAAACTACAAAAATAGGTGTCTAGAGGTCAATAGGACTGCCATGTTACTATAATCTCCCTTGTGCTTTGACCTACCATGCAGCTTGTGAGGATATATCCACTAAATATACAAATGAGTGACTGGACAGTAATTGCTGTCTAGCCACTTTAAAGATGGACAAATCACTTCCCCCCCCCCCCCCCCACAGTGCCCCCACTCGTAGTCATCTTGTGGGGGCTAATAATATAACCGGAAGACACTAGGCGGAAGGTGGGGCTCCAATTATAATACAAGGGTAAGTGTTAGTGTCCCTCCCAGCCTCCACCCATGGGCTGCAGGTAGGAGCTACTAATATAATATATGGGGGGTGTGGGAATGCCATTGTCCAGCCCTCACATTTGTACCATTGTCCATTACGCTAGTGGCCAGGAGTCCCTACATTAAAATAAAGTAACCCTAGCTACCCCCACCTATGGGCTGCCGGTAGGAGCTACTAATAAAATATGTAAGGGGTGTGGGAATGCCATTCTCTACCCCCTACATTTGTACCATTGTCCATTACCCAGGTGGCCCTAAATTAAATTTAATTAACTCTACCTACCCCCTTTCACTCTAATAATAGTGAGGGGTAACAAAAAACAGACCTGTAGAAAAAAAAAATCATTCCATCTATATCTTCAGACCCCAAAAAGTCTAAATCATTAATCGGGCAGACTAGATGGGCCGAATGGGCTCTTATCTGCCGTCACATTCTATGTTTCTGCGTAAAATAAAATCCATAATAATGAGATGCAACAATTGAAGAAAAAAAAATATGACAAAATAATTTAAAACTCTACACAACAAAAAATAGATTCATCTTTGCCCTGCAAACCAGCAGGCAAAAAATTCTGATTTTTTTAAAATCTGGGCCCGGATTGGAAGCATTCGGGTCCAGGTTTCAGACAGATGTTATGGATGTTTGACCTGGTTTTCATTGTCTCGTGTGGTGCTTGAATTTAAGAAATTAGGCAATCTACATTTTTCCTATGCAGTTGGAAACAGTGGGCATGTAGAAAGAAATTGGGTCTTTGGGAAGAATGTAGAATCTTGCCAATCCTTTCTGTGCTACTTCTATAAATCGTTTGTGCAGTTGAGTTTAATGAGATTGTTTACACAGTGTATTGCAATTGAGCTGGAGATTGAGTATATACACTAAATGTAAAAATATGCTGCTCGTCCTGACATTTTGTCACTTTTTCCAGTTCCGTAACTTTTTTCCTGAAAAATACTGCTTCACTAACAGTATACAGACTCCTTTTTTTATGGAACCCAACTAAGCCAAACGTGTTGGCTTTTTGCCACAGTGATAACTCATACTTTAGTACACACACGTGTATTGTTTGGGAATACACAGAAATTTACCTTAAAACGACATCTGCTTAATTAGCATGTTCTCTGCGAACACAGACCTCAAGTGGGTTCTTTAATCGTGACAGATTTGTATAGACACAGCGTAAGCGATGGTATTTGCGGACACTTGGAGCCAACCACCAGCTTCATTGACTAACCTAAAATGAGAGATAGTCTGAGATTGTCTGCGCTCTCTCTTTTCTCATTATATTGCACTGAAAGCTACAAGATGGAACTTGTTTACAAGTTCAGATCAAATACAAACAGTGTGACATCTCTGTCTCCTCTGAAATCTGTGAGATCAGCCCCTTGGTAACATCCTAGTATGCTAGTGTCTGTTTCCTGAGAAACCAAATTTGCGTCTCGGGAAGGAAGCAGGGAAAATACTCTGCGCCTCTCAGCAGCGTCTGTAATAAAACAGTATGTGAGCTAATTAAATATTGATTTTCGAAAGCTACTTATCCAACAACTGCAGTATACACACAATAAATCTAATTCCGCTGTGCTTAACACTAAGTATTTAGACTCTTGTTTTGTGGTAAATTAAGTGTGTTAACTCATTCTCTGCTATTGTCGAGGCACCTCCTGCAAATTTATAGAAGACAATGAAGTCATCAGAGTTGTGGGCAGAGGATAGACAGATATAAACATGGCAGGGCTGGTCTGTATATTGGACAACTGGTATAAAAATTGGTCAGTAAGACTCTGTACATGCAATGTGCAAGCTAATCTCTGGCAGAAAACATAAATACTGCAAATATGCAAAGTTTAAAAGTTTAAAATGCTTATTAGAATTTGACCAACGTTTGGTCCATTTTCTACCAATTTTGCTTTGAATTCTCATCAATTTACAGTTTAGCGAATAACCGGTTAGAGCTAATCACCAAACCATGAATTGTTAGGAACTCAGTAGTGAATATTAAAATTTAGCTTAAAGTAGCTGACTTGGAAAAATAAGTGAGTTATTTTTCATTTGGACCAATAATTTGCATTATAACGAATAGTGTAAATAGTGAATTCTGTCGAAATGAATTTCAATTTACAATGTTAGAACAGAATAGCTAAACTGAGTATAACTGAAATGGAGTACAGTATAATATAGGGAAAGGAAGGGTGGCCTGCCCATGGTGACGTGTGCTAAGGGGGTACTTGCACGAACGCTCTCTCTGCACAGTCACGTTTCGTAGCATGGAGGAGTAAGAGATGGATTAGGAGACACACACAATAGGGTATGGTGGGATTGGAGCGGCACACAAGGGGGTCATGGGGATACACATAAATGGGTGAGGGGATTTTGTCTCAATTCACTAAAATTCAGAATTTATCCGACATCCTTGATATTGTCCACTCATGGAATTCAGAGCCTCTTCAATGGCCCACAATGTGCAAGAAGAGAGAGGGTCAACCTCACTCTGATTCACTCTTTACTTTTATTATGCTTTGCAGTCATAGAAGTGAACCAATTTCCGATAATCAAGCAACCATGTTATATGGGAAAAAAGACAAAAATTGGGACCATAGTCTTAAATATAGCTGCCCTTACAATGGTAAAGAATAACTAAAAGCACATGAATAAAAAGGATTCTCATGCATCCCTTGGATATTTATGAGCAATGGCCACATCCCAATCTCCAGGCTCTTCCACTGCGCAAATTGTTATTCGTATGCACTCCCATCAGTGCAGTGCATTTTCTATGCTTCTTACTGTCTCAATATATTTGCACGATGCCTTCTCTACAGTAATGCTTTGGGTATGGTAGACATTTTTGCCTGGAAGAATACTTTGTTGTGTACAATATCATTTTCTAACAGCAAAAGTGATCCGTCCATGATCAAGAGAAACTGCCGCTGGGCCTCAAAGCAGATTTTCTGACTGCCATGACAGCAGATTAATGACAGTACGAGTTCCACTGCTCTCCAGCACTTTGCTTTGTGTGCTGTCAGTGTTACATAAGAATGAGTAATTGTTAGTTAACATTGATGCTGGCAACAAGTACAAATGTTTAAATACACAGAGCAGAGTTCTCCCTTCAGGGGGTGTGAAAAAGATCTCACCCAGACCTGCAAATCAATGTGTGGGTAGGAATAAACTGTGTACTTAGTACGATGAGATGATTCAAAGCAATACGGGGGCTATTTCGGGCAAAATTTTCAATTGTTGACTGTCGATCGGTTGAGTTCCATTATAACTGCTCTCAGTTTAGTATTTTTGCCCCTAAATAGCTCTTGTGTTTGTCTGGATAAATAATGTATGCCCATAAAATAGTAGTTTAGGAAATTACAAAAAAAAGCCAAAGTTCCAGATACATTGTAATTTACATGTAGTTGTATACGTGGGCCCATAATCAGTGATGTTATTGGAAGCAGAAACTCTCAATGAGTGAATTTCCAGTCGTTTTGGCATTGAATGCTATACAATAAGACATTATTTTTAGCCAATTAAAATCACCCACTGGGCAGTCAAAATTTGAATTAAACAAACAAACAAAAATATGCCTATACATTTGGGAGGTTGGGGGGGATGCTTGTGGCAGAGATTGTACATCTGCTAATTAGTCCAATTTAATCCTAAAACAACATGTGCACCTGGCATGCAAACACACTAAGTGAGATTTATTGAGCTTACAATACTATACCTATACAATATGCTAGGGTACTTACATTGGACATGTAGCATTATATTATGTATAATTTAAAAGGGAATTGTTGGTTTTGGTTTGTATTTTTTAGACTGGCATCATTTTAAAGCTTGGAAACAAAAGGTCAACTGTAATAGCTATCTTAAAATTACAAGTGAATCATTTGCCCTTGGTCCCACTATGTTCTCCCTATACATCCAAATTAACATGTCAGCAGTTTCACCAAAGCATTATGGAATTTTGCATGTATGGGGGATGCCACTCATTTTCAGTGGAAAACTTTAGAAGATGTTTGACATCCATGGAATCTTCTCCCACACGAGTGCCAGGTCATCAGAATCTTATCGTAGGTACACATTGACATGGGAAAAGCTTGCAGGCTGAAATACTTACTAGGCAGTCATTGGATACAATTATTCATATATTCTACACAATTTTTGTTCACTTTTGCACAAAGTAAGATATTTTAAAAAGCAACACAAGTATTAGTTGCTTTTTACTATAAAATGTCATTCAAATCCCAATGGGGACTATACCCCATAAAACTGGCACATAACCACTCTAAGGGGGCATAACTGAATTGGGATCCTCGGGGTGCAACTCTGGACACCCAAATCGACTAACTAACCACCCGAGACCCCAAGCTGCGGTGACCGAGGCCTACAGGATGGCTGGCAGAGGGGAGACGGCCGCTCTCCTTTCCTCCTACCTGCTCCACGACCATCTCGACCCTCAATCATCCTGTCCCTCCCCCCCCCCGGGACCGGTGGGGGATATCCCGGTCCTCGCCGCGAGCCCAGACCGAGCCTATACACAGTGTGTGGGCGCCAGGGCCGGCGACACGTGGCCCATCGAAAATGGCGGCGGAGTACTCACGGCAACAGCAGACTCAGCTTGAAGCACCTGAGCAGAGCTCCGACTGCGGCACAGACCTCATGCAGCGTCTGGATGCACTATTCAACAACTTCTGGGAGAAGCTCCAGCAGCGTGCACAGCGCACCAAGACAAAGCGACAAGATCCCATGGACCCAAGAGAGAGGAGCTATGGGCAGCCGGGCGAGAGGGGGACTCCCTCGGGCGCAGCACCGGACCAAAAGCTGACACTGACCCACCCCAGCCCACCCGGGCTGAAGGCCAAGAGGGCCCCGACCCGAAGGCGTCGGCCACATAGGCGGAAACACAAGCGGCAATCAACCTACAGACCTCCCGCTACCCCCACGAGGGGGAGACACTCGAGCAACGTATGCCACCGAGTCTCAGGCCAGAAGACGCAGGCCTACACATCAGCTTGGGGCAGGAGGGACACCCCCACCACCGGCCGAGCGTCAGCACCTCCTCTGGACCAGCCGGAGAGCGTCAGCCGCATTCCCACAAAAGGAATAGGATAAATGGCGACTCACCACAAACACTCCTATGACCCGCATACGCTTCCCCACGGGTCCAGATGCAAGTGCCGGTGCCGGTGACCGCTGCATACCAGTTTGATTTCATGTGCTGACAAATGCTTTTTGCCAACCATTGCATACCTTACTTACGCTTGTTTATATAAGCCTTCCATTAGTTAAGCATAGAGCGCTAGATGTTTAATCTTATCACTGAAGAATGACACAGTTAATGATATCGCATCAGCATGAATAGACCTTAAGATTAGTGATATTATGTCTGTTACACTCATTGTAAACCATGAAAGACAGAATGTCACTCAGATTTAATGCCTAGTCAGCCTGTTATGTAACGATAACTTCCAAGCAACTTAATGTATAACTGAGCCCATTCCTTGCTAAAACTAGGCATCTACTGCTAAATGGTGATTTTTGGATTGCACTGAGTGCTCAAGGCCTTGCCTGTAAGCCACGTGAAGCTTAGGAGTACTGATTTATCTGTATAGCTACTGATACATATATATATATATATATGCATGACCCGTACTGTCCACAGCCTAGGTCTTTTGGCAAGCAACATAGAAGTACTCCTAGATATGTCACATCATCATGCAAAACGATTCTGAACTAGCTACTTTAACTTCTTACAGCTTAAAGTATGATTAACTAAGCATGTCTAAATTAAAAATTGTGCTTGATATACATATGTCCCGCATGTAAAGCGGAGGAATAGCCTGAGGAATGCTTTTGGGGCACCTCAAGCCTGCCTGTATCATTTTCATGCACTGCAAAAAAAAACAAAAAAAAAAACTAGGCACTGTAACTAATATATAACTTGGCAAAATAATAACAAATACACATATACACAAAGCCTAAATGTCTGTTTCTATCAATATTAATATCATTAAATACAGCTTTAATAGATTTTAATGTGTTATGTAATGCAATGTTTTACTTTAATGCAAAGTTATCTTTAAGTACCAGATCTATTTTATAAATAAATGTAAAAAAAAAATCCAGAAATAATACAATTAAAGCAAAAAAAAAAAAACACTTGTTTTCTAGAACATACACTGTGCTCATAGCAACAGGAGATTTAAATCCTAGAATTACAAATGAGGTTTATTCTTCATTTCATCAACTTTCTATCTTTTAGGTCAATAATTAATTAAAAAGGAACTTATGAATTGGAAATTAATAAACATCCTCATCAGACATTAATACCTATCCAGTGATACACATTGTCATACATATATTGTTTTAATCATAAGACTTCTAATAATGAGGAGGTCAGGATTAAAGAAATCAAGAGTAGATAAACAAGCCAAAGTCAAAAACTGCTCTGGAGGTTTTGCAGCAGTACAGGGGTTAACAAGTTGACGTGGGTTTTGGAATCTATGAATAAATGTCTACCAGCCCCTCATTAGTGGAATCATTTCTTTATTAGGGCCATTACGCTTCCAGTGATATGCTGTGTCCTGCTAATGAGGGAGATGGTTCTGTGGTTTTTTTTTCTGCAGGATTACAGCTTAATTAGAAAACACACAGGTTGGAAAAAACAATTATAGCCTAGGGTAAATGGGCCCCTTGGGATTTAAGAGGACAGAGGGAAGTCTGGACCAATTGTATAAATGATTTGCTTGCAAACATCAAGACATATAGTTCACATGAGCGCATATATGTGTTTAACACTGTTACCACTTGGAGGTAGAATGTTACAGGAAAATTTTCTGCCAAACTATATATATATATATATAGAGAGAGAGAGAGAGAGAGAAAATGCCAAAATCCAGAGTATTGCAGTATGCAATGATACCTTTTTTAATTGGACTATATAAGTGAGTTCACTTTGTTTTTATCAGTCTTAACCCCTTAAGGACGGAGGACGGTTCAGGACCGTCATCGTCATTTTTGCGTTGCCGACCGGTGACGGTCCTGAACCGTCCTAACCGTCCAATGTACTTACCCGATCGCCGTCGTTCCCCCGGCGGCGATCGGCGGTGCTCCCGGTGTGGGGAGACTGCCTGCAGCCCAGACAGTCTCCCCATGGCTGTTTAGGACCCCTGTGGCCATGTGATCGCCCAACAGGGCGACCACATGGTCACAATAGGTGTCATTGTCTCTGCCTGCATGGGGACTATCTGTGCTGACAGGCAGTCTCCCTGCCAGTGTAAAATCAGTGTAAAATCAAAAAAAAAATTAAAGTTATAGTTAATAAAAAAAAAATATTATTATATATGTGTATATATATGATATATAGACATATATTATACCTATATAATATATGTCTATATATCATATATATAATGTCATGCTAAGTGTATTTTTATATTAATATGTACATATATTAATATAAAAATACACTTATAATTAATTTACACACGTGTATATATATAATATATATAATAACTATATATAGTGTATATATATTATTATAAAATACGAATAATAAATAATTTAAATTAAATGTAAAAAATTTAAAATAATAATAAAAATTAAAAAAAAAATTATATATCTATACGAAATTTTATTCTAACTGTATTTTGATATTAATATATATATATTTATATCAAAATACACTTAGAATGAAATTGTATATATATCTATGTATATATAAATAAATAAAAAGAATGCGAACTATTCATATGTCCATATACAAAATTACATAAATAATTATATAAATATACACGTAGACTTCAAATATATAAATATGCATATATATTTAAATTCTACGTGCGTATTTATGTAATATTTTTACATAAATAAGTTATTTTATTGATTGCAATTTAAGAGACCTGCCTGCCAACCCAGGCCGAAAGTACAGAGAATTTAATTTGCTATCACTGTATTTTACCCTGTAACGTTCTACGACACCCTAAAACCTGTACATGGGGGGTACTGTTTTACTCGGGAGACTTCGCTGAACACAAATATTAGTGATTCAAAACAGTAAAACATATCACAGCGATGATATTGTCAGTGAAAGTGACTTTTTTTGCATTTTTCACACACAAACAGCACTTTTACTGATGATATAATTGTTGTGATACATTTTCCAGTTTTTAAACACTAATATTTGTGTTCAGCAAAGTCTCCTGAGTAGAACAGGACCCCCCATGTACAGGTTTTATAGCGTTTTTGAAAGTGACAGGGTCAAATATATGGGTCAAATATTTTTACATTGAAAATGGCCAGGTTGGTTACGTTGCCTTTGAGAGCGTATGGTAGCCCAGGAATGAGAATTACCCCCATGATGGCATACCATTTGCAAAAGAAGACAACCCAAGGTATTGCAAATTTTTTAGTAACCACTTAGTCACAAACACTGGCCAAAATTAGCGTTCAATTTAGTTTTTTACTTTTTTCACACACAAACAAATATGAACGCTAACTTTGGCCAGTGTTTGCGACTAAGTGGCTACTAAAAAAGTCTGGACATACCCCATATTGAATACCCTGGGTTGTCTACTTTTAAAAAAATATGTACATGTGGGGTGTTATTTAGCAATTTATGACAGATAATAGTGTTACAATGTCACTATTGATACATTTTAAAAATGTATGTTTTGAAACCGCAATATCCTACTTGTACTTATAGCCCTATAACATGCAAAAAAATAGCAAAAAGCATGTAAACACTGGGTATTTTTGAACTCAGGACAACATTTTGAATCTATTTAGCAGTTTTTTTCATTCGCTTTTGTAGATGAGTAAAAGATTTTTCACATAAAATTCAAAAAACGTGTATTTTTTCAATTTTTCATCATATTTTTTCATTTTTTTTAAATTAAATTACATGAGATTATATAAATAATGGTATGTAAAGAAAGCCCCTTTTGTCCTGAAAAAAACAATATATAATTTGTATGGGAACAGTAAATGAGAGAGCGGAAAATTACAGCTAAACACAAACACCACAAAAGTGTCAAAAAGATGCCTGGTCGCAAATGTAAAACATCGCAAAAAAAGTCCGGTCCTTAAGGGGTTAAAGGGATCCTATAGTGCCAGGAAAACAGCCGTTTTTCTGGCACTATAGGGTTGTCATTTCCCCCCCCCCTCCCCCCTCCCTACCCTCCCTCCCACGGGCCACTTACCTGAATCCAACTTTTAATTATGTATCTGCGTTAATATTCTAAAGTCAAAGCGATTTATAGCTTTTAATTAATGTGGCTATATCTGTAATTTCTTTCCCCCCACGCATTTTATTGAATTTTAAGCAGATTGAAAAAGACATAGTTGCTATATAACTGAACACCCCAAAATACATGTTGCCAAGTTTAAGATCATTTAAGATAAAAAAGAAAATGAAAATGAAACTATCAAAACAAATAATTGGCGATATATAAGTTATAGTTGGTTACACTAGTTAGTTACACTAGTTGAAAGTATACAGAGTATCCCTGTTTTCAAAATAAAAAGTAAAACCGTGACTAAGCAAAGTGTTATCTAGATTCCCCTATTCATTCCATTTCACCAATTCGTAAACTGAAAAGTGTGGCAAATAACAGTCTATTTTGTGAATCCAATGACTGTATGAAGGCCCCCCAATATTGAAAGAATATCAAGACCTCACATTCCTTGAATTAAGATGCTTTTTTTTACCGGTATTTATCAAAAAAGTCTGATATGATTTATTGATTTTAGGTTTATCTTATATATTAAGTATTGAATGTTTTACATTTCATGCTATTATATGTTTTTAGTTTATATCATTATACATACCTAGTACTACATATAAATCATGAGTAATGTCTCAAAATTATATATTGGAACTCCTCTGGTTCGCCACCTCGTTAAGTAACTTACATCATTTCCCTCTTAATTATCCATCGCAACATTCAAGTTTGTATTGGAAGTGCCTAAATATATAGAACATAGAATAATTTTTACTGATAGTGACCCATCATCTCTTCACACTGTTGTCAGACATATTTTCCAAAGTACAGACTGGGTCTGTCCGTGTAATGCTAATAACATAGATAACTGTGTGACTACACTGTTCCTCTTTGTGGAAGGGCCAAGGCCCTTGACCAAGGTTTTCAGCCCAATGATAAAACGTACGGCCCGTCCCTCATATGTTAAGCTCCTCCCCAAACCCACCCCGTGTCATTCCCTATTACACACTATACTTGTATGACACATTCACTTGTCTTCTACCACCCGCCGCCTTTTCAATGGTGTGACGGTGTCTTTCATTCTTTCCTCCCCTTCCCCCCCCCCGTTAGTTTAGTTTATTTAACCACCACACCTCCTTTGTCATCCTCATTTCCCTCACCAGCCTCTCCCCTACTACTGCCCCCCAACCAACCTCTGCCCTATGCTTGCCCCTTACCAGCCTGTGCCCAATACCTAGCCATTCACCAGATTCTGCTCCTTTGCCTGGTCCTCAACAACCTCTCAACCATGTCTCCCCAGCCTTTGCTCCATATATGCCTAATGACCAGTCTGTGCTAGCAATCTATCCCTAAACAGTTTCTCCCTAATGTCTGCCCTCCTACCCTTCCCTTATTTCTTCCCTGTCTGCAGTCTTTCCCCACTGTGTGCACAATGTCCCTGCAGATTTTGCAGTCACTCTGTAGCATGGCCAAGCAGGATGTGCCATATGACTCAATGTCTGAATTCTGCCATGGCTGTTCATCCACATACCGTGCTGTAACAGCCTGCGATAGAGTAGAGATCCAGAGCTGAAAATGAAATGCTCGAGCAGTCAACAGATTGAAATGCAGGGCCCACCATGACATGCAGAGTACCCACCATTTTCCCTGGTTACGACTGCTCAGTTGGCACCATATTGTAAAAATGAAACAAGCTGCCACTTCAGGGCTCCAGCCCAGGTCAGTCCCCTGGCAGCGCCTCTAGCTTTGTGTGTTTTCCTTTTCTAAATGTTGCCACCCCTGCATGTAGACAAGCTGTGCATTAAAAAAAAAATGCATACATGCAAAATTCAGTCTAAAAGATGAAAACAAACTTTTTGTATAAACGACAATATGTGCAATAAATCAATAGAATAAATAAAGATAGAGCACTTCCTCATTTGCATCTCTGTAATTTTTGAAATACCCTGTGCTTTGTAATGTAAGCAATACCCCTAGCTTGACAGTACAAAGTGAAGGAACCTAGTTCGTTTTGCAATTATATTAAGGGAACTATTGGTTCCTACTGCGTTAGATCCAGTGTTAATATTGTTCAGTATTTATGCTGATAAATATTATTGGGAAGTGAAATTTAAGAGGGGCAACCAAACAGTTGTGACTGAATTGGTATGGGTGTGACTTGCAGGGCTGCCATCAGAAATCTTGGGGCCCCTGACACAGTTCAAAGTGTGGGCCCCCTGGGCCCGCCCCCGAGTCTGCCCCTGGGGGCCCATTCTGAGTCCACCCACAAGGATGGCCTGTGTGGTGTGTAAAATGGATACAGATTGCACATTTGTATAATGAATGTAGTTTTGTGTGTTTTAGATAAAGTGTGTGTTTGTGTAGTGAATGCAGAGTGTTTGTGTTGTGGTTTTAGTGTGTGTATGGTGAATGATGTGTGTGTTTGTGTTGTGGTTTAAGTGTGTGTATGGTGAATGCAGTGTGTTTGTGTTGTGGTTTTAGTGTTTGTATGGTGAATGCAGTGTGTGTGTGTTGTGGTTTAAGTGTTTGTATGGTGAATGCAGTGTGTGTGTTGTAGTTTTAGTGTGTGTATGGTGAATGCAGTGTGTGTTTGTGTTGTAGTTTTAGTGTGTGTATGGTGAATGCAGTGTGTGTTTGTGTTGTGGTTTTAGTGTGTGTGTGGTGAATGCAGTGTGTGTGTTGTAGTTATAGTGTGTGTATGGTGAATGCAGTGCGTGTTTGTGTTGTGGTTTTAGTGTGTGTGTGGTGAATGGGGTGCATGTTTGTGTTGTGGTTTTAGTGTGTGTATGGTGAATGCAGTGTTTGTTTTTGTTGTGGCTTTAGTGTGTGTAAGGTGAATGCAGTGTGTTTGTGTTGTGGTTTTAGTGTGCGTATGGTTAATGCAGAGTGTGTGTTGTGGTTTTAGTGTGTGTATAGTGAATGCAGTGTATGTTTGTATTGTAGTTTTAGTGTGCGTATGGTGAATGCAGTGCGTGTGTGTGTATGGTGAATACAGTGTGTGTGTTGTAGTTTTAGTGTGTGTATGGTGAATGCAGTGCGTGTTTGTGTTGTAGTTTTATTGTGTGTATGGTGAATGAAGTGTGTGTTTGTGTTGTGGTTTTAGTGTGTGTATGGTGAATGCAGTGTGTGTGTGTTGTGTTTTTAGTGTGTGTATGGTGAATGCAGTGTGTGTGTTGTGGTTTTAGTGTGTGTATGGTGAATGCAGTGTGTGTGTGTTGTGGTTTTAGTGTGTGTATGCAGTGTGTGTGTTGTGGTTTTAGTGTGTGTATGCAGTGTGTGTGTTGTGGTTTTAGTGTGTGTATGCAGTGTTTGTGTTGTGGTTTTAGTGTGTGTATGCAGTGTGTGTGTTGTGGTTTTAGTGTGTGTATGCAGTGTGTGTGTTGTGGTTTTAGTGTGTATGCAGTGTGTGTGTTGTGGTTTTAGTGTGTGTATGCAGTGTGTGTGTTGTGGTTTTAGTGTGTGTTGTGGTGGTGTTAGTGTATGTAAAATAGGGGGCTGCATGGGGGGGGGGTTGGGAGGGGAGCCATTTGGGAAATTTTACATTTTATTCCCCCCTCCCTGCTTCTTACCTGGCCAGGGAGGGGGGAGATCGCATCCCGGGTGGTCCGGTGGTATAGTGGAGGGAGCCAGCCGCTGTAGAATGCAGACAGGGACCAGCCAGCACATCCTTACTCTCCAGCAGCTCCTGCCTGTAAGTCTCGCGAGCTGTGCCTGTTTGCCGCGCGGAGCGTTGCCATGGTAACCTGTGACAATGCTCTGCCGGCCGCGGAGCTCGCGAGACTTACAGGCAGGACCAGCTGGAGAGTAAGGATGTGTTGGCTGGTCCCCGTCTGCATTCTACAGGTAGCCGGGGCCCGAGGTGAACATATAGATAGCGATAATCGCTATCTATATGAGCACAAATAGAATGTGGGGCCCGGGACTCCCTGAGCGGTCCGGGCCCCCCAGGACCGCCGGGCCCATGACAACCGTTATGGTTGTCATGCCCTGATGGCGGCCCTGGTGACTTGTTATGATGTGCTTGTAGAGATTCTGTTGTATGTTTCTTCGTGTTTCCAGCGCTTCATTTTTTAAACATTCTCAGCTGCAAAACAGATTTTACACTAACTGCTTATTATTTCCCCTGCTCAGATCATTATATTTTCTAAGTAATGTGGCCAAATACAGGTATAGCCCTATAAGCATTATTTTTGTTGCGAGCAATATACTGCATAGAAGATCTGATTACCTAATCGAAGATGCACATAGATTTCTATTTGTCTTGGTCTGATCACCTAATCGAAGATGCACATAGATTTCTATTCGTCTCGGTCTGATCACCTAATCGAAGATGCACATCGATTTCTATTCTTGTGGGTCTGATCACCTAATCGAAGATGCACATTGATTTCTATTCTTGTGGTTCTGATCACCTAATCGAAGATGCACATCGATTTCTATTCTTGTTGGTCTGATCACCTAATCGAAGATGCACATCAATTTCTATTCTTGAAGGATTTAAAAAGTGCAGCTTAGTTACATAGAATCTCTGTATTGACTGTGTGTAGGGTTTTTTTCCTTAGTCCCCTGAGTTAATCTTCATATTTGAAAGAGGATTTAGCCAATAATTACAATGTTTCTCTGGAAGCGAATGGTTACATTATTGAAACTTGAATTGCCTGATCCTTTCTGATATATTGTTCATACACATTCATAAACATAGCATCACACTGATAACTCAATGATCTCTACCAGAATCCTTACATGCTAAGCTCTTTATGTAGACCTTGGCTGTAGCCATTCAAGTGAGTCAAATACTTTGTGTTCCCTAAAGATGAGATATATATTGAGACATTCTTATTTCTTTGTTTTCATCTGGATTTAGTTTCTATTGAGAGCAGAAGCAGTGGGGAAGGGGATCAATTTACCATGATACTCTCCAGATACATTGCACATACATATATCATTGTGCAGAGATAATGAAATGTAAAGGAGTCTGATATGTATATCTAATACGAATGATCACACGTTGTGACATGAGGACTAAGGCATAGTCTTTAGACAATTATTGACATCCTAGTGTCCAGTACAAACAGTGGTGCATGTCTTTGCATGATTTTCCTAACAGCATTCTGTGATACCTCTTCATACATACTAATATCAGTATCAAACATGTGTAGACTCACTGCAAGGTGCTTGATGAACGGAAACCCTCCAGTGGAGTTCACAAAAATTGTTTCACTTAAAAAATCATGAGCATTTTGTTTGTGGCATGTTCTAGTTTAAAACTGAAGTTTAAACAATGGACAAATTGATAACACTTGATATCGAGCACTGCACCACTATGAACTTAGAATGGTAAGGACCAAAGGTATATTTTGTCCTTACAAAGTGTCACTGTCTATTTATGATGGTATGGACCTAGTAAATATTGAATCCATCATAGTGCTATGGCCCATTTATGATGGTAAGGACCAACGGTCCAGTAGATAAACAACCATCATTTTTTAAAATCATCCATCTGTTCATGTGTGCTTGTTTAAGATATAAGGAATCATAATGAGTAAAAAAAAAAAAAAAAAGTTTGCTTCCAAGAGAAGAGATTATTATGTATTATATATATATATATTATTACATATTATATATATATATATATATATATATATATATATATTATTTGAATGCTTGCACAGGTGACCACACCTGAAAATGTTTCCTGAATTCCATAATTTTACTGGGATTGGACCCGATAGAGTACTCTTGCCATTAAACCACAAATATATTGGTAAATGAAGGAGCAAAGCGAACTACCATTGTTGTACCCCTAGTTCGTAAATATTTTTTTGTCAGAATTTAACTATTATGTTTTAGGTTAAATTCTGCATAGATAATCAAAGAAGAACCCTGTCCCTCTGGAAGAAATAGGTCATTGTAAAGACAGTACTCTAAGGCTGTAAGGACTAAATCATTTATTATGATGAGTAAAGTGCGGCCACATAATTTGACAGTCAGAAGTATGCAGAATGCAATCCATAACAATGAGAAGTTGTAAGAAGTGCTCAGTGTTGCATATATAGCATTGCAAGGTTCATACAAACCTCAGTAGGTGTAAATCATTCTAAAGAATAGTACCCTATGATTTTATATTCTTTTTTATTATCTTGTATTCACACATATAAAGCAAGTTACCGTAAGTCCCACAATCTTGTATTGTCAAAGCTAAATATTAATTACTCTGTCACCTTCCGTTTGCTGGGATCACACACCTTGTCACCAGAATGCTCCTCCCTATAGATGCTAAAAGCCTGTCTTTACAACCTTTAATAAATAGTTAGAACATGATTTTTTTTAACTGTCTGTCCAAATGGCATCAATATTGAAGAACAAACTATTTACCCTTTTGTATCCCAATAAAGTGGCACAGTGTATTTGCTGGGTCCTTTGACATTTGCAATTTATACTGCACAGCTTGTATTTTCGTCTGCCTTCTTTTGAGCTAATCTATTGAAGTTTCAAGAGGCGGGAGTATGCCACCCTTAAGACACACAATTTTTCATAGCCTCTGTGTTATGTGAGTGTGCCAACTTTAGGATTTTAAAGGGACACTCCACTGCCCAAAAACAAAATAACTAAAAATCAGTGTTTAGTAGATAAACCCCAAATGAAGACATGCATATGTTCAATTATGCATTTTGTAAGTGGGGCATATATAAAACCAACTGTTCTCTTATCTGCTGCCTTTGCAAAACTCCCCTTCTAACCCAGCCTAGACTTTCTGTAGCTGTCCAGTCACAGTCTTCCCAATAAAGCTCAAAGAGAAGTCTTTGCAAGGTGCTCTGGGCAATTGCTGCCTTTTGAGTTTCGCTCCACTAAGCACTAACCAAACCAGAATGTGACAGGGCCTGCTGTCTGCTTGAAAGCCAGGGGGGTATAACCATGTTAATTTTTAAAAGTGTAAATGTTTTCTATTAAAATCTGCACTTTTTGCAAAATGAAAAAACGAGGACACACTCTTTACACAGAAAGCTTTTCAGAAAGCTAAGGTGCTTAAGGGGTCTGTAGTGTCCCTTTAAGCACATACATTCAGAATGGATATAACACAGTGTTGCACTATATATATTTCTTTCTTTTTTTTACGTATGTACTTCAAGCACATTGAGTTCAAGTTTTTTCTTCTCTGTGTATAGGATAAGTGTTTATACACTCCTAATTTGTTAGCACTCCACTTACATGCTGGTGTTTGGCTGCGCCCTATTGTCACTCAGCATATTGACCATACATTTCTTACAATATGCCCATTCTACACTGCAATGTGTTCAGGGAAGCACATGCCTTTAGTTCCTAGAACATCGTGTACTATGTGTCTATCCATAAATTTATAAATTATAGTTATACTATTTAGTTATACATTTTTATTGTAATTTCCATTTTAAGAGTATCTACACTGTATAAAAACATGTGTCTCTCACTATAGCATATGAACATGGACTCTTCTTGTTTTTATAGCAGACCTCAAACCCTCTTGTTTTTATAGCAGACATTTCTGATGCTTTGCTTGAAACACCTGTGTCTATGTACCAATATACGGTACTTCTTCCGGGCCTAGCAGTAATGTCCAAATTGTCCTGACATTTAGAATTATTTATTATTATTATTATTATTATTATTTGTATTATTCATCGTATTATCTCTTCCTAGAATACCTGAAGAAAGCCAGGAAAAAAAATTAACAAAGCAATCATGCCACCACCTTATCAAACCCTCCTAGCCTTGTATAATGTTCATATTAAAGTTCCTGCATGTCAGATCTAATGTTGGCAGAGATTTATTAGTGCTGACATTGATGGGCATAAGTACATAAGGCACAATATTAATTTTTCACAAGCATTACTTCTAAGCTTCCACTTTCATTCTGTAAGAAATATAAATAGAGAATAGGGACTTAGTTCAGTAAAACCGATGGCCCAGCATCACATAGTTTACTACATTAGTGTATATGACTTTTTGGTTTCATGTTGTGATACACTGTTTTCCCTGATTATTCTTGTGCATCTTTGGGCATTGTCTTGGAGTATTCCACCTTGCTAGTACCGTAGCTGTGTAAAGCAATCCCTTTCTCGTGTCTCTTAATCCAGAGGATTCTCTATTAGTAGGCAGCACACCTCATTGATTTTTAATTAATTTTCAAGAGACACAGAGGAGAGCTGGCTCAGTCCACTGACGTCTCACTACTTATTCAGAACCACATTCGTATTGATTGCCTGCCTAAGGAGCAGAAGTAATCCATTTTAAATACACTTCTGTGAAAGAGTGCAGGAGCCTGACAATGTAGATTCTTCCTTTGTAATTATGGAGTGTCAGGAAGAGAAGAGGAGGTTCCGCATAAAGCAATTCTGCAAGACTCAATAGCTTTATTTGCATTCATCTGATATGCAGTGCCCAAGTTCTCTCTATCCACTAGCACAATCTGCAGGACTTGCTAACAGTACAAGTTTCAAGGGTAGCACAAAGCGATAAGAAAATATTTTACATTTATCACTCTGGTTTTATGGCAATATTACCTGAAAATGCTAGGGAAAGCTATAAGACACTACTCATCTATTAAAGGCTGTTTGGGATTGGCATTAAGTCTAGAATGGTCTTAGGGTCTCAGTATGAATGGGCAGATGTTCAGAGTGATAAATACATTTGGGAATTAATACATTTACTTTACATAGCTGTGGTGGAGCTTATAGGTCCAATACAGAGTCATCATTTGTTTATAAATATTTCTAAAACTTCAAGATGGTACTATTTCACCCCATGGCCTCTTTATTTTTTTTATATTAAATTATAAAATGTAAGGATACCACACGGGAGGCAGGGGCAGGAAGAGCTGTCAAGATGATACAGCCTGCTACACCAAATACCAGGTAAGTCCTCTTTTGCACCCATATGGCTGGTAAACAGGAAGGTGGCTGACAGCAACTTGCTCTGTTTGATATATGTAACAAGTATGACAGTGTTTTTATTTTCGTTTGTCTGGGGGAATGTTTTGGTAGTGTGCATGCATCTCTATGTGTCTGGATTTGTGTGTCTGTGTGTGTTATATGTGTACCTCTGGGAAGAGGCCCCATTGAATGTTTGTAAAGGGCCTCAATATTATTAATATTAGCCGTGTATACAAGCCCCTTGTTGCCTTTGCTCTGTAAAACTTACACATGGTATCATTAATTCTCAGTCTTTCCTTAGTGTGCCAGGTGAGGTGGTGTGGAAAGAGAGCATTTTGACTGGCATATCAGTCAGGGCAGTAGGACAAAATGGACTCTGTCAGCCATGAATTCTGTCTCAGCCTGGGAGTTTATCTCCCATTAATGTCTGCCAGCCATTTATGTTCTGCTTTATTCTTAAAAAAGATCAATACAGTGTTAGGAATACGAAAACCTACTTAGATTATTGGGCTCCTCATAAATGAAGAAAGCATTTGGAGGCTAGGGTAAGTGGCAACATGCTGATATGTGAAAATTAAAAGCTCTCTGTGACTCGATTCTCTCAGGGAAAGCGCCTCTAGTGGCTATCAGGATGACAGCCACTAGCAGTGTGTTAACTCTGCAATCATAATATTTCTGTATCTACTAAACAGCAAAATTTTATATGGCAAGTTTAAATCTAAAAGACCATTGCACCCGGACCACTTTACTGAGATGAAGTGAGCAGGGTGCCTTAAATGATCCTTTAAACTCCATATGAAGTTTTCCAGTAAAAGAGACATGCTTATTATTTGGCATTGATATAATGTTTCTTAAAACCCATATGAAAAATGATATATTGACTTTTCGTTGTTGTGAGTGTTTAAGAAATGAAGATTAACTTGTACTGGCTTTTTAAAAGGAACACTCTTTGCGTTAAACTGCGGCATAGATTTTATATAGCACAGATTGCCTGTGACATGTCAGAGATGAGAATTGTTTTTTTCCATTGTACCCAAAAGCTGAAAAAATAAAATAATAAAAATAATGTTGAAATATTACATCTTTTATATGAAATATCCAGTGATCAACAAGACCAATAAGGATTTTATAGCTTTCCTCTCTGTACAGAAAGATATCTGCTGTCCCTGTAGAGCTCTGTAGAGATTTATCGGAGATTGATTTAGATACTCGCACAAAGAGCCCATAAAATGAAGAGAATTAAATAAGAATTTCATAGTAAATCAAGAAAACTCATTTTGTTCATTAATAGTCACATTACATCACATAATAGACAAGAATGGACCATTACCAGGGAGTATCCACCAGAGCTTTTAAGGAAACTCTTTTTGATGCTTTAGTAGGGAAAATCACTGATGATTTATAAGTCTACGAGAATACCACCGCTAATACATCCACCTTATTTAAGCTCAAGAACATTTTGTAGGATTTGATATGTGTAAATAAAATGACACATCCACACTTTTATTGTCGAGCACGTAAAAGAACGGAATACTGCAGTGACTTAACCCCTTGAATGTTTTGTTAATTTATGTTCACAGTCTGATTTGTGGCAGAGGCTAACAGACTAGGTACTATGACATCTGTAAAAAATGATATACATCATTTGGCTTAAAATAAGCATAGAAATGGGGGGAAATTAATGAAACTCAATAAGTATAGCATTATATTGGAATATTTTACATACATTTTCATTTTTCATTTTTTAATGTTCAACAAGGTTAATTGCTATAGTGCGAATTGATGCAGAATCAGTGAAAATTTAAAATTTCAGGGCAAAAACTGTTGAATGGGAAAAACTCTCCAAGTCAGCTTTGTATTCAGTCTAGCTATATGGGCCTAAAAATGTAAATGTAATTTATATTACTGACAGTTCACACTTTAGTGAATAACTCTGTTTAGTAATGTTTTGCTACAGTGTATTGCAGCCAGACATGGACTGGCCATTGTGTATACCGGGCAAATGCCCGGTGAGCTGTGATGGCCCTGGGCCGAGACCAACATAGGTGATCAAAAGATCGCCCTGGCTACACTACAGCCCCTATCCCCACCCCACACTATAGCCGCTATCTCCCTGTGCACACACAGCACAGCCCCTATCTCCCTACATACTAAATCCCCAATAGACTGATTACAGGGTGTTACACTATATTACCATATTCTTTTAAGACTTTTAACAACAGTGCATTGGTGAAAAGTACTGATTACAAGAATGAAGAATTTTTATGTTTTTTTTGTAGCCAGTGTAACGTTAATGACAAATTGATATCAGTATATAGCTACCCAAAACATGACAAACAGTGCTGCTTTTACAGTAATTCTAGACATTGCGCTGTGTTGGGTGATCCCTATAGTACAGACTGTATGTAAATTATTGAAGAATAAACTGTATCTTATTTTTTGTCTTACATAACATGAGCTTTGATCTCTGTCTACTTTTAGGCTCAATTAATATATGACTGAAGGTATTGTGACCCACTTCTAATCGGTCTTCATAATTATCTCCTTGTTGATGAAAGCAGCATTGAGCCTGTGGGGGTTTGTTTCCCTCTGTGCTGTATTCTGATTTGAGGTCACGAGTGTGTGTATGCAAGCTGCATCTTCACCTGTCAGATCCTCTCCGCAGATCTCCGACTTAATGCAGTTTATTTATTCCAGACAGGACGCAAGGAAATCTTTCTACGGAAACACAACATGCATACAGCAAGTACCCTGCATTCACGCCATTCCAGCATAGATTTAGGATTACAGTACCCCCTAAACCAACTTTGTGGTGGGCTCAGAGACAACACATTGTAAAATAAACATGTCACTTAACGAGGAGCATTTATCTTAGCATTGCTATGAGGAAACTGTGAAGATTGTTGTATACAAATTACGTACTATAGAAACAATCCAAGCAACATAACCAGTACAGAATGATGCAGTGGTTATGGTGCTAAGAGTGCATTGACATTCCCCCATTTGAAGTAGAATATTATAATTGTTTGATTTCCTACGTGGGGTATGTTGTGCGCCCCTCATCACCTCCACTACTTCAGATAGAGAGCTGAAAGCTCCTAAGGAGGTGCCTGAAGGGAGGAGAGAATGTCATGTGATTGCTCTCAGCTATTGAGCAAAGGCCTACAAGGCCATACTTTGGTCAAACAGAGATTTTTCTGGAGGTGCAGAGCGGCACTTGACAGACCTTAAGAAAGAAGTCAATGGAGGAGAGGGCAGAGCACCCTACAGCACATTATATTTTGTCAAACTGCCCAAATGGTTACATCAAAAATGGGTTGAAGGCACCAAAGACAGCTTGCACTACAATGGGCTGAAGTGTTTATGGTGCTTTATACTAATGTCATGGTGGATGGTTCCACCTAATATTCACCAAAAAAAGCCAAAACATCTTATTACAAGAGTTGGAGTTTTCTTTTTTGTTTTCAAATCAGCCTTCTGAGCTTTCTGGATTAAATCACGATTAAGGCAATGTTTTCCTTTTCAATGTATTTCTCCAACACTCAGAAGTGCAAGTTGTGATTTTATCTTTTCACAGCAAACATGAGTCTGTGAGCGAAACCCCAACAGGGCTAGAGAGATTTCGGTACATCCAAATCAAGACCTACTATAATGCCCAACAAGGGAGACATCTCTTTGACAGACCCCATACGGAGTTCAAGAAATATTGCGATAGCGGGACGCACATCCCCCGGGGGATCTCAGTCCTTTACTCTGTGCTCCGATCGAAGGTCCCACTCGAACCAGCGAAACACGCAGCAAGGTGGGAGAGAGAGACGGAAATAGAGCTCTCCGATGCCCAGTGGACCAAAATATATATTCTCACGCACCAGAGCTCCATGTGCTCCAAGCTACAAGAACTAAACTACAAATTGCTCATCGGCTGGTACCGAACCCCGGAAAGGCTCCACCGCATGCTGCCCGAAGTCCCAGACATATGCTGGAGATGTGGGGAAAGACCAGGAACAGACCTCCACATATGGTGGTCGTGCGAAAGGATAGCCCCCTACTGGCGGGAGATCCACGGAGCTATCCGTGAGATACAGGGCACGGAGCCCCCATTTCAACCGCTCCAGATGCTGCTCCACCACACTCAGACGCCTCTCTCGCAATATAAAAAATCCTTGACAAAACACCTCCTCAAAGCGGCAAAGACTCTGATCCCGAACAGATGGAAATCAGAACAGACACCCACACTCCAGCAGTGGATGGCTAAAGTCGAAGAGATACACAAGATGGAAAGGCTCACGGCGGCGATAAGGAACAACATGGAAAAATATCAACAGTGCTGGACCCCCTGGATCTTCTATCTGGCCGGAAGGTGACCGGAGAGAATAAAACACAGAGTGGGCGGCGGTGGCGCGTCTGACCTGGGCCGCTCGGGGCCTGCAGGTGGAGATGGGGACCACCAGCCCTCCCCTCAACCCCCACCGCTACACCCACCCGTGACCCTCCCCTGCTCCCCCATCCACACAAGAGGTGAGCCGGGCAGAGGCGACCGGAGGCGAGGCGCCAGATGGACACCTAGCTTAGGCCCGCAGGGAGGTTCATAGATAGGCATAATGACAGTACCATTTTGCACAGCCCACGGCATGTATGCGACCAAGAATATGTCTAGGCAATCTCGGCATAAGATGTGTCACTAGGTTTTAACTCTGCATTATCTCTGAGATAACTACTGTCGACCTATATAGGAAACAAATGTAAACTGATTGTTATACGTTGACAAAAACACACAATAAATACACAATAATATGATAGTAAAAAGCAACCAAGCTAGCGCAGCCAACCATGGTTACATAACACATACTTAACACTACTCTGATAACACAAATGCTTAGACAAGCTTGTCACTTCTATATAACAATGTGCGCATTACTATGCCACAGCGTCCTACTGGGAACTCACGTAACACACTTTTATAGCAGTGATTGAGAAGCCTGTAACACCTTACTTAACAAATAAAGAATCCACAAGTTCACAGATCAACATAAGACCTAGATACCTAAATGCTCTTAATGACAGATATGTCGAACGGTACACTGCTCAGTGTTTATTCGCATGATTCATTTTATAACAAAAACGTGCTGAGTTTAATTACGCCACTAAACTATTTTTATATGTTACATGTGATATATAAAGAATATATAAAAAATATATATATAAAAAAAAAAAACATGAGTCTGTGAGTGGCAAAATACTGGCCAAGTCGTGTAGGGTTATTCACATATACAGGAACTGTAAAGAACTGACAAGGAAATTACAAATTGTAGACTATAAAAGCTGTACTGGAAAAAATTCTTCAGCTTGGTTATTTTTCTAGTTCAGCTAATTACTGGCTTAGTGAATAAACCAAATGGATAGAGTAAGATTGTCGTCTCTTGGGTATAAATAGACCGCCCTTGCGTCCAATTCCATAAAGAATACTGTCTGGTGAATGGCGTCTCTTTTCTTTGCATGCAGCCATATTGTGTTAGACATCCGTCAAATACAATTTAATGCTGTTCAGACAGCTACCTTCAGTCGAACTGCTAGATCTATCCAGAATGTATGTTTTCTGAATGAAGCTGATTCCAACCCCTGCACTTCAGAAATGATTGGGAAATGGGAAATGTAGGAAGAATGTTTCTATGAACTCTGTCATTTCTACATACTCCGTCATTTCTACACGTTCATTAAATGTCATGTTGATGGACACGGGCCTTTTTTCAGCCTACTGTGTTTGCAACTAACATTCTGGAGTTTTTTCTTATTGCAGATGTTTTTACAATGGTCAATCCCATAGACCTAATGGGCTCATATTCAGAAAATTCTGTTATTGTCAGTCCATGTACCCGTGGAAAACACTACAGTCAATGGAACTATGTAAAGTAAAAAGATTGAAATACAAATGTGCAGGCCGTTGGGTTATGAAAGGCTGGGTATCACCTAAGAAAGTGAAATAGAATCCTGCAAAAACCAACCAGTAGAAGGGATCAAAGTTTCATACATACATATGATGCTAAAAATAAATATTAGCTGGAAGAGGATAAAGGGGGGGATTAGATATTCAATATCTGCTATAATATTGTTTGCTAATGGCGATATGCTTTATTATAACATTAAATTGGGCAGACCACAACCCAACCCTCAGTTCCAGTAGACAACGGAGCTCGCTCACATATAGGACCTGACTTATACAAGTTCTTGACTTATTATGTATTTTCCTTTTTTCCCCATGTATATATTTTCCCCGATTATATTACCCCCACTCAAGAAAGTGAAAAAAACTCTGACAGACAGCGCATAACTCCACTGTGATTCACGGCTTTTACACTGGTCATAAGATGTATTGCCTCACCATATGTAAAGCTCACTAACCATCCGACTTTTCTTTCTGTAACCCAATCTATGCAAGAAAGTTGGTCATTTGGCTTCTGCGTAAGCCCCCTCTGTTAACATGCTGCATGTCTGTCAGTGCAAAAATAAAGAATAAAAAAAATAAAAATAATTAATTGGGCAGACCAAATGGTGCCCTGAGGAAAAATGGGGGCACTCACCCCATTTACACCATTTAGCATTTTCACATTAACTTGGAACATGACATCTGTATATGCTTTTATGCACAACAATGGAGTCTTTTCATAAATGATATAGTGAATTTTATTCAGTAGCTGCTGAATCTGTACACAATATGACAATGCTTGCGTTTGGAGGTATTGCAGGGTAATTTTCAAAGGTTAAAGTACCACTGTAGACACCCATCTCAATTAAGTGGCCTGAGTGCAGTGGCCCTGTCATTTTACCATTCAGGTTGCCATTTTGCAGAAAAAGGAATGTTTACCTTGAAGGTTTAAACACACCTCCAGTGGTTGGTGGTTGTTACAGTGGCACTGACAGTCACTAGAGGCATTCCGGCTACAACAACCGAGTCAAACCGACTAAAATTGACTCAAAGCTTTCATATGGGGAACTTGGAAGCACACATTATGAGAAGCATTGGATTGGATTGTTGTCTGAGGAGGTCATGTCTCCTCCATGACAACGTGAGAGAAGGAAAGGTAAGCAGCCACAGTGCCGGAAAAAGGTGAGTCAAATAACTATAACTATTTAGGGAATAGGTTTGTATTCCTAACGCTTTAGTGCTCCTTTAACTGTATAATGTACAGCCAGAATTTTTAAGAATTGAATGGGAACTTCCATTTTTAGGCCAAAATAGTGAACAAAGTGAAACCAGGAATACTGAAGAATTAAGAAGAGAATTTAAAATTTTAGGACAAAATAGCCGAGCTGACACCTTTCTTCACCCCAGCTATTTATTCAGCTCAGCTATTTTGGTCTGAAGTTTTTTTTTTTCATTTCCTTGGTAACTGACTTGTGAAGCCTTTCAATATGCATATAGACAAAGCCTTCATTTCTCTTCATTATATATTTTTCTGTATATTTTAATTTTAGCATTGCATGTCTTTCACCTGTTTGACCTTATTTTATTTGGATTCGAGGAGGCAACTATTCATTAACCTGAACTCGTTTTACTGCTTTAATAAGATGCTAATTGCTTCTTCGAGTCACCAAATAATTTTCATTTTTGGGGTAACCTTTTCAATTGGGAAACTTAGAGACATGTGTAAATTAAAGCCTTGTGACTAATTATGGTAGCTGCAAGTCCATTAGCTTCTTCCTATAATGAATAATGTTGGGCAGAGGCCCTCGAGCTGCGACAGTCAATAGCAATTAAAGCTGGAGTGGGGCGTAATGCTTTCACACCTCCTGTGAACAAAACACCCCTTTTTATTATTAAAAGGTACTTATACAGTGCTTAACTGTCTGAGTGCCAGAAGCCATTGCCTTGCATTTCTTTACCAATTCTAACCACAGGGACAGACGGTCTCTGACATTCCCTCTGCCACAGACAGTACCACCCTAAATAATCCATATCGCTGCTTTAATCGCGTTGGACATTTGCAACACTTTACTTATTCACTCATTTATTCACTAACCTGGAAGTAATAAGAGAATTGCACATTTTATGCCTCAGATATTTGAAATGTACAAATGCTCTCGCTATTATTTCTGCTCAATTACTTTGCCTACAATCTGAAAAACCCTTGTTTTTGTTTTGGTTTTTTTTACAACAGAACAATTTTGTAAATCAAGGCCAATGACGGGTTGTTTGGAAACCATTCACACAGTCCTTTTGCACTTAATGAGTTCATTTAGCACTCGATTTCCAACACATGCTCACCAGCACTTGCAGTACAAGTACAACATCTGCGACGATTTGTCTGGCAAAGCATCATGGGTGTTGTAGTTCTGCAAACCTTAGGAATAGCTACACGTTGGTTATCTCCATTCTTTAAACTGTTAAAATATCTGCAATAAAGATGATTATTTTTGCAAATATTTGAATGACACTTGAATTCATGTCTTGCTGAAAGAAAAAAAAAATAGTCATAAAAAGAGTGGAACATTTTGTTTCACAAGTATTCCAATGGAGAATATTCATTTGTAACATGACAAAAAAAAGAAAAAGAGCACACAAGAAATGTATGAGACCTTGATATAGCATAACTATGAAAAGGAAAGGGGGGGGGGGTTAAATAAGTAGACATGGAATACATAACAGGGTCTGTGGAAGTACAATACTCATATCTGAGCTCGGAAATGCTTTGGGGAGGTACACATTGAAGTATTGTTGGCTTATCTGTCAAGACACCTGGATGGTTCATTAATACAAAATGGCTCACGACAGAAGAAATGTGCTCAGGATACAGACGCAGTGCATGTATCTTGTCTAACCGTTTTAAAATCCAAGTGTACAATATTAATAGGTAGAAGAGAAGAATTAGAGGATTGCCACGGGAGACTGTGTCGTTAATTTACTCAGTGCATCGAAGCTGTTCATTCCCAATGAACACACTCTTCAAGTAGAGGACAATTATTTACTTACTTTTTATTTTGCAATAGTTTAAAAAGGCAGAACAAAAAAGCACACATCCCCTATGAGAAACATTGACTATTCTTGCAATGTGAGATTGCAATTTTGAGGCCCCATGGCATATGTTGGCTGTGAACAGGCCAGAATCTTTATGGTAATATTGTGCTGCAAATTTAAGCTTTATTATTTAAGTATCATGTGGCTCTTCTGTTGCTGCTGACCTATAACTCCTATAATCCTCAGCCATTATCAGAAAGACAGGTTGTCTTCCTGTGATCAAGAGTTGATACACTTTTAGAAACTCTCACCTAGCGTCTTTGTGACAAACGACCTGTGGTCTTTTCATTTGCCATGAGCTCCTGAAGGAGCCTGATAGTCAGCCTCCTGCCCTCCTGCCCTAGGATTATGGGCCATACAAAATACCCTGCAAACCACTCTGTTCGTGTGATTTAGGATTATGGTGTTCAGGAACCGAACAACCGCAGAAACCAGAGACCAACTTGGAGCTTGTTAAGCCCAATTGACACCTTGTTACTAGTTCCACTGCTGTGTTCTAATTGTTCGTCTGCGTGGGCGCAATTCGTATGAACGACCACGAGGTGGTGGCCATCTTGTTCGCATGAACACAGGCAGCGGTGTTTGGTCGTCGAGTTCATGGAACTAAAATCGGACTTCTATCATCACCTGTGTTCGGTTCTATACAACTTAGAAGGGCACTGTTCAGTGGAAACGTTCCCACGAACAAGGTGAACAAGCTCCAGGGAACTATGGATTCCGTTTGGTAGTTTGTTCGTTTGGCACTGATATCATGGAACTGCTTTGTGCATAGTACCATGTGCACGGTCGGTCAAAATTATGATTCCAGGGAAATTTTGTACCCCTGGACCGATTTGGGTGATTTTTAGATATGTTGGTCACCCAGATCAGGGCTATCAGGGGATGTAACGTTATGTGTTTTAAAGGTATTTTGGGGGTTTTGTAATATTGTGTGTTTTTCTGTGCCTGGAGAGTTATTTCAGTTCCTGACTTAATTATCTCTCAGGCACAGGAGAGGAGTTTGGGACTGGTAACTAGTCCCCTCTGAAGTCCAGAAGAGGGATTATCTTGTTTGTGTGGGAGTGTCAGGGGTGTGCTTAACTGTGTCTAGAATTGTATAAAAGCAGGCCATCTGGCCAGATTAACACATTCCAGCTTGTACTCCCAGAACTATGTGTCGTTTACTGGGAGGGGAAAGGGCTAATCACAAATCACTGTTCCAGTGTGGAGGATTCAACGGGGAAAGTCCTTGTAAGAACTAGAACTCCCAGGACTGAGTGTCGTCCAGTGACTGGGGGTTGCTAGAGCGAGTTCCCCATTCAGCTCCAGGAGGGAGTGGTTCCAGGACCCCAGTCAAGCCACGGGCAGAAGTGCTGCAGTTTATCCCCTGTTCCAGCTAGGAAGGGGTCCTTGATGGAGATACCCAGCCAGGGGTACAGGGAGCTCCGTTACATTTAATCTATGTTAAAGGAGCACTATAACATGTATTCCTGACCCTATAGTGTTATAACCACCATCTAGTTCCCCTGCCCCCCCCTCCACCCCTTTAAATAGAGTAAAATATTACTTTTGTTCCAGTCTGCATCTGCTGCCTCTGCCCCTGATCTCCCTGCTTGGCTGACTTCACCAGAAGTGTTGTTCTGAGGCAATCACAATGCTTTCACATAGGATTGGCTAAGACATTCAAGGAGGCAGATCATGGGCACAGCCTAACACAGCCCTGGCCAATCAGCATCTCCTCATAGAGATGTATTGAATCAATGCATCCTTATACGTAAAGTTCAGTGTCTGCATGCAGAGAATGGAGATACTGAATCGCATTGCTGCACACTAGGCAGCACTGCCCCAGTAAGCACCTCTAGCAGCCATCTCAGCCAGTGGAGGTATCCCTAGGCTGTTATGTAAACACTGCCTTTTCTCTGAAATAACAGTGTTTACTGCAAAAAGCCTAATGGGAATTATTCTACTCACCAGAACAAATACAATAAGCTGTAGTTGTTCTGGTGACTATAGTGTCCCTTTAAATCAAGGTGCAATGCTTTGCTCTTGGTTTCTACGGATTATATGGGTGCTTATGAAGTGACACAAAAAGACTACAAGTTGACTATTCCTAATTTCAGTTATCAGATTTGCACAATTTACCGATTTAACTTTGTTAAATAATTTAAAAACTGGTGAACGTCCCATGAGTTTAACTTTGTTAATTTTAAAGAGGTACAGCCACTCCTAAGGATTTTTAATACTGTGTTTATTATTCATTATAGTAAACACATATGTAATTAAGAAGTTAACGAAACTAAATAAAATATATCCCAGTGTTGCCATTCAGTAGGGATTAGATCTTTTGTATATATCTTTGTACGGTAGCACTTCCCTCTCTGCTTTGGGCGCTGGAGTCATTAGCATTATATATATTTTTATTTTTCCAGTAGGCTATACTTATATCCAGGGGATGCTTGGGGTCTCATAACTTGCTTTAGTTTGAGACCCTTTAGCACCTTTTTTCTTTTGTTTTGGAAATAAAATATAGAAATCTCCACCTCTTTATATTGCAGCTGTTAACACATATTATAGGTAATGTTCCATATGGCATTTAACGGTATAACATGTGTCAACCAATCAGAATGTCTTTAATGTCCATCCTTTGTACAGTGTTTTGACATTAGTATATATTAATTATGACACTCCATGACATGCAGTAT
This sequence comes from Pelobates fuscus, assembly GCF_036172605.1. Classification (NCBI taxonomy): domain Eukaryota; kingdom Metazoa; phylum Chordata; class Amphibia; order Anura; family Pelobatidae; genus Pelobates; species Pelobates fuscus. The sequence goes on along the minus strand of NC_086324.1, from coordinate 62,617,919 downwards.
AAGTGGAACATTCTATGGTTTAATAACTAGAGGAATCTCCTAAACACTAGCTGCTGTAAGGATCCATTGCTGCGTTAGACAAAACACAGGCATTTATTATTCAGAGAAAGTGAAAAAAACAATATCATTGGCAATAAACATAAAATTGCAAAATTAATTTTTCCTTGTCAGTGTCAGTGTCTTATATCTCTCTGTGGCCCACAGGGATTCTCACTGCACGCAAATCCAAGTCTTCTGGTGATGTGTTTTTCTTTTTGACATATTCTTCCATATCCATATGCTATCTGTTATTTTACAAGTATATTGTTTACATATGTAACCTCTTCTTGTCAAATGCTCTCATCGTTGAGTAAATTTACAGACTACCTTGCCGTGAATTTGGCGTTTTATAATATATAAAATAAGTAATGCAGATCTCATGATTTATTTTGTTAGTATAATGAATGGGATAAATAGATTTTTTTTTTACAGTAATAAAATCTCTTGCTTATTTATCAAAAATACAGCTTTATTACGGTCCATGTTGTCATAGGTATCTGGTCCTAAATTTGTCATAAAATGTGCTACTCGTTAGATATTTCCAGCAAGCTTGGTGCATGCCAGTACAAGTCAGTGATTCATAACTGTTTTTTGTCCTGTATGATAGGGCATGATGTATCTTGAAGAACGTCGCCTGGTTCATAGAGACCTTGCTGCCCGAAATGTATTGGTCAAGTCACCCAACCATGTGAAGATCACAGACTTTGGACTGGCCCGACTCCTAGAGGGAGATGAGAAGGAATATAATGCTGATGGAGGCAAGGTAAGCATGTATTTAGCTCAGTCACAAGGTTGGTTTAGTATCAAAATAAAGTTATTTACTGTATTTATTGGGAAATGTTTATATATATATATTGGGATCCATTTTTAGGATGACAGGTGTCCAGATATGTGTAATGGCTGTTAGGCAGGGAGATACACTAGAGCAGTGACTATCATTTTTACTGACTCATCCAGGTTCCACCGTCCCCTGCAGGCTGTCATTAGGGGTAAACTGATCCCTGGAGACCCCCAGTATGCCGGTGATGTAGATAGGGGTCCATAATCCCCATATTAAACTATAGTGTCTCACCAACACACTAGTAAAGTACTACCTGCTCCACTATCTAAAAATAAAATAAATACATTTTATATTATTCAGAGCTGTGAAATGAAGTCCTTAAAATCCTCACGTACTTCCCTTACAGCCTGACAAAACTGATATTAATAAAAAGTTAAATAAAATGACAGACATAATATAATCCAGATATTAGAGGCAGATTGCTGGAGGTGGGTGAGGCCTTACAGGAAGATAGGACTATTCGAAATAGATCTTCTAACTAGTCTTTCACCCTCATAATGATTGGTTGGATATAAATGTAGCCAGGTACTGTGCGGCACTGATTAAATCACACTGGGCTCTCTAGAAGTTCGCTCAGAGACCGCGTTGCTTCATTGCATGAGTTAGTACCCTGATATCTGGGAAATAAACCAATTAGGAAATCGTGAGTTCCTGCATAGACTGCTGAACGTTGCATTTAGTAAGTCTGGATGTTTGTTTCTTTGTCCTGGTGCAATATTCCACTTGTAGCTAGGTGGTGCCAGTAATCCCTGTTCTGTAGCACCCAGAGCTCTTTATGTGCTACATTATTTAAGGTAGGTTATCTGGAAGAGATTAAGGGACACCAGCTAAGTTCAGCTACTGTCCTGCCTTGTACACTCAACAAATAAATATGCAGGAAAATCTGAATAGAACATGCCATAATTTCTGTAAAGCCTGCCATGGCGCTTGGTGCTTTGAGATTAATTCTTCGTTTTGTTTTTAATGCTTGTATTAGTGTCTAAGGGTTTACTGCATTGGGAGCCCCATTTTGGACTTTTATCAATATCTATTTAGAATCACGTTTTTTTTGTTGTTGGCTATAATCATACTGGAATAGGACTGTGCATCAATAGCTTCCACTGCTCCCGTTAAAGCAATTTATCAATGCACAGAGTATAGATGAATATACATTTACAGCATCATTACGATCTGTATTTCGAATGATCAATCACCTGAACTGTAGAACTGAGTGGAAATATATCTCAGGCCTCATCATTTTGTTTTGAGGATCATTACACATTCAGTGTAATATTTCCAGGAATCAGAGGTAGCATGTTGCAATTCCACATGTTGTCCTCCCCCTGTGCACTTGTTTTGTGATATAACAGCACCCAATGCATTGGGCCATGGTAAGACAGAGGTAAAAGGGGTATTTTATCCAGAGGCACTTCTCTTAGGGCATTAATATGCACCAATGTGTCCTGATCTATGTCTATATATATATATAATTGTGTTTCACATGCACAAATGCTCTTAATAATTAAAATGTTATGAATGGCCTCTACCGTTGAGTTAGTATCACGGTCTATTGTCTGTGATGGCCTAAGGCAGAATAGGCCATCTTCACCACTCCAGATGTTGTGAACATTGATGCTTTGCCAGTATTACGGCATTAAGAGCATAATGAGAGATGTATTCCACAACATCTGGAGAGCTGAAAGGGCACCGGACTTCGAAAGACCGCTCTTACTTAGGGCAGTACAAAAATTGTTATGGAACACTATATAGTGTTCTTTTAACAAACAATGGTGTTGGTGTTTCTTTTCCAAACCTCATTTACAAAACTCTTATACCTAAAAAAAGTTATACCTAAAAAGTGCTCTATGTTCTTGCCACCCTATGCAGCTGTCTGTTTTGTCCACATAGGTGGGCTATCCCTGATCCCTTCTCCTCTATTATGGCTGCTTAAACCAAGTCCACAAATGTAGATCCTGACATCTCATGACACCTGATGTAAATGGCTTCCCCTGTTGGTATAGATATGGTGGATTTTCAATGTATGTATTGATTACTGGTCTATAAAATGTAGAATTTTTTAGATCAAGATGCAGACTTTAGGACAATATGTATTCTGTTTTGATGTTTTCCTTATAATGTGCTTACACTGGTAGGATTTATGTTTTTCTTATTTTGTTATATTCAGATGCCAGTTAAGTGGATGGCCTTGGAGTGTATTCACTACAGGAAATTTACTCATCAAAGTGATGTCTGGAGCTATGGCAAGTAGTACATTTACTAAATAAAAATGTTTTTTTTTTTATCAGTCAGAGATCTGTTTAATAAATGCAGTATGCAGTCTTGTTGTGTGACTATTAGTCTCATAGCGTAATAAGTAACTTATCACAGCCTTACCGTGAATGGATTGATTAGACTATGTAGCAAGGTGAGTGTGCGGCATCCATTGTTGATGATGATTCTCTAGCCCTCTTTGCCTCACTAATGAACCACGGTCCTTAGTGAAACTGACATTACCTCTGCTTGGGTTCACTGTCTGGTGTCAGGTTAGTGTACAAAATATCAGTTTGTAGAATTTCAATTAACTATATCAATTTAAAATAAAATAAATAAATACATTTTAAACGACCTGTGGTATAATAAAAAAAGAAATATTAAATGTATCAATAATTTGCTGAAATAGCAAAACATTGAATCTGGGACAAGGAAATCCACCCACTGTGCCTTTGTAAGAGAAGAAATACCTTGGAGCTATTTATCAAACAGCCGCACAAATGACCTGTTTTCTTAATGGTAAGCTTTCTGCGTATACTGATAGTGGTTTATTAATGGCTACTAATTTAAGCTGAACTTACAAATCACTATAGTATTCATTAAAATGCAGATGAAACATTATTCTTTTCACTTGTTTGTATGACCAAACAAAAACTTGGCAGAATGAATTCAGGAGTAGCCAAAGTAAGCGTCCAGCTCTCTAGTGTTAATGCTTGGCAGAGCATTGTGGGTGTTGTATTTTTAAAACAGCCAATGACTCATTTTTGGCCACCTTTCTTAACGTTATTGCTGTTTATCTGTCAGCAGATTTAATAATAGGATGCCCCACTTGGGAAGGTGTTTCATATTGAACACCAAACCATGTTTTAGTTAAGTACTAGTATCGGCCCTGTGCCATGCATCTTGTTTTTTTCAGTTACTTATGCCTCTTTTCCACTGAGCGGAACGGTTCGGGTCGGTTCGGGTCGGTTCGGTACGGTACGCTATTTTGAGTGTTTCCATTATGAAAGTGGCCCATACAATCGAACCGTACCGCACCATTCCGGGTCCTGCACATAGGAAATGGTACGGTACGGTTAGGGCGGAGCTACTATACAATCCATTGATTGGATGACACGCCAGACATTTTTTCTAAACCCCGCATGGCCCCTGAAGGTCTGACTTGCAGTGGAAACGCTCACCTGAATAGGCTGGACCATCTAAACCTTCCAAACTGTACCGACCCGAACCGATCCGCTCAGTGGAAACAAGGCATTCGATTTAGGTGCCCCAATGTGAATTGGCAAATCAAGCTTTTTGAGCATAGAAGTCCTACAAAGACAAAATGTTTAATGAATATTACCTGCAGCACATGCAGGCGATTGTCATATTCTACATTCACATAGAAGTTCTGGCTATAATTCTTTAACCTTAACATTGCTATAACCATCTACTCCTAGCTATTGAAGTGCTTCATCCCATTTGCTTTTGTGCTGCATCTCCAATGATGCTCTAGTGGTCGACATACAATTATGAGAACTGGAGTGACAGCAAGGAGGCAGACGCACATTATGACAACCCTTAGATCCTGTATCAAGATGGGATATTCTACTAATGTGGCAACACCAGAACAGTGTGTATAGAGCTGCCATTGCTAAATAATTAGTACAGTCCATGTACCTTCAGGGAGCAGATTTGATGACAGTATGAAAGGCCCTCAAGGAGATAACAAAAAAAAAAACCTGCATGTTTAAAGTGAGATACATGAATCTCCATTTTTAATGAAGTATCTAATGAAAAATCTACTTTAAATTCTACATACACAATATATATGTCATGTTGAACATAACTCCATTTATTTATCAAGATGATAAACAGGGAAAAAGTGAAAAAATTCAAGTATTTACAAGAGGAAAAAAAGACAAAATCAGTTTTTAGGCTTATTGGTATGTAACCTAATTTGAAGTTTCATCGTGAATTTAACAAAGGTTCCTTTCTTGCAGGAGTTACTATATGGGAACTGATGACCTTTGGTGGAAAGCCCTATGACGGAATTCCAACCCGGGAAATCCCTGACCTTCTGGAGAAAGGAGAAAGGCTTCCCCAGCCTCCCGTGTGCACCATCGATGTCTACATGGTTATGGTGAAGTGTAAGTCATTTGACAGCGATTACCCTGCTATAGTGTTTGTATCTTTTCAATTCATGTGCGATTAAGCAATTCATTTTATGCACCACTAAGTGATATGTAAACTATAGGGGTGCTGTCCTGAACTAGCCTTAATATAAGTATATGCTATGTAAGTAAAAGTTTCACCGTGTGGTAATGTATGCCTATATTTTAATTCTTTACCTTCTAGTATTTAATCCTCTATACTACCTGGAATATGTTGTTTCCTGTTTTGGTGTCTCCAGAACACTTGGGTGATCTTGGCCTGCTGTACTATAATAGTAATTTCATCTGAACGTGCTTATGAACAATGCCACAAATTACATTAATTACATGTAAAAAATACACAAATACTTTAATAAAACAATATAGTTTCCAATCCAAAAATGAATTTTATACATCAAATATTGGTACACATAAAATGGTATCAACAGTCAATCAATGCTCTGTATAAAACCAAGTGGACATTTTCTGCGTATTTTTTCTTTTAATAATTTGCACAACAAATAGAGGTTTTTGTTTGATATACAAATAGAGAACTCTTTTAAGTACTATGTACATTACATTTTATATATATATATATATATATATATATATATATATATATATATATATACACCATGGTGATGACCCCTGGCCGCGTCATTGAGCGTGACGCCGTGCGGCTGCAGACGCACATCGGGTAGCCCGCGGCAGTCCCGGTCCGGGCGTCCATGGAGTCTGAGGTGTCACAAGTGTGGTGAGTTACCGTATTTTTCGCTCCATAAGGCGCACTTTTTTTCCCCTCAAAAGTGAGGGGAAATGTCTGTGCGTCTTATGGAGCGAATATGAAGTTTTACTTACCTGTCTTGTAGCGTTTCTCGGCAGCACAGGGCGCACCGCGGTACTGGAACTTGAATTTCATGTTCCGGTTTCCGGCGGGACTGAAAGGAAGTGCGCACTCAGCTCAGTGTGCGCACTTCCTTTCAGTCCCGCCGGAAACCGGAACATGAAATTCAAGTTCCAGTACCGCGGTGCGCCCTGTGCTGCCGAGAAACGCTACAAGACAGGTAAGTAATTATGGGACAAGGGGAGGGGGACAGTATGGGAGAGAAGAGAAGACTATGGGGTGGGGAGGGGGGATGAAGACTATGGGGAGGGGAGGGGAGGGGGGATGAAGACTATGGGGAGGGGAGGGGGGATGAAGACTATGGGGAGGAGATGGGAGGGGGGATGAAGACTATGGGGAGGGGAGGGGAGGGGAGGGGGGATGAAGACTATGGGGAGGGGAGGAGAGGAGAGGGGGGATGAAGACTATGGGGAGGGGAGGGGGGATGAAGACTATGGGGAGGGGAGGGGAGGGGGGATGAAGACTATGGGGAGGGGAGGGGGGTGAAGACTATGGGGAGGGGAGGGGGGTGAAGACTATGGGGAGGGGAGGGGGGATGAAGACTATGGGGAGGGGGGGAGGGGGGATGAAGACTATGGGGAGGGGAGGGGAGGGGGGATGAAGACTATGGGGAGGGGGGGAGAGGAGAGGGGGATGAAGACTATGGGGAGGGGAGGAGAGGGGGGATGAAGACTATGGGGAGGGGAGGGGGGATGCAGACTATGGGGAGGGGGGGGGGGATGAAGACTATGGGGAGGGGAGGGGCCTAAATAAATGAACAATCTAGTTGTAGAAGAAATAAATTAGTATTTTAGAAGTATAATTTTTGTTTTGATTGCTTGTGTGCAAATTATTAAAGGGAAAACTGCAAATAATAAAAAAAAATAAAAAATTATTTCTCGCTTTTAAGGTCATTCATACTAATAATCCGTTACTAATTTATAGTATCGATAACATACCCTAGCTGTCTCCTTTTTAAAGCAGTATATGTGTGGGTATTCTAAATAAGAAAAAAAACTATATACACATAAAAATGTTAGCCCTTTAGAATAATCTGTGTTAACTTTAATTAAATAGGATGTGTTCTTCTAAGAATATTTTCTTGTTCTAAGTCTCAGAATTTGATTATACAAAAAAACACACACAAAAAAAAAAATCTTACTTCTTCATGTCTTTATTGAGCCGATTGATCCATCATTCATTATCTTTGTTCAGTTGTCTAGGGTAATTAGCTCTTTTAAGGGAATAATTTGAATCCGATGTTTCAATCAATTACGTAAATGAAAATCTGGTGTGAGTTTTAGGGGCCCTTTCCTATACAACAAGCACAAACCTTATCTATCACTATTGAAGTTTGCTCTTCACCACTGCTTATGAGACTGAAAATAATTATAAAATGATTGCTGAAGACATTGACCTCGATCAACTTTCAATCACGCAGACAGTGTATGTATGTTAGAAATGCAACAGAATTCCTCTTCTTCATAGAAGTGGTCATCCAACTAAAAGCGCTCAGAGTACAAGGCATGCAGTACTCAGGATGTACCAGAGAACCCCATCATAATGATAACATATCTGCACGTATTTCTGGAGTTCATTTATGTCATTGTGTTGGAGTTTTATTTCATTAAGCAAAACGGTGAAAAAAAATAAAGTGATATGCGAGGAAGGAAACCTGATCTTCAAAGAGAGTAGTGCTACCCATTTTAATGTTGCTAAAAATCATCTGGATTAGTGGGTGGCTAATGGAAGAATTCTGTTTTGAAACATTAGATGAAAATAGAACTTGTGTGGCTTACAGAAGAACAAATAATGCTTAAAAAAAATTAAATTAGAATTTAAAGAAAATGTTAATTACAACCATGAAGTACAATTGTTACTTTGCTGTCTCAACATGATGAGCGTATTGGCTCCATCTGAAACACCACAGCATATATTATTTTATTGCTTTACAATTACCTTCTGTGACAATAAATATTTCAAAATAGGTTCACAAAATGGAAGATCACATTGGATTATTATATATATATATATATATATATATATATATATATATATATATATACATATCCTATCGTATAGCCTTGGTAAACAGGGGGGCGGACAGGGGGGAGATGTCCTATTTTAGAAAATAGGGGAGATGTCCTATTTTAGCCTTCATTGAAAGCTTTATTATAAACATTTTGGAACACCATGGGGAACTTAACTTTTTTTGGTCCAATGAACCTAACAACTCTCTGTAGGTTTGCAATCATATTGTCACCATAACCACTTGTCCATGGCTGTGTCAGTATAATGGTACCGGAAATGCCCCCTTTGTTGGCAGCTGTTAACTGATTATGGTTTTGTAACTTGATGCTTTTAAAGAACAGGAGGAATATTTGTATTTATCAATATACTTTAATTGCTTCTCCACCTTAGCTGATCACATGCTAGAATAAATGCTGTTTTTTTATGTATTTATATTGCACGGGTTAACTTGATTGAAGTAATTTTTATATACACTTTTACTGGCTATTTTTCATGACAGCTGCATTATTTTCCATTTCCATTGTTAGTGGTGAATAATATAATATAACAAAATGAAATTTTCACACATAGTTAATTTTTACAATTATTTTCTTTACTGCAGATGGTATTACATCGGTTTGTTTAGTTTTTTTGATGCTGACAGTAACGCAATCCGTCCAAAAATAAAATATACTGGCACTACACTCTATGCATGGGGCTTTGTAATTACTATATATTAAATAATAGCAAAGCTTATTTTTGTATGTAGGATGTATATTTTTGACTCAAGCAATATACGGTAATTGTTTGTTTGTTATGCTTTTGTGTAGTGTTTATTTCTCTTTCTGATAATGGCTAAAAAAAAGTAGCATATAATAAAATAAAGATAAAATAACAAGAATGTTGTCAAACTGTGCAAATCAAACGTTTTACTTTTTATTTATTTCTAATTTGACATAACTGGCACTCAAATGAGGTCAGCCTTAAAGGACCACTCTAGGCACCCAGACCACTTCAGCTTAATGAAGTGGTCTGGGTGCCAGGTCCAGCTAGGGTTAACTAATTGTTTTATAAACATAGCAGTTTCAGAGAAACTGCTATGTTTATCAATTAGTTAAGCCTTCCCCCTTTTTCCTCTAGTGGCTGTCTCACTGACAGCCGCTAGAGGCGCTTGCGTGATTCTCACTGTGAAAATCACAGTGAGAGCACGCAAGCGTCCATAGGAAAGCATTATGAATGCTTTCCTATGTGACCGGCTGAATGCGCGCGCAGCTCTTGCCGCGCGTGCGCATTCAGCCGACGGGGAGGAACGGAGGCGGAGAGGAGGAGGAGAGCTCCCCGCCCAGCGCTGGAAAAAGGTAAGTTTTAACCCTTTTCCCCTTTCCAGAGCCGGGCGGGAGGGGGTCCCTGAGGGTGGGGGCACCCTCAGGGCACTCTAGTGCCAGGAAAACGAGTATGCTTTCCTGGCACTAGAGTGGTCCTTTAAGACATAATGGCTATTCCTTAAAGTCCAGTATTGGTAACTTGTCTGAAGCATGTTAAGAGTTGACATTTGTAATGCTTCTAAAGGCAAGATGCTTTCATGTAACCCTGATTCAATAGTCTGACTCATCATGTTCATGTTTTTACTGAGCTACAGAAAACATGCAACATTTAACCATTTCAGAATAAGGGTTTGTCAAATATCTTGGTTATGTGAATGTTCTGCCATGGCACTAAACCTAAACTAAACCTTAGGGGGGTCTATTTACTAATCAGTGAGCTGTGTTGAGTTGACAACAATCTCCAAATTTAAATCCCTTGATGACTAGGACTATTTAGTACCTTAAGGGCAAAAGCAATTTCTTTAAAGTATAGATGCAAATCGCTCAGTGACAAGGGATATTATGCCCTTCTGTCATGCACAATCACAGTATCATACAATGATAACGGGGTTGATTTTAACGTGGAGTGGAAGCACTGCAGGGTGTGACATTGATTACATTAAATTTGAAGGCTCCCTCTTATTCATTAAATGGGGGGAGGTCTTGGAGCCACTTGATCACCATGTAATCCGGTGACAAGGAATGAATTAGTGTATGGGGATATGGGCAGGCTCGATATTAAACACCAAAAATCCTTATCACTCAGTCAGGATCACAGTCAGGTCAAAATTGGAAGAATTCTCGAAGTCAGCTAGGCTTCCATTCAACTACCCTGAACTTAAACTTGAAAATCACTGTGAATTCTCTATTTAGTTAATGAGAGATCAAGAGGCTTGGAGTGCAAGCGCACAATGTTACCGTTGTTAGTTTGTCTGCTCAGCATTTCCCAGCATGCTATGCACTCTGTAAGTGATCACTCCCTGTGCCATCCTTGTAAGGGGCTGATACAGACTGCTCCAGTTTTAAACAACTGCCGCACTTGGGCCATCATTTGTTCTTTGGGATCTTGTTATGACAGTCTGAGCACAGCACTCTTTGAGTGGAGGTTAAACTAAAACATCTAAGTTGCAATATTATTCCCATCTGAGCCAATCTGGAAGTGATTTAGTTTTTCGCAGCACAGCTATTTTGGTCTGGTTTTTAAATCTGATTGTGAGCTCACCGCAACTCATTGTTTAGTGAATAAAACCTAAGGAGGTATTCAGTACCAGAAGAACAAAATGATATATAATATTTTGGCATCAAGCCTTAATATGCATGAATATTTAATTTTGTTATCCTGATCCTGAGTAAAGCTCCTTCCTGTTTGCATTGATTTTGAATACTTCTAAGGGACTGCGGATCCCTTCCATGGTGCTCCAGGTGTGATAGCAGACTCTATCGGGTTCCCTGAGTGCAACACTATCTTTGGAAATGGAAACCTCAGGAGGCGTGCTTTTAGATGTCTTTATTACATTTACATCCAGAACAATAAGGCAAAGTTTTCTTTTCTCCATATTTATTTGTATTTGACTATTACACTGATCAGCCTCAACATTAACAATCACTGACAGATGTCGTGAATTACATTAATTATATTGTTACAGTGGCACCTGTCAAGACGTGGGATATATTAGACAGCAAGTGTAATGGTAATACCTACCAAAAGTGGTGCAATGAAGAATAACTGGTGAACCAGCATCAGGTTTATGGGCGCCCAAGGCTCAATGATGGATATTGGGAGTGAAGGCTAGTCTGTCTGGTCTGATGATGCAGAAGAGATACTGTAGCTCAGGTTGCTGAAAAACATAATAATGTCCATGATTGAAAGGTGTCAGAACACACGGTGCATCACAGTTTGCTGTGTATGTAGCTACCAATTGGTCAAAGTGCCCATGATGACCCCTGGCCATCGCCGAAAGTGCCTTCAAAGGGGACGAGAGCTTCAGAAGTGGACCATGGAGCAATAGAAAAAAGGTTGCTTGGGCTAATGAATCATGTTTTCTTTTAGATCAAGGGTAAGGCTGGGTTTGTGTGCATCGTTTACTTGGGGAAGAGATGGCAGAAGGATACACTATGGGTAGAAGGCAGATCGGCGGGGGCAGTGTTATGCTCTAGGCATCTTGAGTTCTGGCATTAATGTGGAAGTTAAATTGACACGTACCACATAACTAGAGATTGTTGCAGACCATGTATACCCATTCATGGCAATGGTGTTCCCTGATGGCTGTGGCCTCTTTCAGCCGGATAATGTACCCTGTCACACTGCAAAAATTGTCCAGAATGGTTTAAGGAACATGACAAAGGGTACAAAGTGTTGCCTTGACCTCCACATTCCCCAGATCTCAATCTGATTGAGCATCTATGGGATGTGCTGTAAAACAAATCCAATCCATGGCGGCGCCATCTCATAACTTGCAGGACTTAAAGGATCTGCTCCTAATGTCTTGGTGCCAGACACCACAGGACACATTAAGAAGTTTTGTGGAGTCCATGCCTTGATGCATCAGAGCTGTTTTGACAACATGAGGGGAGTTACACAATATTAGATAGGTGGTTTTAATGTTGCAGCTGATAAGAGTAAATATTTATTTCCCCGTCACAATATAACAAAGTAGTTGCTATGGAAGAAGTTATAGAACTGTAACGATATGGCTCTGGCACCAGAGGTGTACCAGTTTGGGCCTGCTATAGTCCGTGTTTTTTTTTTTTGCCTAAACTGCAACTCTAACTGCTCAACTCAGCCTCAAGGTTTTGTTTGCTTGGTAGCGGACTTACCGGCAACCCACGATACACTGCGGTTGTATGTTCCTGCTGATACAGAGTATACTTACTAGCTCGTTCCACTGGAAATACTAATCACTGAATATAGTTCCTTAACTTTACTTAAACTTGCATGGATTCCAACCAAAACCTCAACAAAGATACAAGAAAACACTTTTTTTTTTTATGGCAACTTGTAGGAACACTCTTAATTTCAGAAGCACACAGCTTTTTTTAAAAAGACAACAGCACACACAGGAAATGTATTTACAAATGATTTACACCAATGACAATACGAACTGGGATGGGATACCTGAGTTCCAAATGAGGCATGTCAATTAGTTTGAGATAATTATCCCCAGGGGTGCTGTGTTCTTATCCTAGGACACAAAAGCCTTGGACATTCCAATGTAAAGGCTAGGTCTCCCTGTGTGTTAAAAAACAATGTCTGTAAACACATTGCCCTCATTCTCTTGGTTACATGCAAGAATTATGTTGAAACACCTTAAAACAGTCAGATCCTCACCTGTTGCTGATCAGGAACTCGTAGTTACATAGTTACATAGCTGAAAAGAGACTTGCGCCCATCAAGTTCAGCCTTCCATACAAGGAAATAATTCCTTCTTCACCCCAAAATGGCAGTCAGATGTCTCCTTGGATCAAGCAGCTATTACCCCCACTGATTAGAAATTAAATCCCTGTATGTTATGTTTTTGAAAGTATTTATCCAATTTCTGTTTAAACATCTGTATGGACTCTGATAAAACTCCCACCATGCTTTGCCAGTCTGCTCCCATTTCTGGTGTGTACCAATTGGTAATCCATGGGTTACATTCTTTGAATTAGAACTGAAATACTATAAAATGCCTCATGCTTCATCTTTTCAGTTTAAGCACAGAAAAGGACATGCACCAGTAAACAAGGGTCTTGAGAAAGAGAGGAGGCAGAGAGATGAAATATACCGTTTTCTGTAATGCTTTGTTCAGGAGACACATGTGTTTTTCAGCCTGGCTCAAATAACCAACATATCTCTGCATTGCCAATCGAAGCCGACCACTGATATAAATTCATGATATAATCTTCCCGATCACATCACAATACTTTGCATATATCAAAAATAAAATGATATAAACAATATGGTTGGTGAACCATTCCATCAGCATTTTTATTATCATTTACTTTGTTTATTGTTTGTTTTACGCCGTCTTGAATGCGTGGTAATGTATATTGTTTGTTCCTTGCAAACAGCACTCTATCTGTCCCACTGGGGGGGGGGGGGGGAGGACACGGGTGGTTCATGAGTTTTGACATGCCAGAGGAATGATGAATATATTGAAATCCCTTTGGTCACTCAGTTTGAGTTGAAAGGGTATGAGCAGACAGCCATGCAGCAGTCTACCAATGTGTTATCGATCAGTTTAACTCTTAGAGTTGAGTGGTATACTTACTCTGCATTCTGATCTTGGTGGGAGCCTATTGGAATATTTAAAAGGAATATTTTTCATTTTTTACAGTGCACCATATTTACTGTATACCATATTTACAACCTATATATTGGTGGGTTTAAAAAAAATAAAATTCAATGTAAAATTCCACATCTCTTTATCCTTCGAACTAGGAGCCTCCATCTCATCTCATATCCTTGCAATCACTGTTATAAGTTATATTCTTGCATGTCAAAATGTGTGTATGTATATATATATCTTATAACAATGTATAAGACATCATTACATACTGCAATTAGTCATCCATATTGATAAATGGCAACATTTTATTAAATATATCTAAAGATTTATATGAAACCTACATTATTCTCTTGTCATGGCTTTATGTAACAATATCTCTATACAAACATTACTGGTCTCCCATTGAACGCAGAATGTTCTTTAAAACATTAATTGCTAATGTGATATAGTGAAGCAGCAGAATAAGCAGAAGAATAACAAAGAGAATATGTGGTCCCGCTAGAATTATAACATATCAAGTGCTATTTTATTAACAGTGATACAAGTTAAAAGGGTAAAACCCTTCATGTGTAATCAGATAAGAGTGATTACAATGGACTAACAATGGCACCTAAGTATGCCACCAATATTATCTCAAAAATAGTATAAATTGAATTGTGGCAACCTAACACTCGGAGTGTAATAGTTATACAATATATTATTCATCAGCTAGCTGTATGTTGGTAACACGAGTAACCCGCAGTTATTAGGACGTAACCGGCAAACGCAGAAGAGGGCAAATTGCCTAAAATTATCAGTCTCCTGGTGAACCTTAAGATATTTGTTGCCCAATCTATGGGCAGGTGTATTCCAACACTATCTGGTTTCACTAGTTCATGTGGCATTATACTTTCTGTACTCTCTGGATATAACAAAACAGTTACCTCAAAGTTCAAACAGACTTAAGATCGTGGCAAAAAGGTAAATGAGATATCCTCCTGTGGGTTCACCCAGATGGCAGGGATTTATAGAGACCCAACCCTAGTTGTGCTCCTACAGTTAGCAACAAACTTGTAGCAATAAATATTTAATGGTGTAGCAGCGATCCAGATAGTTCTGTACATGGGTCACAGTTTTAAGCTTTTATTTGATTACACATGAAGGTTTTTACCCTTTTACCTTTTATCGCAGTTAAGAAAATATCACTTGGCATGTTATAATTCTAGCGCGACCACATATTATTTTTGTTAATTCTGTTTATAGCGGTGAGTCACCCTTTTCTTGGTTTGCAGCTTCATAGTTTTTATTATTGTTTATTGGTAGTTATTAATTTATATTTATCATTTTGGTAAATTGGAACGGCAAGTATTTTTGCATATTTTTTTGTTTTAATAAGTGTATTCTGTATTGGTATATATTTATTCTGTATTGCGTTCTATATAGTGAAGCAACCCTTTAGTTTAGGCCTTTGTACAGCTCTTGACCACAACCTGTTCATTAAGCTCTACTGCAAAGCAATAACTTACATATATCGCTCTTTTCCTCAGGCTGGATGATTGATGCTGACAGTCGTCCCAAGTTTAAAGAACTGGCTGCAGAATTCTCCAGGATGGCAAGAGACCCTCAGAGATACCTAGTCATCCAGGTCTGTTTCATGCAGTTTTTATGTACCAGTTTTTGTGTTCACATCCATTTCTCCTAGTCAAGTATCTAGAACTCTCAGATCATTCCTACTCCTGGGGATATTGGTATCCAGATATATATGAGAATTGTGAATAGGGGGAAAAACTATTAAAATACCATGAGAAACATTATTTGAATTAGGTGCCATTCAGTAAGGAAATATATCATCAACATGGTTGCTCAGATGGTTACTTAAACCTGCTAGAGATATATGGCAAAAGATGTCTAGCCTCTTTACTCTTTACATTGTGAAATAGCTTTCTTGTTGTGAAGTTATATGAGGATAAGAAGTCCCTACGGTACTGACAGAGGGTGAAAATCGCCTGTAAATAAACCAGGTAGCTCTGATGTGGTGCCCTTTTATCCATTGTCAGGAGTCTGAAAGTGCACATTAGTTTACCAGTAGCCTGTGTTCAATCCTCAGTTCGACTGATAGGTGACCAGCCTTAGATTTCCCGGAGGTAATTCTTGCTGCAGTGTTCAGGATAACTTGCAATGTGTAGAAAAGACAATTTAGCATGATCACACACAGGGCAATGTTGTCCAGGTGTAATTGTACCACTAATACGATTACAGTTCTCATTGTCTAGGTATGCTATTCTGGTATCATCCATAGTGCGAGCGATGGGCGATTTTCTTCAATCTGATATCATTATTTGTATCCATACTCCAATTATATTAGTCCTCCTTTTCTCTTTTCCATTCATTGTTGCCAGTTATAACTTTACAGTTCAATTTCCATCACAATTTCCTCCCGCATTTTGCAGTTACTTTATTTCCGACTAGCTTGGCTCAGCACCCCTTCAGATATATGGGTCTCCCTTTGTACGTGATGATTGATTTTATCCTATAACATGCTGCTTTATTGTAGGTTGACTGCATAGAACTAACCATTTCACTGCTGATGGGCACCGTTACTTCTCCAAGGTTCTGCATGTCACACATTGTTACAATTGTAACTCATATAAGACTGGTAGATTAGGAAGCAGTAACAATACAGCATTCCACCAATTCATTTTTAATCTATTGCTATATCCGATTTTTTTTATTGTACCTTCGGTACTTGCATATGTGTGTTCGCTATACTGTTGCTGGTAGCTGGAATGTATCCATTGTTCGTGTTGAATCTGAATTGCTGCTATTGTGTTATTCAGGAGAAAAAGTGACATTATATAGTCGTTGAGCCTTTCAAAGCCTTATAATAGGTTATTTTGCGAATATAATAGATAAGGGAGCAGTTCATTAATATGTCTCTGTTGAACTAGTGCTGGTGTTCTCTTAATAGATGTTTAAAAGTGAAGATCACATGAAGCTGCTAAAATAGCCTTCTTAGAAGTTAGTAATATAATGGGATTCCCTTTTTAGAAACAGAAAGTAAAACAAGCTCCTTACAAGGAATAACAAGGAACACTACAGGCACCAAGACCACTTCATCTCAATGAAGTGATCTTGGTGCAATGCCCCTAACATTTTGCTTCTGCAATATAGTATATTGCTGTTGTGGAGATACGGTAATGTTTTCATACACGGTTCTGTGTTGATTGACATCATTGCTTTTCATTCAGAAGCATGTGATTGGAGGAGTGCGGTGCTTAACGCGCATGTGCTTTTAATACCCAATGCTTCTCTATGTGAAGTATTGATTTGGGAGGGAAACTGAAGAGGAGGGCAGAGAGGGTCGCTGTGAGGACTAAGTCTCGGTACTAGAGACAAGGTGAGTAAAACCTTTTTTCTTTTTAATCTCATTTAAGGGGCCCAGAAATTTAAATAGATTGTGCTACATTGTAGCATAAGGAATATGATGTTCCTCTAAAATACAAAATAAATTAGAGTATTATGTTATGTGATTTAAGCACTGCACATTCAGGAAGGAAATGGGTCCTGTTTCCTTTTTAACTTCAGTGTGGCGACACCACAGCACACCACAAATTGTCTTTTGAAATGAAATAATGCGTGAACTGTCACTGTTAAGTTCAGTGATTTATCTTGAGCCCAATTATTGGGAGATCATACAGGCTCAGGGCACTTGGCATTTGCAGGGCCCAGTTATTACCCTTCACCCCGCTGGCAATGAGGTGACTTTTTTTTTTGTTTGTTTTGTTTTTTTTTAAATAATTTTTTTTGTGCTTTTTAGTGCCACAGTGGAGAAAAGCATATTTCATTGCTCTATGCTGCAGCACTAAAAGTGTTAACGTTGATCCCGGTTGTTGTTGCAATGTTAATTTATTGATGCATGCATTTTTATTCTCAATTTTCATAACAATTATCACCATGTGCTAAATCGCTATCAGATGTAGTAGGCCCTACTAGCAATTAGCCACCAAGAAATAGCCACAAAGTGGGAAACCTGTTGGTGATTTGTGGCCTCTAATATCTACCAACCGTTGCTAATTGCAACAGTTTACAGCAGATATTTACCATCGGGGACAAACCTTAAGTAAATATACCATATTTCTTTTTTTTCTTTTTTCTTTTTTTATACTGTTTGAGATGTTTATTTTCTTCATTAAGCATTCTGTAAAAGGTGGATACTTTGTCTGTGTGAGGTTCGATGCAACCTACAGAGGATGTAAATGAGCCAGGGCTCAGCTGTAATGAGGTCCTAAAATCCTTTCCTCTAAGCTCTTCAAAGTCTGAAGGTGAAACAACTCAGCTGCTTCTTTTTATACTTTGTCAAACTGTAACAGTCCAAAAAATTCACACAAGGAATCACCAGACCTTGTCAACCACTGTCCAGAAATTGATTTTGTTAGAGGAAGATAGAGAGAAAAGGAGAGATAAAGCAGAAGAAAAGCGGTAATGTGGATAGCCTCATTTGATGCATAGCTTTTCTGATTCGGTCAATATGTCCCTGGAATAAATCAAATTATGCAGCTCTGGAAAGGCTGTCTTGAGATATGTTCCCGAGACTCCTTGATGCTGCTCTGTAGAGCATTGTGGTGGACTTACATAGCCTTTTTCTTGATGTTACACAAAAAGAATTTACTTATAATAATAAAAGTTGATTTCTAAACAGTCTTTCTAGTTTCTTCAATAAAGTAATTAAAGCATCACTTTAGACCATAAATATGTATCATGTCCATTTTTGGCTAAACAAATTGGTATTCCATAGATGAAAGCACTTATAAGGGCAAGTGCTTCCTTGAGGCTTTCAATCACTTAATTTCAATCGTAAATATCATTTGGGAACCGTGCCAAATCGACAGTTGCTACACTATTTGCAAAAATATTGCAGTTATTCTAACTAAAGGACCAAGACTACAGAGGAGTTGGAGATTAGAACATATGATAACAGAGTGTTAATTGCAGTATAACTGCTTATTTATTAGTCTATAAAACTTAATGAGAGCACTAAAGTTCAATGACGGAATAAAGCTGAACTGATAGTGGTTATTGTATTCTAGCTGTCTTAGGCAAAGACACAGTGAGTTGAAAGTCAGGAACCAAACAAATGCATGTAAAATGCTCAAAAAGTTATTCTAACCACCAACGACCATGGTGGTAGGAATTTGTATGTGCAGTGTCTCCACTTGAAACGCTGCACGTACAGAGAAATCTGTACTTTGGTGCTAATTACACCCCCGGCACACGTGACTTTGGCAGCCCCGAACTCTGTTCCAGGCTAGCCATTGTAAATACGGTGCATAAAATATGTCCATCGTCATTGTGCGCTGCACGCTGGCAATGGGTGTATAAACCTTCTCACTTGCAGGCAAAAACTGCAAGAGGAAGCATTTTGCTCCCTGCATCCTTATCAAACAATATTGCTAGTTTTTTTTTTTTTTTAATAATGCCCTGGCTCACATCAGATGGAGACATGGATTACATGTAAGTAAAATTAACTTTTTTTTGTGGGGTTTGCTTTAAAATACTGTTGTAACACCTTAATGTTAGTGTAATGTCATTATTACCATCATATACAAGACCGGTAATTGCACCATGAAAACATTAGCATTAAAGTGGCATTGGAAAATTAGTATTTCATAAAAATAGAATCTTTATGAAATACTCATTGTGACTGAGTTGGAATCTCACTAAAATTCCAACCCAGTCAAGACTTTGAATCTGTATATTTCCTCCGTCTGACTTTCTTAGACTATGGGAGGAGTTACAGTGTCAATCCCGACAACTGTCACCATTGACGGCTGCAGGGAATTGGCTTTGTCTATGGAAGATCCCACAGTCTAGGCAAGGAGCTAAAAAGGGTCAGACGGAGGAAGATGCCGGTGCCCATGAGAGACAGGTTCAGGTAAGAAAATCTCACCTTTACCTGCCTCCCTGGCCCCTGGACCTCCAGGGGAGATGTCACAGTCGGGTGAAAGTGCCTCTAAATGTTTCTAAGCATGTCAGTGGAATTTGGGCGTTTTTTTTTTACTTGTTTTGGACCTTTGCCTTAAAGTATAGCTGTCAAATAACTAAACAAAGAGTAATTACTCGACTAACAAAGCATGATTAGGTACTGCAATATATCTGGGTTTATTCAATAAATTAGTAATTGTGCAGAACTGATAAAGAAATTGAAAAATTCAGGCCAAAATAACAGAGCTGCAAAAACACCAGAATTGGATTTGTTTTTAGTTTAGTTGTTCTGGACTGGACATTTTTAAGTTCCATTCTCAATTCTCCACAGTTTCCATTTTAGCTAATACATCCCATTGTTTTTAAATTGCTTACTCTATGCAGAATTATTTGGATTACTACTAAAGCAATGTATATCTTTCTTTTTAAACAACTTTTTAACCTTTGTTAATTATATTATTCTACACAAATGTGGAACATTCGCTCAGTGCTAATGAGTTTTGTAAACAAATGTATTTGTGTTGTCTTTCGAAACATCCAATAAATGAATGTATTTATTAAGAATATCAATGTATTTGTTCTCTGCAGATCCTTTAATCTTGACAAAAAAAAAATTATGAATCCATGAATAAATATATTTATAGCTATTTTTGTCTTCATGAGATCATTGCATTGGTTACCTTAATGAAACCCAAAACAGAGATAATTCAAGTTCTGCATTCACTAGGTGGTACTATTTTTTTTAACTATAACCAGTTACTTTGTTTTTCCATTGAACAAATGTATTTTGTATTGCATTTTATCTTATATCATGTGAAATGTGTATTTTATACAGAACAATGGTGAATTCTTTAATTTTGTTACCTTTTTTTTATGCCTATTCAGGGAGATGATCGAATGAAACTTCCCAGTCCCAGTGACAGCAAGTTCTTTCAAAACCTCCTGGATGAGGAGGACTTAGAAGACATGATGGATGCAGAAGAATATCTTGTCCCCCAAGCATTCAACATCCCACCGCCGATCTATACTTCTAGGGCGCGCATTGACTCCAACAGGGTGAGTACTTAAATTGTGAAATTTTCAAAAAACATTTTAGAAATACAGATAATGTAATCTGACAGTATTAGAATTTATGTGTCGTACAACAGTAAAAAAAAAAAAAGGTACAATGCCGCCAACATGGTAGATATGAGACTAGCAAACACAGTTGTAAATCATGAAAAGAGGGACTTAAGGTAAAATAAGAAAGGGTCTCGTGTAGCATACTGAGCAAACAATTATTTAATGATACAACGATGCTGTTAAAAGGACACTATAGTCACCTGAACAACTTCAGCTTAATGAGGTTGTTCAGGTGAGAACTATAGCTCCCTGCAGCCTTTCTCATGTAAACACTGTATTTTCTGAGAAAATACAGTGTTTACATTGAAAGCTAGGAACACCTCCAGTTGCAGTCACTCAGAGTGAACCAGAGGGACTTCTGAGTTGATGCAGGCATAATATGCCTCCATCCACTCAGATCTGCTGTGCACAAGCATCCTGTGATTCAGTATCTCCTCCCACTGCATGCAGACACTGAACTTTCCTCATAGAGATTCATTGATTCAATTCATCTCTACGAGGAGATGCTGATTGGCCAGGGCTGTGTTTGAATCATGCTGGCTCTGCCCCTGATCTGGCTCCTTGTCAGTCTCAGCCAATCATATTGGGAAGCACTGTGATTGGATAAGGCTATCACGTCAGCAGACTGCTTGTTTTTCCTGAGTCTAACAGCATGCAGATTTACAGCTTCTGGCTTGGATACAGTTAGATTTTACTATATTTGTAGAGGCATGAGGGGCCCAGGAGGGCAAGATGGTCGTGTTAACACTACAGGGTCAGGAATACATGTATTTGCAGTGGTGACTATAGTGTCCCTTTAAAATTAAACAAAGAAAACTCAGTTTTCATCTCAGTGAGATTTAATTTTGAATCAAGAACCTTTCTTTAAGTCAGGGGACTTGAATCTGTATATACAAGTATGCTAAAATTAGACTAAGTGGAAGCTTGTCTCTCCTGCACTATATAGATAGATAGATAGATAGATACATTTGAATACATAACTCCAGAATTTATATCATATCAGGTTTTTCAAAACCGGAGCATTTTTGTTTTCTGTATTTTGCTCTTTATTAGGTCAAATCTCCCTTTTACTGATTCCTCAGCATCATAACATATAAGGACAGCTGTGACATGCTAATATCACTAATGGTATCTCCATTTACATATTGTATTTGCATTTAATACAGAGATCTTTCAATCCCTCTACATATCTATCAAGCCATTCAATTCAGCGAGAAGACTGTTTATCTAATAAAAAGTAAATAAAGTGATTACATTGTGATATTTAATATAGATTCCTAGTTAATCCATGCTGTTTAGGTTGCTGTATGTCTGTTTGAATATAAGATTAAAAGCTGTAATGCATAAAGATCAGGGGAAGGATTTATCATAAATCGGCATTTTGACAATGTTCTGCATTTAGAATCTTCGAGTCAATAATTTCTGTAGTAAGGTCAGGCAATCTGTCTACTTGAAGTTGTGGGAAATTAGCTATTAGAATGAACAGCTAAAGAAAAGCTTCCATTTTAGGTCACAGTGTCTTCACTGAAAGAGCTGGCCTTGGTGCTGAGTGTCTCATTGAGGTACTTCCAAACTTATTCCATTGCAGAAAAACGACTAGAACCAGAGTCAGTTTATATTTGCAGTTGCGACATGTACCTCTCCTGCCCTAGTTTGGCAATATTTCCTTTTAAACTTTATTGATCAGAAGTGTGAACTGATTTTGGCATTCATGCTTGTGTGCCTCCCATCTTTTTTTTCAGTTAGTTTTAGCCTGTTGGTTCTTAAGCCTGTTGGTTCTTTCTTCATGATCGAGAATTAAGTGACATCATTTTTTCTGTGGGTCCCTATTGATTGGAAAAGCTTAGTAACTGCCAATAATAAATGTTCACTATAGTGAAATTGCCTTCCCCAGTTCAAAACAGACGCTTAATGTTGGAACCTCTTAACTGTTAAAGGATGTTTTGCAGAATTATTTTGTTGTGTATTATATTGCAATGGAAAAACAAGTTGCCAGACTAATGACTGGCAATGGTACATAATTTAGGTGCCTTTCAGAAAAATTTAATATTTACTTATTTTATCTATTAACTATCTAGTTTTCTATTGTTTGTTTTAAAAAAAATCCCTCCCCCCAAAAAAGCATTACATTTATTCGAGACAAGGAAAACATGTCTAGAGCCTTCTGGTAGGAGAACACTTTTGATTGATTTTGGGAAGGAGTGAAATAAAATAAGTGACAGGCTGTGACACCCTGCAGGAGAATACACAGCATGATAGGAGGGTAATAATATAAATCATGAGATGGATGTCTGGAAGAAGCATTGTGAGATGGGTGGCAAGTAGTGATGTCGCGAACACAAAATTTTCGGTTCGCGAACGGCGAACGCGAACTTTCGCAAACCTTCGCGAACCGGGCGAACCGCCATAGACTTCAATGGGCAGGCGAATTTTAAAACCCACAGGGACTCTTTCTGGCCAAAATAGTGATGGAAAAGTTGTTTCAAGGGGACTAACACCTGGACTGTGGCATGCCGTAGGGGGATCCATGGCAAAACTCCCATGGAAAATTACACAGTTGATGCAGAGTCTGGTTTTAATCCATAAAGGGCATAAATCACCTAACATTCCTAAATCACAATGGATATGGATTGACACCTGACATATGACATATTGACACCTTGACTTATGGATTGAAATCTGTCCTCAGAGACCCTGATACACACTGACACAGAGCAGAATAGGGACTGTTCCCCCTACATAGGGTCACTTGGCAGATATGGATTGACACCTATCCTAAGGATCCCTGATACACACTGACACAGAGCAGAATAGGGACTGTTCTCCCTACATATGGTCACTTGGCAGATATGGATTGACACCTATCCTAAGGATCCCTGATACACACTGACACAGAGCAGAATAGGGACTGTTCCCCCTACATAGGGTCACTTGGCAGATATGGATTGACACCTGTCCTCAGAGACCCTGATACACACTGACACAGAGCAGAATAGGGACTGTTCCCCCTACATAGGGTCACTTGGCAGATATGGATTGACACCTGTCCTCAGGGACCCTGATACACACTGACACAGAGCAGAATAGGGACTGTTCCCCCTACATAGGGTCACTTGGCAGATATGGATTGACACCTGTCCTCAGGGACCCTGATACACACTGACACAGAGAAGAATAGGGACTGTTCCTCCTACATAGGGTCACTTGGCAGATATGGATTGACACCTGTCCTCAGAGACCCTGATACACACTGACACAGAGCAGAATAGGGAATATTCACTAAATGCCAAACATTGTTATACAGGGGAATATTCAGTAAATAAGGATAAGGGGGGGACCTACTGTCCTCCCTCCCCCCGGCCCCCACCCCTGCGCAGTGGGTGGGGGCCATAAATCACAATGGGGGGACCTACTGTCCTCCCGCCTGCCCCCACCCGTGAGCGGTGGGTGGGGGCCATAAAATAATGAGGAGGGGACCTACTGTATGATGTTGTATCGATCAGGTAGTGTAAGGGTTACGCCCGCTTCACAGTGACAGACCAAACTCCCCATTTAACGCACCACAAACAGTCCATTTGCACAACCGCAAACTCCCCATTTACACAAGGTTGGATACCAAGCTAGCCATGTCCGTTCCTTGTCCTCACTGATGTCATTGAAGGTCTCTTCCTCCACCCAGCCACGTACAACACCAAGGGTCCCTGAAAGTATGCTAATAAACTGAAAAAAGAAAAAATCTCCCAAGAAGGAGATCTAAAACTGGCATAGGAAAAGGTTAGACAACTATAATAAAGTGATACCTACAAATCCTAGTGCGCAGAGGTGTATAATACAGGGAGAAAGGGAAAGCAGAGTAATGCTTCCTAATACCGTGGTTAGTACCCTTTGTTAAAGTAAATTGAGTAATGGACAAAAGTCTTTATTGTATCATTTATAAATAACAAAGGGATACTATACTCATTCCCCTATAGTGGCTAATTGTGTAATAATGGTAATACTATTACCTATTATATAATATTGGCAGGGGCAAGGAAATTCCCTCTAAATAGATGGGTATAGGCAGAGAGTACGGAGACCGGAGTGATAAAGTGTCAATAAGGTGATATAAAGTTAAATGTATCACAGACACACAGCCACCCTTTCTCTTAGCTAGATTCCAGAAATGCTGGATAGGTAGAAGGGCTATAAAGACTCAGAGAGGTCTAAGAAGAATCCTCTAAACTAGCCCTAATCTCCTTAAACACATTCAAGCGTGTTCTAAGCTAAAGCTCAATCTAAACGTTTAGATGACTGCCTGATTTCCCAACACTGTGCAAGACAAAGAGTGGGTCTAAGTGCCCATAGTGACGTAAAGTGTCCCTAGTGAAATGAAAAAGAGAATAACGAGCTGGCGCCCAAGAGAATAACGAGCTGGCGCCCTATCAGGGGACGTGTATATGGCATCGATTTTAGGAACCGGAAGATGGAAAAAGATGCTTGGTCGGTCCTCCTACTTCAAATTTGGGGCACTTCAAATTTTGGGGCGTGCAATCTAATGTGCCACCAGATAGGAGTGGTGTGTTAAGTAGTACTATTCCTATCAGTTTAATCCCTGTTATGTGCCTTTGTTTTGGTTTGGTTTTTGAAGCCACAGTGCAGCACCAGAGGCCCGAAAAATTAGGCATGTACACATGTCTGAAAAATTAGGTATTGTTGCAGCAAAATTGCAGAAAAATTGATGTTTGTTTCCCAGGCAGAAAGTGCCCTAAAGCATTGCGGCTTGAACCCTAGTTGGTGGCGGATAAGTCACGCAAGTCAACCGGCATTCAGAGCTAAAATACAGCAGCGTGTGGACCATTTTTAGCCCAAGGCAGCTCATCTCATCAGGCCTTTTTTAGTTGAATGTATCGCCCACTGTCAGTCCCTTTGGGATCCATCCCTCATTCATCTTAATAAAGGTGAGGTAATATAGACTTTTTTGACCTAGGCGACTTCTCTTCTCAGTGACAATACCTCCTGCTGCACTGAAGGTCCTTTCTGACAGGATACTTGAAGCGGGGCAGGCCAGAAGTTCTATCGCAAATTGGGATAGCTCAGGCCACAGGTCAAGCCTGCACACCCAGTAGTCATGGGGTTCATCGCTCCTCAGAGTGTTGATATCTGCAGTTAAGGCGAGGTAGTCTGCTACCTGTCGGTCGAGTAGTTCTCTGAGGGTGGATCCCAAAGGGCTGTGGCGATGCATAGGACTTAAAAAGCTCCGCATGTCCTCCATCAACAACACGTCTTTAAAGCGTCCTGTCCTTGCCGGTGTGGTCGTGGGAGGAGGAGGATGACTTTCACCTCTTCCCCTGTTAGATTCCCGTTGTGCTGTGACATCACCCTTATACGGTGTGTAAAGCATACTTTTTAATTTATTTTGCAAATGCTGCATCCTTTCCGACTTGTTGTAATTTGGTAACATTTCAGCCACTTTCTGCTTATACCGGGGGTCTAGTAGCGTGGACACCCAGTACAGGTCGTTCTCCTTCAGCCTTTTTATACAAGGGTCCCTCAACAGGTACGACAGCATGAAAGACCCCATTTGCACAAGGTTGGATGCAGAGCTACTCATTTCCCGTTCCTCCTCCTCAGTGATCTTAATGAAGGTATGTTCTGCCCCTCAGCCACGTACAACACCACGGGTACCAGATAGGTGACAACGAGCACCCTGGGATGCCTGTTGTGGTTGGTCTTCCTCCTCCTCCTCAAAGCCACATTCCTCCTCTGACTCCTCTTCCTCACAATGGAGGTGATGGTGGCCACAACTCTTCCTCTTCACGCTCATCTACGGCCTGATCCAGCACTCTTCGCAGGGCACGCTCCAGGAAGAAAACAAATGGTATGATGTCGCTGATGGTGCCTTCGGTGCGACTGACTAGGTTTGTCACCTCCTCAAAAGGACGCATGAGCCTACAGGCATTGCGCATGAGCGTCCAGTAACGTGGCAAAATAATTCACAGCTCCCCAGAGGCTGTCCTAGCACCCCGGTCATACAAATATTCATTAACGGCTTTTTCTTGTTGGAGCAGGCGGTCGAACATTAGGAGTGTTGAATTCCAACATGTCGGGCTGTCGCAAATCAAGCGCCTCACTGGCATGTTGTTTCACCGCTGGATATCTGCAAAGTGCGCCATGGCTGTGTAGGAACGCCTGAAATGGCCACACACCTTCCTGGCCTGCTTCAGGACGTCCTGTAAGCCTGTGTACTTATGCACAAAGCGTTGTACGATCAGATTAACACATGTGCCATGCACGGCACATGTGTCAACTTGCCCAACTTCAATGCCGCCAACAAATTTGTTCCGTTGTCACAAACCACTTTGCCGATATCCAGTTGCTGCGGAGTCAGCCACTTTTCCACCTGTGCGTTCAGGGCGGACAGGAGTGCTTGTCCGGTGTGACTCTCTGCTTTCAAGCAAGTCAAACCCAAGATGGCGTGACACTGCCGTATCCGGGATGTGGAATAGTACCTGGGGAGCTGGGGGGGTGCCGTTGATGTGGAGCAAGACGCAGCAGCAGAAGAGGACTCAGCCGAGGAGGTTATGGAAGAGGATGGAGTAGGAGGAGTAGAGGAGGTGGCAGCAGGCCTGCCTGCAAGTCGTGGCGGTGTCACCAACTCCTCTGCAGAGCCACGCATTCCATGCTTGTCAGCCGTCAGCAGGTTTACCCAATGCGCAGTGTAGGTGATATACCTGCCCTGACCATGCTTTGCAGACCAGGTATAAGTGGTCAGATGGACCCTTGCCCCAATACTGTGGGCCAGACATGCCATTACTTCCTTTTGCACAATCGAGTACAGGTTGGGGATTGCCTTTTGTGCAAAGAAATTTCGGCCGGGTACCTTCCACTGCGGTATCCCAATAGCCACAAATTTTTTGAACGCCTCAGACTCCACCAGCTTGTATGGTAAAAGCTGGCGGGCTAATAGTTCAGACAAGCCAGCTGTCAGACGCTGGGCAAGGGGGTGACTTTCTGACATTGGCTTCTTACACTCAAACATGTCCTTGACAGACACCTGACTGTGGGCAGATGAGCGGGAACTGCTCAAGGCGAGAGATGGAGTGGCGGATGGTTGAGAGGGGGCAAGGAGGACAGCAGTGGTTGACGTGGCTGAATAAGCTGGACCAGGAGGAGGATGGCGGCTTTGAGTTTGTGTGCTGCTTGTACTCATGTGTTGATCCCATAGGCGTTTGTGATGTGCGATCATGTGCCTACGCAAAGCAGTTGTACCTAGGTTGGTGTTGGACTTCCCACGACTCAGTTTCTTTTGGCACAGATTGCAAATGGCATCGCTGTTGTCAGAGGCAGACACACAAAAAAAAATGCCACACTGCTGAGCTCTGCAATGATGGCATTCTGGTGATGGACACAGCATGCGTTGATTGGCGTGCTGTCGGGCTGACCCCGGATGCCGATGCATGCTGTCTGACTGTGTCACTAGCTCCTTGCAACAACCTCCCCCTGCTTCCAACTCGTCTCCTCCTCCTCTCTGTCTCCCCATCTGAACTTTCGCCCTGTTCTTCTTCTTGCCGAGCGGGCACCCACGTGACATCCATGGACGCATCGTCATCATCAACCGCTTCACTTGTATCTGACAACTCAGCAAAGGAAGCAGCAGCAGGTACAACATCATCATCATCACACCGTACGTCCATGTGTGTAATGCTGCCTGACTGAGACATATCCCTGTTATCTACATCCTCTGACAATAATGGTTGCGCATCACTCATTTCTTCAAACGGATGTGTAAATAACTCCTCTGACAGATAAATTGAAGCGGCTGTGGTGCTAGTGTTGGTGGTGGCGGCACGCGGGTGAGTGGTATCTTGAGAGGTGCCCGAAGCTAAGCTAGAGGAGGATGGTGCGTCAATCTTCCGAGCGGAAGCTGTAGAAGATTGGGTGTCCTGTGTTAGCCAGTCAACTATGTCCTCAGAACTTTTCAAGTTCAGTGTACGTGGCCTCTGAAAATTGGGCATTATTCTAGGGCAAAAGGGAATCACAGCACCACGACCACGACGGCCCCTGCGGGGTGTCCTGCCTCTGCCTGTCATTTTTTTTTTTTGGATTAGTGGTACTATGCGTGCAAGCTACTGTGAGACCAGATATGAGTGGCAATGTGCACTTGCAGAGGTTGGCAGAGTACACGCTGAAGGCCTGACACACCCGGTTGAAGGACACTGACTGCTATTAGCTTACAGTGAAAAACTTTTTTCTTTTTAAAGGCACGCTATTGTGACACCAGATATGAGTGGCAAAGTACACTGGCAAAGGTTGGCAGAATACACGCTGAAGGCCTGACAACCGCTTGAAGGACACTGACTGCTATTAGCTTACAGTGAAAAACTTTTTTTCTTTTTAAAGGCACGCTATTGTGACACCAGATATGAGTGGCAAAGTGGACTGGCAGAGGTTGGCAGAGTACACGCTGAAGGCCTGACACACTCGCTTGAAGACAACTAACTGCTATTCAATCTATAACAGTGAAAAAAGTTTTTTGGTTTTAAATGCACGCTATTGTGACACCAGATATGAGTGGCAATGTGCACTTGCAGAAGTTGGCAGAGTACACGCTGAAGGCCTGACACCCAGACGCTTGCAGACAACTAACTGCTATTCAATCTATTATAGTGAAAAAACATTTTTGTTTTTAAATGCAAGCTATTGTGACACCAGATATGAGTGGTGGCACTGGGCAAGTGGGCACAGTATCCATTGTGAGCCTGACACAGAAGCTGGCAGGCAGGCAACTGCAATTACATTACAGAAAAAAACTAAAACAAAGCAGACTGATGTTCTAGCCCTAAAAAGGGCTTTTTGGGGTGCTGTCCTTGCAGCAGAGATCAGATGAGTCATTCAGGACTGTAGTGGACACTGAATACCCTAGCCTAGCTATCCATTTCCCTATCAAATGAGCAGCAGCTACACTTTCCCTCCTCTATCTAAGAATGCAGCTTCAGAATGAATCTAAAATGGATGCTGTACAGGAGGTGGGAGGGTCTGGAAGGGAGGGTCTGCTGCTAATTTGCTGGAATGTGTCTGCTGACCATGAGGCACAGGGTCAAAGTTTACTCAAAGATGACGAATAGGGGGCGGATCGAACCGCGCATGTGTTCGCTCGCCGTGGCGAACGCGAACACGCTATGTTCGCCGGGAACTATTCGCCAGTGAACAGTTCGGTACATCACTAGTGGCAAGTGAAGGGACATGACTGATAGAATGGTAGAATGGTACGATCATATGACATGCAATTGTGGATTGGAGGATTCAAAATGATTTTCTGCCTAGGCCTCTGATATTGATGTGTGGAGCAGACATATTCCAAACTGCTGAACTACATATCAGCCTCAGCCAACATTTGTTTTACTGGAGGCTGATATTACATTTGCAGAACCCCAAGCTTAAAAGTGAGCTTCTGTGCTGTGAAATGCTCTTAATTATTTTGCCCCACGTAGCATAATATACAGGGCATTGCAGGCTTGTATTACAGCTTACAAAGCAGCCCTATAGTGTGGTCTGAGACAATGTGGATTATGAAGGAGTGTCTGGCATTTTAGGTCCCGCTGAAGAGTTTTGCTAATGCAAGGGAGATGTAAGCATGATATATTTCGCTTAACGTTACAGTTATTACATGTATACACAAAGATAAATCACAGACACAAGAAATTGGACACAACCAGTCCATTTGTGCTTCTTTTCTTTTTTTTCCACTTACAACCTATAGTGCCTAGTGCGTGGTGTATACAGCAGCAATACAGTGTTATATATAAGTAATTAAAATGTGAAAATGTTTCAGAAATGTTGATGTCTTTCACTTCATAGCTGCTTACTAGCAATGATCTTTATGGTTTGCTAATCAGCTACATTGTTGAAAAAAGTGTTGAAGACTAATCTTGATAAGGAAGCGAAGATCTGGTTGTTTTTATGTATAATATTTCAAAGATGTTATGTTTTCAACCTGCTTGTTTACAGAATGTAAATGGTAATTACTTGGACCTATTGTTCCCCTCACTGCCGTTATTATGTTATGGTTATGCCAGCTGGGCAGAGAAGAGGGAATGGCTATGTGCTTGTATGGCTTCCTGCTTGGACGGCCTCGCTTTACATTCACGTTGCTCATCAGATCCTTTCAGAAGTCAAAAAAGACCAGACAAGCAGTCCAATTACAGATAGCAACACCATGAAGCATTTGAGAAGAGCAGGAAAGAGAAATTATCATCAGCCTGCTATTCAGCTTTAGAAAGTGAAAAAAAAAAATCCTGGTTTTCAGTGTGTTGTATTCAGTTGTATTCAGAGACTGCACTAGAATGAACTCCTTTTTTTCATCCTCCATGACACTCTTTGAGAAGCACAGAATACGCCTTGATTACAGTTTTGTGTCTAGTAAGCCGTTATGACAGAACATACCCAAAAAACCTCTTATCCATCTCCCTCCCCTGCTCTTTCAAACTGTTTATTTTTGTTGTTTCTATGTTGGTGACACCTTTGCAACGTGTATTGGAGGTCAGGTTTTGTCACAGGAGATTGTGCAGCTGCCAGATTAAATAAAATGTAACTGTAAGTGAAACACGAGCTGATACTTTATTCATAAGACGCACAAGAGTCGAAGCAAGACGATATGTTACGTTGTTTGTAGCTCATAGTTCAGCCATCGCTGTCCTTCACTTTATGGAGGATGTTTAGAATGTATTAACCCTGAGATTTGTGACCAGTGGCGCCATGATACATGTAACGGAGCTCCAGTACTCCAACCGAGTACCTCCGCCAAGTCTGCTACCACTTACTTATCAGGGACCTTGGAGCACTTCATATCCAGTCACCGAGGCTTGTCTGGGATAACTGAGGGCCTTTTCCACCCTGGGACAGGCTACTGTGTATGTAGCCCTGGACACCATTTCCATCAGCAGATTATATCCCTTTCCCCAAACACCAGACGACACATGGTGAAGGTTAACACAGCAACTCCTTTTCTAGACATAGCACACACATTTTTAAGCCCCCAACAGCCTCATTTACATACAACAGGGTACAAAGATTACTATTGCACAAGGAAGGGTGGGGTCAGACAATAGCAAGAGCTGATGGGAGATTGAGGAGGGACAAAGCAGCCAGTTTAAACTGGTCTGGCAGTGTCCCTGGGACAACGCCCTGCTAGAGAAACAATGGGACAGGAAAAAGGGGGAGGGGGAGAGACACAGACAAGCAATACATTAAACATACCCTGCACTAATACTGGGCACAGGGTGACCAAAACACAAGAGGAAGATAGGGACCTACATATATTGTCTGTCTTCCATTCTCAGTGACTGTGACTACTGTCACAATACATATCTTAAAAAAGTTTTAAATACTTGGTACTACAGTATTTGATACGACAATAGGTTTGTGGCTGCTATAGATCATATATACATTCGCTTTTAAAACGCTTTTAAAATCTTTTGCCTCTCCACTTTTTTTTTTTTTTTTTTACAAATTGTCAATAGTTTTATTAGGGTTAGAATACCCATAACATTATCAATATTACATTGGAAAGATTATTTTAAAATAGCAATTATTAATATCTGAAAATCCACTGTTTCGAGACATTTTGATATCCGATTCAATATGTGCCTGTAGTTAGATGCTTTTTAGCAAAGCACTATAAATTATAATATAAAAGTGATTAATAATAAGAAATCCTCGATGATCCACGTACCATTCCAAAAGCATTTTTGTAGTCAAGTACTGTAATATTTTTATCTTCTTTTGTATAGACATCCGAAATTATTTCAAAGACGTTCATTTGTATCAACAACATCAATAAGAGTGTGTGAACAAGTGAATTTGATATATGTTTAAGCTTATATTACTATATTATGTGACACCTTGGGGCTGACTATGGTTGAGCGGAAATGTTTTGTATGTATGTATATATGCATTGATACAAAGCAGGAAGCCAGTGAGCAGACTACTGAAATCGTTTGTACCTATGGGATATAGAATCTAGTAAGCTGTATGAACCCAAATAGTTCTATAGAGATTCCTGAATATGATTTCACTGTGACAGCAGAATAATATTTCAGTTGCCATATCCTTATATCTTACGTGTCATTAAAAAGCACCAACGTCTATGATCCATTGTCCCTGTGCACTGACAACATTTCAAAGAGCATCGCAGCAGATTAAATGCCAAATAAACTTTAATTAAACTTTAATTACTCAAATATACAAATTTAAAATGCTGAGATCCGAAACCAACTATCAGCTGAGCATACAGATATTAAAGCACATATTAAATGTATTTAAGTAATACTCAAAATAACCATTTAACTATTGCGTCCATTTTTGAAACCCATAATTTTGAGAGGCCATTTGAGCTGTCCAGCCGGGTCTGTGAGAAAATGTGCATGGACCTTGACCTCTCTAAGTTCTAGATATATTTCGTAAATTAGTAGAGTATTGTATATTACATGATATCATCAGACATTTAAGCTCTAGGCCTTGGTATCTCTTAATGGTGTCCTAACAATAAATAGTGGTCATATACTTCAGTTGTAACACAATAACATGCAGCGCTACATCATTCTCTATAGATCTCCCAACAGCTAAGAAATAGAAATCGCCATTTAAATGGCTTATGTCCACATAGGCTGTTGGTTCTTATGAGCTATTAGGTTATGCCTGTCACTGCAGGTTACTACCAGATACATCACCCAACTCATCATAATACAAATGTTTAAATCCACATAATGTCTTTCCTACAATCCATATTGATTTAAGAACCACTCACTCTGTGTGCTGAAAAGCCAGACCTACATTTTGACGTGCAAGCATTAAAGGGAATGCAAAAGACCCATGTGAGATAGTAATAAATTAGATTTGAATGAAGCTTTGCTTAGTATTCCTCGTTCTTAATGTCAAGCCAAGGGAAATGTCTATTACTGTCATGTTTGCTATAAGACGAGTTGATACAGGATCGGTAGGTTACTGGCTTTAAACCTTGTCAACGCAGACAATCAAGAGATGACTGGGACCATCTCAGGCTTCATTTTGCTTAAGCTGTCAGAGACAGCTGAATAATTGAAATAAGAGCATGTGAGATATATATTCATTCAGGATGTGAATCCCGTGAGATAACAAATGGTAAAAAGAGTTTCCTGTGTAGACCACACTATGTGCTGGCAGGAGTCGAAATTTCATTTCTTATACATATGACATATGTTATATCAGCCCTTTGCTATCTTTTTACATATAGTATGGGTTCTGTCAGTGCTTTAGGCAAAATTAGTGTATGAGGCATGTATAATAATGTATGTACTTCATGTGTCATTTTGGGACGTCAGCTTGGTAGAATAATTGATCATAGTTGTTCAACCAAACCATTAAAAATGTACGATAAAAAAAATAATGAAAAAGCTTCAAATACAAATGTATATCTGAAATCCCTGCATTTGCTGTTAATCTCCAAGATTTGCACCTTCTATAGTGAGCTCTCACCACACCAGGAAATGTCTAAACCAATCTGGATGCTCTCATTATTTTCAAATGGAGCTGAGAATAATCTTTAGATTTTTTATTGAGGATTTTCGACCAAAGGATAGAAATTTACTATCGGAGGCAATAAAGCTACTGCATAGGCACAAGGTCATATTTCAGACTGTTTCCTCTCAAACAACATGTTCAACATGCCCTTGTGGAAGTGTGCTAATAGCTGCAGTGATTATTGCACATTTGCAATATGTATGTACAGGGACATGGACACCTTCTTCTACCATAACCTATGCAGTGATCATATGTTTATTATGTTGTTGTTGCTGCTGTTGTATCTGTATATTCTTCATTTTTCAAAAGTACTAATTAATAATATATTCTAGGTTTCTACTTCCTACCTCATATTATTAGTATTTATTATTCAACTACTTGTGAATTAGCAAATAGGAAATTCCCGCATTATCATGATATATTCACTGATTTATTAAAAAAAGTTGTGGTATTTCTCTAGGTAAATAGTTTTAAAAGATTTTGTGATTAACTCATTTCTGTTTTGATCATCAAACAATGTAAAAACAGAGCCAGTGTTTTGCAGAGGTAATGGACACACTAGATGAGCTTGTGTATGCCTTTAAAATCTGTTTTGTTATTTCTATTAGACAACGCAGTCCAAATTTGGGCTGGTCGGGTGCAGGGCCGGACTGGGGATACAAAGCAGCCCTGGAAAAAAATAGTTGTCATTGTGCTATGTAGTGTGTGTGTGCTTGTGTGTATGTATGTGTGTGTGTGTGTGTGTGTGTATATGTGTATATATATATATATATATATATATATATATATTATTGGTATATTTATTTTTCTAATTCAAAATATTAGTCCTTTTAGGGTAATTAAATTATACAGTAAAGCATACTCACATGCAGGAACAGACAATCTTAGTGACACAAACTCATTGATACACAGGCTCACAGACAATCTCATTAATATACATAAGCTCATTGACATAAAAACACAAGCTCACTGATGCACACAAATAGGCTTACTGACAGACAATCTCAATGACACACACATACAAGCTTACTGGTACACACACACAAATTTAGTACAGACAAACTCTGATACACACACAAGCTTACTACAGACAAGCTCACACACACACGCTCACTACAGACAAGCTCACTGATGCGCAAACGCTCTCCCTTCAGACAAGCCCATTGACACACACATGTTCCCTACAGAAGAGCTCACTAACACACATATTCACTACAGACAAGCATGGTCACACACATGCTTACTACAGACAAGCTCACTGCACACACATGCTCACCACAGACAAGCTCAGACATACTCATGCTCCTTACAGACAAGCTCACTGACACACATACAAGTTCACGCACTATAAGGCACACACACACACACACACACACACACACAAGCTCACTCACTAACAAGCACCCACAACCAAGGCTCACTCACTAAAATACACACACACATACACACACAAACTCACTAGCAGACGCAAACACACAGAAGCTCCCTCACTTGCAGGCGCACACACACAGAAGCTCCCTCCATTGCGCACACACAAGCTCGCTCACTAGCACACACACACTAACTCATTTGCAGGGACACACACACAAATTCCCTCACTTGCAGGTACACACAAACACACACAAGCTTACTCACTCACTAGCAGATGCGCACACACACACACACACACACACACAACACACAGAAGCTCACTCACTAGCAGATGCATACACACACACACAGAAGCTCACGCACTAGCAGATACACACACACACACAGAAGCTCACTCACTATCAGATGCACACACAGAGATGCTCACTCACTAACAGGTACACACACACACACAAAGAAGCATATTCAGTAGCAGGCACACACACACACACAGAAGCTTACTCACTCACCCCACTAGCAGATGCACACACACACACACACAGACGCTCACTCACTCACTCACTAGCAGATGCAAACACACACACACACACAGCTCACTCACTAACAGGTATACACACACAAAGAAGCTCACTAGCAGATGCACACACACACACACACACACACACAGAAGCTCACTCAGTAGCAGGCACACACACACACACACACAGAAGCTCACTCACTCTCACTAGCAGATTCACACACACGCACAGACACACACACACAAACACACACACACACACAAGCTCACTCACTCACTAGCAAATGCTAGTTTGCTAGTGTCTGGCCTTTTCATTCCAGCAAGGTCAGCAGCTTTTGTGGGCGGCGGGGCTTGTGTTTGGGAGGCAGGGCTTAAGTGTGGGGGTTGGGCATGCGGCCACAATTGCTGTACACTTTGCAGGGAGACGCTGCTGGCTGAGTAATTGCGGCTGCACCAGCCCCTAGCTCCTCCCTCATTACTGCCCTCGGACTGACACAGGCTGGCACAGTCTGAGGGGAGAATCATTTAAATTACAGGAGCCTGATGATTAGGGCTGTCTGCCCAGCCCTAGGTGCCGTGGCCCACCGGGAAATTTCCCAGTATCCCGGTGGGCCAGTCCGGCCCTGGTCGGGTGATTGCTTGAATTACTGAACTCTGAGGGGAAATGTACCTCAATCATGAAGCAAGCAAGCCAAGCATGTCCATTTTGGGTTGTGATTCGGAGCTCCGCCCATTGCACCAAAAAAAGAGATGATTGTTGGGGGGGGGGGGAAAGAGGTTGATGGCTAGGGGACAGTCACTAAATGTTGATTGTTTTTCACAGTTCTAGTGACCAACAGAGGCAAAAAAAGGGAGGATCAGTAAACAAACCTATATTGTATATCTCATGAATTTATAGGTATATTTCCTTTTACTTTTTTCCTTTCACTGCTTCTCCTGTTTTACCCTCTATTGGTGACCTTTCCTCACTTGATCGGTGAACCAAATGGGGGGGAAATGTTCCTATCAGTGTACTGCAAAATATATACATACTATCATATTATATACCATCATATTATGAATATATTTTGCAGTACACTAATCGGCCTATTTTCACACCTTTTTGGTTCATCCAGTTCCATACCCAATTCAGTTTTTTGTACTGAAATGCTGCCCAGCCGAAGAAATATAAAGCAGAAGTTTGGAAATCCTGAACAATTTTATGTTTTCAGAAAAAATGGTCAGGAAAAGAAAGAAGAGATAATAGGCGCTCACTATAGTGGTTGGGCAGCAGTATACAAAACAAGGATTCCCCAACCTTGTGAATGAGTAATAGAAAAACAGAAGTGGCGTATACCGCGCCTAGTGATTTATATATGCAGAAAATACATACATGTATCCTTGAATATTCTGATAAATCATAACCTCGGAAAATAATTAAGATAAAAAATCATAGTGCAATACAGTAAATATTATCTTAAAGACAGGTGGTTATATGGCTATGTACAGTCCACTCACATTTAAATGAGCTATGACAGAGCTCTGCTGTGAAGCGCTTGGAGGGTACAATCCCCGTCTTTGGATTTGTAGTGGTTGTCACAGATGTTTTCAAAGTGCAATGTGACTTTCTAGAGCAAATTACCTGCTCTAGTATAAACAGCTTAGGTGGTATAATCCCCACCAAGGATATACAGGATCCAGGAAACAAAAAAATAGTGGATATAAAAAGTAACTTAAAAAGTATACTTTAATATAAACAAACAAAATGGTAAAGGATAAAATATATATAATTTAGTCCCACTTGACGCGTTTCGCCTGATAAAATGATTTTTTATCTTAATTCTTTTCCGAGGTTATGATTTATCAGAATATTCAAGGATACATGTATGTATTTTCTGCATATATAAATCACTAGGCGCGGTATAAGCCACTTCTGTTTTTCAGAAAAAATTGGTCTCACCAAGCAGAATTTCCTTGCAGACACGTGGAAGGTGCTTGAGATGAAACCAAAACTTAAGTTCACACTAACAAAGTTTTTCACTTTACGAGCATGTGTATCATAATCATTCTATTATAGAGGATGTGTATTGCATAGCAAAGCATTGCGTCATTGAACCATTTTGAAAGTAACATCACTAAATTTGCATATAATAGCTTTTTGATTCTACTGAAACTGCTAAACAGAAAGTTGTTGAACTTTGAGGTCAGTTCTGGTCCACTACAGCATTTTTTTTTTTTTTTTTTTTTTTATCAGTCTGCAATCTGGCTTGACAAAAACGAATGAATGCCATTTTATCGCGTAGTGGGAACAGCCTCTTATAAAGTGCATACTATTTCAATTACAAACATTAAGAACTGTTAGATATTTTCTTATACAATAATATTAAAAATGGATTTGTATGGAATGAAAAAAATATTTTTGCATTCCTATACATACCTACACAACCTGCACATGGTTAGGGGTTTGCGTCACTGTGATGCATGCTGTTTTCTTATTAGCTCATACAGATCATGAATTCTTTTCATTCTTATCTCCATCATTCCATTTTTCTTTCCTATCAGAGTGAAATTGGACACAGCCCTCCTCCTGCCTACACCCCTATGTCAGGAGTAAGTATTGCACCCAAGCCTTCAATCTTCATATCTTATGATGCCATGATAAACTTCTTACAATTGGCTGTTACTTTCATGGTTCCTCTTAGAGGTGATTTGAGTTTTCTTGTGAGGGTAACTGAACTCATTGACCTCTTAAGACTGAGAAGAGGCCCTGAGTTCTTTTTTATTTGTTCCCAATACTATCTTTATTAGCAGCAGTATCTATTAATCCCTTGGTTAAATATGTGTCTTGCTGTCTCCACATCATTCCTTTTGTTCTTCTTGAGTTTGGACCTAGAATCATCACTTTATCCCATACATATCTTATTCCTCCACCCCATGACTTGCACATCATTTGCTTCCTGCATCACTTTTATAGAATCCCAATTATCTTCCTTCTCACCATATCTCACTCACTCTTCTGTGAGGTGACATATAGCTAGCTACTGCTAATAAACTAATACTCGTTAATATATTAAAACATGATGTGGCTTGGTACATTTACGACTCTATTTGTTCCAGATCACAATTAAACTTCATTTACCTACTTTCTTCTAATCTCGTAAGACCTTGGCATGCTATGACATGAAAATATTGGTTCTTACCACCTACCATTGTTGTTGATGGTAAAGTTATGACCAACTGGCTGGCATATTATCGTCTTTGATTAATGAGACTCAAGCTATTTTGAATGGTTAATTTTAGAAATGTAAAAATCAGGAAAGGTAGGAGGGCTCAGTTCAGCACATTCTTTGTGTACCATTGTTTTATATATTTATATATATTTATTATTTAAAAACATAGCTAACAAACATTTGTGTATTTATAAGTGTGTGTGTCTACATTCTTGGCACCAAGATGTATACATGTAGATATATGCATACATCGATAGCATGGGAACTTCACAAAGATTTTGAAAATACACACTTAAAAGAAAAAACTCATATACAGGTATATGGAAAGCTGTACCTATGTCCAGTGTTCTGTATTATTTCTTCAACAGTTTCAAATGAGAAGATGGATTTTAGACATGATGATGCAATGTATGTGTGGGTCATGGGGTTGTTGAACATAGGGAATTTATTAGAGAAGTTTTTATTTTACATGATCACTATAATATCAAGATGCGTGGGTAATCTTGATAAACAGAGAGCAAATCACATTAGCCGGCAGCTGGTTCATTATGAGTAGCAGCAGTAAAGGAACACTCTGCAAGATTATTAATATAGGGTGTCCAGCAACATCACCGAAGGAACAATGAATAAAAAGACAGGTCGGTAATTGAATCAATCAGTCATTTGCTTTCTGATGCTGGGCTCCGGCTGTAGGTCACCAAGTCATCAAAAGCGGTGGCAAATTCACTAATTACTACTCTACAGGACAAAGCTGTTATCTAACAGCACCATATAAGCCTTTATAAATACAAGTGCTGAAATATTTCAGTTTTCCCATTATCTCTACCAATTTTCTTTAGTCTGGCTTCTTCTTAAAGGAAGCGTTACACCGTATGTGATATGACTTGGGTTTCTGTTCAAATGTAGCCATCTAGAATGACTGTGCAAACAAGTAAGCTTTGGAAATTAAAAGTACACAATTAAGAGTTTAACTGTCTAATAAATACTGAGGTAGTAAAAATAATGTCACCACAAGGCTGGATAAGTAAAATAGCATGAACACAGACACAAGAAAACGAGTGTGGACTTTGCAGATTTTCCATGTAGTGTAAGAATAAAGAAGTTAGAAATAGAAACAGGGCTGGATTTACATCACGAGTGCCTGTTGGTAAATACTCGACTCTCTAAATCTGATAAATGTGGTTGTATATAAACTGATCAGCCACAATCTAATATTGTGTAGGTACCCATCGTGCTGACAAAACAGCTCTGATGCTTTAAATCGTGGAATTCTCTGAACGTGTCCTTTGGTATCTGGCATCAAAACTTTAGCAGCAAATCTTTTAAGCTCTGCAACTTGAGAGATGGGGCCTCGGATCCCACAGATGCTCACTATGATTGATATATAGGGAAATTGGAGGCCAAGGCAACACCTTAAACTCTTTGTTATGTTCCTCAAACCATTCCTGAACAATTTTTGCAGTATGGCAGGGTGCATTATCCTGCTGAAAGAGGCAACTGCCATCATGGCATATTCCACTTCTTGACGACATATTCAGTGTTATTCCCTTCACCTTTCAGTGGTTCAATGTTGTAGCTGATTACTGAACACATACAAAAAGAGTGAGTGTATTTGTAATGTGTGAGTGTCTAGCAATGTGTGTAAATGTCCGAGTGCATGTCTGTGTATATGTATTTCTGTTTATGTGTGTCAGTGTGTAGAGTGTGTCCATGTAGCAATGTGTGTGTACGGTATTGGTAGCAGTATGTGTGTGTGTATAACAGTGTGGGTACTGGGTAGCTGTGTGTGTGGATAGTTGCAGTATGTGTTAATAGAGCTTTACAAATAATAGAAATGAAAGGATCTACCTTATTCCTCCCCAATGCTGAACACAAAGACATTAATAATCGGTCAATAATTAAACAGAAAGGAAAGGGTATGCATGATTCCCAACCATCCTGATATTGGTGGGACAATTGCGAGATGATGATCCAATAAAACTGCTTAAAGTTGAGCACAGTGAGTGCCTGTAGCTTCTTCCTTGGTATATACTATGTGTAAGGGATGTGCTGGCCTTGACTTAGTTAAGCACCCTGTTGCTGTCTGGATGAGTGCAATTACTCTTCGTTATTTGTGTCTTAATTTCCAGGTTGTTTCCCAATGTCCTGAATTTGTTCCCTTCTGTTCTGCTTTTGGGGGTCAAAGTGTAGCGTGAGCGCATCATGAGATGCATCATTAATATGAGTAGCAGTGATTGTGGGTGCTTGTTATTCTGAGTTGTACAAGTTGCCCCAGTACTCTTCCCTTTCCTGGCTTGTCCTCTCCCCTGTTTTTCCAAGAGATCACTGTGTTCAGTCTGAGGAGATGGGGCCGTGCACAGATCGCTGTGTTCAGTCTGAAGGGGAATTGCTGTATTCAGTCTGAGTGTCACGTCTAAACATTTGTTATGAAGGAACACAACTGCAGATTTCTTATAGTTTGAATATTTATTATAAAAAGAAAAAGGTATTGACTTTAATTCCAATTTACAGGTACTGTAGCTTTAAGTAGTAAACGATAACTGAAGTCCACAATTATATGCACTGTAGCTTTAAGTAGTAAACGATAACTGAAGTCCACAATTATATGCACTGTAGCTTTAAGTAGTAAATGATAACTGAAGTCCACAATTATATGCACTGTAGCTTTAAGTAGTAAACGATAACTGAATCAGAAAGAGTCCTTTAGTAGTATTAATTATTTGGGTGATAAGAAGTTACAATAGCTGTTCCATAGACTTTAACTGAAGTAAGACAGATGCAGCTAACTGAGACAAAGTATGAGTTGAAGTTAGCTGTAACGGGTTTGTTTTAACGAAGGACTTTGGAGACAGGAATTAACAGCTTTGAGATGCAACGCTTATCACAGAGGTTTTACTTAGCTTCCGGCACATAGAACACAGGTTCCCGAGATCTCCTCAGAGGCGGTTTATCCTGTATGGATAGAGTTCAGCTTTAGTCGTGGATGAGGAAAGGTGAAGGGAACTTGAAGTCTTCCAGTCCGGTCCGGTAATAGAGGGCTTTCACAACGATGTTGCAGCCGGTTCGTGAGTACGGAACGTAGTTCAATAATCCAGCGTCGATCAGCTGGTGCGGTCAGATTAAATAGGGAGACCGTGTCATAAAGAGGTGTGGCTAAGCTCCGTGGAACCAGGAAGTAAGAGGATATTATAATTAAGGCATGACAGTATCCCCTCCTTAATGAGCAACCTCTGGGTGCTATTGACTTGGCTTGGAAGGGTAACGTTTGTGAAATTTGGAAATTAATTTGTCAGCATGAACGACAGAGGAGTTTTCCCATGTATCTTCATCAATTCCATATCCTTTCCATCTGATGAGGTATTGTAAGGAGCCACGATGGATCCTTGAATCCAGTATACTTTGAATTTCGTATTCTTCTTCGCCCTGGACCAATATGGGATCAGGAGAAGTAGTGACATTTCTTTGGAAAGGGTCAGGATGATGAGGCTTTAGCAAGGACACATGAAAAACAGGATGTAGCTTCAAAGTAGGTGGAAGTTTCAATTTAACAACATTACGGTTGATAACCGATATTATTGGAAAAGGACCAAGAAAAAGAGAACTTAACTTTTTTGATGGACGATTTGTAGAGATGTTCTTTGAGGAAAGCCAGACAAGATCACCGATTTGATAAGAAGGTGAAGGTTGTCTTTTTGTATCAAAAAACTTCTTTTGATTGGAGGAGGCCAATTCCAGATTTTCATGTAATTTCTTGAATAAAGAGGACATATGATTGGATCTTTGGCATACAGAACAAGATTTGACATAAGATTCAATAGTTTGGTCTTGACGAGGCCACCAATAGTATCTTTTAGACAATTCAAGGGTCTTTTTCATACCTGGATGACCTGCCAGAGGAGAATCATGAATAAATTCAAGTACTTTAATTCTGAAAGAGGGAGGTACATAAATCCGATCTTTAAAATAGTAGAGACCGTTTTTCTTGGATAATTTCATTGATTTAGGAAGTTCAAGAGCATCTTCACTGAGATCTTTAATGTCGTCAATAAGAGAAGAGAAGATTCCAATGACTGTAGGAGGAGGAAACTCCAGTTCGGTGTCAGAACAACATGAGGTTTTAGCTGGTTCTTTAGTAGACTGAAGAATTGGAATACGTTGTAAGCATGTTTTCTTGCAATAATCGGAATTAAAGGCAAGAGAGAAAGGAAACCATGAGATTTGAGGGTTGTGGTTCCTTAACCAGTTGATCCCTAATATAATAGGAAAAAATGGTGATGAGATAACATCAAATATAAGACTTTCAGTATGAGTATGATTGATGGTTACTTTTAGAGGGATGGATTCATGAAGTATTGGTCCAGATGAAATGAGGGACCCGTCAATCACTTTAACAGGCACAGAAGTTCTTTTACGAACACAAGGAATTTTATTCTTTGTTACAAAGGCTGAGTCGATGAATACTCCATTTGCACCGGAATCGATAACAGCCTTGGTTATAATTCTTTTATTGTCCCACTGTAATACAAGAACGATAGGGGACATTTGAGTATTTGCGGTAGA
The DNA here is from genome assembly GCF_036172605.1 of Pelobates fuscus. Taxonomy (NCBI): domain Eukaryota; kingdom Metazoa; phylum Chordata; class Amphibia; order Anura; family Pelobatidae; genus Pelobates; species Pelobates fuscus. Next base: position 62,573,856 of record NC_086324.1, on the reverse strand, counting down.
GGGAAGTACACTTAGGATGGAAGAGGCATGAGACTGCCTACTGCCTTTTATCCGTTTCAATAAAGGACAATCAGAGACTAAATGAACTTGAGAGGCACAATACATGCAGAGGTTTAATATACGTCTTCGATTTTTCTCTTCAGGAGTGAGGGGACTTCTTATTATCCCTATTTCCATAGGTTCGATTGGTTCAGATAGGTTGTCAGGAGGCTTTGGAGCCCCTATTTCCATAGGTTCACTTGGTAAGGAAGTCTTTTCTGGAGCTTTTGAGGGAGTGAAAGGTTTGCGGTCTTTAGAATGAAAAAGGGATTTTTCGGCCTTTCTTTCTCTTAATCTTCTGTCAATGCTGATTGATAGGCGAATTAGAGCGTTAAAATTAGTAGGAAGTTCTGTTCTAGATAGTTCATCTTTTACATCTTCAGATAAACCAATTCGAAACTGGTTGCGCAAGGTGATGTCATTCCATTGCGTTTCCACAGCCCATTGTTTAAATTCAGCAATGTAATCTTCAACGGGTCTATTTCTTTGTTGTAAAGTTCTGATTGTTAAGTCAGCTGTAGCTTGTTTGTTAGGATCTTCATAGAGAAGAGACATGGCTTCAAAAAATTCATCCAGTGAGTCTAAGATGGGGTCATCGTTTTCCAGAAAGGAATGGGCCCATGACATAGGTTCACCTCTTAGAAAGGAAATAACCGAACAAACTTTAGTTCTTTCTGTAGGATAGGATCGAGGTTTCAAAGCAATTAATAATTTGCAGGTGTTGAGGAACTCCCTGTATTTTGAACGATCTCCAGAGAACTTTTCTGGGTTACATACAGCAGGATCACTAGCCGAGTGCAGAATGGTATGAGGAGTATGAGTTTGTAGATCTCTGACATAAGTGAGAATCCTTTCGTTAGTAACTTGCAGGTCTTGCACACCTTGGGCTAGTGTATCAACTCTTTGATTCAGCGTAGTTATAGTAGAATCGAAATCTGCTGGATCCATTACAATGGCTGGATTATTCTGTCACGTCTAAACATTTGTTATGAAGGAACACAACTGCAGATTTCTTATAGTTTGAATATTTATTATAAAAAGAAAAAGGTATTGACTTTAATTCCAATTTACAGGTACTGTAGCTTTAAGTAGTAAACGATAACTGAAGTCCACAATTATATGCACTGTAGCTTTAAGTAGTAAACGATAACTGAAGTCCACAATTATATGCACTGTAGCTTTAAGTAGTAAACGATAACTGAAGTCCACAATTATATGCACTGTAGCTTTAAGTAGTAAACGATAACTGAAGTCCACAATTATATGCACTGTAGCTTTAAGTAGTAAACGATAACTGAATCAGAAAGAGTCCTTTAGTAGTATTAATTATTTGGGTGATAAGAAGTTACAATAGCTGTTCCATAGACTTTAACTGAAGTAAGACAGATGCAGCTAACTGAGACAAAGTATGAGTTGAAGTTAGCTGTAACGGGTTTGTTTTAACGAAGGACTTTGGAGACAGGAATTAACAGCTTTGAGATGCAACGCTTATCACAGAGGTTTTACTTAGCTTCCGGCACATAGAACACAGGTTCCCGAGATCTCCTCAGAGGCGTTTTATCCTGTATGGATAGAGTTCAGCTTTAGTCGTGGATGAGGAAAGGTGAAGGGAACTTGAAGTCTTCCAGTCCGGTCCGGTAATAGAGGGCTTTCACAACGATGTTGCAGCCGGTTCGTGAGTACGGAACGTAGTTCAATAATCCAGCGTCGATCAGCTGGTGCGGTCAGATTAAATAGGGAGACCGTGTCATAAAGAGGTGTGGCTAAGCTCCGTGGAACCAGGAAGTAAGAGGATATTATAATTAAGGCATGACACTGAGGGAGAAAGGCCTTGCACAGATCGCTGTGTTCAGTCTGATGGGGCAGGGCCGTGCACAGATCATTGTGTTCAATATGAAAGGGCGGAACTATGCACTAATCAGTGTGTTCGAGGGGGCAGAGTCATAAACATATTGGCTCCTTCAGAGTCAGAATACAGTGATCCCAGAGCGTTGACAATATAGCAATCCCAGAGGACACAACATTGAGAGGGAACTTTTAACAAAACAATGAAGTGCAGTAATAGTTCTCATAGCTTTGTCTCTGTCCAGGGTATTGATGTGAATAGCCAAGAAAAAAAAATGGTGAAATTAAAATAAGAATAATCATAGGTAAATATGTACAGCAAAAAAATGAATACCTTTAGAAACAAATGAAACATTATTCCTCATTATCTTTATCTTCCATAGTAAACCACCTACAGACAAACATATTGCTTGATAAATATACAGTGCCCTCCAATACTATTGGCACCCTTGGTAAAGATGAGCAAATACGGCTTTTGTTCAAAAAATAAAACAAAACTATGCTGCTCGCATGGATATCAAACAATTGCAAACACAGGTTTATAAAAAAAAAATGTTAAAAAAAATAAACAATAATCCTGTGAAATATATATCTGAAGTATATTCCTGTTGACATTATTTTAGTACACCGGGGTGACTAGAATCAGGAAATTGTTCAACTATGACTTCCTGTTTCAAAGGGGTATAATTATCAGGTAACACGAAAGCCAAATTAGTCATTCATTCATCACAATGGGTAAGATCAAGGAATATAGCTGTGATGAGCGGCAAAAGGTTTTTGAGAATCGGCTATGAGAAAATAGCAAAAGCTTAAAAATGCCAACTTCCATGACCAGGGCAATATTTAGGAAGTTCCAGTTAATTGGAAATGTTATGAATCAACCCGTAAGAGCTTGTCTCACTGCACTGTGAAGAGGGTGTTCGAGTTGCCAAATAATCTCCAAGGATCACAGCTGGAGAATTGCGGATGTTAGTTGTCTCTTGGAGTCAGAATGTCAGACACTACTGGAACTTCAGATGGGATCAGGTTCTATGGTCAGATGAAACCAAAATAGAGCTTTTTGGCAATATGGCAATACACACCAGAGGTAGGTTTGACGCGCACAGAGAGGAAGCCATATGGAAAAGTTCCTCATGCACACAGTAAAATATGGTGCTGGCTCTGGGGCTGTTTTTCTGCCACAGGAGCTGGACATTTTGTTAGGATACATGGCATCATGGACTCTATCAAATATCAACAGATATTAAATGAACACCTGATTGCCTCCGTCAGAAAGCTTAAAATGGACCGTGGTTGGATCTTACAGCAGGACAATGAGTCGAAACATACATATTAAAAAAAACACAAACAATTTACTGACAACAAAATCAAGGTCCTGACATGGTCATATCAGTACCCTGACGTGAACGCCATAGGAAATCCCACAGTGTCGACTTCGAAGTTTAAAGGATCTAGATGTATTCTGTACGGAGGACCGGTCTTAGATCCCTTGCTTGTATTCTTCAACCTCACCAGGCATTATAGGAGAAGACTCAGAGCTGTTATCTTGGCAAACAGAGGTATCAAAAGGTATTGACGAAAACGTTGCCAGTACTTGTGCTAGACATATATTTAAAAAAAGATGTATTTTTGTATTAACCTGTGCTGCATTTGCAATTGTTTGATATCCATGAAAGTATTTTTGTGTACTGTCTGAACTAATTTTTGGGAATAGATCCTTTTTTTCATTCAAGCTTCTGGGAGCCAGAACTTTTATCTTTTGTATCTAGAAGAGCATCCTCTTTTTTCATGGTGTTCATCCCTGTTCCATTCTCTCATACAAGGTTCTGTTACATAGTTACATAGGCTTAAAAGAGACTTGCGTCCATCAAGTTCAGCCTTCCTCACATTGGTTTTTGCTGTTGATCCAAAAGAAGGCAAAAAACCCAGTCTGTAGCGCTTCAAATTTTGCAACAAACTAGGACAAAATTCCTTCTTGACCCCAAAATAGAAGTCAGATATCTCCTTGGATCAAGCAGCTATTACCCCACTAATTAGAAATTATATCCCTGTATGTTATGCTTTTGCAAGTATTTATCCAATTGCAGTTTAAACATCTGTATGGACTCTGCTGTTGTTTCTGTAATGGTACAATTGGGAATGTGTCTCCTCTCAATTAGAATGTTTGCTACAGGATAGTGGACCTTCTAAATGCAAATATTGTCCCAAATGGATGCAGGATACATGTTTCCTATAAGAGAGAAAAAATTAGAAAATGCTGAAACAAAGAGAAATATTTGATGATTCTAGTGATGTATTTAAGATATCGATTTAGCTTTATAGAGGTCTGAAGTAAAATGTTTTATGCAGCCCAATGCACCATGAAATTTAAATTTAATTTATAGCTATGTAGCAGCATTATAAATTAAAATAAAACTTGTATACCCCAATTCTTTAGTAGGGGGAGCTATTAACCCCTTAAGGACACATGACATGTGTGACATGTCATGATTCCCTTTTATTCCAGAAGTTTGGTCCTTAAGGGGTTAAACTGCTTAAGCTGTAGTTTCAGTTTATGAAACAGCATTTATTAAAACTCGTAGATTATGTATATTCCATCATGGATCCATTCATTTATTCTAATGCTTTTACTGCATTCTTCCTTTCTTAATGGTTGGGTCACGGGAGAAATACAGGTGATTGCAAGCGAAAGGAACACAATGTGTTAAAAGAAATCCCAAATATAAAAAATCAACTAGGATAACCTAAATTATTGTGTGTCTTAACAATGGCTAGGCCTAATGCTAGTTACTGGTAAAGGCACAGATTTTGTAACTTTAACCCATTAAGAAATATGCAATTAAGTTTTTAAGTAGTAAAATATAATACTATTTTAGCATTTAACAATTATAATAGAATACTGATGGTGTGGGTGGGTATAAAATACATATCTGCTTTGACGTATGGCAAGTTAACAAATGTCTGTAAAAATATATTTTGTGCACATATTTAGCGCATCAATAATGAAAATGGAATGTCATGAGAGTACTGCTTTAAAAAAAAATGTTTGTATTTGTCACTGAGTTGTCTGCTCTTTAACTGTGCACTGTGTACTCTAGCATAAGATAATAGAAAATAGCAAGAATGTAATGTTTAACCTATAACCAAACAACGGTTTTAACGTGGGTCATGCAATGTAATGATGTAATGACTGGGTGATTGTAGACATTCCGCTGTACAGATGCTCTGTAATTAGTTCCGCTTGAGTTCATACACAAGTATAAGCTGTGCTACAGACTGTTCTAGCTTGACTCATTGTGATGTACATAGAGACATTCTGTGCAAGCACTATTAACCCGATGTAAGACTTTCATGCGTCCGTTACCTGTCATCAAAGATATATAACATAAAACAAAACGAATGATGTTTCCAAGACAGTGATATGCAACCATTGCTGTCACAAGTGCTGTAAACTATTAAATCCATTGTGTAAAGTAAATTGCAAATGTAGAAATATAGCACCATAAGGGTGTTTAATGATATTTGAGAGAGACCTTAAAGGGGCAAATTAATTTAATGGTTTAATGAAAGCCAATGAGTGCCCAGGTCACGAGAACCACTGCCTAAGGTGAGTTATGGCAAGTCTAAAATACAGAAAGCTTGGAAAATATATTTTCTTCTCTTAAAGGGTTACTCCAACCACCATAACCAATCCAGCCATTTGTAGTGGTTATGATGCTTGGAGCACACTGGCATTACCTGGTGATGGAGCCGAAGTCCCGCCGGGCTCCTGGTCCCCTTTGTAGGCAGGTTTACAACCTTCACAGAAGCTGGAAGCCAAGCCTGCTGCTCATTCATTGGTTGAGATTCTCAAAATGTGCAGAATTGATATTAGCCAATGCTGAACTCTGAGCTGGCTAATGGCACCCAAATTACAGTGCCGGAAGTGGTGCAACACTTTTAATACCAAATTTACTTTTTAATACCAATCTATAAGTATAAAGGTCATATTTTTTATATCTAATGGATAACGAGGAGAAATGGCAATAGTGATTTTGATTACAATCAACATTTCTCTGGAGGATAAATTCCCCACACAACAGTGTACAATTACAGTGGTTTTCTTTTCCTAATTTTATTAGTCTGGTTTGTGAGCAGGACACTTTTCATTAACTCTGACATCACTGCCCTCGACTTGACCAATAAAGTGACTAGCCCATTTCCCCCCTTGCTTAATAGTTGGTCCAGTGTATCCTCATTTCATTGCATGACTTTCTTAACTACAGAAAAGGACACTTATCCTCAATTTAAAGCTCTTCAGTTTGCAGACAGTACATTCCAAAAATATCCTCCAATGTTACCTCTGAACTTGAATTGAAATTATTTTTTTGAGTAATATGCAAGAAATTGGAGCTTGGTGAACACCCCTCATTTTCTATCTTAGCCAATGAATGTGGGATGTAATGGAAAATGCTTGTACAGAATCTTTGCCTTACAACTATCCGACAAATCTGTGACAATTTTTTTTTGACAGGGGGGTGGAGTAAACATGAAATAGAAAAAACATGTACCAATAACTAATTTAATGTTGAAATAATGTTTATTATTATTTACTGTAATAAGCCTGAATGTAATAGTAATTGTAAATCTTTATAAGGAATTAAATATGTTTTTGTATCCTTCACAGAACCAATTTATGTATCGAGATGGTGGCTACACTACTCAAGAATCAATGACTTTGCCATACAGACCATCTGCCTGTCCCATACCAGAAGTACCCACAGTCCAAGGGGCTACTGCAGAGGTTTTTGAGGAGATCTGCTGCAATGGAACACTCCGGAAACAGGTCCCGGAGCGAGTTCCAGAAGAGAGTAGCCTGCAGAGATACAGTGCGGATCCCACAGTGTTTGTTCCAGACCGGAATCCTCGAGTAGGCGTGAGTGAAGATGGCTACATGACTCCTATGAAGGAGAAGCAAAAAACAGGTTGGCAATCCACCCTTCACTAATATTATTCATAGATTACTTTTCAATATTAACTGGCATTTTGTCGGGCAAGCTGTATTTCTGAGTCCAAATATGACTGCCATTTTTTTCTATCCTAATCTTCTTTTCTACTAACTCCAAATTTTTGGTGTACAGGAAACGTATAACAGAGCTTCACAACAATAACGTCATCTCTCTATTTAAACTACAATAAGTGTGTTTCAAAATTAGGCTGTGTTAATAAGAGGGTTTAGTCTTTTTTTCTAAATTAAATTTTCAGCTACATAAATGGTTGTCACCTATACTGCCTCTGACATGATTTAATTACTACACATTAGGAGAAAAAGTTGACATAATATTAGGTATCAATTCTTCCGCAATACGTTATCAACAATTAATTTGACATATCTTGTCTGCTTACCATAGCAGTGAATATATTATCAATAATTGTTGATTCCTGTAATCCTAAGGACAGGGGAGGGCTGGCAGCCTTAGGCCTGGGGGGCAAATCCATTCAAGTGCATTGCACCAAGAGGAGAGTAAAAACACCTTCCCCATGTGATTGAAAGTGTGTGTATGGGGGGGGGGGAAGCAGTCACCTAAACAGACAATCAATGACAGGCACACACACTTGCTGATTTGGCACACACTAAAAAACACACACTCACTGACAGGCACACGCACACACTCACTGACAGGCACACAGACACACACAGAAAGACACATTGTTACAGGCATACTGACTCAGACAGACAGACATACTGACACACACAGGCATACTGGCTGACACAGACAAATTGGCACACACACAGAGACATACTTGCACACAGACATACTGACACACACACAGAGATACATACTGGTACTCACACAGACACACTGTTACAGGCATACTGACTCAGACAGACAGACATACTGACACACACACACACACACAGGCATACTGGCTGACACAGACAAATTGGCACACACACAGAGTCATACTTGCACACAGACATACTGACACACACACAGAGATACATACTGGTACTCACACAGACACACTGTTTCAGGCATACTGACTCAGACAGACAGACATACTGACACACACACACACAGGCATACTGGCTGACACACACACAGACAAACTGGCACACACACAGAGACATACTTGCACACACATAGACAGACATACTTGCACACACATAGACAGGCATACTTGCACACACATAGACAGGCATACTGACACACACACAGACAGACATACTGGCACACACATAGACAGACATACTGATGCACACACACAGACATACTGATGCGCACACACACAGACATACTGACATACTAACGCACACACAGACATACTGACATACTGACGCACACACACACAGACATACTGACTGACACAGACATACTGACACACACATACATACTGACACACACAGACATACTCATACACACAGACATACTCATACACACACACCCAAACTTTACACTTTTAAAACCAGTGGACAGGGGCTGAGTAAGGGGACAGGGCTGTAGTGGGGGACAGGGGGTGGTAGTGGAGGGTATAAGCTGTAATTGGGGGTTTAGGAAATGTACGGGGGGATAGGGGCTGAAGCAAGTTAATGGCTACAATTTGGGAAAGGGGCTGTGGTGTGGGTAATATCGGTTGCAATTGGCGGAGAGGAGCTGTAGTGGGGATGTTATGGGGCTGTTGTGGGGGGCATGGGGCTGAGGAAGGGGGAAGAGCTGAGAGGGGGGAAAGGAGCAGGGAAAGGGTGGGACAGGGGCTGACCAAGGGGACAGGGGCTGACTAGGGGGACAGGGGCTGAGGAGGGGGGACAGGGGCTGAGGTAGGGGACAGGGGCTGAGGAGGGGGGACAGGGGCTGAGGAGGGGGGACAGGGGCTGAGGTAGGGGACAGGGGCTGAGGAGGGGGGACAGGGGCTGAGGTAGGAGCTGACTAAGGGGACAGGGGCTGACAAAGGGGAGGTGGGGACAGGGGCTGAGGTGGGGACAGGGGCTGACTAAGGCTGAGGTGGGGACAGGGGCTGACTAAGGCTGAGATGGGGACATGGGCTGAGGAGGGGACAGGGGCTGACTAAGGGGACAGGGGCTGACTAAGGGGACAGGGGCTGACTAAGGGGACAGGGGCTGACTAAGGGGACAGGGCTGAGGAAGGGTGACAGGGGCTGAGGTAGGGGACAGGGGCTGAGGAGAGGACAGGGAGGAGGGGGCAGGGCTGACTAAGGGGACAGGGCTGAGGAGGGGAATAAAAAAAACACTAAAGTGTATTTCCCCCCTCCCTGAGTCTTACCTTAGGCCAGGGAGGGGTAGACAGCAGCCAACAGGAGCAGCAACCAGCAGCAGCCAGTGAAGTCGTCCTCTCCTGATGATGTCAGGAGGAGGGGCCGTGACTTCCTCTGCTCTTCTCCCAGACTCCCCAACGGTCCTGTGAGAAGAGCAGTGGAAGTCACGCCCCCTCCTACTGACATCATCAGGTGAGGCCGGCCGACTCCACTGACTGCAGACTGCAGGAAGAGTGAGGTAAGTTGAAAAATCTGACTCCTCAGCCAGAAGCAGGAGATTCAGATTTTTCCTTTTTTTGCTGGGTGTGGGCGGCCCTGGGTTTAGGGTGGCCTGGGGGGCAATTGCCTCCCTGCCCCCCTTCCCAGCCCGCCCCTGCCTAAGGATCAGTCACACTAATGTGACTATGTAACATTAAAGGACCACTATAGGCACCCAGACCACTTCAGCTTAATGAAGTGGTCTGGGTGCCTGGTCCAGCTAGGGTTAACCCTTTTTTTTTTATAAACATAGCAGTTTCAAAGAAACTGTCATGTTTACACTGAGGGTTAATCCAGCCTCTAGAGCCTCTAGTGGCTGTCTCATTGACCGCGCATGCGCATTCAGCCAGTTCATAGGAAAGCATTTACAATGCTTTCCTATGGACACTGGTGTCTTCTCACTGTGATTTTCACAGTGAGAAGCACGCACGCGCCTCTAGCGGCTGTCAATGAGACAGCCACTAGAGGCTCTAGAGGCTGGATTTACCCTCAGTGTAAACATAGCAGTTTCTTTGACACTGCTATGTTTATAAAAAAAAGGGTTAACCCTAGCTGGACCAGGCACCCAGACCACTTCATTAAGCTGAAGTGGTCTGGGTGCCTATAGTGGTCCTTTAATGTTACATAGTCACATTAGTGTGACTGATCCTTAGGATTACAGGAATCAACAATTATTGATAATATATTCACTGCTATGGTAAGCAGACAAGATATCTAGGAAGGAGGAGAGGAGGAGGAGGAAAGCTCCCCGCCCAGCGCTGGAGAAAGGTAAGATTTTAACCCCTTCCTCTCTCCAGAGCCCGGTGGGAGGGGGATCCTGAGGGTGGGGGCACCCTCAGGGCACTATAGTGCCAGGAAAACGAGTATTCAAAATTAATTTCAATTTTAAGACTAGAGTAGCTAAATTGAAGCATAGAAAAAGCTTAGAAAAATGTCCAACTCACTTTGTTCATTTTGAATTCTCACCTTAGTAAGTAACCCTGTAAATGTTTCATAAAATAAAAGCAATAAGGAAACGGACGGCCGCATATTTTGAGTTTTGTTCTAGAACGCTGACTCAGTGTAACTTTAATATTACAAAACAGTTAATCTTTTATGCCATATTATTTATTAATGGATATTTGTAATATATAAAGGATCAGCAAGTTAATACAATGCTATAAAAGAAGTGTAATAACAAAACCTGCCTGTTCTGTGGCTTCTATAGAAACCAAACTGAACTTGCTATGCCCCTTGGGCATTATTTTAGTAATTTTAGCTAGCATAGAACACCTAAGTTCTCTTATTGTATAACAGTGTTTAATGCTTACTTTTTTCTCCTGCTGAAAGTTATCTTCTTTTTCAGATTACTTAAACCCTGTAGAAGAAAATCCTTTCGTCTCTCGAAGGAAGAATGGTGACCTCCAACCTCTGGATAACCCAGAGTATCATAATGGCTCCAGCGGGCAACCTAAATCAGAGGATGAGTATGTGAATGAGCATCGGTACCTGAACTCATTTGCCAAGACCATGGAAAATGCAGAATATCTGAAAAACAATGGACTTACTGTGCCAGAAAAAGCCAAGAAGGCATTTGACAACCCAGAATACTGGAACCATAGCCTTCCACCCAGGAGCACCATCCAACATCCAGATTACCTGCACGAGTACAGCACAAAATATTTTTATAAACAAAATGGACGCATTAGGCCAGTAGCGGCAGAAAACCCAGAGTATCTGACGGAGTTTACTCTGAAACCAGGCACCGTGCTGCCCCCTCCTCCCTACAGGCACCGGAACACTGTGGTGTAGTGACATTCAGTATTATGGGAATAGGGGGAAACTCTTTAAAATTCCGTTGGATTCCTTGAACCCACCCTTCTTTTTAGCCACCTCACTTCCTCGGGTGTGCTTTCTCTCCATATCAGATCACACCATTAGCAGGTGAAAGGATGCTCTAGGTTTTTTCCGTTCTTATATTTCAGGAGAGTACAGCACAAAATGAAGGTATCTGAGAGAAATATTGCTCTTTGTGGTCAAGAGTGAAGATGTATCGTCAGAAAAAGGCATCAGTAGAATCCATGGGAGAACAGTAATGGCAGTAAATCACCAAAATTGGATGAAATCACCATTTCGATAGAATGTGCCACTCTATTTAATGTGTTTGGGGGGTTTCAGCTCCAATCAATATCAAGAATTTTAAATACCTTTTTAGCCCAATTCAGGAAGGCCAGAAGAAACCTTACTTCCCTCCAATCTTAATATGGAAAATGTCTTCCGCTGGCCAGCATTGTCATTAAGTCGCTCAATGCTTATTTTTTATTATTTAATAGGTTTTTTTTTGACCATTCATTACCATCCTATCATTTTGTTATCAGTGACAATAATTCTACTTTAAATGAAAATGATTAGAGTTGACACTATAGCGAAGAACTCTCTAAATGAACATGAAAGGTGATTGTGTCTCGATTTCCGCTCTACATGCACAAACCATTAAAGTGTGTCACATGTCTCAAACCTTCTGGTACTCAGTTGGCTAACATCTTGATGAAATAAGTTTTCTTATTCCAGGGGCTTTGCATTGAGAAGACAAAAATATACTGCAAAAAGGAAAGAAAATTTACATCAATATACTTTTTTTCCAGCAAAAGGCTATCATTGCATCTTTATCAGTTTAGTTTCGGCCTGAAAGATCAAAAAATATAACAATACAAGTAAGGTGTTTCAGTGTGATCATAGCAGTGTTTTGGACAAAACTCTTCAAATGGCAATGGTGCGTCATATGTTATTCACTGGGGCGCTTGTAAGATTATACTACCTGTGTGCAGTGGTCCCTCACCTGAAACACTGTGTAGTTACTTCTAAGGTTGACCAGTTAATAAACCCGAGTAAACACAGACCTTACTCAGTGCAAGTGATCAATGCTACCTGTGTCTGTAGCCATTGCTCTCGTCATTTATATGTGCTTGTTAATGGGTGGAAAGTGCTGGAATAGGCAAATCAAAAATGGGAATCTCAACAAAGATGTTACTCGGTGTTTGAATGGAGACTGATGACCCCTCGGATTGTGTCCAGATTATCGGAAGTTCCATAAGAAAACTATAAGGATGACAATGCTGCAGGGAAACGCAGAGTTTTGCTTAGAAAGTCAGTTTTGCACTTAAGATGTACTTCTCTTGTTACAGACTGTTTTTGTTGTTGTTTTTTGTTTTGTTAATTTTTTTCAAATTATTTTTTGGATTTTGAATGAAGCAATATGGAAGCAACCAGCAGCTCAAACACATATATATATATATATATATATATATATATATATATATATACACCTATATATATATATAAATGAAAGACTATGGACTTGCCAAAATAAGATGAATATCATCTATAAAAAAAGGTCATGATAACAAGTTCTCTTGGGTATAAGCTATAGAATTAGATGTACTGCTAGCAGTTTAGACAAAGTAATATGCTTCCCACAAAGTTGAAAAGGTCATGTGCATGAATGAAAGGTTCCAATATGAAATGATCAATTACAGTACAATATTAGTGCTCATAGACATAATTTATAGCAGCAAACTTTGGCTAGTACTTGTAGCCAGTAAATTACTGTCTTGTGCCCTCATTTGTTGACCCAAATATACTATATCCTGTCTTTTATTCTACTCCTTTAGGTTAATAAGCTAACTCTGCTTTGATAAGTTAGCATTACATTCCCATATGTTTCATTTTTTTAACATCCAATTCACTCAGTCAACTTATAAATTTCCTCAACTGTTTCCGAACTAAAACTGTATATTTTATTAAGTCAGCAGCAGTTTCTGTGTCCTAAATAGATCAACCAACTAAGTGTGTTACCTTCTTCACTAAGTAAACAACTCCACACTATTATACTTGCAAGGCAATGTGTACTTAGACTAAAATAGATAGGGTTTGTGAGAAAGTGAACAAATCCGTTGATGAACACATTAGTGCATACCTGTAGTTTGATTATATCTGATTCTCAACAAAATGTGATTGGTAGAATAACTGATTAAGTCTTTTTAAATTTTTATGGTTGCAGTCTTGATTCTGAGAAACACATACATTGATATTTATTTCCAGATTTACTTTTTTTTAGCTTGTTTTGTATTTAGGTTTCGTGTTTTCTCTTAATTATTTAGTTGTTATATACATGTGTCATTGTGTTGACTGCTTAGATGGGGTTTCCAATACAAGAGATAAGCTCCAACCCTGCCTATGCACAAACTCATCACAGTATTACAAAATACAGAACGTGTCAGAATAGATAAAAATAAAGTGATATGATTTAATATAAAAAAAGATGCACAGCTTGATGCTGCCATCCCATAAACACTTGTTCTGAGTGTTTTGGGATACCCTTTTAATTCCACTCTATAAAATCTAATAGACAATTATGTCAGAATACACAAATTGAACTCACTATATATATATATATATATATATATATATATATATATATATATATATATATATATATATATAAAGGTTTACTAAAGGTCCATATAGAACAATACATCAGACCTGCTCTTTATTATGTAAACCTGATATTTACCCACATCGAGCCAATAAAGTAATATTATTCATTCTATCACATCAAATATTCTAATTGCTTGTTGGTATTACCCCCTTTTGATTGGCAAATGAAAACTGGGGGTGAGTTTGGTAATGTCTGAAGGAGAGACAGCCATAGTTTCACTTTCTTCTTTAATATAAAGAATGTTTTATTGAAGGACAATCTTTCTATGGGAACTCTCTGAATGACTATGGAAAATAAATTGTGGGACTGTGTACATATTGTAGTGTAGGAGCAGAGTTAGGAGAATTCTGTCTGTTCCATGAGTGAAATGTAATGATAACCAATATGGAATATAATAACCCAAGATACTGTTTTGCCAATGGTGGTGTCTCCCTCATCAGCTCTGTATATTTAATACTCTGCATTAACACTGCCAGCTGCTTAGCAACATTCATGAAGCAGAACTTTTAACTGACGACCAGGATCTTTGGATTCTATGGAATGTAGGTTCTGGTTTTGTTTGGAACTGTTGGACTGGATCTCTCCTTACAATTGATTCTGTGCTCAGGATTTCACATCAAGATTTTTTTAGCCCCGAAGATGTAGGTGGACATGAAAACAGTCATGTTTGTTGAAGGAATACCAAGTGGAATCTCACCCAGCTTTAAAAAGGGTAAATGCTTGGGGTCTACGTGGGATGCTACTGACATTAAAAAGACTGTATAACTTTATCCAGGCAATGCCATTTGTTGGAGAAATGGGACATTTAAAGTTTCTTGCACCCTGGTTATCATACGAAAAATCAGAGAAGGTATCTAGCAGTGCAGACATGTCCTCTGCAAGGGAGGTTTAAATGATACAATGTAGCATTTACTAGTACTGCTGTTAAATGGGTCGATTTTTGTTAACCCCTTCACTGCTGGAGAACCCTTGAGTTGCAGACTCCTCCAGAAGTAAATGGGTTATACAGAGCAGCTGTGTAGGGGAAAAGGCAGCTATATATGAACTGCATACGGGTCATGTACCCAACAGTGATTATTGTCTGTTTTCATATATCTTTTGGTAAACATCTGTAACTATCGGAAATAACATTTGCTCAGCCACCCATTCAAGAATGTTGACATGTCAACCCAGCATCCACAGAAATATGTCTATTAATGACAAGTACAAACAAAAACAAAACCTTAAAAAAAAAACCCCAACCATCAATACACCATCCCAATATTTGATTTTTAGAGGACTAAGGATGTTCAGTTCTTTAAGGTCTAGACTAACTAGTGGAGATAGAGTTTGGTCTTGATCATGGTCTATTTTTGGTCTTGATCATGGTCCATTGTAGCCATTATTATTTCCATTTGCCACTTGAAACAGTGTCTTCAAGGCAAGCTGCTGTGGAGACATATTATGAAGACCAGCCTGGTCTTTGCATGACAGGCTTCAAAGACACCTGTGTTTGACTACTGAAAATACTCATTATTGCTGTTATCAATGAGTACTCTACGCCAGGAGTGCCCAAAAGGTAGATCCCCAGATGTTTTAAAACTACATATTCCATGATGCTTTCTCATTCTCAAGGCATTCTAAGGCACTCAAAGTATCATGGAATCCTTAGTTCTACATCATCTGGGGATCTACCATTTGGACACTCCTGCTCTACGCTATTAGGGTAGGTTTATACATGCCTAATATTTAGTTTTGAAATCCCTCTAGAATCCACCCAAGTTTAGAAACCCACACTTTTTTGAGCCCTAAAGTATATTTTTAAATGCACCAATATATGTAAAGACATTTTTATTATAATTATACTTGCACATATCATATGTCGATATTGTAGGTATTGAGTGTTTGTTTACCTGCTTGTGTCAAAATTCCTTGTATGCGGTAACACCCCAAAAATATAAGTTCATTAAATCTATGACGTCAATTATATTTTAGGTTAGATAGAAGGAGATCGTATATCGTTAAGAAGGTTTTTATAAAGTTTAATCATTTAAATTTACAAACTGTGTTTTTAACAACTGTAGTTATTTGTTACTCCTTGAAATGTAAACAAAAACCTGCTGTTATAACGCAGTCAGGTACTTTCAACCAGCGTTTGATAAGATTTACCATTTTAATATCACAGCTTCGGGTTTGTTGCAATATATTTAAGCTGCAGTAAATAGTAGCTTTCCTGTCTTTCATCACAGTTCAGGCTATTGTTTTATGATCAGGCCCCCCACCTCCGTGGAAATATTGTAGCTTTGTATTAAGTATATCAGTTCCAAGATGGTATAACAACACGAAGTATATCAATTATTCAGTATGCAGTCCTATAGCATTTCTCCCAGGCCAGTAAATAATTATTTTAAGTTGTATATATTTGATACTTTGTTTCTCTGGCGGTAGAGATTAATTCCAACTCAGACAGTAAATGACAATAGAGCAGAGAGAAACAATTTCTAAAATGAATAAATTGGTGCATATCATATACATAATGCACCAGATTGTTAGCTGCTTCTAGAGCATTCAGTATCTCTTGCTAATGACTCCTAATAACCTTGTCCATGAATCGTATCCAGCTCAATTACATTGTATAAAGCTAACCCAAAGAGATTCTGGTTCTTGAAATAAATGGTTTTGATTTACCATTAGGCAAGATAAGCTCATGACATACGCAGATAAGGAAAGACTTGCAAGCAGACATCATGACATGCATAAGTTAAAATCTGGATTTTGAGAAATGTCCACGTCTAAATTTTGCAATCTCCAGAATTATGATGTTCCGGAGTATGGATGTCAGTTCACTCCCAGACAACTGCAATTCTGTTCTGCTTGAGAGGTAATATGTCACAAATCAAAGTGTTATGGAACAGTCTCTTGACTGAGTATCAATGGTATGTTATAGATTGACAATCTCATATATCAAGGCTGTTTTGTTTAGGAGTATATTAAAATTCAAGGAGTGGAAAAATCATCTGTCACTCAAGCAGTTCTAAAATGAAGTCTATGTTATGGTTTTGGCGTTATCCTACAGTCTACTTTGCATTCTGTTGTCCCCCTGTAGACTCCCGATAATTCACATTCAGTCTAGTTTTTGCTTTCTTATCTAGCTGCCTTCAACCTTAAGAAATTGAAACACAGCTGCGTGCTACTACTAAGAAATTGTGAATAGTATTTTTATAGCGTGTCACAGATAAAGCCAGTTGAATTTGTACATAAAGGTGGGCTCTTTCACCATTCACAAGACATTTTCCGTTGGAACATGGCTGCTTTTTTTCAGTTGATTTGTATATATTTGTGAACAGCTGGTGGTTTTATTTAATTTTTTGTTGTTGCTTTTTTGCTCACAGTAGAATCCTTTTTTTTAGCATTACTTGTGGTTCTTTTGCTGTGGCTTTTTCAATTCCCGAACCTTCTTTAAATATGCTTCACATTTGTGTGCTCTGCTGTTGTTTTTGTTCCGAAATCCCCTTTTCTGCTATATTTCTGCATCGAAGAATTGTCTTAGAACAAGGGTAGTCTGAAGGTAGATACCCAGCTCTTATATTTATGCTGTATAATGGGAGTTGTATTTTGGTAAGAGCTTGCAATCTATCTGTTGTCCATCCCTGTTCTAAATATGTCTAATTCCTCCTCTGCTAGACTGACAGTAACGAGTATCTTATTTCTGGCAGAGAAAGAATTGTGATGGTTCTGAATTTTTTTCATGTAGTATTATTTCTTCAATTTGTATCCTGAAGTTTCACAGGAGGGAGTTTGAATTAATGTTGTACTTGTTCTTGTAACTCTAGATCCATTGCTGATATATTGTAGAAGTGCATTTTACAGCAGCATGTGCTGCTCATTGATTTTCCACTATGTTTTATTTACATTTTTTTTTTTAGCTTATATGAAATGGGGAATCCTTCTGATTATTTATACGCTTATTTAACCTCCAGATGCTGTTTATCACACAATCAAGGGGTCATCGTGTCCAGTGTTAGTCAACAATGAATGACATTATACCATCTCACCATCTGGATTCGAGCTTGTGACTTAATATGTGATCTTGTGTCAATATTTATATTATATGTGTATTGAAAAGTACAAAAAAAAAAAAAAAAGTAAAAGAATAACTCAGGAGCTGACAAAGTATAGGAGGTTAGATGATTGGGATGTCTACGTGGGAATCCCCAGTTCAATAAACTAAAAAACATTATATTATTTGGGGGGATTTCTACACCTTAACTTCTGTACCATTGATCAGGTTAGCTGTGCATTGTTCTGCAAATATTTCCTTTTTTTTTTTTTGAAGGTGGGTGTTTTCCTGGGAAAAGGCTTCAACTAAAACAACATATCAATGCAATAAAAGATGGTCACTGGAAGAATAAAACCATAAGAATACCTGAGAAATATGCAGGGCTTGTCATCAAAACCCCGATCAACAGGCATCAGGTACAGGTGATAAACGGACGTGGGCAGCGGGTCAATTCCCATTGAGTAGCCCACTAGTCAAGAACCAGAAGGATAGAACGGAACAAATCTGACAGTGATTATTGCACTGAATCCCCCATGCCTATTCAAATAATAGTTTATCTTGAGCAACCAAGAATGGTATATTATTGAACAGGGATATGACTCTGGTAAAACCTTCATCAAGTAATCACCTTTGGTTGCGAATAGGTAGCTTCTTTGTCTATAGTTTGAAAGTTTCTTTGAAAGTCGATATATTGTTCAACAGAGGAACCCCAGAATTATTCTCTAAGGCAGTGTAATCAGAGTAGAGTTTTGAGATAAAGCCTCGTTTTTCAGATGTAATTTTTGTAGCTTGAGCAGGTTGGCTCGATGTCAGCAGGGAAGACAAGAGATGTTAACTATTTTAGCATGTGTAGCAATGTGCTCTTCTATTTCAATTTAAGTCATATCATAAAGTGAAAACATGGCACATTCACTTCCTTGAGGATCCTTATCATGTAAAATGAAATAGTCTGGGAAGTAAATGCAGTGGAAATGAAAGATATCAGTCTCCTTGAAGGCAATGAGCCCAGAACATTAGCTCCCCATCAGCATGAATATCATAGTATAAACTTTTTTCAAATTTGTGACATAGGTGCACAGGTTATAGGAGAAGAGGACCAGCAGGAAGTAATGAATGGTACCCAGAGAAGAAGTCAAGCAATGGCGTGCTAAGTAACAAGGTTACAGGTTCAGCAGCAGTAGGAAGCCTGATGTTTTCAAATCAGCTATGTCGCCTAGTTTTTGTAATTTGTTTGCAATTTATTTCAATTGTCTTGCCCTCAACACTCCTAGGGATATGTGTTTCCATTTTATCAGTATAGAGATATACTGCCTTTCACTGTATAGTTATACAGTGTTCTTATATTTTTACATATTTAAGAAACCTCTATTTATGTGGTGATGAGACTCAATTCAATAAAATCCATTTTCTAATAATTTTATACATACATATTTATGTGTATATGCCATATTTAAACATATGTCCAGTGTAAAATTGGTTACAAGTGTTTCCCATTTTATGCTTTACACAATATAGAAAAAGAACAGTCTTAGATTTGTGAGTTAATATAACAGTAAAAAAAAGTGCTTCCACCCCTTTACACGAGGCACATCTTTGGCTGCACACCCATGTCATGAAGTTCCTTGCTAACTGTTCCTTGTGAATTGCTTCTAAAGGCCATTTAGAACCCTGTTGGAGTTCAGTTTTATTGTTCTAGAATGTTCAGCACTCAGAGGTCATATTGTATATGCTTGTGAGGCATAGATGCATGTGCCAATAGGTCACATATTCAGACAAAACATTTTTTTTAATAATTAGGATTTAATAATGACTTTGTGTGTTACTGGTAGACAGTGAAGTGGTACAGGGGCAATTTGTTTAGGGCGTCTTTACAACTGACTCAGGCGTCATGTTCAGCTGCAGCCCTGAAGCTCTCTTGATCACAGATTTTGCTTAATTCAGACTTTATTTATAGGGACTGAACAATTCTAGGAAATATTCCTATTTAATGGGGAATTTAGTAAATGTCTCAGTCTTTTTCCAAGAGCCTGCAGAAGAGCTGGATTCTGATATGTACAGACCTAGAGTTTGCTATCAATTTGCTTTTTATTTCAAGTAGAGCAGAAAAGGGTTCAGTACTCGTGTACATACCCATATTAAGAGCTCCCCACTGAATTTTAGAAAACATTTCAGGTATTTCTGAAAGAT
Source organism: Pelobates fuscus (assembly GCF_036172605.1). Classification (NCBI taxonomy): domain Eukaryota; kingdom Metazoa; phylum Chordata; class Amphibia; order Anura; family Pelobatidae; genus Pelobates; species Pelobates fuscus. The sequence goes on along the minus strand of NC_086324.1, from coordinate 62,553,757 downwards.
AAATCTGTAAGGAGAAAAAACATGCCTGTGCCCAAATAATCATATTAAGTTCCTCAAAGCTGCCCAGAGAGGTGAGCCCATGGAAGTTCTTGCTGAACAATGCATTGCTAACGTGATGTCAAGGTACGCTGGTTAAGAGATCATACTTCAATTCAATGATTGTGTCGTATTATGTCCAGTGTTTGGACTTTGAAATTACTGGAATGTTCTTGACATATATCCAGTGTTCTTAGCTGGATAGGTGTAGGCAACTTCTGGCTCTCAGTGTCATAAATAAAATGTACCAGCATCATAGATTTCACAATGGTGGCTGATTAAAGATTAAAGAGGTGCTGCCCTCCCAAATTGTTGTGCTCTACCAAGTTAAACCAATGTGTACTCAACTACTAACCTAATGAGACATCTTCACAACCATTAATCTATAAGTACAAAACAGGAGGCAATTTAAATAGGTCCAACTCCACTGGCGCTGTTACTCAATGACAGTCCTAAAAGATAGGAGACTATGCGGGCCTGTGTTTTAGGGCATCCAGGATATTATATCTCATGCAAAACCAATGGCTGATATAAAAAATCCTGGTCTTTTTTTTTCTTTCTAAAAAATGCCTACACTGTGTAGGCTACACACGAGTAGTTACATCTCCATCCATCAGTAAAGTGTGGGTGATTTAAACTGCAGACGTTTTTTGTTCTACCACTCACTTATCATTAGTCATCGTTGTTCCAATAGATTAGAATTGATTTATTCCTTGCCAACAAACAAAAATCACCATCCACAGAGATTTCATCTCCTAGGATCATAGACTACATCTCCTACAATAATAGACTACATCTCCAAGCATCACAGACATTATACTCCAGCTTGTGGCTTGCAACTGGCTTGAATTTAGGCTGCGCGACCATGATGTGAAATCTAATTTACAAAAGCAGATATTAGTCACCACTAAGGTTTCCTGTATTTGTCTAACAGAACACAATGCTCATTTTTTATTGCGCTCCAAACTGTGCTAATAAGTTCCAACAATTACAGTTTTCTTTTCAAGTGCTGGCTATAACTGCTCACAGAAATCATTTGTTTCTATTTTTTTCAGCTGAATAGGATCGTGCAAAAAAGAACTACTAAATCATCTGAGAATTTATTCCAGTATTAGTTTTGTAGAAAGTACATATAGTAAAACGCGAACTGCTTGTCATCATAAGTGCACGTTGCCTCTTTAAATGCCCCCCCCATTATCTAAAAAGACGTAAGTTACCAATATTTCATTATTTTCACATACATCATATTAGAGAAACAAATGTTGAATGGGTAGAAAGTAATTAAAGGTGGAATTCTTTGATTTTCTGAAAATATTTCACATGTTTCTGCTACAACTGTTAGATTGCCAAAGAGGCAAGCAGAATACCTGATATGATAGTCCTTTGTAGAAATGCATTGAATCTTTATCATCTTTGCACTAGGTAGCCAATGTAAATATCACATGTTATCCATTGAAGGCTTTGACTTTACAGGTCTATCACATTGTAGTGAATGTCTGCGCATTTGCGCTTTCCCACAATGCCCAGCGTATGATCCCAGAATGCAATGTGCTTGGCAACTTTGAGTGGAAAGACCCATTGCATCATGAACGTCAAAATAAGTCTATTAAGTCTATTAAATAATAGGATCTCATTGATTAAAATAATATGACACAAGACATATATACCGTAGGTATCCATGACGTACAAGGCACATGATATTAGGCCACAGTTCGTTAACAACTCGAAACATCCCAGAAACATCACAGATAGTGATGAAAACACTCATCCATAAAAATATTTTGCCACGGATAAGCCCAGAGTTCCACTGTCTTCTAATCATGGGAGTTCTAGCTGAAGAGCCATAAGTTGCCTATTCATTAGAAACGTTCAAGGTCAAGATGTACCTTGACCTTGAGTTTGTCTCCAATAACTTCAAACCAACTCTGAGTCAGCTATGAATCGACAAAGATGCTGTGAGATTTGGGGTCTTTTGAATGGATGCTCTGCAAGCATCTCAGGACCCAGACAAAGCTCTAAGTGGCACCTTTGTCTTTTTATTTTTATTTTCAATGACAGAAGTCCAGCATCTCATTGCTTTAGCTTCATGCCATCACATCATCCCAGCTGAACAATTTGAAACCTGTTCTGCATTTTTGTTAAATGAATCTGTCAGAAATATATTTTTAATTTAATATAAATGAAATTCAATAAAATATGATGCAAACTTTGCACAGTGTATGTTTTTGGGGGTTTTTTTGGAAAGAAAAGTGCCATGCATATAACAGAGGCTACACTGTTAACACCCATATTTCAATAAAACATAGTGTCATCAATACCACGCAATGCATACACATCAAAGGTAAATAAATACCTCAATTTAACTATTTTGGTTTAGAATGTAGCATTCACAGTTTAGTGAATAACTGATATCTGATAGATAAATTGTTCCTTATGGCGCTCTATTCAATGTGTTAAACCTTTATCTGTCATCGGTGGACTTTCTAACCTCATCTTCAAAGACTGGTCACTGATCCGGCAGAGTAATCAGAAGAAATTAGCCAACAAATGAGCAAAAGATTTGAAATGAGCATGTTTTCTCACAAGTAACAGACACTGACATTACTATTAACATCATCTACATGGATAAATTGATATTCACTGATACTGGAGTGATTTTAACACAAAACAGTAATTATAGCAGAAAAAAATGTGGGATTGTATTAATACAGCCATTAGAGTGTATGTATATAGGTATGAGGAGAAATGTATGTGTGTGCATGTAAGGATTTACATTGTATATGCATTTAGTACAGTGTATATATACATAACAAGTATCGACGCGTGTAAGCGGTATGGTTACATGTATGGATTGAGTGTCCATATGTTTGTAAGTATGTGTGTTTGTATACATATATGTAGGAGGTCAGTTTGGTCATTTTGTAAATGTTCACAAGTGTGTATTAGCTGACAATATGTGCATGAATGTATTTGATGATACAGTTCTAATTTCTTATCCATTAGAACAGGGGTGCCCAAAAGGTAAATTCCCCAGATGTCGTAAAACTACAACTCCAATGATGATTTGCATGTTTAGAGAATGCTTTTTAATGACAAAGCATTATGGAAGCTGTAATTCGACAACATCTGGGATGTACATTTTGGGCACTCCTGCATTAGAAGTTTTCTCGAAAATGAATGGGTCCTGGTAAAATGTTCCCCCTAAACATTAGGTATATGAGGGATCTATGCTTTTCTAATTCTGCTCTCTCCCTATGCTTTTGGACAGGGGGTTTAAATTATTTAATATTGGGGGTCCTATATTCTCTCATCTGTTGCCAGCAAGTGAGACATTAAACTGGAAGCAGAGGGGAACAGTGCTCCCTCCACTTACTTCCACTTACTTCTCCCATCTGTGGAAGTAGGCAATCAGGTCCCCCTATTTTTGATCAAGCTCCTATCCCACAGTTTCCATCTTAACCTTCTCACCTGTTGACAACAGGTACGGTGCATGGTGGAACCCAGCACCAGGTCTACCCCATATGAAATAATGTACATCCAATCACACAACACAGGGGATGGGGGTTTGAAGCAGTTAAATTACAAGGAGGGAGTTCAGGGATCCCTCCTTCCTATAATTAAAATAATTAATTCAATAAATGAGTTTCATAGACAAATTTTGTTCCGTGACTCCATTCTTTTTTTGGGGATATTTTTATTTAGATGATTTGTTTATTTGTTTTTCTGACGCATTAATGACTCAAAATTCGTCTGAATTTGCATTGCCATAAAAACAAGTCTCTTAAAGATGAGTTGCCAAAGTGACCATCAATTGCAAACAAGGATATCAGGAGGCTTACACACTCCATAGAAAAAAACTGAAGTCCGTTGAGGCGCATAAAATACATATCTCAAATAAATAACAGGAATCATTTATGCCAATAACATGCTTAGACTCCCGCTGTATCAAAGTAGCCTAGTTTTGACAGATCCGTCCATATTTTATTTACTTATATGAGAAGCAAATCTACATAAACAGAATATGTTGCTATTCTGTTATTAGTATATTGGATTAATGTACATGCTGACTCCATAACACCCAACGGGAAAATGCTTACTATTGCACCGCAACTGCAACTAAATCACACGCTCGGTAGAAAAATTACTGGTTGATGGCGAAAATCTTTTCCTGGCAGTTATGATGACACATAATAATCCTCCTTTCCCTGGGATTTATAGTCCTGTTTGGACACCAGTGCTTAGGCGCTTGTGACAAGAGCAGGTGTCTAAATTCAAAGGTATGGTCAAAGCTACAAATATACAGAAAATATAGGAACACTAATGGAAACACAAACATGACCAAGCATATGATAGTAGGATGCCATTAAAATATAGCTACAAAAGTAATCACTCTATCTCTCTGTTTATACTTGGTAATGCACAGTGGGTGACAATGTACATTATTCTCCATAACACAGTATGATGTGGTATCCCTAAATCTAAGGACAGTGCCACGGTATACATGTTCTGGAATATCCTGATTCTCCTGACGAAAGTCCCAGTGTGGGTTGAAATGTTTACTTGATCTGGTTATGCACACTACCTGTATTTAGAAGAACACTCCAAGTGCCATGACCGTTTAAGAACGGTTTGACATCTCACCTAGGTCCGCGCACTCAGCCAATATCGGGCTCAGATTGGCTCAGATGAGACATCGGTTATCGGGGGACCCAGGTAAGTTGGCAAACTGTTCTTAAAGTGTTTGATAAATTACTCTGGGAGGGCGCCAGGGTACTCCTAGCACCATAACAAGCTCGGTGTGCTGTAGTTATTATGGTGCTCAAAGTTGTTATTGAAATAAATATATTTTAGCTATAATAAACAAGACCTATGAGTGTGCTCTTTAAAGTTTTTCTCATGTGTGTATATATATATATATATATACACACACACACACAGACACACACACACTCTCAAATACATTAGCATTCGTAAAAATATGAAATGTTTTATATTTAGACATACATGCTTACACATGTAATAATTTAATAAACACTTTATTTATAGTGAAGTAGATCTAGAGCATAATTTAAAGGCTCTCGATGTGTCCCTCTATTTTTCTTCATTATTCCGTACATGCTGCTGATCCGTGCACTGCTGTGTTAGCACATACAAAAGCCAGACAAGCATCACATCTATCAAGGAATATATTTCCCAATTATTTTTACTGGGAAGAAAAGAATGGAACAATAAAATCTGCAGTCATTTCAATTTACAGCAAAACTAAATGCATCACATAAAGTAACAGATTTATCCATTTCTGGATTAGTGAAATATTGCATATTGCACACAATGCTATTTACGCTGTCTTTTCACTCATTTCCATATACCGGGCTCAGGAGAGTTATCAGCTGTGCTAGGGGCTGGATTCAATTCATTTGAAGGTCACGTCTGGTCCAAGATGTAGCTCCACTTAGACAGCCCCGTCTTCACTGATAAGAGAGATTAACTTATGAAATTCCTGGAAATTAAATGCCTTCTCAGTCATTACTTCCAGGAATATTGTGATTAATAACTCCTAAATTAGATGACGGGGGAGGAATGAAGGGGGGGGGGGGGGCATGCAATCGTTCCAAAATAAAGCCCTGAGCCACTTGGAAATGCCAAAAATAATGTCTGTTTCATTTGTCTTTTGTCAGGTTTCATTATCCTTCTAGCAAAATCATAACATAAACGATAATTTATTATTTACCCACAGTAAAGGACATGCATCTGATGTAAACAGAACAATATAGTGTAGGATATCAACAATCGCTGTATTTCTATATCATTATTCTTGATAAGGAGACAGACACGATGTTACAGCACATTGTGCTTTTCTGAACAATGAATATAGAATGACCAGCAAGAAAGGTTATTATATTAAATCTTCGCTAGCCACTATCAATACTAGATAGTCATTACTGTTGAAATATTGTAGAGATTTTCTTGATTAATGAAAAAAAGGAACTTGTGTTTTTGAAGTAAATTTTTATATAAAAAAAAGATGAAATTGTTTCCTAAAGGTCAAAGCCAAAGTATTACAATGTGGATTCATATTTCTTCTTAAAATTGAGCGGCTACCACTCACTATCTCTGTGGTAACCTCAATGAGGAGAGAGAGGTGGCACAAAATGAAGGAGATGTTTTTATAAATGTAGGAGGAGGTGGCATGAAATAAGGTCCCTTTAGGAAGGGAAGGGGAAGTGGCATGAAATGAGTGAGGGGGTTTACAAAGAGAGGGGGGCTGGCATAACATAAGGGGTGTTTTTATGGAGGGAGAACTGGCATGAATGAGGGAGGTTTTTTTTATAAATGGAGGGGGAGCTGGCATGAAATGAGTGAGGGGGTTTATAAAGGGGGGGCGCTGGCATAATATGAGTGAGGGGGTTTATAAATGGGGGACGCTGGTATAATATGAGTGAGGGGGTTTATGAAGGGAGGGGAGCTGGCATGAAATGAGTGAGGGGGTTTATGAAGGGAGGGGAGCTGGCATGAAATGAGTGAGGGGATTTATGAAGGAAGGGGAGCTTGCATGAAATGAGTGAGGGGGTTTATGAAGGAAGGGGAGCTGGCATGAAATGAGTGAGGGGGTTTATGAAGGTAGGGGAGCTGGCATGAAATGAGTGAGGAGGTTTATGAAGGGAAGCTTGTATGAAACGAGTAAGGGTTTTAATGACGAGTGGGGAAGCTGGCATGAAGTAAGGGGTGTTCTATGGAGGAAGAACTGGAATAAAACAAGGGAGATGTTTTTTAAATGGAGGGGGAACTAGCGTGAAATCGGTGGTGGTGTTATGAAGAGAGGGGAAGCTTGTATCAAGCAAGTTGGGTCTTTAACGAAGAGAGGGGGAGCTGGCCTGAAGTAAGGGGCATTTTATAGAGGGAGAGCTGGTATGAAGGAGATGTTTTTATAAATGGAGGGGGTGTTGCATGAAATTATGGGAGATTATGAAGGTAGGAGGAGCTGGTATGAAATGAGTGGGGGATTATGAAGAGAGGAGGAGCTGACATGAAATAAGGGATATATATTTTAATGAAGGGAGGAGGAGCAGGAGTGTGCATGAAATAAGTGAAGGGGATTATAAAGGAAGGGGTTGGTGGCATGAAATGAGTTAGGGGGTTTATGAATGCAACTACGCTAATCGTTTATACAAGATTACGGGGTATGGTTGTATAGCCTGACCATCACGTATACATAAGTGCCAGTGTGAAGGGGTTACTGGAAACAAAAATGAATATATTGGTTGGGCTTCTAAAAATAATTTACCAAATAATAGTTACAGATAAGAAAACAATGTCATAGACATTTTCCCCACATATTCTATAATCCTTTACATGTATATTATAATATATGTGTTTCCCAATGTATTGTATATGTATGTATGCATATAATATATATGTTGCTTGCAACTTTAACTTTGCATTACCCATACCATACCACCCTCACATTGAAGACACAGACACACACACTAATACATACACACATATAAACACTAATATACCAATACATATGCACACTGATACATGCACATGCATAACCACACACAAACACACTGATGCACAGAGACACACATATTGACTAATACAGACATACTGTCACAATGTGTATTTATCTGCCTGTGTGTGTTTCTGAATGTGTCTGGCATTGTCTACCTGCATATGTGCTTGAGCGTGTGTGTCTGACACGGAGTATTCTTGTATGTGAATGTATGTTTCTGTGAGTAATGGGGTAATTGTGGCAGAGAGAGTGTGACAGGGTGAAGGGGTAAATAAGACAGGGTTGGGGGGTTAGTGGGACAGAATAAAGAAGAGCAAGTGTGACATGGTTGGAGGAGGGGGTGTTACAGGGTGAGGGGAGGTAAGTATTACAGGATTTACTTGTTAATGTGACAGGGTGAATATGGCATGGTTGGGGAGGTGAGTATCACAGGGTTGGGGTGAATGTGGCATTGTTGGCAGAGTGAGTGTGATAGGGAAAGGGGAGGTAAATGTAGCAGGTTTAAGGGGGTTAATTGACAGGGTAAGTGACAGATGTCAGTGAGGGGAGTAGGGGGCTACAGGTGGCAGTGAGGGTAGCAGGGGGTGACATATGGCAGTTAGGGAAGGAGGGGATGACAAGGGGCAGTGAGGGGAGAAGGGGTGACAGGTGGCAGTGAGGGTAGTAGGGGGTGACAGATGGCAGCGAGGGTAGTAAAGGGTGACATATGGCAGTTAGGGTAGTAGGAGGCAATAGATGGCAGTAGGGGTGACAGGTGGCAGTGGGGGGGAGTAGGGGTAACAGGTGGCAGTTAGGGAAGGAGGCGGTGACAGGTGGCAGTGAGGGGAGTAGGAGGTGACAGATGGCAGTGAGGGGAGTTGGGGGTGACAGGTGGCAGTGAGGGGTTGACAGGTGTCAGTTAGAGAAGGAGGAGGTGGCAGTTAGGGTAGTAGGGGTGATAGATGGCAGTGAGGGGAGCAGGGGGTGACAGGTGGCAGTGAGGAGAGTAGGGGGTGACAGGTGGCAGTAAGGGGGTGACAGGTGGCAGTTAGGGTAGTAGGGGGTGACAGGTTGCAGTGAGGGGGTGACAGGCGGCAGTGAGGGTAGTAGGGGTTGTGTGACGGACCGCCTGTCAACCCAACTGGGTACCCCCATCAATCGATGCTCTTAGTGCTCACCGAGGGCTCCAAGCACTCCACCGACACCATCAGCACTGTAGTCCCCACGTCCAGCGTTACAGCTTGGATGGGAACTCGCCAGCCTCCACCCACACTGGACTCAAAACCAGGATCCAGCTTCCAGTGGGTGAGCCTCTCCTACTCCAAAGAGTGTAGCAGGAACAGTTCTTAAAAGAGCTAGTGATTATAATCCCGGGGGAGTATAGAGATACAGCAATCCCCAGGGTAGATACAGCCGTTTCCCCCCACACATGAGATTAGACTCTATGTTGAGAGTAAGCAGGAACTCAATTTTAATGGTGCCACACTGGCCTTTTATGACAATCCCCATGCAAGGGGTACACCCACGTGGACTTTGTTGGGGACTTCAACACAAAGACACAGACCAATAAGAACAGTGATTAAATGCACAACCCATAACAAACATGCAATCCCTTCCCTCTGCCTGGGAGATAATTGAGTCAGATACTGTATTAACCCAATTATCTCCAGACAGAAAAAAACACATATTTTGCAAAAACACATAACATCCCCACAATTATTACATCTCCCGATAGCCCTGATCTGGGTGACCAACATATCTAAAAATCATTTAAATCAGTTCAGGGGTTCAGGAATTCTATGGAAGTCTTATTTTGACCAACCACACGCATGGTCCCATGCCCAAAACAGTTCCAGAGAAAAAGGCTGCGCGGCCAGTCTACTTCGGGGATTCGAAATACAGTTCGAAATACCAAACGTAGCTGTTCGTGGATAAAGTCAGTGTATGTTTGTGAGTTTCTTTTTACCGAATACCGTTCGACTCCCGTTCGAATAGCCGAACATCCATGGAAGGTAAAGTTTAGCGGTTTAGCGCACCGTCGAGTGTCCGATTTGAGCACCATGCACTCGATGACCAAACACCTGGCTGGCAAACGGGCCCCTCCAAAAACCAGTGGCAAGGTAACTTTCTCCACAGGGTGACAGATGGCAGTTAAGGTAGTAGGGGGTGGCAGGTGGCAGTGAGGGGGTGACAGATGGCAGTGAGGGCAGTAGGGGGTGACAGATGGCAGTGAGGGGGTGACAGATAGTAGTGAGGGGAGTACAGGTGTCAGGGAAGGAGGGGTGATTTTTGGGGAGAGAAATACCTTTGTCCCTGATGGTCTAGTGTCCTTTCTCCCTGGTGGCCCAGTGGGCTCCCTATCCGGTCTGCAGCTCTGCCTGTTGTGAGCTGCAGACCACGTGATAGGAGTCTAGCGATCTCAAGAAGTCAGAGTGTTCCTGTGGTACACTTCAGTCTGCAGCTCACACCTGGCAGAGCTGCAGACTGAAGGTAGGCTTTCAGGGCAGACGGGAGGGGCCTCACAGCTGGGGGCATTATGGGCAAGCCGCCGGGCCCCCTCCCTCGGTCAGGGACTGAAAGCCCCACAAGTCACTCAGCCCAAAGGTGATTTAGGCGACCCCGAGGCCCCCGCCAGCGCAAGGCCTTAGGCAGCCGCCTTAATCACCTCTGGAAAGGGAACATGCCACAGTGTTAGAGAGAGTGAAGCAGCAAGAGTATTTGCATATTGTGCAAAGTCAGCTTTACCCTAACTAATTTCATTTTCAGCCAGTCCACACAAGTTTTGTTTCCCCACATGTGAAGAGTAGTAAAAAAAAACAATGTAGACGGGGCATGGGCGGCAAGGAGAGGTGTGTGCAATTGGCTGTTTGGTGCCAGCATGCTGTGTGTGTTGGCATCTGACATTAATTTGAACAGAATTCACATTAGCCATCCGAGCTGGCTAATAAGGCCCCAAAGACGGGGCTGGAGAGGAAGTTAAAAATCTGGTAGAAGAGGGATCAAAATCTGTATTTGCAATGTTTCATAGCAAAACTCCAGGCACCTTGACCACTTCAAAACACTGACCACTATTTAATAACTGATGAGGCCGTTATTATCTACAATTGTCACTAAGCATTTCCTATATCCTATTGGATCAGGACCCAAAATGTTATCCCTATACTATGTTAGCATTTGAGAATTATGCTGATCGGGCAAAATAAAATATTATTACTTGTTACTTTCTCCAGTGCAATGAAGACTTATGTTACACTGTGTGGGTCTTAGATGTTTTGCAGTATTTAGTTTGCTATATATTAGATAATAATCTAAGAATTGTCAGTGAGCATATTTTTAAAATGAAAAAAATGTTTGCCATGCTAATGCCATGGGCTAAAATTGTGGCCCTGTCAAAGAAGGTTAAAAAAACACTGAGCTATTTGTCTCACATTTAATTATGCCATTTGTTTGATGAATCACTTTAGGTCCAAGCAGCAGAGGTGCTTCAAGTGACTGTCCAAGCTTTGGATTAACAAGCACGGACGTTCCAGTTGCTGTGCATGATTTCATCTCCAACGAGGCTCTGCCAAACATCTGGACTAGTCAAGATCACTTACTTATCCATGGTCTAAACCACCTGGCGCTAAATATTATTATATATTGGCATGGATTATAAGCATGTTTGAGCAGGAGCTTTAATCGTAAAGCATTGTGGAATATATCAGCTACTATTAATAATTAAATTAAATCAACAAATCAAAATTATTAAGCAAAATTTGATCTATTAGTTTCAATTGTGTGTCTCTACAATGTATCAAATTGTAATGCGTTGCTGACAATGCACCCATTGCATAGTTACTTTGGAGCAAAACATATCACTGTCTGTTTTGTCATATCTCCAATAAGGCAAACACATCACACCGGCAGACTGCTTAGTTATTCATTTATTTACTGATCTCCTTTCTACCCTGTTCCCCCCCATCTAGAAATCTGTGCACATTCCCGCAGTCAGGGAGGTAATTATATCTATTGACATTATAAATTACATTCTCTTAACACCGCAGTGTGATGTGATTTCCTCCGCTCAGTAAGCTGTATGCAACATGATATTTCATGAGCCGATTCTTCAGCATTATACTCTCACAATGGCAATATAATTGCTTGCGTTCCTTCGGCACACAAGATGACCCCGCTTCTGTTTTTCATAAGATAACAAAACCCAAGTAAGTAAGATAGAAAGGATGAGATAAAAAGGCAGGAGAAAGGGATAGAAAGAGTGGGGAAGAGGTACATGAATAGCATGCAATTGGGTCTGGAGAGTGAGATGAAACAGAGAAAGGTGTTGGTTGGTCGGGGGGGGGGGGGCGCACAATGGAAAATATGCCCCCCCCCCCTCCCCTCCAGATTAAACAAAAATGCAACAAATAACTGCATGTATATATGCAGTGCAGGTAGAAAAACAAAGGAAAGAAAAGAAGAAAAGGAGGTTGGGCTGGCAGACAGACAGATAGACAGATAGATACATATATCAAATGAATTTAATTACAACATGCACACTGAGTTTATTTCTACTGAAAGTGGAGGTCTGATCTTTAATTTTTGCTGTACATGTATATATATATATATATATATATGGTTTGTGTGTATGCGTCAGGAGAGACATAAAGGTTTAAAGGGGAAATGTCATTCTCGATATAGAAAATAAAATTATATTTAAATATTCCAACAGCTGCCCTGGAGCTAAGTGCCTCCCAGTGGGCTATCTGTCAATCATTGGTTTTAGCTCCACCTTTTGCACCTGTCAGTCAGCACATACAGAGCATAGAGAAACTAAACAATATTTCTGCATTGCAATGTGTGCCCTGGCTGTGCCTGATCTGAACTGATTTGTGAAAACAAATGGTATATCTTTAAAATACATGCAAAAGAAAATGGAGTATCACATGGAACTCACTTCCCTCCTCACCCAGTCTCCAGTCCTTCAAAAAATCATTAAAAACCCACTTCTTCATAAAAGCGTATCAATTAAACTGTTAATAGCTCCCAACTGATTCCTCTTCTGCAACTGTCACTAGTCTAATACTATCCTTACCTTTTGTGTCACTTTACCCCACTTCCTCTAGCATGTAAGCTCATTGAGCAGGGCCCTCAACCCCTATGTTCCTGTGTGTCCAACTTGTCTGGTTACAACTACATGTCTGTTCGTCCACCCATTGTAAAGCGCTGCGGAATTTGTTATTATTATATTATAAATAATAACATGATAATAACATAATAATAGTAATAACATGGGGGAGAAAAAAAAACAAAGAAAAAAAATATTTTTTAATTTATTGGTGTAATTTCTGGAAAAGTAATTGTAAAAGTATGTTTTTGCAACTGGAATGTGTATTGTGTACTAGTATGTATACACAAACTGTTTCGACAATTCTAACTTTAATGAGCAAGTTACATTTCAAAAGAGAAAGAGAGAGAGGGAGCTACTTGGCACGTAGTTAGACAGATACTGAGGATAATAGCTAAATAGAAAGTGTAAGACAGCGGATGAACGTGATCTGTACGGAGCGAGAACCCAGCTTCATTCCGCCACCATTAAACCTTTCAATTCCAAAAGTGTCACAGCCCCAGCAAGGTGTGGAAAATACATTTGCAGGCTGATAATATACATTTTTTATGGGCTAATACATAGCTAGTGTGAGCAGAAGGATTGTATCGTAAAAATATATTGACCTTCTATTTATACGGGAGCACGGGATGGGAGGGGGCATCGTGGCTCATTGTGTAGTTTTCTCTCAACACTGAAAATTCACAAAAGAGGAGAGTGAAAAGCCAATAAACACGTGCAAAGAAAGAAATCATTTTTAAAACCCAGCAATTTCGAGGACTAGTAAAGAGTGAATCATTAATCTCTGTACTATGGGTTACTGACAATGCTTGCAGTGCTGTGCAGTACAGATCACACTATCCATTCCCTGTATCTTTGATCATTGAGATATTTTCAGACAGCTCAAGTAGATTGGAGAGAAACAATTTATTTACCATAGATCCAACTATTTTTTTTTTTTGTGTATCCCATGCTCACATTAGGCACTGAGATGCTTGGAATGGTGTGGTGTAGGATGAGTTGTCTCTTCTCTTTTTGTGCTGCTGACTGGACTTAGACTTCCCACAGCAGCATTGAAAGAGACAGTGGTGATTTAGCTAAATTATTCTATGCCCTATCTCTCTCCCTAAGTCGCCCAGTGCATAATGTGCTTATGCCATACAAGAACATGAATGGATAATTAGATTTCCTCATTATAATGTTGCATACTGAGGAGGTGGCCTCTGGGCACTGGAAATTCCAAAGTGACAATTACATTTCTACTTGGATCAACAAGTTGGTAATAACATTATAGCCCTCAATATCGTGTTTTGATAAATAAAAAAAAGTTTATGTATAATGAGGCACAAAACACAAATACCACATCACAAATACAATTTCAAAGAGTCTATCTTTCGATAAGTAAAGGTATCTTTAGACTAGGGTTAGTGTGTTTGGGTTAGAGTTAGAGATGGAATTAGGGTTTGTTAGATTAGAGCACCCCCAAACTGCAGAGAGGTGAACCGTGCATTATTTCAATTCATTACAGGAAATACTTTTACTGATGTTGCCATTGATTCACCATGGGATTAAAAATATGATATATATTTCTCACTCTTGTGGGTGGTATTTTGTGTTGTTCCTCATTCTTGACTCCTCTACCAGTGGCCAGGGAGTCTGCAAAAAATGCAGAATCTTAGTTGTCTTCTGGACAGAAATTATAGATATGACTCTCTCCATTTATTCTTTAGTTTTTTTCAATGTCTGATTTTTATTCAATTTTTCAAACGATAATAAACGACATTCAGGGATACAGAAAATAAAGAGGGGGGGTAGGTTAGGTAGCATGGAGTTTGTACAGCTTTGTCAGATACATACAAAACATTAAGTATATTGCAGCCAATACAATCAATGCATGGGGAATACAGGTTTACTCACATCTGTCTCTGTTGGTGTACGGAGATCTTAGATTACTTAGCGTACGGACAATTTTGAAACAGGACAGGGACTATCAGTAGACATGTGCAATTTGTTTCTGTCCGAATTAAAATTCGGCCGAATTTCGGGTAATTCGGACATTCGGGTGCTTCCGAATGTCCGAATAGCTGCATTGCCGAAGTCCCGAAGTGCCAAAATTACTGAATTTCCAAAGTGTAGTAGTGCCGAATTGATGAAGTGCCGAAGTTCCCGAAGTTCCGAGGTGTTAAAGTGCCGAAGTTCCGAAGCACAGTATTGCCTAAGTACTAATATACTTACCCAGTGAAAGAAAAATGTTACATTGTATACAATTTCAAATAAAAAGTATACAAACTTGGCTAGGATTCAGCTGTAAGCATTTGCAACACTTACAACAATCAAGTAACATACATTCATATAATATGTAACTTACTTAGCCAGTCATGTAATGACAGGAATGAATAAGTAGATAACTCCCTAATTCCCACGGTATTAGGAGGCTATCTACTAAAAGGCTGAAAGACCTGAATTGGTCTTTCAGACAAATTTACTAATACTAAGTAAAGATTACTTAATATTAGTAAATTATGCCCCTACTCGCTATATCGCGAGTAGGGGTATGTCTATTAAACAGTGAGCAGCCTGTGGCTGCTCACTGTTAAAAAAAAAAAAAAAAAGCTATACCTATTGCCCCCCCTGACCCCAACCCCTGAGCGGCGGGTGGGAGCCCTAAAGTAAAAAAAGGGGGGAGGAACGATTGTCCTCCCCACCGGCCCCCACCCCTGAGCGGTGGGTGGGGGCCTTAAATAAAAATTGGGGGGGAACCTAATGTCCTCTCCCCTGAGCGGTGGTTGGGGGCCCTAAACAAGAATAAGGGAGGGACCTAATGTCCTCCCCTCCGGGCCCCACCCCTGAGCGGTGGGTGGGGGCCTTAAACTAGAATAGGGGGGGACCTAATGTCCTCCCCCTGAGTGGTGGGTGGGTGCCCTAAACAAGAATAAGGGGGGACCTAATGTCCTCCCCCCTGAGCAGTTGGTGGGGGCCCTAAATACAAATTGGGGGGGACCTAATGACCTCTCCCCTGGCCCCCACCCTTGAGCGGTGCGTGGGGGCCCTAAACTAGAATAAGGGGGGACCTAATGACCTCACCCCTGGCCCCCACCCCTGAGCGGTGGGTGGGGGCTCTAAACAAGAATAAGAGGGGGGGACCTAATGTCCTCCCCCCTGGCCCCCACCCCTGAGCGGTGGGTGGGGGCCCTAAATACAAATTGGGGGGACCTAATGTCCTCCCACTGGCCCCCACCCCTGAGCGGCGGGTGGGGGCCCTAAATACAAATTTAACCCCCCTCCCCCAGGTGACTAGGGGTCCCCAAACCCCTAGTCACCCCCTCCCCCAAAAAATAAACCCCTACCTACCCCCTCACCCTAAAAATAATGAGGGGGGACCTTCAACTATGTACCTGTAAAAATAAAAATAAACTTACCATTCAATGTTTTCTTTCTTCGAAAATCTTCTTTTTTCAGCCCCAAAAAACGACAAATAAAAATGAATAATAACGAACGCAATAAAAAAAAAAAAAAGAGAGCGCAAAAAAAAAAAATCAATCTTCGTCCGGCGAGGGCTCCGCGCAGACTGAGCTCTGCAGGGCGGGGGAAGGCTTATAAAGCATTGCCCCGCCCTGCAATTAGGCTCAGAACACTCTGATTGGTGGGTTTAAGCCATCCAATCAGAGTGCTCTGACAGGTAAATGAAGAGACTGACAGGTAAGTCTCTACATTTACCTGTCACAGCACTCTGATTGGTTGGTTTGAAATCCACCAATCAGAGTGCTCTGTGTCATTTTACACAGCGTGGGAAAGTTCTTTGGAATTCTTCCACGCTGTGTAATTTGCCTCATAACACTCTGATTGGTTACTTAATCCACCAATCAGAGAGTTATGAGTCAAATTACACAGCGTGGGAAAATTCCAAAGAACTTTCCCACGCTGTGTAAAATGACACAGTCATACCAAGACATATAGACACAGATATACAGTCATATAGAGACATACAGACACAGTCATGAAGAGATATACAAATATACAAAAACGAGTCCTGCACTCAAACCCCCACTACTCTTGGGCGGCAGCAACGACTATAGTACACATCAGCCCCAATACATACTGTAAAAAACAGAGAATTTTTAACATTATTTTGCTTTGGTTTATACAGAGATATACAAAGACATAGAGAGACATGCAGACAGGCATACAGAGAAATACAGACAGAGTAATACAGAGACATCCAGACACAGACATAAAGATACATGCATACACAATCACACAGAGACATACCGACAGACACAGACATACAGAGACATACATACACAGACATATAGGCATACAGAGACATACAGAGAAGGCATACATAATCATACAGACATACAACAAATAGGGGAGACACACAGATACAATCATACAGAGATATACAGACAGTCATACAGAGACATGCAGACAGGAATACAAAGAAATACAGACACAGTCATACAGAAACAGATATAAAGAGACATAAAGACACAAGCATACAGAGACATACATACACAGACATACTGAGACATAATTACACAGACATATAATCATACAGAGACATACAGACGAAGGCATACATAATCACACTTTTTACATAATCATATAGACACAGGCATACAGAGACATACATATAGGCATACATAGACATACATACACAGTCATACAGAGACATATATACACAGAAATATAGTCATACAGAGAAAGGCATACAGAGACATATAGACAAGCATACAGAGACATACATAAAGTCATACAGACATGCAGACACATGTCATACAGAGACATTCATAGTTACATAGTTACATAGCTGAAAAGAGACTTGCATCCATCAAGTTCAGCCTTCCTCACATTTGTTTTTTGCTGACATTCAGACATAAAGACACAGGCCGTCATACATGTAGTCACAATTGCATACGTACCTTTCAGCTCTATGCAATCAGGTCCCTGGGAAGCATGCTGTCCAAGTATGTGATCTGTGGAGTTCCAATGCTGTAGACCAGCCCCATCTCTTGAAGTCAGTGTGCTGCACAGGGAGCAAGGATATGACGTGATTCATATCTTATCCCCTCCAAAGAGCTTTCGGCATGCACCAGAGTCGGAGGCTGGCTGGGCAGAGGTGCTGGAGCTCAGCCACGCTACATGAAGTGACCAGCAGGAGAGGAGCTTCCCTCCTGCCAGTCAACGGACATTGTGCCCCCTAGGCCAGTGCACCCTAAGGTGGCTGCCTGTGCCACCTTATTTTAGCTCCTGCCCTGTATATAAGTAGCAAAAATATGTTTAAAAAGTAAGATCTCGGAGAGTTGTTTTTTGTTCAATTTCAAACTTCAAAATCTGGCAAAATTAAAAAAAAAACACTGCTTTAATTTTCAGAATCCAACCTCGCTATTGAGTTCAGTAACAAAAAATAGCATTTGCCCTGCAATTCCCAATAAATGGTTTAATGTAATTTCAAGAGGACACAAAAGGCACCTAGACCATTTCATCTCAATGAAGTGGTCTGGGTTCAGAGCTCATGTCATCTTTACCCTGCACAGTAAAACATTGCAGGGCCAAAAAATGAAGCTTTGGATTGGCTGAGATCATGAAGATTAATATTCTCAGTCATGGTGAGAACAGACCGCTGTGGGAAATAATTTAAGTCAATCATTTTAAACCTTTTAAAACCCTTAAGCGGGAGGGACCTAAACAGCGAGGAGAACACTAGAGTGTTCCTTTAACACTTCACAATTCAGAGCTGCATGCTATGCATACAATAGTCCTCGATGGCTTAAGTCCATGTCAATCTTTTGTGTAATTCTCTCTATATTCTCTATTTACTGCTCCATCTCCCAGTCACACATTATTCACCATCGTTTTCTCTCTTAGAGATTTCACTTAGCTCAGAAAAACAAAAAATAATTAGTCTTGGTTTCCACATTAAAAAAGCATAAAATGACATCTTCCAAATTGCAGTGGAAAAGAAAGCGTACAATTATTCAAACATTCATTAATGAAATTACAGCAATTATATGCAAATGTCTCAATTTTTCTTCATTATTGTGACTAAGATGCAGTTTGCTTCAGAAGTGACATCGTAAGGTTGTCCATATAAGTCATGTTCTGATACGGCTCATCGGAGCAGTATAGATTCCACTCATACCTTGCTGCGAAGCTAATGAGGAATTTCACTCTATTAAATCAGCCACATGCATCTTGTAAAACACTTACTGAAATTCCAGTAGCCTGATATGTTTCATTTAGGTTTATGGTCTTGAGCAGTGAAATTTCCAAAATAAGTAAATACTGTAACCAAAAAATAGATCCCCAGATGTTGTAGAACTACAACTCACATGATGCTTTGCATGCCTCTAAAATGCCTTTAGGATGACAAAGCATCATGGGAGATTTGATATGGTCTCTATTGATACTATTAAAACCTGAGATAGTTACAAAAAAACAAAAAACACATCCATAAAATTAAAATGCTCAAACCGCTGTCTACAACAAACCAACATACATAGTTACATAGTTACATAGTTACATAGTTACATAGTTACATAGTTACATAGTTACATAGTTACATAGTTACATAGTTACATAGTTACATAGTTACATAGTTACATAGTTACATAGTTACATAGTTACATAGTTACATAGTTACATAGTTACATAGTTAGATAGCTGAAAAGAGACTTGCGTCCATCAAGTTCAGCCTTCCTCACATTTGTTTTTTTGCTGTTGATCCAAAAGGCAAAAAAAAACAAACAAACCCCAGTTTGAAGCACAATTTTGCAACAAGCTAGGACAAAAAATTAATTCTTGACCCCAGAATGGCAGTCAGATTTATCCTTGAATCAAGCAGTTATTACCCTACATTGAAAGATTATATCCTTGAATATTCTGTCTTTGCAAGTAAAGATAAGATAAGGAGCTGCACTTATTCAAATAAGCAAAAAAAGGGGTTCAACCAGGCCTGGGGCTAGGCCAAACCCCAAATAGTTTAATCCAATTGAAAAGAAAAAGGTCCAGGCACTCCAAAGCTTAATAAGGCACATTTCAACCCAGCAATGGTCAAGCTTGAAAAAGACCTGTTGTAGGGTCGAAACGTTGCTGGATTCACTTTGTTCAAAATAACTGTGCCTTATTGAGCTTTGGAGTGCCTGGACCTTTTTCTTCTCAATTGGACAAAACAGTCTCTTTAGACAGAACATTGACACAACTTACCAGCACTACAAAAAAAACAAGGACATCATAAAATTATAGTATATCGGTGGGTCTAAAGATCAGGTTCAAATAATACTGCTTTAGCATTCACATTTATTTAGTTTGCAGCACACAATGAATGATCATCAGTCACTAATCCATTTTTTTCAGTTGGCTTTCAGTCTATGGCAGGGTGCTGTTACGTCCTATGTCCCAATTTCTTTCTTTGCCCTTTGTTTGAAATTCCCAACTTGTAAGCATCACAGGTTATGGCATGACAGGGTGATGGAGTCCTACAGGACAAAACACATCCAAACAAAGAGCTATTTAGAAATCTTACATGAGAGGGCAGAGGTGAAGGCCAATGCAGGTGGGACACACTTTTACATGGTGTTACATTGTTACAGCATTTTAAAGGCAAACACACAGAGTTTTTTTTTTGACAGGAGAGTCTTTATTTAGGGTCTTGTTTCACGTCCACATTTTGTTCCATGGGGCCCTGCATCTCAGGACACAAGGGAACCGTCCCCAGAGCTTCATTAGGTCAACTTGTTCTGGAAGAAGTGCTCTCTGCATAGTCTTATATGTTTGATGCCGACCTGGAGCCTTGTGTGCTTGTCGTCATGCTGACATGCCCCTTCTGTGGGCAAGTCCACCCATTTCTATTTGGGCCCGCCCATTATGGGCAAAACCAGTTATATAAGTGTCATCAATAGCGATGCCTCCCCTCAGGGCACACCTGTCTGTCCCAATCTCATACCTCCCGATGTTGTGAGTTATGGACACGTTTAAGTCAAAATAGACAAATAGGGAAAACAATTGGTGACTTCAACCATTATGAATGATTTAAATTGGTTTAATGCTCAGAGTCTGTATGTGCAGTGTTTTGCTATGAATTTCTGCACATACTGAGTTTAACCCCTTTGCTGCTGGAGTGGTGACTTCACATCCAACAGTGTCATTGGAGAGTCATTAGCCCATCCAGATGAAGAGTTTTGGGTTGGCTAATGTCAATTTTGTTTACAGTTCTATGCCAAGGCGTAACTAGAAACCACAGTGCCCCGGTGCAAAAAGTGCCTTGGGCCCCCCCATGCATCTCCCTACCCCACCCCTCCATTTGTATAACTCATACAGATGCATACATGGACACACATGCTAATACACCAACACACATAATGACACTTCTACAGATATAAACAGTGACACACATACATATACATAGGTGCACACACTGACACACATGCATATACACATGCAGAGAAACAGATACACATACAGACACATGCAGAAAAACAGATACACATACACATACAGACACAGACAAACAAACACACATACAGACACACATGCAGACACAGATACACATAGAAACATACAGATACATATACAGACACATATGTAGACAAACAGATACACAAACATACACACAGACACATACTGAGACATACACTTATAGACAAACATGCAGATACATAGACACACTTAATGGCAAACATTCAAATACATATACAGACAGATACCCATGCAGACAAACAGACACACAGACACATACTGAGACATACACTTATAGACAAACATGCAGATACATAGACACACTTAATGGCAAACATATAAATACATATACATACAGACACACATGCAGACAAAGATGCATATACAGATTCAGATGCAGACAAACAGACACCCACACAAAGACATACAGACACACAGACATACAGACACATACACACAGCTATACTTTACTGATACAGACAATCTCCCTCACACACACACACACACACACATGCAAACTGTCAAACTGTTACAAACAAATGTAGTAACTTCCCTGGGGTCCAGTGGCTACCTCATGTTGATGGGAGTCAGAGCTTCCACTCTCCTCCTCTCCTCCCGTACGGCGCTCTGTTAGCTGGGAGGAAGTGACTGCTTACTCTCAGCTCTGACATCATCACTGAAGCCTGGTTGCACACTTTAAGTGCTGAAGCGCTGACCGGGCCTCAAGAAATCCATTGCTATTGGGATGGGCTCCTTCAATGCGGCCCCAGCTGTTTTTCCGGGCGTCTGGGGCCGCATCACAATAACAGCACCCTGGTTGCAGAGGTCGACAGGGCCCCCTGGAGTAATGGGCCCGGTCGCGACCGCAGTATTTCCGCCACTGGTTCTATGCAGAGAATGTCATTCATTGACCGGAGAACAGTCAGTTGACACTTTCAGCTAATGAATGGCTGGTGATATTGGCATAAGGTTTCTGCAGCTCTGCAAAGCCAGATATTGCAAGCTTGATGCAGAGGAGACCTGGCACCTGGGGCTCGCAGGTAATAGGACAAAGTGTTGTAAAAAGGAAAGGGTTATCCTACCCTGGCCTAAGCAGGTTGTAGTAGTTATGAAGATATTTGGGAAGTGTAGACTCAAGAGAGTGAGCACTGTTGGGAACCCACATTATTTTCTAATACATTAATCTTTAAAATGTTATGTATATGGGACAGTAGTGCTCAATGTGCAATGACTGTGTGTACACAATGCACAAGCACACAATAGAAAACAGGTCTATTCACTTGCAAGAAGAATACTCTTACATTGCTAGTTTTAGGGTGAAGACTGATGATCTGTGTCACTGCATGACAGGGCTTAACTGAGCTAACAGAAGCTCCTTGTAGGAGTTTATATTTAGAAAGAAAGTGTTGGCTGGCACCTGACGGACTCCAGGTATGTTAAACTGTTTTCGTACATTTTGGCTAATTACCCTAGAATATTGCCAGGCAAGCAGCTTGGGATTAGCCAGTTAAAGTTTGAAGGAGCACTATGCATTGTATATGCAGAGTTCTGAAGCCGTGGCAAGCTGATACGCTTAGATAAATGAGTAGGAATCTAGATTGGCTGAAAACGCAGGCCCCTATATGAAGGTATTTTAATTAAATTTACACAGCAAACAGTTTCCAGGCTATACAAAACAATTTGTAATATATATATATATTTTATACTCTATCTTTCATGTTTTAATCAGCAAGCTTATCACCTAGTATTCCCAAACTACTGGAAACTATGTTTCTCATACAGGCAGAGAGACCCCTTTCCTCTAGAACCCTTTAAAAAAAAAAAATCAAGACTCATTCATTTTCGATGGCATTCAATTAGTGCCCGTTTTACGTAAGGGGATTAACAGTTCAACATCCATCTATCATTCATTATACTCTATTCTGTGCATCCTTATTAATTACATCTAAAGGCCTCCTTGGTTATTCACCTGTAAAACACTTTGATTTCTACTGGGAAGAAAGAATTTGAAAAGTTCTTCTCCTTTATATTAATATTATTAATATTATGTCTGGTAGCAGGGAAAAAAAATCCGTTTGTTTCAGAAATGTCGAGAAGTCTGTGATAAACCGACAAATATCATACATCGTATAATACACAATTATATGTATTATGTGACGCATAACGTGATATTATTTGAGATAATTATACATATACCTGTCTGATAATAATTATAATAAAACTGAATGGTAGATATAAGATATGTTATTAAAAGGACATTATAAGCACCAACGCAACTTTAGCTTAGTGGAGTGGTTTGGTGTATAAATCATGCCCGTGCAGTCTAACTGCTCAGTTCTCTGTCATTTAATGTTGTGTAAGATATATGGGATATTAAAATGAAGCCTTTTCTTCATAAACAATATGAATATAATATGTATAAAATACATGTCCACTTTACTTAAAGGGAAACCCTTTAATTGTGATGGAACAAGCACAAACTCTAGGTTTTGCTTTGGTTCTGAAGTTAAAGAACTGCCTGTGTCTTTAACGGTTTAAAGATCATACATCACAATGGGATTTCTCACTTTATTTAACTGTGTGAGGGCTATATACAGCGTACACACTAAACAAGATGCCTTTGCTCTTTAGGGACTAGATTGTGATGATTCCATGAAATGTAGCTGGTCCTTAAGGGGTTCAAATACTCGGAAAAAAATAACACTGACCAACTGTGAAGATGAATTATTTTGTGCTTCACTTTCTGGTCTGGTCTAAAATCTAAATGGAGTGAAGAGATATAGCGTATGTATATGTGATAGGTAGGTTAGACTAACCTAGAAGGTGCTGTAAGAAGGGTAAACCCCCAATACTGCCAACTCATAGGTGGTGAGACACCTGTGTTTTTGGGAGATAAAGTAGGTAAGTGTCATGGGAGCAGAGTTAATGTATTTTTTGTTTTTTTACAGTGTGGTTGTGAATCTCATAGAGTGTCAGTAAAAGTATCTGATAGTGCCTGATTATTACTGTGACAATGTCTGCACAAGGGCTATTCACTAAACACCAGATTTTGTCAGAATTCTGACCACAATGGCAATTCTCATATTTACTAAAGCAAAATTCAGTGGAACCTCAGAATTCGAACGGTCCCGTTGTCTAACAATTCGCAAGTCGAACACAAACTTCGAGTAAAAAATGTCTCGGTACCCGAACATCAAAGATCCGCTCACCGGGGCCATGTGACCTCTACAGCCAGCTGTCTCCATATCCCCCCCCCCCAATCTCTCTGGGTGGGAGCTGACCAGCTGGGAGCCCATGAGTGCACACTCAGCTCTCACTGGGATTACCTGAGTTTTTATTTGGCGGCTAGCCGACAGTGAACTCACCATGGAAGACAAACTTTCCCAGGACATGGACCCAGGTACCTCCTCATTACCTTCATCTTTAGGGTCAGAGACCCTGTCTGAGGGGGACCCCGAAACCTCAACCGAGGGGAGCTGTACTAACTGTGACTCTGAGGGTCCCCACTCCTCCCAGCAAGGTGGAGCAGAGAGGAAAGCTGCAGGGGGGCAGGACAGAGGATAACAGAGAGGAGAGCTGCAGGGAGGCAGGACAGAAGAGAACAAGAGGAAGAGGAAGATTGCACGTAATATAATTTGAGAATTCATTTTAATGCATACATATAAATGTAAAATGCTGTAATGGGGGTCTGGAACGGATTAATCTATTTTACATTAATTCTTATGGGAAATGTTGATTGGGTTCTTGAACAAATCGGAACTCGAACAGCATTCTGGAATGGATTAAGTTCGAGTTCTGAGGTTCCACTGTACGGTCTAAATTCTGTCGGTCTGAGACAATCCTCTGGATGCATGCAGTGTCTGGATTAAAATCAGTGCTGTCACATGTGAATCCTATCCAAGTATAGGAATGAAAATATGCACAAAGCACTGGTTTTACAAACATTCTGAACCAAATGTGTCCGGTAGGAGGCACATTATCAACTGATCATTCACTTGCTTTTTGTAAGTGAATGATAAATGTACGTACTGGCAGTGCTTTAGTTAATAACCCTGTAAGTGTCTGAATGTGTTTGGTGAGTCTTATAATGTTTCACTGTGTCTAGGAATGTCTGAGTGTGTCTTCTAGTGTTTTACTGTGTCTAGGAATGTCTGAGTGTGTCTTATAAGTTCTACTGTGTCTCGGGATTGTCTGAGTGTGTCCTATAATATTTTACTGTGTCTAGGAATGTCTGAGTGTGTCTTATAATGTTTTACTGTGTCTAGGAAGGTCTAAGTGTGTCTTATAATGTTTTACTGTGTCTAGTAAGGTCTGAGTGTGTCTTGTAATGTTTTACTGTGTCTAGGAAGGTCTGAATGTGTCTTATAATGTTTTACTGTGTCTATGAATGTCTGAGTGTGTCTTATAATATCTTACTGTGTCTAGGAATGTCTGAGTGTGTCTTATAATGTTTCACTGTGTCTAGGAATGTCTGAGTGTGTCTTATAATGTTTTACTGTGTCTAGGAATGTCTGAGTGTGTTTTATAATGTTTTACTGTGTCTAGTAAGGTCTGAGTGTGTCTTATAATGTTTTACCGTGTCTAGAGAGGTCTGAGTTTGTCTTATAATGTTTTACTGTGTCTAGTAGTATCTGATAAAGTCTAAATGTGTGTATAAGTGCCAGAGTATGTCTTTGCATTTCTGAATTTATCTAATACTAATGTTTATTAGGAATATATCTTGGAATGTGTGTTTGTGCGTCTTTGAGAGTTTGTAAATGTCTAAATGACTCTGTAGCTTCTGGGAGCATATGCTCTTCTGATTTTTTATCTGACAGTGAGAATAGTGAATTAGTGAATAAGGCCCAAAAAAGCAAAAATGTAAAAACTCTCCAAGTCAGCGATGCTTCCAGTTTAGTTACTTTGGCCTTACACTTGAAATCTACGTTTACTTTTGAATTCACTTTGCATTCCTGAAAATGTTCACTTTACTGAATAACACTGTGTGTGTTTGTTAGCAAGAGAATTTATAGTATCTGTTAGTGTGCGTGTGAGAGCTCCGAAAGGACATTAGTTCGATTTAATAAATAGTTTTGGAGAATCTCTGTGTGACAGTGACATTTAAAGAAATAGTGAATAAACCTCTCAGTATTGAAAGTTGCATAGAGCTGATCTGAAACAAACCTGGTTAGATAGCTTGCTTAAATATATGTAGTTTAACTATCGCATCATCTGTTGTGTGTACCTGGCTTCAAGCAGGACTATATGTAGGAAATTCGAAACAATTTATTGCATTGCAACTGATGCCCAAAACCCCACCTGGCTGATCTGCTTATCACTGCTAATAAATCTTTTTATTCTGTCCAACTTGAGGACTTATTTCGCAACCAATGTGCGGACAACATGCGATTTCCATCAAGCTTCACTATGTTTTATTTCTCACCTTCTCCTTGGAGCTGACAGCCTCTCAAACACATCAACTTTACAGCTTTTCTTTGTGATAGATTGCGGAGCTTGCGTCGCAGCTGAAATTAGATAACATTCCATTCTACCAACTTGCCATTTTATATCCAAGTCACTCTCTGTACTGACCAGCAAATTGTTCCATTCAGAAAAACTAATACCTTAACACAATGAAAGCGTGAAGAGTAAATTACTATTAGAGTCTATTAGTCAAAGCCTGACTTGAGAAGAGTGCACTCAACAGGTGGTAATGAGTATCGTCACTTATCAACTTGGCAACTTGGCTTTCGTTTGTTTTGTCTTCTTTTGACACTTTGAATTACTTGAAGAAACCCTGTAGGCACTGTGTCAACTTCATCTCATTAAACTGGTTATAGTGTCTGGAGTTCCCTGGTTCTGTCATTTCATTCAGCATTAAACAGTTTTTAAGGTTTTTATGTTTTAATGCTAAATGAGAGGCCCGACAGTCCATCCTCTCTGTGCTGCTTTGGATAATGAGGAAGTATTAGCCTATGCAGTAATGGGCAGCAGTGATTGGCTGAGAGTGCCAGCTGACTGCTTTTAGTCTATCATAGGTCCAACTGATTGTAGGAATGTGTACAACAACATGGAAGTGTGTTAGCCCTGTCTCAGCCACACCTTTAGAAAGGGCCGGGCTGTGGGTGGCTAGGGACTCTCATTTAGTGTTAAACTGCTTTAAAGTGGTTTAACATTGAATGGAGAGACAGTGCTAGGGAACTCCATGCACTCTAACCAATTCAAAGAGAGTAAATACAGTGACTACAGTGTCATTGTACTTTTCTTAGATTAGCTAAGTACTTAACTTAAACTAGTATAGAAACATAGAATGTGACGGCAGATAAAAACCATTCGGCCCATCTAGTCTGCCCAATATTTCAGAATACTTTCATTAGTCCCTGACCTTATCTTAAGTCTAGGATAGCCTTATGCCTATATCACACATGCTTAAACTCCCTTACTGTGTTAACCTCTACCACTTCAGCTGGAAGGCTATTCCATGCACCCACTACCCTCTCAGTAAAGTAATACTTCCTGAAATTATTTTTAAACCTTTGCCCTCTAATTTAAGACTATGTCCTCTTGTTGTGGTATTCTTCTTCTTTTAAATATAGTCTCCTCCTTTACTGTGTTAATTCCCTTTATGTATTTAAATGTTTCTATCATATCCCCCCCCTGTCTCGTCTTTCCTCCAAGCTATACATGTTAAGTTCCTTTAACCTTTCCTTGTAAGTTTTATCCTGCAATCCATGAACCCGTTTAGTAGCCCTTCTCTGAACACTTTCTAGAGTATCAATATCCTTCTGGAGATATGGTCTCCAGTACTGTGTACAATACTCCAAGTGAGGTCTCACCAGTGTTCTGTGCAATGGCATTAACACTTCTCTCTTTCTACTGCTAATACCTCTCCCTATACAACCAATCATTCTACTAGCATTTTCAGCTGCTCTATTACACTGTCTGCCTACCTTTAAAGGGACACTATAGTCACCAAAACAACTTTAGTTTAATTAAGGGGTTTTGGTGTATACATCATGCCCCTGCAGTCTCACTGCTCAATTATTGGCAATTTAGGAGTTAAATCACTTTGTTCATGAACCCTAGTCACACCTCCCTGCATGTGACTTGCACAGACTCCCTAAATACTACCTGTAAAGAGTCAACTAAAGTTTATCCTTCCTTTATTGCAAGTCTGTTTCATTTAGATTTTCCTGTTTTCCTGTATAAGCCTTCCCCCGCCCTGCGTAGCTCAGTCTGCGCGGAGCCCTCCATAGGTGAAGATGGATTTATTTTTTGCGCTCTGTTTTTTTCTTTTTCGTCAGGTTTTTTTTTTGCGCTCGGGTTTTTTATTTTATTTTAAGTTCGACGGGTATGATGGCATTTTATTTGCCCTTTTTTGGGGCTGAAAAAAGAAGACGTCAAATGGTAAGTTTAATTTTTTTTTTACAGGTTATTTATTTTATTCCCCCTCACTATTTTTAGGGTGAGGGGGGTAGGTAGGGGATAGTTTGATTTGGGTGGGGGGGGGGGGGGTGACTAGGGGCTTGGGACCCTTAGTCACCTTGATTGGGGGGGGATTTTAATTTAGGGCCCCCACCCGCCGCTCAGGGGTGGGGGCCGGAGGGGGACAGTAGGTCCCCCCTTATTGTTTTTTAGGGCCCCCAACCACAGCTCAAGGGTGGGGGCCGGGGGGGAGGACGGTAGGTCCCCCCTCTCTTTATTTAGGGCCCCCACCCACCGCTCAGGGGTGGGGGCCAGGGGGAGGACAGTAGGCCCCCCCCTTATTGTTTTATTAGGGCCCCCACCCACCGCTCAGGGGTGGGGGGTGGGGGTGGGAGTAGGTCCCCCCCTTATTGTTTTTTTAGGGCTCCCACCCACTGCTCAGGGGTGGGGGCCGGGGGGAGGACGGTAGGTCTCCCCCCACCATTCTTATCTAGGGCCCCCTCCCACCGCTAAGGGGTGGGGGCTGGGGGGAGGACAGTAGGTCCCCCCCTCTTTATTTAGGGCCCCCCACCCACCGCTCAGGGGTGGAGCCAGGGGGGAGGACAGTAGGTCCCCCCTTATTGTTTTTTTAGGGCCCCCACCAGCCGCTCAGGGGTGGGGGCCGGGGGGGACAGTAGGTCCCCCCTTATTGTTTTTCTAGGGCCCCCACCCACCGCTCAGGGGTGGGGGCTGGGGGGGAGGACGGTAGGTCCCACCCCACCATTCTTATCTAGGGCCGCCACCCACCGCTCAGGGGTAGGGGCCGGGGGAGGACTGTAGGTCTCCCCCCCTCTCTTTATTTAGGGCCCCCACCCACCGCTCAGGGGTGGGGGCCAGGGGGGGAGGACAGTAGGTCCCCCCTCATTATCATTATGGCCCCCACTTGCCGCACAGGGTTGGGGGCCGAGGGGGAGGACAGTAGGCCCCCCCTTATTATCTTTATGGTCCCCACCCGCCACCCGGGGGTGGGGGCCTGCAGGGGAGGACAGTAGGTCACCCCCCCTCATTATCATTATGGCCCCCACCCGCCGCCCAGGCAGTAGGTCCCCTACAGTAGGTCCCCCCCCCCTCATTATCTTCATGGCCCCCACCCACCGCTCAGGGGTGGGGGCCTGGGGGGGAGGACAGTAGGTCCCCCCCCTCATCATCTTCATGGCCCCCACCCGCCGTTCAGGGTGGGGGAGGGGGGAGGACAATAGGTCCGCCCCCCCTTATTGTAATTTATGTAAAAAAAATTACAGTGAGTAGCCACAGGCTGCTCACTGTTTAGTAGACATGCCCTACTCGCAGTAGACATTGACCCCCGTAGAGTGAGGGGGGGACATGGGGGCGTATGAAGTGGTGGGGAGCACTGCTCCCTGCCGCTTCTATTTGTACATATTACAAGGAGGGAGCTGCACGCCGGTAGCTCCCTCCTTGTAACAAACCGAACGAACAAACGAACTCTGATACACAGTGTTTGTTTGTTCGTCTGATTTTTCTATTCATTCATTCGTCTGTCTGATGAATGAATGAATAGATGGAATTCCCGTTCGCATGTCCAGGTGTTTCACTGGGCATGTGCGGGAATCTCACAGTCTGTCTAGTGTGGGCAGATGACGTGTCCCACAGGGACTTCATCTACCCACACAAAGATGGCGGCGCCCTGAATATAGATCGGGGCAGAAAATAAAGATGAAAAAATAGGTAATCTGGGGGGCTTAGGGGTATTTGGGGGTGACAAGGGGGTCAATTGGATGTAGTGAAGGCGGGAGGGGGGTTAAAAAAAACGGGATTCGGCATGACAGTGCCGAATTAATAAGAGCAGTCTCAGTAGAGTGGTGGGGGCGAAGGTTGGAATTTAGGAACTAAGTCATTTGAGTAAAGACAAGTCTTTCTAGAAGCTTTGAGGAAAAAGGAAGCAGGGAAATGGGACAATAGTTGGGAGGGGAAGACGGGTCTAGGGATGGCTTCTATAGGATGGGTAAGACAATTTTCCAGGAGTGCTACCACTGGCTGTTCCTGCAGGGTTTGGTACTGTGAGTTCTTGGAGTAGCTTTTGAAATGCTGTATAGGGCCCAGGCTATAAGAGAGAATCTGGTGTTAGATAAGACAGATTGTGGGTGGGGAAGCATTGAGGTGGTACAAACAATTTGGAAACCACTCACTCAAATTGATGCATCTGAGTCAAATTCAGGCCAAACCATTTCATCCACACAGAGCACCATGATTACTACATCGCACTCACGTCATTCTGGTCATCTTCTATTGTACAGTAACGCAATACTTATGCAATATTTTCTCTTAACTAGTTGGCATCCTTCCTGGAACAATGCCGGTGCGCGAATCTGACGCAATAATATATATCCTATATCAAGTTTTCTGACTCCTAAACTTTGTGGGCTCTAGACCCTTATGCACGATATTCTGATCCTGCTTGCTATTCCAGTGTTTCTGTGTACCAGACCTGGCTTGTCCCTGACTCTATCTTTGACTTGCCCTATGGTTCCCGCTCTACTATGTTCTGACCTTGTTCGCATTAACTGCGTTCTGTCTTACTTTGGCCTGAATATTTGTTTTATACTAGAGTTGATATTTCGTATTTCTGCCTAGCATTAACTTCAGCCCTTCTAAGATCCAGTAATATGTCTGTCAATCCTTTTCCTCTTTGCCTTTTGGGTAGTTTGCTGACTTGTACCTTGCTATTAGAGCTGTGCTTAACCCAGCAATGTGAGCATAGCAGTTTCTAAAAAAAACTGTAATGTTTAACACTGCAGGGTTTAAAATAAAGGACTACTGCACTGAGATGAAGTGGCCTGGGTGTCTCTCATGGTCATTTAAGAATTCCTATGGTGCTGAAGAGAAATGAACCAATATGAAGTCTACATACTAGAGGGCATACATTTTCCTGAGTATGAAGACTATATATACCTCCAGGAATGTATGGTGAATGTCATCTATCACAAAGTTAACATACCAGGTTTGTGTCTGAATGCTGCTTGTTCTCTGTATCCAGGCAGATAGTAATCCAGCTTCCAGTTCAGTTCCCACTTTGATTTCTCACCCTATAAGCATGTAAAAAAAACAAAATAACATTGAGATTGTATTTCTGCTCTAGAACAAGGATCTAGATACATATTGTTTAATTAACAGCTGGCTTGATTGTGAGGAATTCTATATATTAATGATTATTTTAAAACATAGCATTTTAAGGCACTGAGGAAGGCGATTTGGAATAGTGATCAAGAGGAATGCTTTTGTTAAAAGTAATCTATCATCTTCCCAAATTATAACATCTTCTGGGGAATGATGGACTTGTGACGTATGAATTATTTTGCATATTAATATGACAAGGCCATGCTGCCCTTTACATTGGGATGCTGCTATTACGATCACATATTCCTTGATGCAATGAACTTACCAAAGTCTCCTTCTGGTATAATAAATCTTCTATCTCATTCTGTGTATCTTGAAGATCTCCCCCGGACAGTATTGGTTTTATTTTTGGGGGGGTATAGCAATGACATCTTAGCTGTAGAAAAATATATATATACCAACATGAATGCATTATCTCAACAAAGAAGTAATTAACAAAATAACTCAATGTAGTTTATATTAGACTTGGCATCCCAAATCCATCTGAACTTGAGGTCATTCATTCATTAGTCAAAAACTAAATTAGACAAAAAAATATATTAAAAGTGAAATGCGTGGTGATGCAAGCAATTTATTCATAATTTGACAATATAATCACAACGAGAGTTACAGAACTGCGCACACCACTAGCACTGTTTGAGGGTCATCTTTGAAACAAAGGATGTTAATGAAATTTGGACAAACACAAACATTGTCAATACAAACAAAAGCAAAAATGATTCGGAAATTATGTGAATTAACTGAATCTTCTTCAGTTTCTTATATTATCTGTATATACAGCTTCATAGCGAACTGCCTCAACAGAGCATATGGACTGGGTATTACAATATAATATTTCCTGGACAGATCTGGGGTGGGATCAATATGGTAGGAGCAATAAAAAAGCTACTGAATAAGATAATAAATCACCTAGCTGGATGTGAAAGGGAAGCTATCCTTCATGAAATGCGTTAGGTTTGATACTGTGAAGCCTTTACCCTATGGAGTAGCTGGAACACAGTAGAAAGGGGGATACGAGTTTCGCTCCTGATAAGCGATTTTTACCGCTCACTTCTTTATGTTTTTATTTTATGTTCGCAATAAAAGTGATTTTACAGTGCACTATGGATCTGTGATTTTAATTTCAGACTCTGTGTCCACCATTATGGATCCTCATCCATAACCAACATCAGTATTGGACTGTATATGAACTCTCATTGATTCTATACAATATATAGACTTGTAGATACACTGTCAATTGATTTATGCATATTTTGTCATTTAAAAAAACAAAAAAAAAGCCTTCTTCAAAAAAGTAGTAATTTTACCATAGATTTAATCTCTAGGTTAATTACCTCAACATAGTTGTGTTTTGTAATTTTGCTGTGGTAGATTTATTAGAAGTAGCAGATAGAAAAAAAATATTGTTTAGAGCTTATATATATATATGTGTGTATATGTATATATATATATATATATATATATATATATATATGTTGGAAGACCATTTGGCCTGAATTTGTGGGAGGAGTTATGATCCTATATAAACCCTACCCCCCTACTTACCTTTGTCGTGCAAGCTGTTTGTCCCCACCTACACCCATATTTATTAACAATTCACCTTGTGGGCCCTCTTTTACAGGCCTACTTGAACGTTGGTTTCGGCACACCTCAACCAACTTTGCTTCTCCTTCTACATTCCATTACGTATTAGATAAATTCTGAGCACAAATATATCTATATCCTGTGTATTATAGTTGTATTACTGTGATGCTGTAATACAGTCATTTTTTAATGCTGTAGTGCAATTTGATTCACTTGTGTTATTGCTGTAGAGCACTGACACACCCTACACACCATAACATACTATGCTTGTATTGATGTGGCAATCTAATACACCTATACTGTGCTTTCATTGCAATAGAACTCTGATACACCTATTCTATAACTTAATATGCTTTTGTTGCCATGGTAATCTGATATGTCTACACTATGATTTTATTGCTGTGGAACTTTGATACACCTATACTATAACTTACTATGTTTTTATTGCCATAGCGATCTGATACGTGTATACTATAGCTGACTATGCTTTTATTGCCATAGTGATCTGATAATTCTATACTATGCTTTTATTGCTGTGGAACTTTGATACACCTATACTATAACTTACTATACATTTATTGCCTTGGCGATATGATACGTCTATACTATGCTTTTATTGCTATAGAACTGTGATACACCTATACTATAGCTGACTATGCTTTTATTGCCATGGCTATCTGATACGTCTATATTTTTTATTGCTGTGGAACTCTGATACGCCTATACTATAACTTACTATGCTTATATTGCCATAGCGATCTGATACGTCTATACTATAGCTGACTATGCTTTTATTGCCATGGCGATCTGATAAGTCTATACTATGCTTTTATTGCCGTGAAGCTCTGTGAACATTTTTTCACACCATATATTACGGTGAGTTTTGTTGTCGTGGAGTTCTGACAACTGTATACACCACACATGGTGTACATTTTATTGTGGTGTCACATGCCCCATGCCGGGCTCATCTTGTTTCTAACAATCATCCTTCCCCATGCCACCTCAACCCACACACCAGCTGCTCCATATACCACTTGTTCTTACCCTATGCGATCAATGTTGGGCTGGGAGAGAGCAGAGCTCTGTATCCAGCTTCCTTCAGTCACGTCTCAAAGTTGCCATTACTAGCCTTATCTCTCTCTCTTTCACTGCGCTTATTTCTCATCTTTTCCATACTTCTCTCTCTCCCCTTCTCTCTCCTTCTCTATCGAACCTATCCAGTCCTATGTCTTTCTCCTCAGACACATCCTTCTCCCACTTCAGCCATATGTCTCCCCCTACCATCCCATCTATTATTTTCTCCACAGCATATACCAGAACATTGGTATTTCATACCTGTAGGAGTCTGTATACGTTACAGCAAGGCTCAGCATACACCAATGATTGCTGGTGATCGATTGGAACTGCATACAATCATTATGTTATTACAATAAATATTTTTGGGGAAAATAGGGCTCCAGTCACAATCAGCAAAGAACAAACAGTTAGTGTACCAAATTTCAAAAATATATTTTTTTAATGTATCTAATGTGCTTCTATATAGCTCAAAGCTAATCTATAAATGTTGTAGTTTTCATAAAATACATATGAAAAAGCAGGGACTTCATTTACTTAGGTATAGTATTCAAGTTGACAAAATTGACAATCGACACAAAATTGTAATGGCAGCCACTATCTCACCATTCATTCCTTAGTAAATAATACACTGATCAGCCACAACCTTAACACCTGTACAAAACCTCTGCCACCTTCTAAAAAAAAAAATGCACCTTCACGAAAAACCTTGCCCAGCCTCCTTCACAAAAATCACTGCCCCCTTCTACAAAACCTGTGTCCCCCCTTCTACAAAATCCCTGCCCCCTTACAAAACTGCTGGCTAGCCCCCCTTCTACAAAACCCCTGCACCCGGTTCAGAAAAACCCTTGCCCAGCCCCCTTCTATAAAGACAGTGCCCAGTCCCCAATACTATACTCCTGCACCCTATACAAACCCCCACCTCTCTTCAGAAAAAGCCCTGCACCTCCCTTCAGAAAAAAAGTCAGCACCTTGCCCTACCTCCCCTTCTACAAAATGCCTGTCCAGCCTTCCCTTCTACAAAACCCCAGCACCCCTCTTCAAGAACTCTGCTCCCCTCTACAAAACCCCTGCCTCCTCTCTACAAAAAAACATGCCCTCACCTTCTTCACCAAAATTCTGCCCCACCTTCTTCACAAAAACCCTGCCCCTACCTACTTCACAAAAAACCCTGCTGCCTCTTCTTCACAAAAACTTCTGCCCCCCCATTCACAAAAAACCCTGACCTACCTTTTTCACCAAAACTCCTGACCCCCCTCTTCACAAAAAAAACCCTGCTGCCACTTCTTCACAAAACCCCTGCCAGTATTATCCATTTTAAAAATAAAAAAACACAAAATGTGCAAGCAGACACTCCCAGCGTGCTGCTCTGGCCTCAAGTATCTTCTGCCACAGTGATGCACATAGTAGCAGAGCAGATCCTTCTACTGCTGCTCAATATACGTCGACGTCACAGCAGCATGGCATTTTGTGCCGTCACGCGCCTCCACGCTCCTCCTCCTCAAAAATAATGCTGCCTGGCCTACACGGGTTTATGGCAGTCATGGCACCCCCCTAATGTGTGGCACCCGGAGTGGACCGCCTCCCTATTAGGATGCCACTGATTAAAACAACCTTCCTAAAATATTCCCCAATGTACAGCCAACAGCTCTGATGCATCCAGGCATTGACTCCACAAGACCTCTGAACATGTCCTGTGGTATCTGGCACTAATCCTATAAGTCCTGCAAGTGCATATCCCACAGAGGCTCAATCGGACTGAGATCTGGGGAATTTGGAGTTCACAGCAACACCTTGAATTCTTTGTCATTTTCCTCAAACCATTCCTGAACACTTCTTGCAGTGTGACAGGGTGTATTATCATGCTGAATGAGGCCACTGTCATCAGAGAACACCATTGCCATGCAGTGGTGCACGTGGTCTGCAACAATCTCTAGGTAGGTGTCAAAGTAGCATCCATTTCAATGCCAGGACCCAATATTTCCTAGCAGAACATTGTATAGAACACTGCTTCGGCTGGTCTGCCTTCTTCCCATAGTGCATCCTGTGCCATCGTGTCCCCAGGGGAACAAAGAAAAATCACCCAGCCATCCACCTGGGATGAAAGAAAACATGGTTCATGAGATCAGGCAACCTTCTTCCATTGCTCTATGGTCCAGTTCTTACACTCATGTCCCTGTTGAAGGCACTTTCAATGGACAGAGTAATCATTGGCGCTCTGACGAGTCTGCGGCTATGGAGCCCATACGCAGCAAACTGCGATTCACTGTATGTTCTGACACCTTTCTGTCCTGACAGCAATTTAGTAGCTCATCTGTGTGGTTGGACTGGCTAGCCTCACATGCATCATTAAGCCTTGGGTGCCAATGACCCTGACTCCAGTTCACCGGTTGTCCTTCCTTGCCTCACTTTTGGTTGGTACTAACCACTGCATACTGGGAACACCCCACATGACTTCCCGTTTTGGAGAAGCTCTGACCCAGTCATCTAGCCATCACTATTTGGCCCTTGTTAAAGCCATTCAGATCTTTTTGCTTACCTATTTTTTCTGTTTCCAACACATGAAATTCAAAAACAGACTGTTCATTCGCTGCCTGATATATCCTAGCACTTGACTGGTGCCATTGTAACAATATAACCAATGTTATTCACTTCACCTGTCAGTGTCAGTGGTTTTAATGTTGTGGCTTGTAAGTGTATATGTTATGTATATGTAATTACATATTAAGACTATAGCACATATGAAAGCATATCAATCAAGTAAAAGGCCAAACAGAGAGTTCAAAGCATAAATAAACCATTATACAACATGTATGTTAGTAAAGTGTGTGTGTCATTGAAATGATCAATTCACGTAATAGAAATTAATCTAACTAGAGAGTTTCCCCCTGGAACACTAAGGAAGGGGGGGGGCATGACTGCTGCCCAAGATTGTGGGCTGGGTCAATAAAGCAACATTTGTATCAAAGTTGGGGTTATTAAGAAAAGGGAGAGGGATGGGACTTACCAGTGGGCAGGATCAGTTGAGGGCACCTGACTGTTTTCCTGGCTGACTGTCCCCTGTAATACAAGTATAACAAACTGTAGTTCTCCTTAGTGACCCCTTCCCTGGTACTATTTACTCTGCCCACTACCCCTGTCATGGATACTGCAATTACCCCAGAAGCTGTATTGCTGAGGCTCCTGCAATCCTACCTGGAGGTGCACGGCCAGGGTGCCCTGGATGAGCTTGTGTCGGGCGGGAGGACCATTGGCCCAGCTGAGGGAGAGATGACTGGTCGGACTGATGTTCCTGGTGGGCGGAGGGCCAGGAGATCGAGGCCTCCATCGCGCCTATCTCCCAGCCCGGTGCAGCACAGCGAGCGGAGGCGAGGTGGCGGCCCGGCCACGCACCCTGAACGGCCATCCGTACCTGGGAGACGGCAGACTCGGGCTGGTGAAGTCGGCGTTGCAGTGGTCCAAGATGGCGGTGGCAGTAATGGTGGGATTCCCCGTCATTGGCTGATGATCTGCGTTTGGTGATCGGCAAGGAAGCAATTTTGGAGGATAAGCTTAGGAAGGAAGTTCGGTTGGGTAGGGTGGCCAGTCCATTCGACTCCCCTGGGATTTGTGCCCAAGAAGGACCCGGGGTCTTTTCGTCTCATTCATCACCTGTCCTACCCGTCGGGCGGGTCGCTGAATAATGACATTGATAAGGAGGCGTTGCGTGTTCGATACGTCTCCTTTGATCAGGCTTTAGAGTTGGTGCAGGAGGCTGGGATGGTTTCTCAGCTGGCCAAGTCGGACATCGAGTCCGCCTTTCAGGTACTCCCGGTCCATCCTGACTGCTTTCACTTGTTGGGTTGTCGATTTCAAGGTTCCTTCTTCTTCGATATGTGTTTGCCAATGAGTTGCGCTATTTCTTGTTCCTATTTTGAAAAGTTTGCGTCGTTTCTTGAATGGGTGGCTTCTCGGGTATCGGGCCTGTTTTCTCTTACTCACTATCTGGATGATTTTCTGTTTGTGCGCAGTGCTGCTGGATTCCTTTCGTGAGGTCTCTTCGAAATTTGGAGTCCCGATAGCGTAAGAGAAGACAGTGGGGCTCTGTAGCGGTACTTACCCTTCCGGGTGCCGGCCGGGGTCCTCTATTCAAGCCGCGTGAGGCTCAGCTGCTGCACGAGCCGCGCGGCTCATCCGACGGCTGGAGATGGAGGGCGGGCAGTGACCACGAGAAGCGGTCACGTGTCCCGCCTGACACTAAGAGCGCGCCGCGAGTCTCGGGCGCGCTCTTAAAGGGACAGTGGGAGCCTAATTAGAAAAGGTCTCCCATTGGTCCCTGTCATGCCACACTCCCCATACAATTACCTTTTGGGGGTGTGGATATGACAGGGACCAATCATAACAGAGGTTTGGCTATTTATATTTACCTCTTTCCCTTGTTCCTTGCCCTATTGTGGTTTCTGCTA
This sequence comes from Pelobates fuscus, assembly GCF_036172605.1. Taxonomy (NCBI): domain Eukaryota; kingdom Metazoa; phylum Chordata; class Amphibia; order Anura; family Pelobatidae; genus Pelobates; species Pelobates fuscus. Next base: position 62,515,005 of record NC_086324.1, on the reverse strand, counting down.
CAGTTCCCTTTAGTGCTTGTGGTGTTCAGTTGTGTTTCTTCGTTTTGACATTGGCTTTGTATTCTGACTTAGTTTTCTCTTTAGCCTTATCTGTTCTGTTTGCCGGCTTGCTGTTTACTGTGTACCAGACCCCGGCTAGTCCTAGTTTACGCTGTCTCTTAGTGCCCTTGACCTCGGATCGTTCCTGACTCTGTACTTCTCCTATATACGTCGAGTCCGGCCACTCTAAGGACCGGTAGACGTATCTTCCCTCTGTGTTGTCTTCTGTTTAGCTGGATCCTGCGTGTTGGGGTATAATCTCGTTACAGGCTGGTAGGGCTTCTGTCTTATTTGGGGTTTGAAGTGGATACCCAGACCATGGTTTTTTGGTTGCCAGAGGTTTTATCGATGGGAAGGGCGTTTTGTCAGCGATTGTCCTTGTCGACGGTCGGGGTTAAGCAGCCTTTCCATTTTATTCGGATCAATCGGTGGCATTGAGAGGATCTCCAGGTGTGGAGTTCCTTTTTGCGTAGGTATAACGGGCAATCCTGCTGGCTTCATCCGGCATTGTCCAATGGGGATATGGAGTTATACACTGATGCATCCAGCTCCGTGGGCTTCGGTGTACTACTTTCAGGGGCACTGGTGCGCGGAAGCATGGCCTCGCCAGTGGCAGGAGACGGATTTGTTGGACAAATTAACCTGCTTGGAACTATTCCCCATAGTAGTGGCAGTTGAGCTGTGGGGTGGAGAGTTGGCTAATCAGAAGGTGGTTGTTCACACGGACAACATGAGTGTGGTTCATGTGATCAACCGATCCACGTCTGCGTCCCCTCCGGTGTTGGTACTCCTCAGGTGCTTGATTTTGCTTAGTTTATCGCATAATTTGTGGCTAATTGCTCGTCATGTGCCTGGGGAGCTAAATGTTATAGCCGACTCTCTTTCTCGGTTTCAGTGGGACCGGTTTCGAGTGGTAGCTCCGGAGGTGGCGCGGACTGGAACCTCGTGCCCTCATTGTCGGAGCCATCGTGGAGGTCGTATACAGCCATATGGCGGAGGTGGAGGGAGTTCGGTGCTACCAGGGACACTTCCTCGGACGCAGGTAGGTTGTCAGCAATGCTGGCCTTATTGGATTCGCTTTGCGCTGCGGGTAAGTCACTGCGGTGGTTGAAAGACATTTGGCGGCCGTGTCATTTCTGTTTCAGTGGTGTGGGTGGCAGGACATTACCAAGGCGCTTTGGGTCTCGCGGGTCATGAAGGGCTGGAAGAAAGGCCATAGGCCTGACTCTCGGCGTCCTATTTTCTACGGGATCTTGTGCAGACTCTTAGAATTTTTGCCCAGGTTTGTTTCCTCGGACTACGAGGTTTGTCTGTTTTGGGCCGTGTTCGCCCTCTGTTTCTTTGGGGCTCTCCGAATAGGGGAGCTAATGGGGCCCAGTACTCGGGCTACGGCTGCCATGCTACTGTCGGATGTCAGGGTTACGGTGAGCGACATGATGTTGATCATTCGTAGGTCCAAGACTGATCAGGGAGGAGCAGGTGCTCAGGTTCGGGTGAGTGCGACAGGTGGTCCATTCTGTCCGGTGCGGTTACTACGAGAGTTCCTGGGGGTCCGAGGGTCGGTGGTTGGTTCCTTCTTACGTCATCAGGATGGGTCGTCCCTTAGCCATTTTCAATTTGCTAGAGTGCTTCGGTCATGCGTGGTGGGGATTGGGCTGTCCCCGGGCTGTTACACTACTCACTCCTTTAGAATAGGGGCTGCCACACAGGCGAATTTGATAAGCCTGTTTTGGGGCTGGCAGTCTGGACGCTTTCAACTCTACGTGCGCCCCCACTTGCTGTAGGTCAGCGGCTCAGCTAATGCATGGTTATATGTTCTGTTATAGTTTTAGGTGTGGCTCCTTGCTTTGTATGGATCGTGGGACATTCGTTCATTTATTGGGCAGCTAGGCGGGCCGAGAATAGACCATATGGCCGTAACCTCTGGTTTTCGTATGATGAGGCCCGTGTACGTTGGAGGGGCATTCAAGGTTTGACTTGGGACGGGTTTTGACTAGGGACCTGGCCCGCTGTTTTGCGTTGTTTAGGATCTGACCCTTGTCTGGTCTGAAATCGTTCCACGTCCGGTTTGGCGTAGTGGCGGGTATGGAAAGGCTTTGGAGCGCTATAGGCGTAAAGTCAACATTACTATTTCCTGGTTGAACGCCACTTGGGTGGCATAGTGGTTAGGCACTTTGAGCTGGAGGGGGTGCATGACAAAGTGCAGCGACAGGATGGGGTTCATTTGTCCCCCATAGGTTTAGACATTTTTAATGTGGGCCTGCAGGCAGGGATTGAGGCTGCGCTGTCAGCGGTGGTGGGTTTTTCCTGGACAGTGCAGCTTGGGGAGATGACAGCCTACACAGAGTTGATGGCGAGTAGCCGGCTGTTGAGACTCATGGAACACAATTTGGGAGAACTGTCTGTTGGGCAACCACCCAACAGCTGACAGAGCTGGACAGCGTTTTAAAACTGGTCATGTTAAATAAAGCTGTGATCCACTATAAAAATGTTTCATGTGTGTTATTGGGGGGCAATGGTTGGGGGGACTGGTATTGGTCAGCAGTCATGTGTAAACATATAATGTGTGTGTACAGGTAATATTGACTTACAAATCTATTTTGTTAAATCAACCACCACAAAACAAAGATTTTTCTATGTCAAACCCCATCCACTACCACCATCTCTGTGCATTAAATATGCTAATGCCAATCACAGGTGATGTGCGCATGTACAGGGTGAGTCTTCTCTACTGTGTTGTCTTGTTTTCATGGTGACATGCTGTTTTTATATGCAAGTTGCTAATTGGTGAACGCCAGGCATCTGTAGGGGTGGGCGTATTAGCAGTATACCAAAGCTACAAAATATGGGCTTGGCGACGAGGTTAGAAAATAGTCTGTATTTTTGGCCTGCACATATCCACCAGCTAGTAATTACAACAATAAGTGTCTAATAATAACAACAACAGCTTAAATCTCTTTTTAACAACCACTTTGGAAACAAGTCCATAGTCTGCTCCTTAAAAAAGAGGAAAGGAGACAAAAAAGAGTAAAGAGTTAATTTCGACCCTTCTGTTTCTAATAAAATACATTTAATATGCTTCAAGCACACTTTCTCCCAGTGAAACGGGCAGGTGTACACTGTTCTGTATGACTTCCCTTCTTTGCACAGTCATGCTGTTTTAGAGGCAGATTTTGAAATGGTACAAAACAAAAATTCTTTCATCTACAGAATGCTTAAAGTACTTAGATTGTATCTGCCCAGGATATTAATTTTATTTTTCACTGGGTACTTGCGTTAAAGCTAAAAAAAAAGTTTAACCCCTTAAGGACACATGACGTGTGTGACACGTCATGATTCCCTTTTATTGCAGAAGTTTGGTCCTTAAGGGGTTAAATAACGTTCAATGTCACTTTAACCCAGGTATTGTATTTTACCATGAGCATCTAAATTATCTTGATGCGTGAAAAGTTATTTCAATATTAATAATAATAATTTTACAGCATTTTTCTCATTGTTGTGGGCCTTAAAGCATTTTACAGATATACATATAGACAAATTGATTATCAATGCTATTTCTTTGGCCAAATTATCACCCATCATATCTGTCAGTATCAGTCCTAGGAGGCTTTTAATCCAGCACTGCAAAAGAAGCATCGAAAGACAGATGTGAGCTAAAATGCCTAAGGAAAAATATGAGCCTTCTTTTTAAGTGTTCTTTTAAATGCCTCAAGTGACGTGGCCTATCTGACAAAATGCAGGAGATGAGGGATGGGAATACCATGCCTTAAATGCAGAAGAATTTGTGTTAATTCTGAGCAAGTGATAGACTTGAATTGGTTAGAATGAGTAGGCTAATAACAGGGCAAAAAAACTGTTAGGTGACTCTAATTGTTTATAGTGTTAAAAGTTATCAATTCTATCCTAAAGGAACACTCTAAGGAACTCATTACTGTAATGCAGGCAAACTAGGCAAATGTCCAGTGGGCCACGATGGTCATGGACTGAGGTCAACAGAGTAGATCAAAGGATCTCTACTGCCGGACCCATGCATGGCTGGCGATATCCAAGTGCTGGCCTTGATGTGTGTCTGCACGGGAACTTTGCTGGAGAGAGTGGACTCGGAAGGTTCTAACTTGCATGAAGAGCATTCTACCCATGAGCTCCAACAGCGTGCTTCCTCAGAGCTGTGTTGTCCTGACTTGCAGCAAAGCTCTGACATAGCACAACATCGGAGCTTGTAACAGGAGTGTACTCAGCCATCTCAACCCCCCCTATGCACAATACAATAATAAACACTACATGTCTTATACACACTCATCCAATAAGGAAAAAAAATAGATCTTCTACGGACACACACTGCATCACCTACACTCACACTACATTCCTGACATAAACTACATCCTCTATATAAACTACAGCCACTGTGAAAACACTCATTGCATCCCCTATACACCCGCTATCCCCCATATACACACGCTTCTCAGAACAAACAAAGGGCCTTTTTCTCATGTGAGAACTCTTCGGCTGGGCTCTGCACATGAACATAATTAAAAAACGAGAGAAATCTCAATGTATCCATCTTGGTAAAATATTTTATAAATAAATAAAGATCATTGAAGCAAAATGCTTACTTTGGAGGAACGTACTTGTCATTGATGATGACACAATACACCCCCTCTCTGGCCCCACCCCTCCCACTGAGCTGCTGTAAGTAAAAAAAATGCCGGGGGCAAATTATTTTCCCAGTTCAGTGCTGCTGTAATCGTTAGGCTAAGTAGATTACCCTGGTTCAATTCAGGAGCTTAAATGTTAAGAATTAGGCATGTGCATGGGAAAAACTTTTGTTTTGGTTCGGCATTCCGAAATTCGGGACTTCGGCAATTTGGCACTTCAACACTTCGGAACTTCGGCAATTTGACACTTCGGAACTTTGGCACTTCGGAACTTTGGCACTTCGGAACTTTGGCACTTCGGAACTTTGGCACTTCGACACTTCGGCACTTCGACACTTCGGCACTTCGACACTTCGGCACTTCGACACTTCGGAAATTCGGTAATTTCGGAACTTCGGGACCTCGGCATTTCGGCACTTCAGCAATTAGGCACTTCGGCATTTCGGAACTTCGGCAACTTCGGGACTTCAGCCTCTTGCAGCCGCTTGGTAGATAACTCCCTAATTCCCACAGTATTAGGGAGTTATCTACCAAAAGGCTGAAAGACCTAAATTGGTCTTTCAGCCAAATTTACTAATACTAAGTAACTATTACTTAGTATTAGTAAATTGTGCCCCTACTCACTATACCGCGAGTAGGGGCATGTCTATTAAACAGTGAGCAGCCAGTGGCTGCTCACTGTAAAAAAAAATGAAAAAATTAAAAACTGAGTCCCCCCACCTTTTAAACTAAAGGGGGGGCTATTGCCCCCCCCCCGGCCCCCACCCCTGAGCGGTGGGTGGGGGCCCTAAATTAGAATGAGGGGGGAGGACCTAATGTCCTCCTCCCTGGCCTCCACCCCTGAGCGGTGGGTGGGGGCCCTAAAATACTAATTAGGGGTGGGACCTAATGTCCTCCCCCCTGGCCCCCACCCCTGAGCGGTGGGTAGGGGCCCTAAATTAGAATGAGGGGGAGGACCTAATGTCCTCCCCCCTGGCCCCCACCCCTGAGCGGTGGGTGGGGGCCCTAAAATACTAATTAGGGGGGGTACTAATGTCCTCCCACCTGGCCCCCACCCCTGAGCGGTGGGTGGGGGCCCCTAAAATACTAATTAGGGGGGGGACCTAATGTCCTCCCCCCTGGCCCCCACCCCTGAACTTTGGGTGGGGGCCCTAAATTAGAATGAGGGGGGGGGACCTAATGTCCTCCCCCTGGCCCCCACCCCTGAGCGTTGGGTGTGGGCCCTTAAAATACGACTTGGGGGGGACCTAATGTCCCCCCCCCTTGCCCCCACCCCTGAGCGGTGGATGGGGGCCCTAAGTAAAAAAAATAACCCCACCTCCCCCGGGTGACTCCCCCAGGTGACTAGGGGTCCTTCAACACCTGGAATAGGAAAACAATCCTTAAGTACCTGTAGTAGTTATGGCCTTTTTATAATGCATTTTCATTTTCAGATGTAGTCAGTGATGAGAGTGGTGAATGGGTGTTAATAAAAGCAGTGGGTCAGCAGGTTTTTAAACTGGCTGTTCCATTTTGCCCAAACTACAGACAGTGAAGACCTTTGAAGTACTATACACTCTAGTGAGGCAGGTGATAGCACACACAAACATACACATTTTGTCGCTTCCTCAATATATAGAGCAGCCGATTACACGGCACAGGGTGCAAAAACCCAAATCCCCTTAAGGTCCAGCTTTTTGTGAAAAAAATATTGTATATGCACTTCCATGATAAAACATACAGTGGGTAGTTTGCAAGAAGCCTCTTCTTAAATAAATTTAAATTAAAAAGTTTTCCAGAAAGCACAAAACAGGCAGATATGTTGAAGATACTTTAGGACCTATTGACTAGGGCAGATGTGACAACCTACTAATTAATTTGCAAGGAGAGGAACTCAGTTGCAGTGGAATGACAACCCTTGAAAACATGACTTGCATAAATGCCCAAGCGTGATATGGGAACCTGAGAAATGTATGAGGGCATGGGTGCTTTTATTTATAAATGAAGCGGTGAAACCAGAAAGGAGCAGGCAGGAAGCAGTGTCAGGTGTTCCAATGGTCAGGACTGGCAGCAAAGGAGCGAGGTCAAGAATTTATAGGGAGAGCAAGTCATGTGTCCAGCTCCACCTCCATATAATCTGAGCCCCCAGTGGCAATAAAGGAGGACCTGGGAACCAATGCCATATTGGTTGCCTCAGAGCTCCTCCCACCTGCTCCTCTAGCACCACCAATATTAACTAACGGACTCTAGCCATCTGGTCACTGTGGCACTATCACAGAGCCCAGCGCTGATGGAGGATGCCAGATCAAGACAGCGGGAAAACCGTTAGAGTAGCAGCGCATGGGAACCCCTCCCAAGAGGCCCTGGGCGCATTGGAGCAGATAAGTGCCAGAAGGTACCGTATCATGGGAGGACAGACCACATAACAGAACTTATCAGCTCCCCTGGATGTTTCCTCAGCAGCTACTGCAGCTGCTGAGGAAGATTCATTTTTACATTACTTTGTTTAAAATTCTAATACTGCTGCATTTTTCAGATGATATGAAGCACATTTTATCAGAATCCCAAGGTTTTGCACTTGATTTTATCTTAGTTTCAATGTCTGAATTTTAAGACTATTGTCTGATTATTAGAAAGTCTTGATGTGTCCTCTAATCAACAGGACGTTACATTTGTCAGGGTTCACCTTCAACCAACTAACATTCATCAACTACTCCAGGAGATATGCTAAGCATCTGTTGATTAGAAATTCTGGATCCTTATTTCCTGGTGCGAAGAGAAGATAAAGTAGTATGTCACCTGCACAACAATTCTATCTTATGTTATACCGTTTAATGATGTCTTCTAGTGGTAGCAAAGCAAGCAGAGTTGTTAGTTTATGTCCTTCTGAATATCCCCCAGTAAATGATGTTGATGCAGAGCTAGATTTTCTGATAACACATCCTATGATCCTATTTTAAATTATTTAAACATAGGCTCCCATGGGGGCATGACCAGAAGTTGATGTAGCAGAACGTGTTCGAAACAGGCTCCTGCTCGAACATTTTTAAAAGTGTTAAAAATAAGCCACTCTGCACCCTAAGTCTACCCACATGGTATGTGAAAGGGGAGACCATCTAAATGAGATCTCGGGTATCCAAGAAGCCAAAACCCAGCAGCACTGGCCTCCACATCACAGCATCTATCTGTGCATACCAGGTCCAAGATGGTGACGGCAGGTCTACCTTGCCAAAGTCCAGCTCAGCTGGCAGCAACATCACCGCCATTTCAACGGTGGCACATTTAAGCAGTGGCACACACTGACTTCTCAGAGGTTACAATCCAAACACTGCTTGATAGACTAAAAACCTCCCTCCAGCACAGCATAAATAAGTTGTCAGAATACCTGAGGAGAGGCCTGGGGGGAGAGAACTTCCCAGGTGGAAGGTAAATTAGAAGAGCTTGTGTCTGCCCATAACTCGATGACTGACAAACATTGACTTTAGAGGCGAGACTGACAGCAATGGAATGCAAACTAATGGAGCTGGGGGATTGCTCCAGGAGGAATAACATTTGCCTGAGAAGCATTGAGGAAATGGTAGATAATTATAGTTCACTTTTCCAAGCATTTCAGTCCACTGCTGATAAGCGAGATGTACTTCTAGTTTCTAGAGATTACTTTAATACAGATTGCCAAGCCCCAGGCACCTGGCTAACTCAGTGCCATGTGATGTGACTGTAGGGATGCACTTCACAGTCAAGGAGAGGCTCATGAAAGTGGAAAGATCTGATACCTCCCTGCACCTTATAGAGGCATCCTCTTGTTCACAGATCTCTTGCCAACAACATTGACCAAGAGGAGAGAATTTCAGGCCACTGTGAAGGCCATGCAAGGGGCAAATGTTGCTTTTTGGTTGAAATTTGCAACAAAGCTTCTCATGCAATGCAACAGAACTTTACATGTGATATTAATGATGGAGGATGGCCTGCGTCTTCTGGCTCAAAGGGACATACATATTGCACTTGTCTCCAACAAAGAATCACCCAAGGTTAAAAATAACATACAGTGGGTCTGAAAGGAGTCAGGAACTGATATCAAATAGTTGCAGAAATTTGCTGGGTGCCTGTGGGCTGAGAGACCTGTTGACCGAAGCCTTAACCCTTTGAACAAGAATATACTTACGACTTTTCTACACCTCATTTCAAATGGTAATTTCTTGCATCGCATTCTGTTTTGAGGACGTTAGCTCCTATTATAGTCTCGCTTAAGGAGGCAATCACTATGGTGGAGTTTCCCTTAGTTGGACCTCCCTTGTGGTGACCATTCTACACTGAAGTCTCACAAACATTTAATGATGTTTAATATTTCCTTGCAGTTGTTTTTTTGTTCTATTTACATTCTGTGGTTCTTTCTGTTTTTGTTTTTTTTACTTTAGTTTGCGGGTTGGCATTGTAGACCTTGTCCGGTACAGGTGTACCATTGGTATCCTGTTAGGCAGAGGGGATAGATTACCTGAACCTTCAAATACGTGTGGAAATTAAGATGTGAAGTGAATCTATACATCTTATCTTAACCACTCATTATTTACTTACAATGGTTATAATGTTTTTTTTCACTTAGCAAGAATGACATTGGCTGAAGCTGCTGCTGCCAAAGCTGATGTCCTGTAAATGTAATGACCTTTTGGACTAATTTGATTAGCAGGGTGTGTAGACATCACTATCGATGGAGACTGTAAGTTTCTTATGGATCCTCATTATGATTCTACCACAACAGGGAGGGAGCCCAAGGCAGCCAACCTGTTTTTAACGGACAAGCTCTATGATGCATGGAGAGTACATCCAGGGGAGGAAAGTTTACATTCCACTCTCAAGTCCATAATTCATATGCATAAATCAATAAATTATTTGTCTCACGTTTGCATCTGCAAAGGTTTCTCTCCACCTGTATCGGTTCCATTACCCGGTCTGACTATACTCCCATAATACTAAAGTTGACTGAGAGTTTTTTCTCTAAAGGTTCAGGCACATGGAAGCTCAATGAACTCCAAGATAGTGGAGAGTGTGCAAAATGAATTAGCTGACTATTTCCAGGCTAATGACAACCCCAAACACACATATTAATTCAGTCTGGCTTGCTTACAAGGCAGGTATTAGGGTTTTTTTCTTAAACATATTAACAAAACTCAACAAAAAGAAGATCATTTACAAAATCTGTTAAAATAACTGAACTATCAAAAATAGCATTTACCCTCTCCAGCAAACCTTGCTGCCATTTGCAGACTCCAAAACGTACTGGATTCTCACTATGCTTACAGACAGGCTACATTCTTAGATGCTTTAAATGTCGATTTTTACTTTATTTACAAGTTAACCTGGCTTTTCTAGCTAGACAGCTTAAAAGAAAGCAATGCTCATTTAAGATTGCCTACCTATTTGACAAACAAGACAAAGAAATCTTCAATACTGTTTACATTGCTTCTGTCTTGCAACATTTTATTCTATGTTAAATAACCTGAAGGTGTAAGTCATTTATCTCCCCCAGAAGGTTCCTCAACTCGCTTTAGATCCCTAAAATTATAGACCAACATCTACTAGCCCTTAAAGTGCTTATAATATTCCAGGAGGTATTGGAAAACCTATGAACAAGTAGCAAGCATATTATCCACTCAGAAGAAACAGGGTTTATCAGGATGAGACAGGGCTTGGATAACATCAGGAAGTTCCTTATGATCCATACTTCTAGCATTTCCTGTTTGTTCATGTCTTTAGATGCAGAGAAAGCCTTTAATGGTTAAACTATAAATACATGACGATGACCTTAGATGCATTTGGCTTCATGCCGGATATTAACCGCATTCTAATGGCCTTTAACTTTGAAACCCTCTGCCCAAGTTTACTATTCACTTTACGCCCTCTCTCTTACCGATCTTCAATGGCACAAGGGAGGGATGTCCTCTCGCACATATTGTTCGTATTACCTCTGGAGCCTTTAGCCATAGCCCTTAGTCAACACCCTGACATATCAAGGGTTTCCTTTATAAATAAAAATGTTTTACTAAAACAGCAATTTTTTCTGAGGGATAGCCCCCCTCAGCCCTAGCTTTGCTAAAAAGTCATAAACACCTATGACTGGAGAGTGGACCTCATAATAAAAGTACGGTACACATCCCTTGGTACCTTCCAGATCTTTATAAATTCAATTATGCTAATTATGCTAAGATCTTTATAAATACAAATGTGCTTATCAATAAGTCCAAATCCTATTTACACTCCTGAAAGCATATCACTTTGTCCTGGTTGGGCAGGATTAGCACATAAAAAATTATGATATTGCCCAAACTCCTTTACATATTTCAGGTATTGCCTGTTCCACTAACTGTTTTCCAGAACAGACAGCAATTGCTTACTAGGTTCAACTAGGAGCACACCTGTCCTAGAGTCCAACTCCATTTGTATGTATTGGGCAGCTTCCTGCTGATAAGTTGTACATATAGGTGTCCTCAATATCAATGTAGTCTCCTGTGGAGGACAGCTTCTGCACCGGGGGATGCCAGTGGAGAGACAGTGGAGCTATGTGCCATGCTGGTCCACACAGATTTATCATGTGAAACGAAATATGAATGTATGATATGTTTATATAATGTAACTACTAGGAAGCTTCATACTGTCTATTACCATCTTGGTGGATGCTGGAGCTTGACTATGCTTACAGTTCTCATTTTGAATGTAAAATGTAAAAGCCACTTTTAAAAAACATAGGCTCCCATTTGGGCTCACATGGATTTTCTCATGTTATTGATGGACCAATTTGGACTCTAGCAGGACCCCTATATTCAGGCAATGACCAAAAACTTAAGCAGTCAACCCATTTATTCAAATCTGCAAGTGGAATAAGTTCTGTGAAAAGCTTGATGTAAGTTTGAATACTGGAGACCAGTTGAAAGTTGGGAACAAGTTAATCTATCCAGAAAAAACAGTGAAAATAAAGACTTGGTAGAGTAAAGCATTAGGAGGACCAGGACATCTAGGCAGCCTGGAGCAAGGTGCAGAAACATGGTGGCAATAAAAGGGCAACAACCATGGAAACACGTTAAATACATCTGTGCAAAAGTGAAGAAAAACTGGAGTAGCGTACTAGGAGCAAACATTCAAATCTCTAAAGAACACTTAGCTATTATTTACAAAGACTGGGCCAGTTGGGTAAGTGTACACTGAAATATGACATGCAGGCTTTAGGTGGCATTACATTTTTTTTTCAAAAATATATTTCCCCTCTCGAATCTCCGTTATATCCATGGCTGTTTAATATTTCTGTGTTATCTATATTACAAAAGTGATCATGCAATCAATCAGTAATTTTAATGTAGATACATTTATAGCTGTAGAGCCTGTCTGTCATCTTTCTAGTGGCCATATATCTCCTGCTCATCAGCATTTCATTATTAGGAAGCAGAAACCTTAAAGTACACCTCCAAGTATGATTAATAAACTCCATCAAAGACAAACTATACTTGACGATGATTGAGCTCAACCAAAGTTAGTTTTACGACCAGACTTATGAAGGGTGCTTGAGATCAAATTATAGGAAGTCATTGAAATTGGCTGTAATAGAGATATATTTGGTATAGTAGTAAAAGGTAATAGAGTATAATTTATTGATAAGCAGCTGTATGGCTGTCATTAGGCAGAGAAAGCAGAACCCACCAATGAAAACCATTTCCAGCAGCAAGTCACTGTGAAATTGACAGAGATGATGTTTGAAGATTTGTTGCTAGACCAGTCATGTGCTCTGTTTACATTTACACACCTGTAGAAGTATGATCCCATAAAGATGGGAAAGGGGACATCATGCTCCTCCTGAAATGGCGGCATATATCAGATTGGTTTTATGAACTTAGAATAAATTATAGTAAGAGCAATCTTAAGCATTCACCTGTCTTTATAACATGTGCATACAATGAAAATGTAACTGTTGTTTTATTCATATGATTAAATGGGCATAAGGGTACTAAACTTTCTTAACACATGAAGTAAAACTGGTGAAACCACCTTTTTGTAATGGGAACTATTGATACATAGTTCCTAACCGTCCTAATTCAGTGGAACAGCTCTGATTTTGGGTCCTGTCCCACCGTCCTGTCTTAGTTCTCCCGTGTCTTGCTTTTGGGGACACCCTGGAACTGTCCCCAACCATCATAGCACAATGTCAGGACATTTCTGCATTCTCTGCCTCCATTTGCTGCCATTTCCTGTACTTTTATTTATTTTCTATTTTATTTTAGTGGAGACTTCATACTTTGTAAATGGTGCCATATGTGAAGCAGTGTTCCAGATTTGAGTCTGCAGAGTGGACTAAACAGTAGTTCTGAGGTGAACTATCTGAAGTGTGCTGCCTTGCCCAATTGCACATTGGAGATACCAATGTTGTAATTTGTAAAGGCTCTGTCTTTTGGTGAGATCTCCATGTAACATGTGAATGTTGTGGAATGGACCTTCACTTTAATATGCTTATGTAAATGGCCCTATCAAAACTTTCAGCTCCAGTGCCCACAATGTATGCTGCCAGAGCAATACCTATGATAGATAGTTTTAATAAATAAACGATTATAGGTATTATTATTATTAATATTATTGGTATTTATATTTCGCCAACTAATCCTGCAGCGCTTTACAATATTATGAAAGGAGGGGAAATTTAGAATACATGAGACCATTACACAGTGACGTAGGAACAATAGGTAGATTAGGACCCTGCTCAAATGAGCTTACAGTCTAGATGAGGTGGGGTACAAATACACAATGTGGCAGCATGAGTGACAGCCACCAAACAAGGAGGAAAAGTAGCAGAACTAGAGGTGAGAGTGGAGTGTGGCTCTTTAGGAGAGCAAGAGATAGATTTGGAAAGGTATACATACGTTATACTGGGAGTCCATAAGCATTTCTGAACAGATGTGTTTTGAGGGACTTCTTAAACAATTGAAGACTAGGGGAAAGTCTGATGGGGTAGGCAGCTTGTTCCAAAAGAAGGGAGCTGACCGTGAGAAGTCCTGCAAGTGCAAGTTAGCAGTAAGGGTGCGAGCAGCAGACAGGAGAAGGTCACTGGTAGGGCGGAGAGACTGAGAAGGGGCATACCTATGAATCAGGGAAGAAATGTAAGAGGGGCTAGAGTTGGTTGGAGCTTTATAGGTAAGGGTTAGTATTTTGAATTGACACCTATTTGATACAGGAAGCCAGTGTAAGGATCGACAGAGGGGCGATGTATGGGAGGAACGACGGGTGAGAAAGATCAGCCTGGCGGCAGCATTCATTACCAATTGTAGCGGGGCAGTTTGGCTTTTGGGGAGACCAACTATTAGAGAATTACAGTAATCCATGCGAGAGATTACCAGAGCATGAACAAGCTCTTTGGCAGCACCTTGCATGAGAAAGGGGCGGACGCGGGTGATATTTTTAAGGTGGAATCAACAGGTTTTAGCAACATACTGGATATGTAGCGCAAAGGTGAGGCCAGGATCAAAGATAACACCAAGACAACGAGCTTGCAAGGATGGACTGATGCAAGCACCATCACCTTGCAGGGAAAGCGAAGGAGAAGGATCAGCATTATGAGGGGGGGAAATAAGAAGCTCAGTTTAGGAGAGATTGAGTTTCAGAAAGTGGGAAGACATCCAATCAGAAATTGAAGAAAGGCAAGCAGTGACCAGTTGCAGGACCACGGGGGAGAGATCAGGAGAGGAGAGATATATCTGGGTGTCGTCGGCATACAGATGGTAGCGAAGTCCAAATTAGTTAATGAGTTTGAAAAGAGAGGCAGTATAAAGAGAGAATAGAAGGGGACCAAACACAGAGACTATGGGGACTTCAACAGGGGAGGAGGTGTTGTTGCAAAAGGAGACACTAAACGAACATTGGGAGAGATAGGAGGAGAACCACGATAGGACAGTGTCAGTATCCTTCCATGACAACGCATGGATACCTGCTAGGCAGAAAATGTTGGAAACAGTCTTAGCAATGCTATATGCAGCCTCAAAAATATAGAAAGTAGTCTGAAAAAAGTAGGGCTGAAATTATGATTTTATCTATTGAATTAAACCACTAAATAAAACCCTAGACACTCCACTTTATACTGTTATGGGCAAATGCAAATATTACAAGTTTTAGAATGAAATGTTGTATTTCTTAAACTGTGTACGTTGTCTTTAAGAGATATTGCAAATTGACAAGGTGTTATAAATGGAACATATTGTTTTTCATAGATGTTTCTTTAAGCAATAACCTCAGTGCATAATATGTTTGCGCCATTTTGTCCCAGACGAATTACAATAACAATAATGCATAAACAAGCTTCAAGGCCTACGACTCTTTCAGTACACAATATACTGTGGTAACCCCAAGTTAATGGAACTTCCCCAAATCCGGGAATCTCCCACGACTGTGCACTTACGTCTTAGTATAAACAACAGATAAGCTATTCAGACTTTAAGATGCCATCTTGAACTAAGTCAGGAAAATTTCCATGACGTATATACCCTTTAGTTATGGCCTTGTATCTTTGCCAAATTAAGGGAGGTCCTAAATTGATTTAAAGTAGACAAGTTACTTTTTCATATATGAACTATGGTGACTCTAAAATGACGACACTTAAGGTATAAATAAGTGTACTTTTAAAATGTTAAGAAACAGAGGAGAGACTTGGAGACAGACGCTGCTCCAACTTAAAATGACAGAGAGGCTGACATGATGACATGTTCAGAAGGGTATGTTAACCTACTAATGATATTTGCAAGCATTTCATTTCATCTTATAAACTCTGCTATAATGGATTTTATATTTATATTTTTATATAATAAATATCCAAAAAGACAAAACTATTGCTTCCAAGACAATCCTTATTTTATATTGTATTCTCAATTATTTACATATGTTAAATAGAGGATCTCTTACTAACTATATAAAATTATGGCTAAGATATCTGTATGGTTAGCCCTACTAAGTTCTATGCTTTAAGGCATTATAGTGGTAAATAAGGGAACCGCCAGCGGTTACAATACCAAGAAACACAAGGTTTAAGGAGCACAGCTTATTAATATTAAAGTATTTGGACAACTGATCAGCACTCAACCAGTCATGTCCTCCTCTCTTTGTAGACACAAAAAACTAACGTAATGCATTACTATCTAACACTTATACAAAAGGTTACTAAGCATGAGACAGGGTGCTGCTTCTAACCATAAGGAGACGTTAATATTAACAATAGTCAGACGAGCTGTGATTCAAGCAGGTATATTTGACGTAATGAAGGAAAAAATTAATCGTGACTGCTTTGTTAAGGTAACAACTGTGGTGGCAGAGAATTTCCTTAAAATGAAAACAAATTGCTGGTAGTAAGGCATTTGTCACAGTCTGATTACTTGGCAGTCACTGTGGGATCTCCAATTTGTCAGGCTCCATCAGGAGTACAGGAGAATGGCGAGGCCAGAGAAAGCTATTTGCATGTTCATTTTCCAAGTCACGAAAAACATCAGGTGTATTACAATAATCTCCATTCAATAAAACACAGTACACCACTCAGGAACATGACTACAAATTTGTCAAAACGTATTGTATAATGATTAGATTTAATGTTAGGTAGGGATTCTAATGGAATAAATTAACATTGTCTGCCTGCTAATTTTAAGCATGTTTAATGTTCTGGTTTTTACTTCAACAAGGCCAGCAATTAAACCATTCCCATGTAAAGGTTATGAACTGATATTAAAATGATTTTAAGCATTTGAGAGGTTCTTACATGGGGTACAGGAGTTACAAGCGTCCAGGCTTCTTCGACTTGTTCCGTCAAGGATGTCTTCTTCTCTGAATGAAGGAGGTAACATTTAAATGTCAATGTGCGATAACAGTATTTTATAAGCACAGAAAAGTAGCTACTATATGTTTTATTATTTTTTTTTATTTAACAGAAAATCACATATGATTTTAACTTTTATTCGTTTTTAGTTTAAAGGGCAGAAGAGAGGGCCAAAATGGGGAGAAACCAGACAATAGGGAGATGACATAAACATATAGGAATTAATGAATTATAAAAGAGAGATTACAGGTAGCCTAAGAGGGACATCTGGGGGCAGATACAATAAAAATAACAAGCTTATTGAAAGAGAGAAGTGATTTGGAAATATATTAAAGGTGCAGGTGGATTACAAGTGCAAAAGAGACAGGTGAAAAGAATATTCAGGAAATGGTGGAGTGACAAGGTCGGTAGACAAATGGATATTGGGGAACAAAAAAAATGATAGTTCCTTTTTAACTCTTTCCCTGACCCTACCAAACAGTTTTTTGTAAAAAAAAAAAATTTAAATGAATTACATTTACTGACATGCACACTCAGATGCATAGTAAGCATAGTAAGATATGATAAAAATACAATTGTTGTGACAATGATAAATAAAAGCATAGTTTGAAGGCCTTTCTAGGAATGCAGTGTTCTAAAAAATACTACAAGAATTTTAAAATAATGTCCGTATGTGTAGGTCTGTTTCAGCGCTCTCTGCAGTCTTAGTACCCTGCAAGTGTGTCTAATGATGATTTTTTGTTACACTATATTTGGGACAGGACTTTGAAATCTGGACTGTCCCACTGTAATTATGAGTGCTGGAGGCTAATATCAAAGTGAAACATTTCCATTATTCAATATGACCAACTTACAACTTCTTCATTGTTAGTCAATAGCCAACTTGGAGAATTGTCTCAGTCTATTATGACTTCTGACTTTAAAGAAGTTGGCATTAAGTGAGTGCAAGGTTAAATAGTCTTAAATAGTTTATTAAAGAACCCAAGGTGATTGAATAAAAAGAAAAAAGAAAAAGTTAAGAAAAATTTAGTTTTTTTTCTTTTTTACCTTGGCTCTTACCAAATAATAAATTTGATTCATATTGGAACGTAGTTTCAGTTTCCTCCTAAACTTAGCTGACAACTTGTTGTTTAAACGATCAATCCCTAATTCCAAAAACACAACATTGTCTGGAAGATATATATATGAGTATCCATTGCGTCATTGAGCTTTGCGTAAAAGGTGTATAGAAGCAAGGCCATTAAATTTAGGGTTTAGCAGAAAAAAAACGACAGGGCTCAAGATTAATGAGTAGATAAGTGTAAACAGAGATATGCTATAAACAATACAAAACAAAAAGAACATTTTTTTCTTAAAACTACTACATGCTACACAGCATATATATATGCAATAAAATCTCTTCCTGATAGTTTTTTTTATTAAAGACTATGATACAAGTAGAATGTTCATTTCAAATAACTCACTGTGACGGATCACTTGTGATGGTGACTGTAAGTAATATATATTAAACCTGGAAGAATGAGCTATGGGTGACATTGTATTTTAAAGTCTAGTGTAAATCCCAGCCTTGCTTGATCGATGGTGTTTATCAAGAGAGATACTTTCTCCTTCACCTTCTTTTGAAGATGCAATGGGAAGCAATATTGCTCATAATAGAGAACTTAAACCCATCATATGTCATCATGGTGTGATCGGGCATGCAGTGCACATTACAAATTTAATTAATGTGCTTACTGATAGTTTCTTCTAAGGAAATGCAGTCATTGGTACCTTGAAAAAAGTAATGTAATTCAGTCATTCAAGGCACTTTATTCTTTAAACATCTGTCATATGGGTTGTGCCTTTAAGTCTACTAGCTGAAATACTTTCAGGGTGTTCCTTATCGACAATAATTACAATTATGCTACTCCTAAATTAGTGTTGTCTGCCCCATAACCTATCCCTACGCCAGGCTGAGCTATATAAGATATGATACAGGACTTCACTGCAGCAAAATTTTATATATAGGGCTTCACCTCGATTCATAGCTACTCAAAACCAAAATTCTAACACAAACAGCCTGTTCTAGTACTCATTAACCAAATGTATTTTGCTTAAGTCACCTTAATCAAACAATATGACAGTCACCTATTATTACTAATCACTAAGTTGTATACAGAGAGTGGGGAAGTCTCTGAGTACACTGAGTGCACTATAGACTTTCTTTGCAGGCTACAATATCAGCCTGCAATGCCCCGTAGATTCTTAATGCAACTGTACTTAATGTTTGTGGACATTATGCACAGATAGTGACATTATTATTGCATCCTGGTGATATGTTAGTAAGCTCTAGTCCAAGATATGCTATCAGATTCCTAATAAATGTCCACAAGCAGGATATTTGGTCATTTGGTCCATCTTTTTACACCTCAAAAACACACATTAGTTAAAAATAGGGGCTCAGTAAACATAATATTAAAAATCCTGAGAAATCACAGCTCCTCTTTAAATTTAAAGAGGATCAAAGTTAGAAAATAGCAAGACGCTGTTTAAAGGAAGTTTTTACTCACGATGCAGAGGCTTTGATCTTTTTCCATTAAAGGTTGTAATCTGCAAAGGGAACAAAAATAGCATGTTTATACTAAATTTTGTTACACTGTTTATGTTTGAAAGCACATTTTTTTTAGACACATTTAGGACATTTAAAGAATAAAAAGGAGATATCTGATGTCATCTTCCTAACACACAAGAATTTTGCAGAAATTCGAGGGCACATGTTATAGCAAACACAAATCAAGAAACAGCCACAATAAGGAGCAGCAATTTTGTTGGTAGTTATTTTTCCTGATTTACATGCATATTTGTTTCTCAATATTTTCCTGTTTTGTGTGTACAGTATACGGATTTTATGTTTTCTGTAGCCTGATAGAGTTCTGAGTTTGATGTTAAAACGTTTGGCATTTTTGAGTGTTTTATTCACATGAATGAGCGGTTGTAGTGTGTGCAGATTCTCAGGTTCCTGTAAATCCCCTAAACTATTCTAAGATTCTCAGACTGAAAAGTAGCAAGAAAACTTTTCAAATGTGCAGCTCAAGAGAATAAACTGTAAATTGCGTGTAAAATATGCACAACACATGTGCAGGCTTTAAAAAACACTTAAGATGCAAACTCTGTGCTTTTTACTACAAACTGTAAAGTGGTCTGAAACATTGACGAGATGTTGTGGACTTCATCCCCTATAATGCTCTTACACCTATAATGCTGGCAAAGCATCATGGGAGGTGTAGTCCAAAACATCTGGAGTACCGAAGGTTGTCAATGCAATATGTGTTTATTTAGTGTAGGTTAAACTTCCAGTGCTCTCCATTACTTTCAGTTACACAGAGCCTAACAAGATGTGCATTCTATCAAAAACAGTGGTGGTGGTATATTTTAATTCCTTCTCTTAGCTTGATTTCCTTTTCACAAACCTACAACGTGAGTAGTGAGATTTTTTCTCCATTGCCTACATGCATGCAGGTGCAAAATCTAGACAGTGTTCGGGAAGCTGACAAATATGAAGCAGAGACAGAGAAGGCATGATAATCTCTGACACTTGTCAACCAACCAGTGTTGGAGGCACTGACCTAGAACATAAACCAATGGATTACAGTCAGCAGATGGCACTCTTTAACATTACAACCCCAGGTTTATGATGGGAACAAGTAGTAGTGGTAGCGCTGGAAGCAATTTTGTCTCAATTTCAATATTCTGCGGCTGATCAAGTTTTGCTGTTATTGCATAATCACATCGGAACCCCCTGCATGATTTTTATTAAATATTTCCTCTCCTGAGGCCTCTGTCTTCATTCATCTGACCTTTCTGTTTAATATAAAATAAGGATGTTGAAATTAGCGCCAATGTACGGTCTGTGCCCTGGTATTTAAAGCTTGGAGAATAAAGGAGAAAAGGATGGAAAGTAAGGGATTAATTGGAATTATCAGCTTCTAAAGTTAACTCTTTCATCTCCAAATAAGGTCTACGGCTAGGTTAAAGAAGTGGAAAATGCTGCAGTAGGAGCCTTTAAGAGTTGATGGTTATAGAAAATGTATATTACAGGCCATGCACTACAGGGTCACTCCAACCACCATAACTAGTACAACGTATTGCAGTGGTAATGTTGCTAGGAAGCTGTTACTTTAAGCTTATCTTTGAAGCAATTTTAGTTTAACCCCTTAATGACCAAACTTCTGGAATAAAAGGGAATCATGACATGGACACATGTCATGTGTCCTTAAGGGGTTAATCTGTGGGCCACATGTTCTAACTCTAGAGAAATATATATAATATATATAATGCCAAAAAAAAAACCATAATGTGTGTCTGTTCTCATTTCTTAAGTTTCTGTGCCCAAGGAGCACTTCTCAAAGTCCAACGTAAATATACACTCCGGGCACCAATTCAACTTTAATGCACCTGATAGATTTTGGTCTCATTAATATACTGTTTTTTTTTTGCATGGTCAAATATTTATATCTTCACAAAAAAAATAATTAATTATATATGTATATACAGTGAGAGAAACTACAAACAGCTAGTGATATCCTTACTATATGTCTCCCTTAGTGTCCTCTCCTTTTAATGCAGGTTGTGTTGTTGTTCAAATCATTCAGTGACTGAGTTGTGTTCAGGGCCGGATTAACATAGTGCTGATGGAGCTGCAGCTCCAGGCCCAGGCCCATGGAATAGGCTCATTTAAAAAAAATAAAAATAAAAAAATATATATTTTTTTGAAATTTATTTTTTACACACACACACTACTCTTAGGTTTGCCACCTGACTGGTATTTTACTGGCACAGCCAGTATTTGAGGCTGCCTGGTCATGCTGGTATTGCAGTAATACCAGCAATACAAATGCAGGTGTTTACTCTGCAATACCAGCACCGGCCAGTAGGGGGTCACTGTATGTGGAGAGAGGCAGGGATAGGAAGTTACAGCATATCCCTGCCTCTCTCTACTACTCACTGATCTGTGGGGGAGCAGCAACACAGCACGGAGTCCAGACAGCAGCTCTACATCTCAGGTAAGTGAGGGATGGGGGGAAAGGCAGAAGGGACACATGGGGACACTGAGACATTAGGGGATACTGAGACAGTCTGACACTGAGACACTAGGGGACACATGGGGACACAGACACTGGGAGACATGGGAACACTGAGACACTTGGGACACTGGAAAACATGGGGACACTGAGACACTAGGGGACACTGAGACACTAGGGGACATATGGGGACACAGACACTAGGGGACATAGACACTAGGGGACACATGGGAACACAGACACTAGGGGACACTGAGACACTAGGACACATGGGGACACAGACACTGGGAGACCTGGGAACATTGAGACACTTGGGGACACTGGAAAACAAGGGGACACTGAGACATTAGGGGATGCTGGGACACATGGGGATGCTGAGACACATGGGGATGCTGAGACACATGGGGACGCTGTGAGACATAGGGACATTGGGAGACACTGAGACATTGGGACATGGAGACACTATGTCCCCATGTCTCACAGTGTCCCCATGTCCCCCAGCCAGTGTCCCTAGTGTCTCAGTGTCCCCAAGTCTCCCAGTGTCTGTGTCCCATGTCTCTCAGTGTGCCTAGTGTCCTCATGTGTCCCAGTGTCCCTATATGTCCCAGTGTCCCCATGTCAATGTCCACAACTGTCCCCATGTCTCCCAGCGTCCCCAAGTGTCTGTCTCCCAGCCAGTGTCCCCTAGTCTCCCAGTGTCTGTGTTCCCATGTCTCTGTGTCCCCAAATGTGTCAGTGTCCCCATGTCTCCCAGTGTCCCTATATGTCCCCATATCTATGTCAACAACTGTCCCCATGTCTCCCAGCCAGTGTCCCCTATTTTCCCAGTGTCTGTGTTCCCATGTCTCTGTGTCCCTAGTGTCTTAGTGTACCCAAATGTTTCAGTGTCCTCATGTCTCACAGTGTCTGTGTCCCTAGTGTCTCAGTGTCCCCATTTCTCCCAGTTTCCCTAAATGTCTCAGTGTCCGCATGTCTTTCAGTGTCCCCATGTCTCTCGGGGACACACTGAGACATTGGGACACTGGGAGAAATGGGGACACTGAGACACTGGGAGACTAGGGGACTGGGAGACATGGGGACACTGACACTGTGATACATAGGGACACTGAGACACTGGGTGACTTGCGAGACTGAGACACTGGGAGCCAGGGAGACACTAGGAGCAATCCATCTATACAGCAGAATCAAACTGTGAGTAGTTTGTTGGTGATTTTACAGAATTTTCTCTGATGTCACTCCTTGTGATTTACATCATGTGATGTCATGCATAACTAATTAATTATACAAATGATTAAGGCTGGTATTTTTTTCCGAGACTCTTCACATACTCTTGCTTAACCCCTTAAGGACCAAACTTCTGGAATAAAAGGGAATCATGACATGTTACACATATAATGTGCCCTTAAGGGGTTAAAGGAGCACTATATGGTCAGGAAGACAATCATGTATTTCTGACCCTATTATGTCAAAACCACCACCCTGGCCCCTTCTTGCCTCCCTAAATATAGTAAAATATTACTTGTATTCAAGTCTGCAACTGCTGGCTCTGCCTCTGAACTGACTGTCTGCTGAAATCATCAGAAGTGGTGGTCTGAGCAAATTACAATACTTCCCCATAGGATTGGCTGAGACTGTCAACTAGGCAGATCAGGGGCAGAGCCAGCACAAGTCCAACATAGCCCTGGCCAATCAGCATCTCCTCATAAAGAATCAAATTGAATCAATGCATCTCTATGAGGAAAGTTCAGTGTCTGCATGCAGAGGGTGGAGACACTGAGTGGCAGTGCTGCACACTAGGCAGTACTGCCCCAGGAAGCACCTCTAGCAGCCATCTAAGGAGTGACCAGCCATCTCTGAAAAGACAGTGTTTACTGCAAAAAGCCTAAATAGAATCATTCTACTTACCAGAACAAATACAATAAGCTGTAGTTGTTCTGGTGACTATAGTGTCCCTTTAAGTTTGGAAGCTTAAGAGGGATGTATGGGAACAAAACGTGTGTGGACTGGCTGACAATAAAATTAGTTTAGGTAATGCAGACATGGTCTCTCTAACACTGTGGCATGTCCCCTTTCTTCTACGCTACCTACATACACTTTTTCTCTGTCCCAGACTATATACCAGGAACTTCTGCATTTATGTCAAGCTCAGGGTGCTGCCTGCATAGTATGCCCTTAGTTGGACAGTCTGCAGGATTCGCAGGCAGCCTGACATGCATTCATGCCAGGCTGACCTTCCAATTCTTTGGACAAACATGCCCCCTTTTTGGGCACGTTTACCCCTTTTGTCAGGTCTGGTCACGTGATTCGCGCCAGTGGCACACCCTTTTACCCCTCCCATTGACTTCCTGCTTCACAGGACACTGCTGTTAGGGGTTATGGATTTACTTGAAATATAAAAGCATAAATTAGAGAGAGATTAGCATAGAGTATATGTTTTCTTATAGCTGCATCCTATGAGTTTCCCTCCAGCACCATCTCCATCAGATACATGACGCTTGGGAGGTATGACTGTTTTAGTGTTTTTGGTCGATAAGATTCTGTAATTAGGCCCATCATAATTGTCAGCTCCAGGCCCACTGTGCTCCTAATCCAGCCCTGGTTGTGTTCATACATTTTTGATAAGGAAGTGTTTATCTGGAGTCAGGGGTGGGGTAAAGAGGCCGGTTTATGGTGCAGCCTTCTGCAAAACGTTTATTTTATGCAAAACTATAAAGATTTGAGCACGCAAAAAATTACAGCATATTAATGAAGCTAAAAACCAAATCAAATGCATTAAAGCTATATTGGTGTCTTTAAAGATATGCAACTGGTGCACAACAGTATATATATATAATATTAAATTTCTCTGCAAATGATACTATCCACTAACACATTTAATGTATGTGTATATATATATATATATATTTGTGGTCGTGGCCATATAGCCGTATATGAGATCATAGCATATAATAACATAAATACCAATTAGTTGGAAATAGTCGGTTGTGGTGTGCCGAAACCGACAGAGCAGTAGGCCTGTAAAAAGTGGGCAAAAATAAAATACCATAAGACATAATACGTTGACCAAAAACTTTATTTAGATAAGTCACAGAAAGCTAGTCTTAATTCTTTAACAGGATTGGGTATATAGAGAGTATAAGCGGAAGATTTCCAGCGTCCCATTGTTTTGATGATGTGCGGAGGTATGTGGTTAGCAGAGGCTGTAGATGCTGCCCCGATTCGAAAAGAATGACCTGAAAATTTACTAGGGTTCAAGCCGAGTCTAGTCAACAGCAGTCTTACATAGTGCATAAACCTTGCTGTAGTTAGAACGTTACCGTGCAGTTCTAGCAAAGGTTGTAATGGTTGTTTGTGGAGTGATTGCAGATAATTGTCAACATTTTGTACCGGGCACCATTTGTTATGAGTAGGGTACAAGGGGATCGTAACGGTATGACCCATGGTGCTGGTTTTTGAGTGTTTAAATATGAGTAGGTAATGTGTTGTAACATTTGCCATTTGCCATGTGGCCAGGTAACTGCATAAGAAAGTTTGTGTCATGGTTTAGAAGCACGTTTGTGGTAGTAGGTCAGAAAAACACCAGGTACAGGTGTTATTTTTTTCTCACATGTGACAGGTCTGTGATGCTCAAATATTCTTCATATTCCAGCATATCACTCTACAGCTATACCACATATTGCCATTTTTAACCCCCTCGTACATGTGTGAGGAGTAAGCAATATGTTCAAAATCTGGAAAGTAGCCCCCATTCCCCCCTAAGATGGGTCCAAATGCAGCTGTTTGTATTCCCACTTCCTATTTGTTGACCTGTATCTTTTGAAGTGGATGAAGGGCAATTTATAGTAAACTTCTTCAAATTGACTACTAGAATACTAAATAATGATGTCAATATAATATTAATAATGATTGGCGAAAAAAAACAACACCCCACAAGTGTGTGCAAATAAGCCTTCTAAATAATAAGAGAGCTGCTGTCCTTTCGCTATAGTGCTCAAGGGCATTGAGTTATATGACTCCCAGTGCTCCACTGCCCTGAAAGTTAACACACATAAATGTTATGATCATTGTGAAACCGATGAAGAAGATTTCATTGCTTGGATTCCCAAATCCCAAAATAGCCCAGAGGCAGGAGAATCTTTAGAGAGTGATTATTCACTCACAGACAGATGTCTGTGCTCGGCACAGCTGAGGAACAGAAACAAATCGTCCTCTAATATAAGAAGTGAATGCAGAGAGTTCTTGAGAAACTTATATCACAATGAACTTTGCAGGCAGGTACCAGTCCCTGCATCTACTTACCCACCTGTAGACTATTTCTAGTAACATTCCATCAAGAGAGCATCTGACACCTCTTTGATATTTCTTAACCAGCATCCAAGCCACAACACTTGTCAAAAATAACAGATTGTCAAGGTTCAAGAACTTTGCTGAAACTGCTGTCTAAAGGATATATCTTAGTTGCAAATATAATGGAGCTGAAGAATCTAATTTCGTACCTGTTGGTATTTGCTATGGTCAGATTCTTTTGTCCTGCTTGTCTGCTGAGGAAGTTGCCAACTGTCTACATGCTGAAACCTGCAATTGAGGTGACGTTCCAACTTCTCATCAGGGGTCATCATGAAACTCCTCATGTCGTTAAGCTGGAAAACCCCAAGACAGGACATTAATTTGATTTTCACATATACTCACTGTCACTGGCACAGTTATTTAGAGTTTAATAGGAAAGATTAAATCAAATGAACGGTCAGGATAGAACCCCACCATCTCAATAAAGTAGAAATAGTTGAGTCTCAATCATTGAATGTCACCCGAAGGTATTAAGCTAACAAAATTGACAATGGTTTTAAAATGCTGCTACCAAATCTTCAGGCAATAGCATGTTAAGTCATATTATTCGTCCCAAGTATGGCATATGCTTGAATTTTGATAGATCGCTTCTGGAGTTCTATGTCCTTTACCTGTCCGAGTGAATCATCACATGATGCAATACTCACTGAAATAAATGGGTTTTGCAACTTTTTATTCAATTGCGTTTATATCTATCAAGAAAATAAAATGTTGAACATGTTAGACTGATATTCAAGCATGATAGGCAACTTATAGGGTTTTCAGTAAAGTGAGAATATTCCTTTTCTAGTTAATTCTTTTTTAAATTTCCCTAATTGGAGTGTGTTCATTTTAGAATTTCATGTGTCCTGCTCTGTCAATTGCATATGTCCTGCTAGAGCTCCCTCTTTATTATTTCTCTATAGCCTCCACCTAGGTAGCACTAGGGGACACAATGTCCCGCTCACTATGTTATTTATTTGTAGCTTTTATTGTATTAATAATAGCTACCTAATCGCTAGTCTTTTATGACAGCAAGTAGCTGCTGTCTCCTCGCTGTTTAGAAGACATGCATGTACCCATAGCATGGTGGGTTGTGGTATGAGGTGGTTCAAATGGACCCTATCAGCTTTTATTTGTCAAACTAACCCTCAGGGGAATGGGGGCAAAAAGAAACATGCAGACATGATTTCAGGACTAGCTGTGCCAGGACTACCATTTTTAATCCCCTTCAGTTAAAAATTAAAGTGGTTGTCCAAATGTAGTTTGGAGTGAAAATATGCAAATTACTTTCGAACAGATGGAACCAAAACATGGGCCACACTTGGTTCTGCTCAATAAAGTTATTATTTTCTAACAAAATTATTTGGATGAACCTTATTTTCTTTCTGTGCACACAACCTTTTTTGTTTTAAATCAAAAACTTCTATTAGATTTCAATTGAAAATCAATGCATCCTTGACAATTCTTTTTTTATTGTCACTTTTTCTAGTATACAATTGCATAACTGTATCTGGTGACTGTTTAATTTCTCTATTAGTCCTGATAAAATATGTAGGTAAAAAATAGAAAATAGAAATAAAATGCCATATAAACTCTTATGATTAATTATTATCACTGGTATAATTCTCCTAGTAGAACGTACACTGGTTGGATAGCATAGAATGTATCTATCAATCTCACCTGATACATGCCTCTGCTGGTTTTGTCAGTACTTCCCACTCTTTCATCTATTATAATAAAATTCTTCCTTGATTCGCAACTGGGGGAAATACAAAACATATTATTAGTGAACAATGTGCAACAGAGGAAGATTTTCGCAAAGTAACTTGAGTCCACAATTGTGGAGCATATTTTAAAATGGGGAGCAGTCACCATGGGTCGGTTTCTGCTGTTCTAGTTAGTTTCCATGTTGACTACTAAACTTTAGAAGTTAAATCCTGAAATGTCTAATCTAGCATTCAAAAATATATCAAGAGCCAATTCATTGTAAGGGCTGGGCTGTCACTTTGGAATTTATAATATTGAAAGAAACTTTGAACATTCCCAATAACCCGTGGTAAAAAAGACTAAGGCAGAACAAATATTGCAAATGAAGAGGTGGGATAGAAACATCATTTTATTTCTCTTCTTCTTTGCACCTGGCAGCCATCACAGAGAAATCATAGGAAGGACAGAGTTTATAACATAAACAGGGAGCTAAAATCCAGTTGCAGGATAAGGAAGTGAGAATTTTTGCATTTTATCATAGTTTATTTTTCACACCTCTCAAATACATATGTTCCCCTCTAATTCTTCAATGGTAACTCTTTTGAGATTCAAATTTGCCTACACACAAAAGCCCTATCCTTGTACAAATAACATTTTAAAAAGACGGGGAACTGGTCCTCCCATAAAGCCAATTCATATCCTGCAGTGAGATCACTCACGTTTATACAGTTTTTCATGGACCCGCTTCATGTAATAGTGGTATACCTGCATTTAAGGGGGTAGTTTCTTCATAATATAATGTTTAGTAAGTATGTGTTTATAGATCTTAAAAATAAAATGAAATGTGCCTGTTCTGTTTGCGTCCATCTTCATTCCCTGACCTGTCCTTGTTATAAGCTCTGTCCTTTGCTCCTGGCTGTCAGGAAATTAACAGAACAGAGAGAGATAGAGAGAGAGAGAGAGAAAGGAGAAGAATCAAAAACAATGTTTCTTCCCCTCTTAGTAGAATGCAATGTGTGCCCTAGCTGTGCCAGGACTGAGCTGGATTGTAATATCAATTTCAAATTTTTTAATATAAATTTAACACAAAGCTAAACAAGAGAAAAGTTAAGACAAGTAACAGGTAATTCTAAATGTTTTATTCAATTATAGAATTTCCAGAGAAGTGTAAGCTCTTTTTATAAAATACAGCTTGAAATATATCTGCTTAGTTAACAAAACAGAATGTAGCATTTTTCAGTTATTACACATGGATTAACGTCTACTTCTCTATGAAGTTCCGAGGAGCCAGAACACAGTCTGCAGGAATTTAAAAAAGAGAATAAACTGATTAGTGAAATTATCGGTAAGTTGTTTTCCTTGTGCTTGTTTTCTTTTTCTATTTTTTTCTATCTCATAATTCCGTGTCTTGCCTTTCAGTGCTGCTAATCAGTTCATTAACTGGGACCAGGAAAGCACCTTTAGCATCACCTTAGCTACTTTATTGTTGGAGGGCAAGGTACAATGAACATACAGTAGGGGAGAGG
The DNA here is from genome assembly GCF_036172605.1 of Pelobates fuscus. Taxonomy (NCBI): domain Eukaryota; kingdom Metazoa; phylum Chordata; class Amphibia; order Anura; family Pelobatidae; genus Pelobates; species Pelobates fuscus. Next base: position 62,485,883 of record NC_086324.1, on the reverse strand, counting down.
AGGGAAGCGTGTCTTACCACCGATGAGCAAGGCCATTTGAACCACAAGCTATAATATGTAATTCCCAGCGACAGCGATCGACACTATGGGCAAAAAACGCAAACCTCAACCTGCCCTGATTGCAGAGGAAACCCCGTAGACTAGATTTATGGCCTCCACACTGGAACACTCAAGGGCCCTGCAGTCATAGCTGACAGACTCCAATATGGAACCCAGCCCTAGCGGTATGTACTCCAGCTCCGAAAGCCATTCTCCCATACTCTCTTGCTTGAGAGGAGCCAGATAGTGGTGGAATTATACCCTCACTGTCCACCAAAGATGATGTTGTTAAGATGTTAGAACACATCTTGGGTCTAATCCAAACAGAAATAGTGGGAATATGCACAGATGTTGCAGCCTTGGACACACAAGTCTTGCAGTCCAACTGCACAATCCAAGCCACCTCTACAACAGCCCATAAAACTATGGCTGCTACAACTACATATGCCACAATCCTAACACACTTAGTGACATCGGTAAATGACCTGGATAACAGGGGCAGGTGCTTGAACCCTAGTGTGCAAGGCATCCCAGAAGCAGAGAGCCCAGAGGACATCCCAGACCTCCTACAAGAGCTGTTCTGCTCCATCCTATGCTCAGTCTTTTCTGCCTTAATTGGCCCAGTGCAATCACACTGCAAATTTCAGCAGTGATCTCCCAGAGGTGCGCAACCTAGGAATGTTGTGTGTTGCCTTACTGACTTTCAGTTGAAGTAGTATCTCCTGCACCAGTACCCATCGATCACTTTTAGAGAGGCAGAGGTCTTCAGGATCTCTCAAGACATACCGAACAATCTTGGAAGGCCTTGAAGTCTGTCACTAATGCCCCCAACAATCCATACAGATAGGGCTTGCTCCTTCAGCTGGTTGCCAAGAGGGGTACCAAAACATGGTTCATCAAAACACCACCTTTTACTAGGGCTATGGACTTGCTGGAGGTCACAGTGACAGATTGGCTTTCCTGGGAGGCACCAACCAAATCCAGACAACACCCATTCCACAGCCGCTGCTAAAGTGCCCCAGACAAGTGCAGAGGAGTGGGTACTCACCTTCTACAACTGAGGAGTGAGCCATGAAGGCTTGTTGTCCTAGGGGGCAGACAACCAGTCCCTCAACTGATAGATACATTGGAGTCTACCCTTTTGTGCACCAACTATTATGAAGGTTTACCACTCCTGGCAGTGGCGGAACAACCGCGGTCGCAGGGGTCACACCTGTGACCAGGTTGCCCACCGACAACGTTACGCGGCCCTCACGGTAGAACTGACGGGGCCGTGCACTCAGGGGTCCATCGGGTGGCCCGTGCTGTTAGTATTTAAGAAGTTTCTAAAAAAGGAAGGTGAAATTTAAGCTGCAACTTGGTTCAAAGTTTGCATTACTGGAAAGAAAATATATCACTTATTATCGCTGATACATCAAAATGTATAATAATAATTTAACAATTAAGCAAGCAAGGTAAAGGATGGATTTAGAGTCACCCTCATGTTTCCTACCTTTTAGATGCAGGAGGGTGGCTTTCCCTGGGGTCCATTGGCTCAGGCTGATGGGAGTCTGAGTTCCCACTCTGACTCCCATCAACCTGAGCCACTGGACCTCAGGGAAAGTCACCCTCCTGCACCTAAAAGTTAGGAAACAGGAGGGTGACTTAAACATTTTGCATGTGTCTGTGTGTTAGTGTATGTGTCTCTATATGTGTGTGTGTGTGCATGTGTGTATGTGTGTGTGTCTGTATCTATGTGTGTGTGTTTGTGTGTCTCTGTGTGTGTCTATGTGTGTGTCTGCATGTGTAGATGTTTGTCTGCATGTGTGTGTGTGTGTGTGCAGGGGACTTATGGGAGAGGGGAAGTAGACATATGGGTATGGGGGGGACCACGGCCCCATGGTTTGTAGTTACGCCTCTGACTCCTGGTAAGCAGAACTTCCTAAACTGGGACTACCTGGTAACTGATACTTGTGCTGTGACATTCATAGGGACTAATCCCTAAGACTAATCATACCTTTGAGGTCATAATTAAAGTGGTAGCCATTACAGGGGATAAAATGCATGCCTTATAATTATCATTTCAGAAAACCAGTGGGAAGTACTATGGTGTGATGGTTTGAATAGGCTTTCATGTTTGCCCCTGTGGGGTAGTCTCATATTGCCATTGATGTGGATGATGGATGTGCTGAAACGGGGTGTGTGTCCAATTATATTACCAAGATGCATTTATTAAGGGTTTACGAATTAAGGGATGCCCAGGGACCTGGTTTCTGCACCTTCCCCAATGTTTGTGTTTTTGTCCTTACTCATCACTTCCGTTGTGTTTCTAATGGAATGTCATTATATGTGGACATCATTTTATGCCCCATGTAGATGAGTGTGGTGTAGGTGCATGGGGATGCATGAGGTACGTCAGGTGGCACTGTAGTGTCATTTGGGAAGAGGGGTGCAACTATGGTATTAACACCTGCGTCTATTGAATGACCAGCACAGTGTGGTATCCGAGATACGCCCCCACTATGATGTCATGGTCCTTCTGGGGAGACCCAAAATTTTACTTTATCTAACTAATTGTACATTGCTGCTGTATGTCCTTCGGGAATGTGGACAGGGGGGTACACTCCCCTTCTGTTTTGTTTTCCGTTTTAGTTCTTGGGACTCAGGTATGCGACCCTCTTCAGTACATGGGGATGTGTCCAATTTGGATTTTTTGTCGTAAATATCAGTTGTGCTCCTGATATTGGGACATTTCATTTTATCTTACTGTGGCCATGCGAGGCTGCCATATTTTTGTTTTTCAAAATCATTTGCTGGCGAGACTCTAACATACAGGAGTATTATACCTTATTCATTGCTCTATATGTGTTTATATAGCCAATTATCACTGATTTAGAACATACAGTGCGAGAATCAAAGTGGAGGCTGAGAGGTGGTGGGGAATTTTGCTGTATGCTTAAGCGCCCCCAAATTAAGCCTGTGTCCAAATCAAGGAAAGCTGACATTGAGACAGAAAACTGATGAGTGGATCAATGTGTACTGCATGCAAATTAGATTCAGTGACATTCAGAAATGCTTTTTATTTTATCTGCAAATGTTCAGAATTTCTCTACTTATTCCTACTTTCAAATTAAAGGTCACTACGGATGCACTTACTCACTGTCCTGCTGTATCAGAGTGCTTACATATTTCACAATGTGTACACTGACTAGAACTTTATATTCAGTCCATGTTCCATTTCAATTGGACTGTATGTAGGATGGATCAAATTTTTGTATTTTTGCTTTTTTTTATCCACAATCCTGATGTTTGCATTTACTGGGTTAGCAGAAATTCAGCTTAATTGAAGTATACAGCTTTTTATAAATCTATAGAAATGTAGACATTAAAGGGGCATTCTAGGAACCAAATACATTCCTCGCTTTTTTAATGAATTATATAGATGGTACCAAAAACAACAATATGTTTTTGCAATTGTCAGACTGCAGAGACTGTGTCTAGTCAGCACAACCACTACATTAAGATATAGTGATTATGGTGCTTACACTGTCCCTTTAATGGCCCATAATCACTACAATGAACTGTAGAGTGCAATATAAATAATAGAACTTGAGCTTCATAGATGTATAAGTAAGAAAGCAGAGGGCAAGTTAGCCCGCATCATATATCTAGACTGCCTTCTAGGGCGGGATCAGTCTGATATGCAAATAGTTTAGGTTCTCTCTGTAATGGCACTTGATAAGCTAAATAATTTTGAGAACAGAGTGGGGACCCATTAAAGAGCCAGCTATTTGACTTGTAGGCTGTTCTTAGTATTCTCTATACCTCTGTTATGGTTTGTTTTCAAATTGCCCAGGGTCTCCCTAATCTAAAATGCTACTCTAGACGTGGACAGTTTGCTAACTGTGCCTAAACGGGTATCAGCCACATCTCACTGGACTGAAGTGGGATCCAAATGCAAATGCTTAAGGTTTTCCCTGTATTGTCACAAGATAAGGTAAAATCATCTTGAAAACTGAGTAGGCACCCACCAAAGGCAACCTATTTGAATTGTTTGTTCTCGGTATTCTCTTGCACTCTGTTGCTATATATGTACATTTTTATTTATATATATATTTTTTATATATATATAAAGTACACTCCTCACATTTTTGTAAATATTTTATTATATCTTTTCATGTGACAACACTGAAGAAATGACACTCTGCTACAATGTAAAGTAGTAAGTGTACAGCCTGTATAACAGTGTAAATTTGCTGTCAAAATAACTCAACACACATTCATTAATGTGTAAACCGTTGGCAACAAAGTGAGTACACCTCTAAGTGGAAATGTCCAAATTGGGCCCATGTCATGTGTCATGTGACTTGTTAGTGTTTGAAAGTCTCAGGTGTGAATGGGAAGCAGGTTTTGTTACATTTGGTGTTATCGTTCTCACACACTCTCATACTGGTCACTGGAAGTTCAACATGGCACCTCATGGCAAAGAACTCTCTGAGGATCTGAAAGAAAGAATTGTTGCTCTACATAAAGATGTCCTAGGCTATAAGAAGATTGCCAAGACCCTGAAATTGAGCTGCAGCATCACCATACAGCGGTTTCACAGGACAGGTTCCACTCAGAACAGGCCTCGCCATGGTTGACCAAAGAAGTAGAGTGCACGTGCCCAGTTTGGACATTTCCACATAGTGCTGTACTCACTTTTGTTGCCAACGGTTTAGACTTAATGGCTGTGTGTTGAGTTATTTTGAGGGGACAGCAAATTTACACTGTTATACAGGCTGTACACTTACTACTTTACATTGTTGCAGAGTGTCATTTATTCAGTGTTGTCACATAAAAAAATATAAAATATTTACACAAATGTGAGGGGCTTACTCACTTTTGTGAGATACTGTGTGTATATATATATATATATATATATATATACATTTTTTTATTATTTATTTATTTATTTATTTTAATTTCAGTAACCTTGCTAGTGTTTTAAATCTAACATGTTATATTAGTCCCTAAAGAAGAAGGTGATCCATTGAAGCTGCATCTCATTTAAAGAACGATAAGGATACAATTACCACAATCACTTACAGTGTGAGCAAATCCAGGAACTCGTAGAACTGAATTCTTCCTTTCTCCACATAACTGCTTCTGTTCTTCAGGTGCATTAATAACTTCTGTGGCGATATGGCAAAACCACACATCTGCATGAAAAAAAATCAATGCATTAAGCTCGCGAAACAGAATGAAACAGAGAGCAATATGTGACTGGCCTCCGTGACTATACTTTCACTTTTGCCCAACTTGAACCCTAAATTGACCACTGACAATTTAATGGTGTTATGTAGCCATAAAATGTTTTAACTGAATCCAGCTCCGGACTATAGAACACCAGTCCTACAGGAAGTGGCATTTTTCAAAGTCAGCGAGAAAGGAACCGTCTCTCCCATTCTCTTTGATAGAGGTTTGCTCTGGCTAGGGTAATCCACCCCAAACTACCACTAGAACTGTAGGAATAAGGAAACACAGAAGACAAAAAACTAATATTAAACTTACTATTTTATCCCCTAAAAGTGTAATGGGGCTTTTTTTGCAAAGTATGATTTGAAATCAGTGGCAAATTTCCTGGACAGAGGATTTCACCCGAGGAGACAGGAAATAGTCATTGAGCATCAGACATTCAAATGAAGAAGAACAGAGACCGACGTGAATCATGTATAAGGACACTGTGAGTGTACATCACCCATACACTAGGTACACACATAGGCATGAAAATATGAGATGCAGTCTCAAGTTTGGAGGGACAATTACACTTTCAGGGTCCCCTCCTTTCAAGTTTGTTTCCTGGTGCCTCACATCTGGGACAACTAGGTGATAGACCTCAGCAAGCACAGCATGAGTGCATCATTAAACATTGACACTCAGGACACTGAGCACATGAGTTGAGAGTGTTAGCAGCACTCTGTGCATGCACAGTGCTATTTGGGACTAGCCAGAGGTTTGGTTATTCATTTTGGTGTGCATTCGCACCTTGCAGACATGCTCCTTCTGTGGATACGGCCCCCTTTGAATTTAGGGGAGTCACATGCTGGAGTCACTGGCTTGCCTGCTATAAGCCTGCCCATACTGACTTTATACATTCCCGTGTTGTGAGTTATGTGGATGTAATAATAAGTCAGTACTGCATGTGATTGTATTAGGAATTTTAAAAAAAATAAGGAAAAAAACGAACTATTTTTACTAAGGAGACAGAATATATATTTTTTTTAATAATATATACTTTGAGATGCAGTATATACAAAGTATGTGTATATGGAGAAGGGTTTTACCAGTGAACAAAAAACTGGATTGGAGTTAAAAAAAAAAGTTTTCTTAATGACATTTAAACTAGTTGATGAAATAAATGACTCTCATTAACCCTTTGAGCACCAGAGGTGGGCATGGGTGGGCAACCAAATTAAAGAAAATGCACAACACTAGAAGAGGCTATCCATTTAAAATGCTGTCTGCGTATATTCTCTGTACAAGCGGCTAAACTTGTACTTTATGACAATGTTTGTATAGTGGAATTGGTCTGGTGCTGCTGTGTGTTCAGAGATATGACCGTGTAACTCAAATACAAGTTGATCCATTTATGGTGACATGGCCAGAAATAGTCCCCTGTAGGGAGAACATCTAATTGCACGGCCCATACCTGAAATTCATTGGAGAGTATTGTATGAAAACCCCGGCATTAATCATGGATGTATCGGTATACATATTAACAACAATACTGCCCTTAGGCACATCTTTGAGGTTATCGTGCCCAAGCTCAAAATAATCGTCAATAAAGAATGATTGCCTACATCCTGGAAAGAGTCTTTCATCTCCTGATTAGTTCAGGGAGTCTCAATGACAACGACAAAATGACCTTGTTTAATGTAATTTGTGTTACACACAGTGCCTGATGCCATAAGCATGGAGAGATATTTATTTTTCGTTTCTTGTTAAACATGTTACAATTTAATTCTTTTGTACAAGACTTAAATCAAAAATGAAAGTTTTGTGCAATTTAATAACATCATAGATGTCAACATTTGCGATGGTTTCCCAAAACCAAAGCCGAAAAATGAATAAATAAATAAACAAATAAATAAATAAACTTAAAGAACATTTAAAAACTCACAAAAACTAAACATAACAGCTAGCTATGAATAACAATCTTTCTAACATACAGAAAGTGTCCAGATGGCATTGTCCTCCACCTAGTCAATACATATATCAGGGTTATTCACTGAAGAGTTCAAAGTGAATTTCAAACGTAAGGCCAAAGTAGTCAAATTGAAAAAACTTCCAGTTTGGAAAAATGGACCAAAATTTTTTATTTCCTGTAAGCTCTTACTTTAGTAAAACAAAAAAATCCATGTTATGTGCCATTTATGTTGTTTCCTGAAAAATAAATCACCTGAACAAAGTGATCTGGACACTTTCCAGGAGAAAAAAAAAAGTATATATATATATATATATAGATATAGATATGAATATAGCAAACTGAACCACAAAATGGGGATATTTTATTAGAAAATGGGTATCTTTTGCACTCCAAGCCAATTGAAAGGAACCACTCGGAGGCTCCGTTAAATGTGAGTGTGCATTTATATATATTTTAATTAAAGCTCTAAATATCTGACTTACTGTACTATATTAGCGTTTATGTTCACATTACATTTATGAATCATACCCTTTTGGACCAAGACTACAGATCTATATCCACAGGCAGGTATTGTGCCACCCAAGTGCTACATCTGGAGCTTGTCTACAGCACCAAATTTCTTCCTTTTTGCCACACTAGACATATTTATCCACTACACTAGATTTTATCTTTTTGTCCTCTTTTTCTATTTTACCTCTCTTAGGGCCCGAGGACCTCATCAATGCACTGCTCCCTATTTTTATCCTTTCTAATTCATTAGTATCGAGTAGCTCTATGGCTGAAATATCCACTCTCCAAACAGCTGTTTTACCTGCACAAGTAAGTTTGATCTAAAATATATAATTCCCTTGTCAATATTTCCCAATTCCTTTTTAATGTAACGCCCTTTAAACTGCATTTTACACTAATTACAGGGAGTGCAGAATTATTAGGCAAGTTGTATTTTTGAGGATTAATTTTATTATTGAACAACAACCATGTTCTCAATGAACCCAAAAAACTCATTAATATCAAAGCTGAATATTTTTGAAGGAGTTTTTAGTTTGTTTTTAGTTATAGCTATTTTAGGGGGATATATGTATGTGCAGGTGACTATTACTGTGCATAATTATTAGGCAACTTAACAAAAAACAAATTTATACCCATTTCAATTATTTATTTTTACCAGTGAAATCAATATAACATCTCAACATTCACAAATATACATTTCTGACATTCAAAAACATAACAAAAACAAATCAGTGACCAATATAACCTTTCTTTGCAAGGACACTCAAAAGCCTGCCATCCATGGATTCTGTCAGTGTTTTGATCTGTTCACCATCAACATTGCGTGCAGCAGCAACCACAGCCTCCCAGACACTGTTCAGAGAGGTGTACTGTTTTCCCTCCTTGTAAATCTCACATTTGATGATGGACCACAGGTTCTCAATGGGGTTCAGATCAGGTGAACAAGGAGGCCATGTCATTAGATTTTCTTCTTTTATACCCTTTCTTGCCAGCCACGCTGTGGAGTACTTGGACGCGTGTGATGGAGCATTGTCCTGCATGAAAATCATGTTATTCTTGAAGGATGCAGACTTCTTCCTGTACCACTGCTTGAAGAAGGTGTCTTCCAGAAACTGGCAGTAGGACTGGGAGTTGAGCTTGACTCCATCCTCAACCCGAAAAGGCCCCACAAGCTCATCTTTGATGATACCAGCGCAAACCAGTACTCCACCTCCACCTTGCTGGCGTCTGAGTCGGACTGGAGCTCTCTGCCCTTTACCAATCAATCCATCTGGCCCATCAAGACTCACTCTCATTTCATCAGTCCATAAAACCTTAGAAAAATCAGTCTTGAGATATTTCTTGGCCCAGTCTTGACGTTTCAGCTTGTGTGTCTTGTTCAGTGGTGGTCGTCTTTCAGCCTTTCTTACCTTGGCCATGTCTCTGAGTATTGCACACCTTGTGCTTTTGGGCACTCCAGTGATGTTGCAGCTCTGAAATATGGCCAAATTGGTGGCAAGTGGCATCTTGGCAGCTGCACGCTTGACTTTTCTCAGTTCATGGGCAGTTATTTTGCGCCTTGGTTTCTCCACACGCTTCTTGCGACCCTGTTGACTATTTTGAATGAAACACTTGATTGTTCGATGATCACGCTTCAGAAGCTTTGCAATTTTAAGAGTGCTGCATCCCTCTGCAAGATATCTCACTATTTTTTACTTTTCTGAGCCTGTCAAGTCCTTCTTTTGACCCATTTTGCCAAAGGAAAGGAAGTTGCCTAATAATTATGCACACCTGATATAGGGTGTTGATGTCATTAGACCACACCCCTTCTCATTACCGAGATGCACATCACCTAATATGCTTAATTGGTAGTAGGCTTTCGAGCCTATACAGCTTGGAGTAAGACAACATGCATAAAGAGGATGATGTGGTCAAAATACTCATTTGCCTAATAATTCTGCACTCCCTGTATACAAATCCCATATTCCTCTCTGCTTATCATGATATAGTATACGGATGTTGAAAGGAATATAACTGTGCTTCAGGACCACAATCTCTGTAATCGCGAAGGGTACAAATTATAATATTCATGATACTACACGTTGTTAAAACTCGTTGTTGCCCAGATGGTTAAATAGTTGCATCTGTGATGGAAAACTGGTATTTTCCCTTAACTGGAAATGTTAAATATATATAAATATATGCATTTTCGGCATTTAAAATACAGGAAATCATAAAAAATAAATGTAGGCTATTGGACATTTTTATTTTGTTTCTTTTCTTCCAACATTATCACTGTTTATGGAAATATTTCTGTGAGATCTGAAGTAGCAAGCATGTTCCCATCTGACACATATAGTCAGAATGAGATGGTGTCTGTTCATTGATCATAACAAAGCTTTTCCATTCTCAGTTGTCTATAGTCAGTAAATTATACTGTTTACATCACAAATTAGAATGGAAGCAAAAATAGCAATGCAGAGTCAGCAGCATGGTCCCAGTAGAATGCAGTCTTGTGTGATATATATGCTAATAGTACATTAAAAACATCCAATGCCAGAACAGGGAGAAGGGCTTTGAAGAAGCTATGGAAGTTAAGAAGAAAATGTAAAAACAGTTTCCCATACACCACTTCTATCAGGGTTATGTACTGACATTAGCCTGTGTGTTAACCTGCATGAAATACGCAACTTACAGGAGTCCATTTGAGTTGTTTGTCGTTTTTTTCCAAGGCTTTTGCACCAAAAGTGATATAAAAATACAGGGTGCGCAATAATAATCACCAACACACAGTGAGATATACTTAATACAGGAAAAACCCTAATGATAAAGCTCTGATTAATTTGAAAAACAGAAAAGCTCATATAGCATAATACTGTTTTATTACACAAGAAAATTAAAAGGCAGAGGTAATGGGTCACTCACACTTCCCAGAGCCACATAAAGCAAGCTCTGACTATGTTGGCTTGTCAGTAGTAAAAGTGCTTTTGGTGTAATTCCCAATCCTGTAGTTGTTTCTTCCACAGATCCAATATGGATTCAATATGTTATAATAGATTCAATTTACTTAAAAATCATGTGCAAAATACAGGAAAAAGGAAGCAACAAACAGCAAATCAGTGTTCACATTCAGTAAAAAGCGCAACGCGTTTCAACCTTACGGTCTTCTTCAAGGTGCATAGTTCATTCTTCCCTGTGTCTGTTTATAAAGGGTTCCGTCCGGTAATAACATTTGGTGCCACTTTTCGGAAAACTCCTGTTCAAATTGGAGAGGGCAAGGAATAAAGTTACTGGGATCCGACGGGAGCTTGTTGCCTCCTTCCACAGAGCCAGAAAGTTTCAGAGGTGTACCATTAGGATTTTTCCTGAATTAAGTTTATCTCACTGTGTGTTGGTGATTATTATTGAGCACCATGTATTTTTATAGTAAATGTGATATTATATACTAGTGTCTTGTGAGTTATTACAGACACTAAGGGAGCTGCACTTGCAGCTTTTGTAACTAGCGCCAATCCATCCATATTCCATTGTCTTTTCTGGTCTTACACGTTTTGCACCAAAAATTTTAAATGGGATGCTTCCAATTCTACATTTTGATTTATGCCACGATAGGCAAAGTATTTTTTACAAGTTCATTCACAAGCATCTCCCAGAAGCAATTCTATGCCCAAGACAAATCTTAATTTTCTCAACACTATTTAACTTTATATTTAAGTGTGCTAGAGCATTTCAAAACATCCCTAAAATATTAGACAGTTTATTCTGTTATAACTTTTTTCTTTTTTTCCTTTACAATTTCTTTACATTTCTGCTCACTTGTGTGATCTAACAGAATCTTAATTTGATCTTAATCAATCAATCTTAATGTCTTGCTTTTAGTTTTCTATTATGTTATTATGATATTTTCTTAAAAAATATCTACCACAGAAATTTTAAAAAGGTGTGTGAAATACATAATTAGTAGAAAATGATACATTTACCAATAAACATTCTACAAGTACTACAATTACACAGCAATACCTTTACTTCTCTAAACATGTTTGACACCATTTTTTTTGAAATATGCATTAACCAAGATAAAAAAAAAAAAAAAAAAAAAAATTGTTTTGGACAAAGTTATAGATAATATACTGCTTGATATTAATATAAAATAACAAAGTTCCAATACTATCATATATTTGGGACACAAAGTTACAGTACTCATCTGATGAATCATAAGGACTATTGGGGTTTTAGCAACTATGAACTCTTCTTTTTATTAAGGAATTATATGTAATACACAAAAACATATAGTGAAGAAATTGTAAGGCAAGATAGGGTAACATTAGTATCAAGAAGCTTCGACATAGGACAAGTTAAAGATTGCTTGTCCCATGTAGCTGAAAATTTCACTGATATTTCTGTAGAATAATATATACAGTGTTCATTTTATTTAGAATATTTATCAGCCACCGACACTTTTATTGCTAATGTTCAGCAAATTTTTGGCACAATTTGCTAAATATGAATCTTTGAATACATGCCGTTTTTCTAGCGACACAGTGGATAATGGATATATCAATCTTTTCACTATTTTCTAGACGGAAAAGTGTTCTGTTTCACTTCTCTCTTTCCACTCTAAATTTGGAAGTCTCTTGAAATGGAAACTTTCACAAAAACTGGTGAAAATCACTTTGAAGAAATTCACTTTTTAGATCACTTTTAAAACACTTTAATTAGCATGATCAAATAATGATAAGTAATGATGAGATTTAACTGTCATTTTTCAGAACACCTTGATAAACACTGCGCAGAGCATCCAAAAGATTTCAATTGACAAATTGACAAATTCTACTGAAAAGTCCATAGCAAATTAGTTAAATCTTTTTTTTGTTCACTATGTCATATTCTCTTGTTTGTAGTTTGGGCAATATTACTATTATTATATTACCATAGTGGCTCTTTGTCTAAACATTTCTATCAGTGCCAATCCTTGTTAATTTAGTGCATTTCTTACAAACTATAATAGGGTAAAGGCTGCATGTTCCACAGCTATTGATGAATATTCACAATGAAGCACTGTCTAAAATCGAGACATTTGAACTACTCATTTTGACAGACAGGTAGGCAGAAGAGACAGAAAGAAAAGACAAATGGAATAGACAGACAGGACAAACAGACAGATAGAATGGACAGGTAAATTAGACAGACATACAGACCAACAGAACGAAGAGGCAATAAAAAAATAGACGGGCAAATTAGTAGACAAACAGACAGCAAAAACAACATTTTATTTTGTCTGTTATCCAGACTGAAACAATGTTTCTTGCAATCTAACTTTAAGTAGTGCAATTTGCAACAATTTATACAAACCAGCCTTAATTAAGTAACTGAGAAAATGCTTTATGGGCATAAGTGTGGGTTACTTAGCTTAATTAATTATTCCTTGTGGAGACAGCTCAGATTGGTGTCCTCACACGGTTTGTAATTGTGCTGTTCATTCGTGTATCTGATTGCTGCTGTGCTCTGTCTTTCCTGGGGTATTAGCCAAGTGTTGGATCACAGGTGCATGGCCAGACTTTGATAATCTATCCTCAGGACAGCCCTCCTCACAATCTACTCTATGTCTCCTTAACACACTGCTTACCAACAAACGCTAAATAATATCTATTTCATGGAGCAGTCAAACATAATAAAAACAAAACAAAACAGAAAAACCTGTGAAATATAGTGTCAGCATTTATATATTACTGCCCTGATCTCCCAGACTAAACCCTTATTCTTCCACAATACTGACTCTATCCTCGCACCCTAAATCCCCGATCCCCCCAATACTGGCCTTATTCTCCCATAATATTCTCCTATCCCCAGATACTAAAACACCTCAATATCCCCCACAATAGTGACCTTATCCCCTTACACTAAAACCTGGATCTCACACAATACTGCCACTATCCCCCAGCAATAAAGTGCCAATATCTCTTAAAATATTGTTCATATCTCCCACACTAAAGCACATTTATTTTATATATTTTTATATTTTTTTCGACATCCCCCTACATCACAGTCTCTATCCCCTCACACTACAGCCATACTTCCTCTCCCTTAAATATATTTACAAGCATTGTATATCCTTTTTTGGGGAGGATGGTGGAAACCTTAGGTGAATTCCCACACTTTTATCCCAAGACCTGACCCCTGGTGTTACACTTCTGTAACACACACCTCCCGCCCACCCACTGTCTGCTGTCATTTGCCCTGCTTGGGGACACATGGTTACAATTTATTGTCAGCATGCTGGTGTCTGAACCTATACTTTCTAACCAACTAGCAGCAATAGCTAGGGAGGATCCATAGCAACCAAAACTCGTGCACTCTGTTTTCTATGCTTGGAGAGCAGAACAACTGCCTGTACTGAGTCTCCCCTGCTCTCCCTGTAAGGCAATTCTTCAACACAGGAGTCTATGAAGAAGAGTTGACATGTGAGAGAAAGACCTCTTATTAAATAGGTTTTTCACCAAATCTATACATTTTCTATGGGCAAATATTGTATTTCTCAAACTGTGTACTTTGTCTTTAAGAGATATTGCAAACTGACAAGGTGTTAGAAATGGAACATATTGTTTTTCATACATGTTTCTTTAAGCAATAACCTTTTACCTACTTTCAGTGCATAATATGTTTACGCCATTATGTCCCAGACGAACTACAATAACAATAATGCGTAAACAAGCTTCAAGGCTATGCTACGACTCTTTCAGTACATAATATACTGCAGTAACTCTAAATAGACAAAGATGTTCAGACTGTAAGATGCCATCTTGTCCTAAGTCAGGGAATTTCCCATGACGTGTGCACCCTTACGTTTTAGTTATGGCCTTGTATTTTTGCCAAGTTAAGGGAGGTCCCTAGAATGAACAAAAATAAATGAAGTGTTACATTTTTCATATATGAACTACGGTAACCCTAAAATGAAGACATCTAAGGTATAAATATGTGTACCTTTTAAATGTTAACACACAGAGGAGAGATTTGGAGACAGAGACACTGTCGCTTAATATTATAATGACTGAGAGATGTTAACATGTTCAAGAGGGTATGTTATTCTAATTAAAATTATATTTGCAAGAATATAGGTTAATCTTGTAAACTCTGCTATAAATTATTGTAATGGATTTTTTTTTAAAAAAATTCTTTATTTTGTCAGATTTTGAATTGTTTTCAGTGTCATTGGGGTAGGGGTACAGAAGAAAACAAGGGAATAAGGTTACAGTTACAAAGATCGCAAAGCTTATTTCTTATGTGAATGACAATCATACATAAGAGACAGGTTAAGTACGGTCTATCATTGGTTAAATTATCGGATGTTGGTTAGTACATTTGTACTCTGTATGTAACATTCGTTGCTGCTCTGGATCTAAGGGTTAGGGAGGGGTACAAACATAGAAAATGAAGGGGATACGGATGCCTTTTTGTTTCAAATTCCTTATTTATAGAATTGGTATTCAAGGGCAGGGGTACAGTATAAAAGAATAACAAGGGGGGGGAGGTTGTGGGGTCCAAACATGTAACAGCAAATGTCAGGTCAGCGTATATACATTACGTGGTCTTAATTTCGTTGCTGAGTTAGCTTTTCCGAGTTGTTTTGGCCGTGTACGGCCCTTTCGGTCTTCCTGTCAGGATGGTCCTTGGGATAAGAGGTGGTTGTCTCGTGGGGTGGGTACCTCGTCTGTGTAGGTGTGGTAGTTTCGTCATGAGTGGTCCTGTGGTTACAGGAGCGGTACGGCCGATGGGTACCTCTGTCAGGGTGTGGGCGGGGTGTCCTCGTCTGGACTGAGTGGGGGGGTCGTCGGTCCGGTGGGGTCGGATCGTCGGTGGAGAGTGAGTGTTCGTTTGCAGGGTCCCACGGCCCCCCCGGGGAGGGGGTGGGGAGGGTGGGTGGGGGGTGGGTACACCTCGTTGTGTGTCTCAAGTAGCGTTGGTGGGCTTGTGATTAGGTGAGGGTCGTGGTTCGTATTCTGCTGGTGCTGATTTGTGGTGTGTGGTATGTGTTGTCTTACCAGGGTAAAGATGTGTCGGCCATGAGCCAAGGGTCCCATGTTTTGTGGAACTGTTTGATGTTTTCGTGGATTTGGGCTGTGAGCCTGTCCATGTCCATGTGATCTTGGATTTTCCTAAGTATTGTTTGTTGGTTGGGTGTTGTGGTTGTGGACCATACTTCGCCAATTGCTCTACGTGTGGCAAGGGCCACTCTTGCTATCAATTTGTTTTCGGCTCTTGTGAATGTGTCCATTGGTTTGGATAGGAGCATGGTCCATGGGTCGAGGGGGCATGGGTTATTCAGGACTCTGGTGAGGATTGCGCCTACGGAGTGCCAGAGGGGTTGGAGTTTTGGGCACGTCCACCAACAGTGGAGGAAAGTGCCTGTTTCACCGCATTGCTTCCAACACTGGTTTGTGGGTAGTCTGTGCATGCATGCTAGCCTCTGGGGGGTGAGGTACCAGCGGAATAGCATTTTATAGGCCTGTTCTTTAAATGTTACACATATCGTTAGTGATGCGGTGGCTTCCCAAATTTCAGCCCAGTCTCCTGTGTCGGCTGGTGTGCCCAGGTCTGTCTCCCATGCCCGGATGTATGGGAGGTTGATATGGGTTGTGTGGGTTGCTATTGAGAGGAATATGTCAGAGATTTGTCCCTTTCTGGCCGGGGCTGTGGTGCAGTCTCGTTCGAACTTAGTGGGCTGGGATTTGCCTGCTTGTTGGATGCAGGGTGATGCTGCCAGGCTGCGGAGTTGGATGAAGCGGAAGTAGTCAAACGTGGTGAGTGTGGTGGGTTCGGGTAGGTTCTCGTAGGTGATGGGCTGGTTGTTCGTGTATAGGTGGCTTAGTCTGGCAATTCCTCTCCTCTCGAATTGGGCGAAGTGTTGGGCTGTGAGTCCCGGGGGGAAGAGTTTATTCCTGAGAATCGGGGTCATTGGGGAGATTTCCGAGGAGAGGTCGTATTTCAGGTGTACTTTGTCCCAGAGGTCGAGTGAGTGTGTTATGGTGGGTGCGGTTGGGGGGGGCAGTGGTCGGTGCTGTCTGGGGGTCCACATGTATTGGGAGGGGTGGTCATGACCAAAGATTGAGTGTTCAATGTCCACCCATCTTTTCTCCATGGGCGGGAGATGCCACATTTGGATTTGGGATAAGTGGGCAGCATATAGGTAATGCATAAAGTTGGGTAGTCCAAGGCCGCCTGATCGCTTAGGGACGTATAGTGTTTCACACCTTACTCTGGGCCTTCGGTGGTTCCATATGAAATTGTTAACCGCTTTCTGTAAAGATTTTATGTCTGCCACTCGAACTGCTATGGGTAGTGTCTGGAAAATGTACAGCAATCGTGGTAGGAGGTTCATTTTGATTGAGGCAACTCGGCCCAGCCACGAGATCCCTAGTGGGGCCCATGTCTGCAGGTCTGCGTGTGCCTTTTTAAGTATGGGTGTGTAGTTAGTTTGATACATGGTGGAGATGTCGGCGGTGAGCTTTATGCCTAGGTAGTCGATGGCCGTTGGGCGGATGCATAATGGGAATTGGTCCTTGATGTTGGTTAGTTCATGTGGGGGTATGTGTATCGGCATTAGGTCGGATTTTGTGACGTTTAGTTTGTAGCTGGATATGCGAGAGTAGGAATGGATCAGTGTCATAAGGTGGTTTATGGAGGTGCTTGGGTTTGTGAGGGTGAGGAGGATGTCGTCCGCATAGGCAGATGCCTTGTAGGTCTGGTCTCTGATGGTGATTCCTCCAATGTCTGAGTCAGATCGTATTGCTTCCAGTAAGGGTTCTAGGGATAGGGCAAATAGTATAGGTGATAGTGGGCACCCCTGTCTCGTCCCGTTAGAGATGGTGAATGTGGGGGGGGCGATGCTGGGGAGGAGGAGGGAGCCCTGTGAGTGCGCGTAGGCTGCGTCTAGGAAGGCGATGAATTGTGAGGGGAATCCGAAGTGGGTCAGGGTCTGGTAGAGGAAGGGCCATAGGAGGCGGTCAAATGCCTTCTCGGCGTCTAGGGAAATTATTGCCGTGGGGGTGTGTTTGTGGGTGGTGTACCAAATGAGGTCTATGGCCCTTCTGGTATTGTCTGACGCTTGTCTGTGGGGGATGAAGCCTACTTGGTCGGGGTGGATTAGGGCTTGTAGTAGGGGGTTTATGCGGTTGGTCATGACTTTTGTAAGGATTTTAAGGTCTACGTTTAGGAGGGATATGGGTCGGTAATGTCCTGGTTCGTCTAGTGTCTTGCCTGGTTTTGGGAGGAGGCAAATGTTTGCTGCTACCATGTCTGTCGGCAGCTTCTCGCCGCGCAGCATGGCGTTGAATACCGGGCAGAGGTGTTTGAGCAAGAGGTGGCTAAAGGTTTTGTAGTATATTGCCCCGAATCCGTCAGGGCCTGGGCTTTTATTGGGCTGGAATGCGCGGAGGGCTAGGGTCATCTCTTCCACTGTTACGTCATCTGTTAGTGTCTGGCTAATCTCTGTGGTTAGCTTTGGGAGCTTAAGTGCGTTCAGGAATGTCTGTGTGAGGGTTGAGACGTCCTGTGTGGTGTCTCCTAGTGGTGCCGTGTGGTTGTAGAGTTGTTGGTAGTAAGATTGGAATATGGAGCCTATCTGGTCGGGTTGGGTGCACATGTTTCGGCTTGGGTCGCGTATGCTTGTGATTTTGTTGGCCTCGATGCGGCGTTTTAGGCGTCTTGCTAGCATGGTGTCAGCTTTATTGCTTTTTTCGTAGTATTTCTGTTTGAGCCACTGGAGGGCTTTCGCGGTGTCCTCCATGGTGAGGCGTTTTAGCAGGGTTCGGGCTTCGGTCAATTGATCTAGGGTATTGCTGTCTCTGGTCCCTTTGTGTATGGCTTCGAGGCGGTGTATCTCCGCTATTGCGTCTGTGATCTGTTGTGTCCTACGTTTTTTCCGGGCTGAGGCTAAGCTTATGAGTTTGCCCCTGATGACCGCTTTGTGCGCCGTCCACAGGGTCGTGGGGGATGTTTCTACTGGGTTTGAGTTTAGTTCAAAGTAGTCTGACAGGTCTTTGGAGATGGTGTCTGTGATGGGGAGGTCATGTAGTAGTATGGGATTTAGTTTCCACGTCCATGGGCGTGTGATGTCTGCAATGCACAGTGTTAGGTTGATGTCGGCATGGTCTGACCATGATATCGTACCTATGCTCGTGGACTTTGTCTGGGAGAGGACGTTGGGGGAGATCAGGAAGTGGTCAATCCGCGAGTATGAGTTATGGGGGTTAGAGTAGAAGGTGAAGTCTTTGGTGGAGGGGTGTTGGGCGCGCCAGATGTCTATGAGGTTTCGAGAGGAGAGGAACTGCTGGAACAGTGTGTCATTTCTGGCTGGTAGGTGTGGGGGTTGTGCGCGGTGTGTTCTGTCCAGGTGTGGGGAGTGTGCTGCATTGCAGTCCCCACCTATGATGAGGCGGGTGTTGGATAGTGTGGCTATGTGTGCGGAGAATGTATTCCAGAAGTCTGGGTCTGGTTGGGTAGGCGCGTATAAAGAGCAGAAGGAGTAATGATTGGTGCCTATTCTCCCTGTTATTGTGAGGAAGTGTCCTGAGGGGTCAGGGTGTGCGGTTATGTCTGTTAAGGGGCTTGTGCCTCTTAATATAATGGCTACCCCTTTGGTTTTGGGCGTTGGGGAGTTGGCTAAGAAGCTAGTTTTGTATGTCCGGTTCGTGAGGGGGAAGTGTTTGAGTGCGGTGAAGTGGGTCTCCTGGACTAGGAGGATGTCGGCTTGTTGTCTCTGGGCCCATCTGAGTAGTGCGTGACGTTTTTTGGGGGAGTTGAGGCCCTTTGCGTTGATGGAAGTGCATTTGAGGTGGGTTGGCATGTTGCGTGGCTGTGTGTGCGAGGTGTCCCTTTGGGGGTAGGTGGGTGGGTTGGTGTTGAGGTGGGGTAGGGGGTATTTAGGGGTTACGGAGGGGCGTGGGTCCCTGCAACCCGGACCAGCCGGGTTCAAGTATGTGTGTGTGTGTTGCTGCTGGACTTACAGTTTAGGCCAGCAGGCGGTGGGGAGTGTCGTCCAACGTTCCGTAGGAAGTACGGTCGGGTTGTTCCCTGCGGAGGTGTGGTGGAGTTAGTAGGTGTGTCGTCCGCAGTGAAAGTCTCCGTGGGGCCTCTCTGAGCTCTCCTGCCCGTCTGGTCTGTCGTTTGTCCATCTGGGTTGTCCCCCTCCTCCCCCTTAGTGGGAACAAAACATTTCAAACGTTAAAGGTATTATACATAGAATGGTAGATTAAAACGTGTTGTACACTGGAACCTATATACGAGTATAAGAGAAAGAGATCAGGAAAAGAACATATTAACGTTATATGAGATACATTTGGTTTGGCAAATCCAGACATTCCCTGCCCTCCCTCCCGCCTCCCCGCCGGGTCCCTCATCATGGTTCACCCGTGTTATCGTTGCTGTCGTCTACTGAGGTGTCGGTGCTATGAGTCCCTGGAGTGGGCGTCCCGTCCGTGGTCCTTAGACTGTCATTAGGGGGTGCGAGGTTTGTAGAGATTATCTAAGGTCCCCTCCTCATATCTGTTGGGTTCGGTCTCTCGTGGGGGGGTCTGTAGGCGGCTGTTCGGTGGTGATATGGGCCAATGGGGGTGTTTAGTAGGGCGAATGGAGAGCTGGCATCTATGCTCGGGGGTCCGTGGGTCGTGGTATATGTGGTGTCCCTAGGGTCGGGGTGGGTCGTTCCCTAAGCCTGCGTCCTTGTTATGGTGGTGTTTCTGATTTGGGAGGGCCCGTCCTGGGTTTGGGGCCTCCCTAGTGGTAAATGGGAGGCCGCAGTTTCGGTCCGTGTCAGTCCAATGTGTTTTCCCCCTTTTCCCTCCCCCCCTCTACCCTTTCTCCCCCCCGTGCATAGCTATAAGCATTTTATGAGTGTTGGGTGGGCCAAGTAAGGCAATGTCCCGGTTCTATGGAGCTGGTGGAGAAAGTTCGTGGGCCCTGGCGGGTGTGCGGTCCCCGGGTTTAGTTTTCTTGTCCGCCTGGGCCTGGTAGCTGGTGGTCTAGCTGCAGGTGGTCCTGTCGATGGTTAGTGTCCCTTGGGTGGTTGTCTGTGGAGGAGGGATGAAGGCAGAGGGGCGTTGGGGATAAGTCTTTATGTGCCGGTGATGAGTTAGTAGCCGGTGAGTTGTGTGCCAGTCTGATTGTTCATCTCGTGTCCATATCTTCAGGGTCTTAGTTTAGGGTGATGCGTTGTCATGCTGCTTTGGGGATGGCAAGTGGAGTCTATTTGGGAGTGCGAGGGGTGGTTGCAGGTGGGATTGGTCCCGGTTGGTCGGCTAGGCGGTCGGGTGGGAGGCAGGTGCCCGAGCCTAGGATTAATGCTGGGACTGGTCTCTTCTGGAGGGTCTGCGACCCCTCTGTTGGGATTGCCAGTTTCTTCCTGCAGTGGTTGGCAGTTCTCGACGTTCTCGTTGTCTGTCTGGATCCGGTTCTAAGCGAGGTAGGCCTAGTTGGGCCGCAAAGTCTGCAGCGTCCGCCGTGTCGTGGAGGGTGTAGGTCCTGTCTCCTTTGCGGACCATTAGCTTAAAGGGGTGCCCCCAAGCGTACCTGAGGTTCTGTCTCGTGAGAGCTTGAGTCAGGGGTCTCAGGGTCTTCCTTTTGAAAAGCGTGCTAGGGGCCAGGTCTTGGAATAATTGAACCTGGTGTCCGTCTACGTGGACTGGGGAGTCTCGTGCGGCCCTCATTAGTGCTTCTTTCACATGGAAATAATGGAGGCGGACTATGACGTCTCTAGGCTGTGTGTTCGATGATGATGATGATGAGTTCAGCTGGGGGGGCCTCGGGGAGCATTCCGCTGAATGTTTCTCTGAGGGTGGTGTTTAAGGTGTCAGGGGCAATGGATTCGGGGAGCCCCCTGATCCTGACATTATTTCTGCGCGACCTATTGTTTAGGTCCTCTTGCGCGCTCTCAAGGGCTTGTACCTGTGCTTGGAGGTCTTGTATAGCTGTGTCATGTCTGCTAGTCGTTGTGGAGATGTCCTCCATTTTGTCTTCGACTGCTAGAGTGCGTCTGGTCAGGTCTTCCAGGCCTTCTCTAATGGGGGCCATGTGTCTGGCTAATTCTGCAGCCATGTTGGCGTTAATGTCCCTTAGGAGTCCCTTCAGGTCCCCTTTGGTAATTGGGGTGAGGTCTGCAGTACCTTTTTCCGCCTCGCTTGTCTCAGACTCAGAGTCAGTTTCCCGTCGGTCCTCTGCGCCTGTGCGGCCTTTGTCAGCGCGGCTGCGGAATATCGGCGCTACCATCGGGTCGGTTCTCGTTTTTCTACCCATTCTGGGGTTAGAACGTGCTTTGGGGGAGTCAGGGGGTAAGCCTCGGTGGTTTTCGGGCGGTTGAGCGTGCTTAAGATAGCTGATTTAGGGCCCTGATGTACGGAGCTCTTTCAGTGTGCGGCCATCCGTACCGGAAGTCAGGCGCCGCCCCCGTAATGGATTTTATATGTCTATATTTATATTTTTATGTTAATGTTATGCTAAGCAGGTAGGAGAGAGACTGTTCTCTCCAGTGTGTGAGAGAGTCAAGGAGACTGTGTACACTGGGAGTGCAAAAGGAAAGCAGTCAAGGCTGGCTTGGAGCACTGGGAGTGCAGAAAGTGAAGCAGTCAAGGCTGGCTTGGAGCACTGGGAGTGCTGAGAGCGGACAAAGAACTAGGTTGGTGAAACCAATAATTTTGTTATAGTTTAACCCCTGAGAGATAGGGAATCTGAAGTGAGTTAGTGCTCAGACGAGCTAGGCTTTTTGTTTAAAGGGGAAACCTGTTATATTTATGTTTTAGTTGTGTTGCTGTGTGGACTTACAAATAAAGTGCCTGGATTATATGAAAACCAAAGGACTGTGCCTGTTGTTTACCCTAGAGGACCGTGCTATCTACAAACACATATACATATATATGATGTATATGTGCATAATATGCTCAGAAATTACACTATACATAACATATGTGTCTTGTTGCTAGGTGCTCATCATCATGATCAGGTATGATGTTGTATCGATCAGGTAGTGTAAGGGTTACGCCCGCTTCACAGTGACAGACCAAACTCCCCGTTTAACGCACCGCAAACAGTCCATTTGCACAACCGCAAACTCCCCATTTGCACAAGGTTGGATACCAAGCTCAGGGCCGGATTAAGAGCACACTGGGCCTGGTGCTGACAATTATGATGGGCCTAATTACGGAATCTTATCGACCAAAAACACTAATACAGTCATACCTCCCAAGCGTCATGTATCTAATGGAGATGGTGCTGGAGGGAAACTCATAGGATGCAGCTATGAGAAAACACATACTCTATGCTAATCTCTCTCTAATTTATGCTTTCATTTTTCAAGTAAATCCATAACCCCTAACAGCCGTGTCCAGTGAAGCAGGAAGTCAATGGGTGGGGTAAAAGGGTGGGCCACTGGTGCTACCAGACCTGCCAAAAGGGGAGAACATGACCAAGCCTGCTAAAAGGGGAGAACACGTGACCAGACCTGCCAAACAGGGAGAACATGCCCAAAAAGGGGGCATGTCTGTCCAAAGAATTTGAAGGACAGCCTGGCATGAATGCATTTCAGGCTGCCCGCCAATCCTGCAGTCTGTCCAACTAAGGGCATACTATGCAGGTAGCACCCTGAGCTTGACATAAATGCGTCTAATGATGCGCTCACTCCATGCTTTCTAAGGACTGTCCCCTAGCACTCGCTGGTCCACTTGTCTCCTTACCTTCTTACTAGCAGGCAGAAGTTCCTGGTATATAGTCTGAGAAAGAGAAAATATGTATGTAGTAAGTGTAAAAGAAAGGGGACATGCCACAGTGTTAGAGAGACCAACGTCTGCATTACCTAAACTAATTTTATTGTCAGCCAGTCCACACAAGTTTTTTCCCATACATCCCTCTTAAGCTTCCAAACTTAAAGGGACACTATAGTCACCAGAAAAACTAAAGCTTATTGTATTTGTTCTGGTAAGTAGAATCATTCCATTCAGGCCCTTTGCAGTAAACACTGACTTTTCAGAGAAAATAACTCAACTGGCCACTCCTTAGATGGCTGCTAGAGGTGCTTCCTGGGGCAGTACTGCCTAGTGTGCAGCACTGCCATTCAGTGTCTCCACCCTCTGCATGCAGACACTGAACTTTCCTCATAGAGATGCATTGATTCAATATATCTTTATGAGGAGATGCTGATTGGCCAGGGCTATGTTGCACTTGTGCTGGCTCTGCCCCTGATCTGCCTAGTTGACAGTCTCAGTCAATCCTATGGGGAAGTATTGTAATTTGCTCAGACCACCACTTCTGATGATGTCAGCAGACAGTCAGTTCAGAGGCAGAGCCAGCAGCTGCAGACTTGAATACAAGTTATATTTACTATACTTAGGGAGGCAAGAAGGGGCCAGGGTGGTGGTTTTAACATAATAGGGTCAGAAATACATGATTGTGTGTCAGGATCGGGACAGGGATCCAACACGCAGAGTACAAAGAGTGGAAAGGTACGTATACCGGGCCTTAGAATGGCCGGACTAACGTACCGAGAGTAAAGAATAGTCAGAGACAAGCCGAGGTCGAGGGAACGAGAAGACAGATAAGCGAGAGACAAGCCGGGTCAAGGGATAACAGAGAAGCAGGGTAGTACAACGAGCCGAGTCAAAACCAATAGAGCAAACTAGAATACCAGAGCACTGAGTGACTAGACAAGCTAGAACCACGACAGGGCAATGAGCTGAAGTAAGGAGTAAGCTTAAATACCCTGGCTCTGGATGGAAATCACGCCTCTGACAAGTACCGATTGGATATCGGACACTTGAGTGACAGATTGCTCGTGATAGCGTCATGACGTCACGTATTGAGCGTCCTGCTAGAAAAGGACGTGGATTCCTCGCGGCCGGTGTTTAAGTGACTGGATGAACCGCGAGGAACGGAGGAAACAGCTCGCCTGGACGGATACACCACCAAGTCTCTACCTCCCTTAGAGGTAGAGGCCTCAGGTACCCTGACAGTACCCCCCCTCTCAGATACGCCCACCGGGCGGAATGAACCGGGGCGAGATGGGAAGCGGAGGTGAAATGCTCTGCGAAGGCGAGAAGCATGGACGTCCTCCTGAGGTACCCAACTCCTCTCCTCAGGACCATATCCCCTCCAGTTGACCAGATATTGCAATTTTCCCCTTGAAATTCTGGAGTCAATGATGGAGCTGACCTCGTACTCCTCCCGACCCTCCACCTGAACAGGACGAGGCGAGGGGACCTTAGAGGAGAATTTGTTGCAAATGAGGGGTTTCAACAAGGAGACATGAAAAGAGTTAGGAATGCGTAAGGCAGGTGGCAGAGCAAGGCGATACGCAACCGGGTTGATACGAGAGAGAACCCTGTAAGGGCCTATGTAGCGAGGAGCAAATTTCATGGACGGAACTTTTAGGCGAATATTCTTAGTACTCAACCATACCCTATCCCCAGGAACAAAAACAGGAGCCGCTCTTCTATGTTTGTCAGCGTGTTTCTTGAACAGCGAGGAACTATGTAATAGAATTTGCCGAGTCTGATCCCATAATTTCTTCAGGTTGGCGACATGATCATCAACCGACGGTATCCCCTGAGAAGAGGAAACCGAAGGAAAAATCGAAGGATGAAAGCCATAGTTCATGAAGAAAGGGCTAGAGCGAGTTGAATCGCAAACAAGGTTATTGTGTGCGAACTCCGCCCAAGGAATCAGACCGACCCAATCGTCCTGGTGTTCGGAAACAAAGCAACGCAGATACTGTTCGATCTTTTGATTAGTACGTTCAGCAGCTCCGTTAGACTGAGGGTGATAGGCAGAGGAGAAGTTCAATTTGATGCCCATTTGAGAACAAAAGGATCTCCAGAAACGTGAGACAAATTGAGAACCTCTATCAGAAACAATCTCTGAAGGAATCCCATGTAGGCGAAAAACTTCTCTCGCAAAAATCTCCGCCAATTCAGGAGAAGTCGGAAGTTTAGGTAATGGCACGAAATGGGCCATCTTAGTAAATCTATCCACCACCGTGAGAATAACAGTCTGTCTTTTGGAAGCAGGCAAATCAACGATAAAGTCTATGGACAAACAGGACCAAGGTTTCTCAGGAATGTCCAAGGGGTGTAACAGGCCACATGGGGATGCATGAGGTAGTTTAGTCTTGGCACAAGTCTCACAAGCTGCGACGAACTCCTCAATATCTTTTCGAAGTGAAGGCCACCAGAAATCCTTGGATATCAGAGAGTATGTCTTGCGAATACCAGGATGACCAGCTATTTTACTTTCATGAAAACATTGTAAGAGCTCCAGTTGAAGTTCAGGAGGAACAAAGTTTCTTCCCTCAGGAGTGTTTCCGGGAGCTAGATGTTGTGACTTCAAGATCTGGTCAAGTAGCGGAGAATGAATTTTGAGACTGGTATTAGCAATAATATTGCATTTGGGTACAATGGAAGACAAAAGTGGTTCAACTGAAGCAGAGGGTTCATATTGGCGAGATAGCGCATCGGCTTTAGAATTCTTTGACCCAGGTCTGTAAGTCAGAACGTAATTGAAATGGGTAAGAAACAACGACCAACGAGCCTGCCTGGAGGACAGACGCTTGGCCTCTCCGATATAGGACAAGTTTTTGTGGTCTGTCAGAATGGTAACAGGATGTAATGTACCTTCCAATAAATGTCTCCATTCTTTCAAAGCCTTGATAACCGCTAGTAATTCTCTGTCACCAATGTCATACCTGCTTTCAGTACCGGTCAATTTTTTAGAGAAAAATCCACATGGATGTAATGGTTTATCAACACCCAACCTTTGAGATAGAACAGCACCTAAACCAGTCTCTGATGCGTCTACCTCGAGCAAAAAAGGCAGAGAAGTGTCAGGGTGAACTAAAATTGGAGCGGACGCGAAAAGCTCCTTGAGAGTCTTGAACGCAAGGAGAGCTTCAGTAGTCCAATTCTTAGTATCAGCCCCCTGTTTGGTCATGTTAGTGATAGGTGCAATAATGGAAGAATAGCCCTTAATAAAGCGCCTATAATAATTGGAAAAACCAATAAATCTCTGTATGGCTTTAAGACCTGTGGGTAAAGGCCACTCTAGAATGGATTGGAGCTTATCCGGATCCATCTTAAATCCCTCCCCAGAGATCACATAGCCGAGAAAGGTTACCTGGGTTTGATCAAAGCTACATTTCTCCAACTTGCAGTACAAGCCATGCTGGAGAAGCTTGTGCAAAACCCTCCTGACTTGCTTGTGATGAATCTCAATCTCACTAGAATGAATGAGTATATCATCTAGGTATACAATGACGCACTCTTGCTGAAATTCCCTAAGAACCTCATTTATCAGATCTTGGAATACCGCTGGCGCATTGCATAACCCAAAAGGCATAACAGTATATTCATAGTGACCATATCGAGTATTGAATGCCGTCATCCACTCATGTCCCTGCTGGATTCTCACCAAGTTATATGCCCCTCTGAGGTCTAACTTGGTGAAAATTGTAGAGCCCTTCAAACGATCGAAGAGTTCGGTGATCAAGGGAATCGGGTAGGCATTTTTAATGGTTATCTTATTCAAGCCTCGATAATCAATACAAGGTCTCAAAGAACCATCTTTCTTTTTAACAAAAAAAAATCCAGCCCCGGCAGGGGAGGAGGACCTCCTGATGAATCCCTTGTCTAAATTCTCGTGAATATATTCCTCTAGGACTGAGTTCTCCTTTATAGATAATGGGTATACATGACATCTGGGAGGCATGGTACCAGGGAGTAGGTTAATTTTGCAATCAAAGGACCTGTGTGGGGGTAAGGTATCGGCTTTCTTTTTGTCAAATACTGCCTTTAAATCTAGATACTGAGGCGGAATTTGTGTCTCTGTAGGATTGTCAGAGGTATTCGATGTATTAGTTAATCCAAGAGGTAAGACCTTCCGCAAGCATTTTTCTTGACAATTCTCTCCCCACGAAACTATCTCCCCTGATTCCCAATTAATAATAGGGTTGTGTCTCCTCAGCCAGGAGTACCCCAGGACTATGGGAATAGACGGAGAAGAAATGAGCATTAAGGATATATCCTCTTTATGCAGGATGCCAACAGTCAAGTTAATCGGTATGGTCTCATGGAAAATAACAGGCTCAAGTAACGGTCTACCATCGATGGCCTCGACAGCCAGAGGTGTCTCTTTTAACTGGGATGGAATAGCATGCTTGGCAGCAAAACCCTGATCTATAAAGCTCTCAGCAGCTCCAGAATCGATTAGTGCCATAGTCTTAACTACTCCCTTCTCCCACTTTAAAGAAACGGGTAACACAAGCCTGAGCTCCTTGTAGTTGTGAATAGAGGACAAAGTAGAAACACCCAAGGCCTGTCCTCTAGAGGAACTTAGGTGCGAGCGTTTCCCGAACGATTGGGACAATTTAGGCGTAAATGACCCCTGACTCCACAATACATACATAAACCCTCCCTTCTCCTGTACTGTCTCTCCCTTTCAGTGAGATGAGTACTGCCTATCTGCATAGGTTCAGGAATACGTAAGTCTTCGAACTCAGAGATTTGAAAGGTAGGCGCTAGTTTAAAGGAGGGTCTACGGGTCCTATCTCGAGTGTTCTGCCTCTCTCTTAAGCGTTCATCAATACGAGATATAAAAGAAATTAAATCCTCCAAATTTTCAGGGAGTTCTCTAGTAGCGACCTCGTCAAGAATTACATCTGATAACCCATTCAGAAACACATCTATATAAGCCTGTTCGTTCCACTTAACTTCTGCCGCCAAGGATCTGAACTCTAGTGCATAATCCACAAGTGTTCGATTGTCCTGTTTAAGGCGCAACATTAATCTAGCTGCATTGACCTTTCTGCCAGGAGGGTCAAAAGTTCTTCTAAACGCAGCTACAAAGGCATTATAATTATAGACTAGTGGATTATCATTCTCCCATAAAGGATTGGCCCATCTCAAAGCTTTTTCAATGAGCAGAGTAATAATAAATCCAACCTTTGCTCTATCTGTAGGATAAGAGCGGGGTTGTAATTCGAAATGGATGCTAATCTGGTTTAGAAAGCCACGACACTTCTCCGGTGACCCGCCATAACGTACTGGTGGGGTAATACGGGAAGAAGCACCTACAGTGGCTACCTCTAGACCTGAGACTGCAGGAGAGATAGAAGGAGTACGTGTCTCCTCAGGTGGATTACTAGCACGAGACAAAAGTGCCTGTAGTGCCAAAGCCATCTGATCCATCCTATGTTCCATGGCGTCAAACCTGGGATCCGAAGAACCAAGCTGACTGTTTGTACCTGCAGGATCCATTGGCCCTGTCGTAATGTCAGGATCGGGACAGGGATCCAACACGCAGAGTACAAAGAGTGGAAAGGTACGTATACCGGGCCTTAGAATGGCCGGACTAACGTACCGAGAGTAAAGAATAGTCAGAGACAAGCCGAGGTCGAGGGAACGAGAAGACAGATAAGCGAGAGACAAGCCGGGTCAAGGGATAACAGAGAAGCAGGGTAGTACAACGAGCCGAGTCAAAACCAATAGAGCAAACTAGAATACCAGAGCACTGAGTGACTAGACAAGCTAGAACCACGACAGGGCAATGAGCTGAAGTAAGGAGTAAGCTTAAATACCCTGGCTCTGGATGGAAATCACGCCTCTGACAAGTACCGATTGGATATCGGACACTTGAGTGACAGATTGCTCGTGATAGCGTCATGACGTCACGTATTGAGCGTCCTGCTAGAAAAGGACGTGGATTCCTCGCGGCCGGTGTTTAAGTGACTGGATGAACCGCGAGGAACGGAGGAAACAGCTCGCCTGGACGGATACACCACCAAGTCTCTACCTCCCTTAGAGGTAGAGGCCTCAGGTACCCTGACATTGTGTTCCTGACCCAATAGTGCTCCTTTAAGCAAGAGTATGTGAAGAGTAGTTAGGGTTGCCACCTTTCTTGGAAAAAAAATACCAGCCTTAATCATTTGTATAATCACAAGGAGTGACATCAGAGAAAATTCTGTAAAATCACCAACAAACTACTCACAGTTTGATTCTGCTGTATAGATGGATTGCTCACAGTGTCTCAGTCTCGCAAGTCACCCAGTGTCTCAGTGTCCCTATGTATCACAGTGTCAGTGTCCCCATGTTGCCCAGTCCCCTAGTCTCCCAGTGTCTCAGTGTCCCCATTTCTCCCAGTGTTCCAATGTCTCAGTGTGTCCCCATGTCACTAGGATACTGGGGACACAGTGAGACATGGGGACACTGAGAGACCCGGGGACACTGAGAGACATGGGGATACTGAGAGACATGGGGACACTGGGAGACATGGGGACACTGAGACATTTAGGGAAACTGGGAGAAATGGGCACACTGAAACATTTGGGGACACTAAGACACTAGGGACACAGAGACATGGGAACACAGACACTGGGAGACTAGGGGACACTGGGAGACTAGGGGACACTGGGGACACTGGCTGGGAGACAGACACTTGGGGACACTGGGAGACATGGGAACAGTTGTGGACATAGACATGGGGACACTGGGACATATAGGGACACTGGGAGACACGGGGACACTAGGCACACTGTGACACTAGGAACACAGACACTGGGAGACATGGAGACACTGAAACATTTGGGGACACTAAGACACTAGGGACACAGAGACTGGGAGACTAGGGGACACTGGGAGACTAGGGGAAACTGGGAGACTAGGGGACACTGGCTGGGAGACAGACACTTGGGGACACTGGGAGACATGGGGTCAGTTGTGGACATAGACATGGGGACACTGGGACATATAGGGACACTGGGACACATGGGGACACTAGGCACACTGAGAGACATGGGACACAGACACTGGGAGACTTGGGGACACTGAGACACTAGCGACACTGGATGAGGGACATGGGGATACTGGGAGAAATTGGGACATAGTGTCTCCGTGTCCCAATGTCTCGGTGTCTCCCAATGTCCCCATGTCTCACAGCGTCCCCATGTGTCTCAGCATCCAAATGTGTCCCAGTGTCCCCTAGTGTCTCAGTGTCCCCATGTTTTCCAGTGTCCCCAAGTGTCTCAGTGTTTCCCGGTCTCCGAGTGTCTGTGTCCCCATGTGTCCTAGTAGAAAAAACTCACAGGCACTCCAACTTCAAGCCGCAGGAAGATTTATTATGACAGAATGCAACGCAACGTTTCGACCGGAAAGGTCTTTTTCAAGCCAGCTTGAAAAAGACCTTTCCAGTCGAAACGTTGCGTTGCATTCTGTCATAATAAATCTGCCTGCGGCTTGAAGTTGGAGTGCCTGTGAGTTTTTTCTTCTTGGATTATTGTACTGGGATTGCTGGTCCTGCTCTGGAGCACCCTTGGCCGTTGGGACTGAGTGCGGTTCTCATCACTTACTCTGCCCATGTGTCCTAGTGTCTCAGTGTCCCCTAGTGTCTGTGTCCCCTAGTGCCTCAGTGTCCCCCTATATGTCCCCTAGTGTCTCAGTGTCCCCTAGTGTCTCAGGGTCCACATGTGTCCCCTAGTGTCTCAGTGTCCCCATGTGTCCTCTAGTGTCTCAGTGTCCCCATGTCTCCCTTCTGCCTTTCCAATCCTCCCTCACTTTTCTGAGCTGTAGTCTGAGCTGCTGTCTGGACTCTCTGTGCTGTGTAGCTGCTCCCCCACGGATCAGTGAGTAGAGATAGGCAGGGAGGGATATGCTGTTACTTCCTATCCCTGCCTTTCTCCACACACAGTGAACCCTACTGGCTGGTGCTGGTATTGCAGAGTAATCTCCATTTATCACCAGTCAGGTGGCAAACCTAAGAGTAGTGTGTAAAAAAAAAAAAAAATTTTTTTTTTTTTTTAAATGGGCCTATTCCATGGGCCTGGGCCTGGAGCTGCAGCTCCATCAGCCCCTATGTTAATCCGGCCCTGACCAAGCTAGCCATGTCCCGTTCCTTGTCCTCACTGATGTCATTGAAGGTCTCTTCCTCCACCCAGCCACGTACAACACCAAGGGTCCCCTAAAGGTGACAACAAGCCCCCTGTATTTTTATTTTTTAAATGTACACTACTGTTACACCAGATATGAGTTGCACTGGTGTGACACTGTGCCCTGAAACGCACACGTGTGAAGGAAACTGACTGCTATTATATTACAGTCCAAAAAGTTTTTTGTTTTTTTTTAAATGCAAGCTATTGTGACACCAGATATGAGTGGAGGCACTGGGCAAGTGGGCACAGTATACGCTGTGAGCCTGACACACACGCTGGCAGGCAGGCAACTGCAATTAGATTACACAGGAAAAAAAAAAAAGCAGACTGATGTTCTAGCCCTAAAAAGGGCATTTTGGGGTGCTGTCCTTACAGCAGAGATCAGATGAGTCCTTCAGGACTGTAGTGGACACTGAATACACTAGCCTAGCTATCGATTTCCCTATTAAATCAGCAGCAGCTACACTGTCCCTCCTCTCACTAAAAATTTATCTTCCGAATGAATCTAAAATGGATGCTGTCCAGGAGGTGGGAGGATCTGGGAGGGAGGGTCTGCTGCTCATTGGTTGGAATGTGTCTGCTGACTGTGAGGTACAAGATCAAAGTTTACTCAATGATGACGAATAGGTTTGTCCGTGGTGAACGCGAACAAGCTATGTTCGCCAGGAACTATTCGCCTGTGAACCGTTCGGGACATCACTATTTGGCACTATGAATTAAAATTGCAATAGATGGCAAAATGTTGGATAAAATGGTCTTGCTGTGACGAGAGCTTAGTTGATATTTTTTTCCTAAATCTTGCAATTCAGAATTTAATTATCTGCAAGTTGGAATTTAGTAAATACATTCCTTTAAAGTTATTGGCCACAGTGTTTGGAATTCAAAGTGAATTTCACATTTTAGACTACAATAGCCGAACTGTAAAAAGTCTCCAAGTCAGCTATTTTGCCCCAAGATTTGTAATTCACTATCATTTCCCAATAATTCACATTTTATAGACCTTTTCACTAAACTGAGAATTCAACGTGAATTTAAATATAATTTCAATTTTAAAGCCAAACTAGCTGAACTGAAAACAGAATTGAATTGGAATTTTCCTAATTTTTGTGAATTGTGAATTGGAATTGTGAATTCTAATTTTAAATTCACTTTTAACCCCTAGAAATTCTCACTTTAGTTATTTACCCTTCTATAAACCTGATACTGTGTAAGTCTGGACATTTGCTGTTGAGGTGAAATTGTTCTGTAACACACTGTAGAGCGTAGGATGGGGTGGCGTATAGCAGAAAAAATCATTGCCCTTGCACAGCTCATACAAATATTACATGTAGTTCAGTTAATTGCAAAATAGTAAGATAAGAATGCAAGACATAAATGACACAGGAATAACAGATTGTTTCCCGTATGGAACACGTTAATTAAATAAAATCCATGTCAGGATAAAGTTGAAGGACGTTTCCTACAAAAAAAAAAGGCAAAGTTTTCCTATTACTTTGAAACTGTCTACGACCAGCATGTAAATGGCATTTAATAAATGAGCTATTAGCAGTTAATTCATTAGATGTTGGCTGTTACTAGAATGCAAACTAATATTTATAGCAATTTAATTAGCTTGCCCTACCCAACAATAAATGGCTCTAGTCACCATATAATTGGAATTGATGAAGTTGGTTAGGTCAATTAGGTGGTGACAATTTTGCTTGGTTGCTGAATAACACCCTCTTTTTCAGTTTACCTTGTGCTGCTTGAGAAATTTAAATCCAGCAAATACATAAGATCTGCTATTTGCTTAACCTATTCAGTACCAGAATTCTGTCTTACGCTAGATTGTAAGCTCCCGCTCCCGCTCCCGCTCCCGCCCGCTTTAGCAATAGTTAAAGTAGTAATAGTTAGTACCGTAACTATCATAATAATTATTGTAGGGGTTCTGATGCTATGATTCCGTCTGTCCCCAGTTTTCTTTGAAACAGTTTTCGAGTGGTTTTCCAATGTATGTGGCTCAGCCTGACACTAACAGCCTGGACTCTCTAAACAACATTAGTCTACCAGTTATTTTCATGTTGGTCTGTCAAATCCATTTTTCATATCCGTAACCTTGAAAGGGGCCTCTTGTCATCCAATATAAACAATTAAATAATTGAATTATGACATTGTAGTCATCAAATACTTGCAATACAAAATGCAAATGGTTGACCATCTGTAAATCCATCCTACAGACCTTAGTAATATGTCTGTATTTACATGAACAAATAACAATTATAAGGATAATTTTGCATTGCTACGTTAGCGTTTAAAAGGAATCATAATGGATATATTAACGGCTAGAAACACATATCTATTAACACCTTGAGTATAAATAAATCAATACGCCTTATAAATTATAATGATCTATAAATATATAATAATAGATCCTATATGCCACAGGGAGTTAATAGACGTTCGTCCCAAGGTGACGGGTGACCTGCTGCTGTAAGATGCAATTGAAGGGATATCATTTAATTTTATCCATGGTCTTAATCCATCACGTCTCTCTCCTTGTCAAACAAGCCAGTTATCAGCCATTTCCTAATGAAGTACCAGCAGAGCTCCCTTCTGCTTGCTAACAAATGCTGTCCGTGAAAATGTGGTATTCTGATCCCAGGAGGCGCTAAGCCATGGATACTCTGCCACAGTGGCAAGGATTCCGTAAAATGAACATCTAGCAAGTTGCAGCATATCCCAAGGACACCTTCAGGCTGGGACGTTTTGTGATTTCTTGCTTTGCTAATTGGAAAAGACAGTTAATTGATCACGGAGATGCGGTTACAATACAAATAGGCCTTTGTGTCACCTCGGACAGTTATCGTTCACTGTTTATTTATTTATTTATTTATTTCTATTTTTTAGCTGATAAAGAACTGTGAGCGTGCACTCAGATAAGTGAGTGCTTACTTACAAAGGAACCTTGAAAATGATTTTTTTTAAGAAAAAAACTGTTTCACATTCAGAAACATATGTTTGATTCAGTGACGTAAAGAAGCTATACTAGTATGGTCCATGATGTCACGATATAGAAAAGTAAGAGATGGGGCAGTAAGAAGAGAAGGGAACAGCGTAAAGGGGGAGTGGATAGGAGACACGTGGGAGAGGAGACACTACACGGGGGGGGTAAAAGACACACAGAGGTGGAGGACACACATTAGAGGGGTTTGAGACATAAGGAGGGATGAAAGACACACAAAAAATTGGTTAGGAGACAAAAGAGGGGGTAAGAGGCAAAAATGAGGCTTAAGAGTCGCAAAGGAGGTATAAAAAGCACAAGGGGGCATAAGACATCATTTATGGTTTTATCTATTTTCTGTCGAATTTGCTAATATGTTATAGGTATGTTCTGGCAGTTAAGAGGTTAATGATAGAAGTGTGATGACAGGTCATCAAAATGTTACTGTAAAGCTACCAATGCTTCATTGTTCATTCAAAATCGCTTCAAAATCCTTTGAAATCGCTGCAGTCAATCATGGCTGGATTACTAATAGAGAGAGAATAAGCTGACACATTATAAGTAACATTTGTACAGTCCTTACATCTTCTGCGGTGTGGCACAGACTGACTACAGTGGGATCATCTGTTCCTGAGAGTGTTCACCTGCCAGGTATAAGGCAGATAGGATCACTAAGCATTGATGTTCAGCAATCTCTGTGGGATCATGAATAGAGTGAAGTGTATGAAGTGTTAACACTTCTGCCACTAAACAGACTTCTAACCTGAAGAATATTAAATCACAAATGTCTTGCAGCTATGATATATCCCAGCTTTTACTTTGAGTTTCATGCTGAAATCATGTATTTGTTTTCACATTAAGCCTTCAAGGCAATTGTAATTATTCTTCCAAACTGCTTTTTCCTTCATTGATGTATGCAAACTGCTCATATTTTTGAAGTTTTTAAAAAAATTAGGCTCAAGGGAGCAGCCGTTTTACCCATCTAGTTATAATGCTCTAATGTGTATAGAATTATAAAATACTATGTCATACTTCATCCTGCATTTCTGCAGACACCCTTAACAATGGAACAGTGTTTTAAAGAAACACTCAAATCACCATAAACACAATTTCCAACTTTAGTGGTGCTAGAATTGCCTTTGCATCCCCTTCAGAGCTTCAAACTCTTGACAACTTGACAAGTTACATTAAGGGGTGCCATAACACTCCAGTAACTATAAACCCCCTATTGTTACTGTAGTGGTTATGTTGTTTGGAGTGTTTCTTTAAACACAGATTTTTAACTATACTTTTTAGTATTTGGCTATATGCTCCCCAAAAGACATGGCACTGATGCCAATTTTGCATCTATAAGCCCCACCCCTTTTTTATTAAGACACACACTCACTGACAGTCACACACTCTTAGTGACAGACACAAACACTGACTGATTTGACACACTGACAGACACACACATTGACACACATTATCAATGACAGACACTCAATCTCACTGATGTGAAACACACTCACTGACAGAAACTCACACTGACAGACACAAACGCACTCTCTCTGACAGACACACTGACACACACTATCAATGACAGACACACAATCTCAGTGATTTGAAAAACACACACTGACAGACACGAACTTACTGAATAAGTGCTGTGCCTGCTTCTGGGGCGCCCTAAGGTGGCCAGCAGGCCACCTCCTGGTCCCCCTGTGACAGGCCATTGACCTGGTTCTCACAGCATCCCCCAGCTACTGGTGCCTGGACACTGATGCACTTACCCTACCAGCAGAGGAACAGACACTCAGCACAAAATCAATAGAAGCAGGGATCTATTATACCAAGCAAGACCCAAGATGCAGACTGTGCAAAGAGGTCCCTGAGACATTACAGCACATAGTAGCTGGGTGCAAGATGTTAGCAGAAACAAAGGCACAACCAAGTGGCTTGGATTGTGTACCACAACATCTGTACAGCATATGGGCTGGACCTGCCTAAGTCCAGATTGGAGATACCACAAAGCATAGTTGAGAATTACAGGGCTAAGATTCTGTGGGACTTTCAGATCCAGACAAACAAGCAAGTTCTGGCCATCCAACCTAAAATCGTGGTGGTAGACAAGGAACAGAAGACTGCAGTGGTGTTGGATGTGGCATTACCCAGAGACTATAACATCAGGAAGAAGGAACATGAGAAGATGGATAAATACCAAGTGTCAGGGTACCTGTGGTCTCTACCTCCGAGAGAGGTAGAGACTTGGACGTTTATCCGTCCGGACGCCATGTTTCCCCTGTTCCTCGCGGTCGACCCGGTCACATAAACGCCGGCCGCGAGGGAGTTACTTCCTTATGTAGCATGGTGCCCGGAGACCGACGTCATGACGCCAATCCGGAACGACCTGTCACTCAATCCGTTGGAGACCAATCAGGACTCGTCGGAGGCGTGTCTATCCTCTCTAGCCAGGGTATTTAAACATACTTCGCCCTGTTGCTCATTGCCCTGTCGTGGTTCTAGCCTGTCTAGTCACACAGTGCTCTGGTGTTTTCTGTTATCCTTTTGGTTACGACCCGGCTTGTTTATCTTACTCTGTTTACCTCTGTTATCCTTGACCCGGCTTGTTACTCGCTTACCTGTTCTCTCCTTCCCTCGACCTCGGCTTGTCTCTGACCATTCTCTATACTCTCTGTACGTTAGTCCGGCCATTCTAAGGTCCGGTATACGTACCCTGTACCTGTTTGTACTTTGCGTGTTGGATCCCTGACCCGATCCTGACATTACGACAGGGCCAATGGATCCTGCAGGTACAAACAGTCAGGTTTGTCCCTCTGATTCCAGGTTTGACGCCATGGAACACAGAATGGATCAAATGGCCTTAGCACTACAGGCGTTATTATCTCGTGCTAATAACCCACCAGAGGAGACGCGTACTACTCCAATTTCCTCTGTAAATTCTGGCCTAGAGGTAGCCACTGTAGGTGCCTCTTCCCGTATTACCCCACCAGTACGTTATGGTGGTTCACCCGAGAAGTGTCGTGGTTTTTTAAACCAGATCAGTATTCATTTTGAATTGCAACCTCGCTCCTATCCTACCGATAGGGCAAAGGTTGGATTTATTGTCACCTTACTCATTGAGAAAGCTCTGAGATGGGCCAACCCATTATGGGAGAACGATAACCCGTTGGTATATAACTATAATGCCTTTGTAGCTGCCTTTAGAAGAACTTTTGACCCGCCTGGTAGGAAGGTCAATGCAGCCAGATTACTGTTGCGCCTGAGACAGGAGAACCGAACACTTGTGGATTATGCACTAGAGTTCAGGTCTCTGGCGGCAGAAGTCAAGTGGAATGAGCAGGCTTATATAGATGTATTTTTGAACGGGCTATCAGATGTTATCCTTGACGAGGTTGCTACTAGGGAGCTCCCTGAGAATTTAGAGGACTTAATTTCGTTCATTTCTCGCATTGATGAGCGTTTAAGAGAGAGACAGAACACTCGAGAGAGGAACCTTAGACCTAACTTTAAGTTAGCACCCGCATTTCAAAGTCCTGATTCCAATACCTCACTGTTTCCTGAACCTATGCAGATAGGCAATACTCGCCTTTCAGAAGAGGAGAGACAATACAGGAGAAGGGAGGGATTATGTATGTATTGTGGAGTCAGAGGTCACTTGCGCCTGAATTGTCCTATTCGCTCGGGAAACGCTCGCACCTAAGTTTCTCTAGAGGACAGGCCTTGGGTGTTTCTATTTTGTCCTCTACTCATAATTATAAAAATCACAGGTTGCTGTTACCAGTTTCTTTCACGTGGGAAAAGGGAGTGCTAAAGACCATGGCCTTGATAGATTCCGGTGCTGCTGAGAATTTTATCGACCAAGCCTTTGCTACTAAACACACTATCCCATCCCAGTTAAGAGAGATACCTTTGGCCGTTGAGGCCATAGATGGTAGACCGCTACTCGAGCCTGTTATCTCGCGTGAGACTATACCTATTAACCTAACTGTTGGTATCTTACACGAGGAGAACTTATCTCTTATGCTCATTTCGTCCCCCTCTGTCCCCATAGTTCTGGGGTACCCATGGTTAAGGAGACATAATCCTATTATCGATTGGGAGTTAGGGGAAATACTCTCATGGGGTCAAGGTTGTCAGGAGAGGTGTTTACGCAGGGTATCCCCATTGGCTGTAATTAACACACCAGACAGTACTACCCAGTTTAAGGGGATACAGATACCTTCTCTATACCTGGACTTAAAAGCAGTGTTCGACAAGAAGAACGCTGATACGCTACCCCCACACAGGACATTTGATTGTAAAATTAATCTGTTGCCTGGTACCATGCCGCCCAGGGGTCATGTATACCCTCTATCCACTAAAGAGAATGCTGTTTTAGAGGAGTATATTCAGGAGAATTTAGACAAGGGATTCATTAGGAGATCTTCCTCTCCTGCCGGGGCTGGATTTTTTTTTGTTAAAAAGAAGAATGGTTCACTCAGACCTTGCATCGATTACCGAGGTTTGAATAAAATAACCATCAGAAATGCCTATCCTATTCCCCTGATTACCGAGCTCTTTGACCGGCTAAAGGATTCTAAAATTTTCACCAAGTTGGATCTCAGAGGGGCATATAACTTGGTGAGAATTCAGCAAGGTCACGAGTGGAAGACAGCGTTTAATACCCGCTATGGTCATTATGAGTACACGGTCATGCCCTTTGGTCTTTGTAACGCACCTGCAGTTTTTCAAGATTTGATTAACGAAGTTCTTAGGGAATTTCAACATGATTGTGTTATTGTCTACCTGGATGACATACTCATACACTCTAGAGAGATTGAGACTCACCATAGACAAGTCAGAAAGGTGTTACACAAACTTCTGCAACACGGTTTGTACTGTAAGTTGGAGAAATGCAGTTTTGACCAGACCCAGATAGACTTTCTGGGATACGTGATTTCTGGAGAAGGCTTTAAGATGGATCCTGACAAACTCCAGTCTATTCTAGATTGGCCATTGCCTAAGGGACTCAAGGCTATCCGGAGGTTTATTGGGTTCTCCAATTATTATAGGCGTTTCATTAAGGGGTACTCGTCTATTATTGCGCCCATTACCAATATGACCAAACAGGGGGCGGATACTAAGACGTGGTCTACTGAAGCTCTCGTTGCTTTCAAGAATCTCAAAGAACTTTTTGCTTCTGCTCCTATTTTGGTTCATCCTGATACGACTTTGCCGTTTCTACTCGAGGTCGATGCCTCTGAGACAGGAGTAGGTGCGGTTCTGTCACAAAGGTTAGGGGTGGATAAACCACTACACCCGTGTGGTTTTTTTTCTAAGAAACTTTCTGGGCCTGAGAGCAGATATGACATCGGTGACAGGGAACTGTTAGCGGTCATTAAAGCCTTAAAGGAGTGGAGACATTTATTGGAGGGGACCTTACACCCTATTACTATTTTGACGGACCACAAGAACTTGTCCTATATTGGGGAGGCCAAACGCCTGTCTTCTAGGCAAGCACGTTGGTCCTTATTCCTGACTCACTTCAATTATGTGCTGACCTACAGACCTGGTTCTAAGAACTCTAAAGCCTATGCTTTATCTCGCCAATATGAACCCTCTACTATACCAGAACCGGTTCTTTCTTCTATAGTTCCCAAATGCAATATTGTTGCTAATACGAATCTCAGGATTCACTCTCCGTTACTGGCCAAGATCATTAAGCTGCAACATCTAGCACCTAAACAGACTCCTGCGGGTCGACACTTCGTTCCTCCTGCTCTTCAACTGGAACTATTGCAGTGTCTCCATAACAGCAAGATGGCGGGACATCCTGGTATTCGCAAAACATTTGCTTTGATCTCCAAAGACTTCTGGTGGCCTGCTTTACGTAGAGATACTCAAGATTTCATCGCTGCTTGCGAGGTTTGTACTAAAACCAAACAACCCCATACACTCCCATGTGGATTCCTGCATCCCTTAGAGGTTCCAGAGAAACCATGGTCCTGCTTGGCCATGGACTTTATTGTCGATCTACCTATCTCTAAAAAACAGACTGTTATTCTCACCGTGGTTGACAGATTCACTAAAATGGCTCACTTCATTCCTCTGCCTAAACTACCGTCTTCTCCCGAATTGGCAGAGATATTCGCTAGGGAGATTTTTCGCCTACATGGGATACCCTCCCAAATTGTATCTGACAGAGGCTCTCAATTTATTTCCCGATTTTGGAGGGCCTTCTGTTCACAACTAGGTATCAAGTTGAACTTTTCTTCTGCCTATCATCCTCAGTCTAACGGAGCTGCTGAACGTACCAACCAGAAAATTGAACAATATTTACGATGTTTTGTTTCCGAACACCAGGACGATTGGGTCGGTTTGATTCCTTGGGCGGAGTTTGCACACAACAATCTCGTTTGCGATTCTACTCATTCAAGCCCCTTCTTCATGAATTATGGCTTTCATCCGTCTATTCTTCCTTCGGCTTCTCCTTCCCAGGGGGTGCCGTCGGTTGATGTTCATGTGGCCAATTTGAGGAAGTTGTGGGACCAAACTCGACAAATCCTTATGCACAACTCTATGCTGGTTAAGAAACACGCTGATAAACGTAGAAGGGCGGCTCCGGTCTTTGTTCCAGGCGATAGGGTATGGCTGAGCACAAGGAACATCCGTTTAAAAGTGCCCTCCATGAAGTTCGCTCCCCGTTATATTGGCCCTTACAGGGTGCTGACTCGAATCAATCCAGTTGCGTACCGTCTAGCTCTTCCTTCTACCTTACGCATTGTAACGGATCGCCTGGCACCCCGACTTGGTACCTCCGTTAATGGATGCTCCTAGTGCTTCCTGAGGACTCCAAGCACTCTGGCAGACACCACAATCACCGAACCGATGCAGCATATGAACCTTCTCAAGCATAGGAATGCTGTAGACCATTGAATAGGAACCATACGAATAGGCTTGTACTCCTAGCAGTCAACTGGAACAGCATGCCATAAATCCTTCCCCCCCAATAATGAGACGACACATCACTTTGAGGGTAAAACAGGAACTCTGGACTGGCTCATCCAGCCTCGCTTTTATTTCCACTCACACATACAGGCCACACCCAGGGGGAGGCATAAAAGAACCTATGACATAGATGTTACCTCCCACACATCCCCTCCCCTTAGTGTGACACATAATCCCATTATGCATACAGTGTAAAATATACTTTTACACAACTTTCATAACTTTAAAACCATACATCACATTCACATAAAAATACATATCCACAATCAATCCATTCAGGGGAACAACATATAAAAAAATGGCATGAATCCGACCAGGGGTTCAAAAGTTACTAAAAGTATATTTTGTTCCTTTCTGGCTGGCAGAAAAACATCCCCACAATGCACCCTGGTTTCCTCCCTTCTGCCCTGGAGTTAATTGGAGAAGTAATCCAATTACCCAGGACTAAAGGCAGACTCCATTAACCACATGGTTGCAAAACAACATAAAACACTTTAAAATACATAAAGTCACATTTACACATAACACACAGACATTTCACCTATCCCCAGATAGCTGGGATCTGCACGCACAAAACTACCGAATAGCGCGCAGATCCTACTCACACAGTACAATTGCCATGGAGCTAAAGTCTTTCCCATAGTCTTTCATTATATGAATAGGCTCCATGGTATGGCTATCTGGGGTATCACATTCCCATAAAGTCTGGTCCATAGTCCAAAGGCAAGAGGCGGGCAATCAGCCCCCTCCAAGGACATGTGGCGAGGTCGGTTTCGCCACACTTCTCCCCTTTACCCCCCAGACTAACAGGGTACTTGACCTCCTGCCGGTCAGTGCCCTTGTTAGTCCAGCAGCCCACCCACAAGACAGAAACAGCAGAGCAGCCCACCCACAATAAACAGTTACTACACCTGGGTGAGGGAGAATCTTGTCCAGGTTCAGGTGCCTCACCACGGCTGTGTGGGGGACTGGTAGGCTGCCTTGGTAGGTTGCTGAGGGGGCAGAGACCAGCGGTACTCTGTCCTGTTGCCAGCACTACCACGGGAGTAGTCTGGTTGGAGCCTGGTTGCTGGAGACCGACTGTCTCCCCTTTAAATACACCGCTCTGCTGCTGGAGACCGACTGTCTCCCCTTGAGTTACACCGCTCTGCTGCTGGAGACCGACTGTCTCCCCTTGAGTTACACCGCTCTGCTGCTGGAGACCGACTGTCTCCCCTTGAGTTACACAACTCTGCTGCTGGAGACCGACTGTCTCCCCTTTAGTTACACAGCTCTGCTGCTGGAGACAGACTGTCTCCCCTTTGGCTAAACAGCCCTGTTGTGGGGGGGCAGGACCGACCGTCCCTACCCCCTGTGCTGGAAGTGCAGAGACCACGGTCCCATCTGCACAGGTGTGGGGCTTACAGTCTCCCCCTGGTACATTAAGCTGCCGCTGGGGAGAGGTGGTAACCAGCTCCTCTCCCATTAGAACACTCTGCCGCTGGGGAATGGAGACTGGGCTCTCTATTCCCTGTACATTAATGATCCGCCGCTGGGGAGAGGTGGTAACAATCTCCTCTCCCATGCATACTTCCCGTCTCTGCGGAGGGAGACCGACTGTCTCTCCTCCCAGCACAGAGTCCTGCTGTGGGGAAAAGGGGGCTGGGCTCTCTATTCCCTGCTGGATACTCTGCCGCTGGGGAATGGAGACCGGGCTCCCAATTCCCTGTACATTAATAATCTGCCGCTGGGGAGAGGTGGTAACAATCTCCTCTCCCATACATACTTCCAGTCTCTGTGGAGGGAGACCGACTGTCTCTCCTCCCAGCACAGAGTCCTGCTGTTGGGGAAAGGGGGCTGGGCTCCCAATTCCCAACAAATCACACTGCCGCTGGGGAGCGAGGATGGCCCCTACAGCTCCCTGTAACTTGGGCACAGAGACCACGGTCCCATCTGCGCTGGTGTGGGGCTTACGGTCTCCCCTTGGTGGGTTAGGCTGCCGCTGGAGAGAGGGTGTAACAAGCTCCTCTCTCTGAACTGTAACCTGCCGCTGGGGAGCAAGGATGGCCCCTTCAGCTCCCTGTAACTTGGGCACAGAGACCACGGTCCCATCTGCGCTGGTGTGGGGCTTACTGTCTCCCCTTGGTATGCTAAGCTGCCGCTGGGGAGAGGGGATAACAGGCTCCTCTCCCTGAACCGTAGACTGCCGCTGGGGAGCAAGGACGGCCCCTTCAGCTCCTTGTAGCTTGGCCGCAGAGACCACGGTCCCATCTGCGCTGGTGAGGGGCTTACTATCTCCCCTTGGTGTGCTAAGCTGCCGCTGGGGAGGAAGGACGACACCTTCAGCTGCTTTTTTGTCTGCTAGACCCTGCAGATACGCTGCCGCTACTTTCCTTGTGCTCTGTATGTATTTCTCCTCCGGGGGTTCTGGTCCAAAGAAAGCCAGCAGCATTTTCATCATAGCGTCAAACTCCTGTTGACTGTAACTGGGCGCCATGCTTGCCCTGCCGACGTTGCTTCTTTTGTAGATAGGGGCGCTGTACGGGTACTAGCGTTGCCCTCCCTTTGTAATCCAAACGAACTGTGTCTCCGAGCTGCTTTACCTCACACTAGGACGCCATCCCACCGCTTGCCACCAATGTAACGGATCGCCTGGCACCCCGACTTGGTACCTCCGTTAATGGATGCTCCTAGTGCTTCCTGAGGACTCCAAGCACTCTGGCAGACACCACAATCACCGAACCGATGCAGCATATGAACCTTCTCAAGCATAGGAATGCTGTAGACCATTGAATAGGAACCATACGAATAGGCTTGTACTCCTAGCAGTCAACTGGAACAGCATGCCATAAATCCTTCCCCCCCAATAATGAGACGACACATCACTTTGAGGGTAAAACAGGAACTCTGGACTGGCTCATCCAGCCTCGCTTTTATTTCCACTCACACATACAGGCCACACCCAGGGGGAGGCATAAAAGAACCTATGACATAGATGTTACCTCCCACACATCCCCTCCCCTTAGTGTGACACATAATCCCATTATGCATACAGTGTAAAATATACTTTTACACAACTTTCATAACTTTAAAACCATACATCACATTCACATAAAAATACATATCCACAATCAATCCATTCAGGGGAACAACATATAAAAAAATGGCATGAATCCGACCAGGGGTTCAAAAGTTACTAAAAGTATATTTTGTTCCTTTCTGGCTGGCAGAAAAACATCCCCACAATGCACCCTGGTTTCCTCCCTTCTGCCCTGGAGTTAATTGGAGAAGTAATC
The DNA here is from genome assembly GCF_036172605.1 of Pelobates fuscus. NCBI lineage: Eukaryota > Metazoa > Chordata > Amphibia > Anura > Pelobatidae > Pelobates > Pelobates fuscus. The sequence goes on along the minus strand of NC_086324.1, from coordinate 62,440,992 downwards.
CAATTACCCAGGACTAAAGGCAGACTCCATTAACCACATGGTTGCAAAACAACATAAAACACTTTAAAATACATAAAGTCACATTTACACATAACACACAGACATTTCACCTATCCCCAGATAGCTGGGATCTGCACGCACAAAACTACCGAATAGCGCGCAGATCCTACTCACACAGTACAATTGCCATGGAGCTAAAGTCTTTCCCATAGTCTTTCATTATATGAATAGGCTCCATGGTATGGCTATCTGGGGTATCACATTCCCATAAAGTCTGGTCCATAGTCCAAAGGCAAGAGGCGGGCAATCAGCCCCCTCCAAGGACATGTGGCGAGGTCGGTTTCGCCACACGCATCCCTAACTCGTTTCATGTTTCATTGCTGAAACCACTTATATGCAACAGATTTTCCTCCACAATAGCCCCTCCTCGCTCTGTTCAGGTGGAGGGTCAGGAGGAGTATGAGGTTAACTCTATTATTGATTCTCGAATCTCCGAGGGAAGGTTCAATATCTGGTCGATTGGAAGGGATATGGTCCTGAGGAGAGGAGTTGGGTACCTCAAGAGGATGTTCATGCTCCTCGTCTCCGCAGGGCGTATCACTCCCGCTTCCCATCTCGTCCCGGTTCCTTCCGCCCGGTGGGCGTATCTGAGAGGGGGGGTACTGTCAGGGTACCTGTGGTCTCTACCTCCGAGAGAGGTAGAGACTTGCACGTTTATCCGTCCGGACGCCATGTTTCCCTTGTTCCTCGCGGTCGACCCGGTCACATAAACGCCGGCCGCGAGGGAGTTACTTCCTTATGTAGCATGGTGCCCGGAGACCGACGTCATGACGCCAATCCGGAACGACCTGTCACTCAATCCGTTGGAGACCAATCAGGACTCGTCGGAGGCGTGTCTATCCTCTCTAGCCAGGGTATTTAAACATACTTCGCCCTGTTGCTCATTGCCCTGTCGTGGTTCTAGCCTGTCTAGTCACACAGTGCTCTGGTGTTTTCTGTTATCCCTTTGGTTACGACCCGGCTTGTTTATCTTACTCTGTTTACCTCTGTTATCCTTGACCCGGCTTGTTACTCGCTTACCTGTTCTCTCCTTCCCTCGACCTCGGCTTGTCTCTGACCATTCTCTATACTCTCTGTACGTTAGTCCGGCCATTCTAAGGTCCGGTATACGTACCCTGTACCTGTTTGTACTTTGCGTGTTGGATCCCTGACCCGATCCTGACACCAAGGACTTAAGAAGCACTAGAAAGGATGTTGAACATGAATGCAGTAGTAGTCCCAGTTGTTGTAGGAGCACTTGGGGCTGTGACTTCCCAGTTGGGGGAATGTCTTTAATATATTCCATCTGACATCTGAGATCACTGTCCAGAAGAGTGCAATTCTAGGAACACCTAGGATACTGCACAGAACACTCAGACTCACAGGCCTCTGGTAGAAGACCCAAGAATGAGAAATAAATAGTTATGCTATATATATATATATTTGTGACAGACTCCCCTGTCCAAGTAAGTTTGTCCAGGGGAAGCCTGCTTGCCAGCCTCCTGCCCACAGACTATGGACCCTGTAAAATGTAATATAAAAGTCTCAGTTCGTGTATTTGGACTATTTAGTTCGGGAACCAAACAGCCGCACGAACCAGAGACCACCCTGGAGCTTGTTAAGCCTAATTGATACTTTGTAGCAATTTCCACTGCATGGTTCTAACTGTTTTTCTGGGTGGCCGCATTTCCTATGGATGACCACGAGGTCGTGGCCATCTTGTTTGCATGAATACAGGTAGCGGTGTTTGGTCATCGCGATCATGGAACTATTTTTGGACAACGAAACTGTCCTACAACACTTAGAAAGACACTGTTCGGTGGAAACATTCCCAAGAACAAGGGAAACAAGCTCCAGTGTAAGAACACTATGTTTGGTAGTTTTTTCAATTTTTAAACTACCGAACTAGACCTACCGCAAGCCCTGACTTTCTGGGACCATGTGTGCGGTCGTCAAATTATGACTTTCAGAAAATTCCTGAACCCCTCAACCAATCTGGGTGATTTTTGGATATGTTGGTCACCCAGATAGGGGCTATCAGGGTATGTAACTTTTCTGGGTTTTTATGTATTTTAAAGGTACTTTTGGGGTGTTTGGGAAATGTGTGTTTTTTGTGCTTGGAGATAATTGAGTTTAATACAGTGCTTGACTCAATTATCTCCCAGGCAAAGGGGAGGGATTATCTTGTTTTATATGGGAGTGTACTGAACATGAGAGCCAATGTAATAGTGTGTATGTTTTTACGGTAGTCTACTCTCAGGCCCAGGGGGGAGTACCCCTTACATGGGGACGTGCATATAAGACCAGTTGTGGCTGCCAATAAACGTATTCCAGCTTTTACTCCCAGAACTATGTTACTGGAAGGGGAAAGGTCTATTCTTTAATCACTGTTCCAGTGTGGAGGATACAACGGAGAAAGTCCTTGTAAGGACTAGAGCTCCCAGGACTGAGTGTCGCCCAGTGCCTGGGGGTGTCTAGAGGCAATTCCCCATTTGGCTCCAGGAGGGAGTGGTTCCAGTACCCCAGTAAAGCCACGGCGACTGTGGGCAGAAGCGGTCCTTTGGCGAAGGTACCCAGTCGGGTACAGGGAGCTCCGTCACAATATTTAAATTTTCTTATATACATCTTGTCATACGTTTCTTAACATGATATTTGCCATTTTTATTCATATTTTTCCGAACTGCATTTCCCATGATGCCCTCCAGCTTCAAGCCTTAATTCATTTAAATGATCCATGCCAGAATTTCTGAAACAGCATCTTTAGCACTTTTGATCCCCTGCTATAAATTACACACAACATCTAAGTGTGTATGCGCATGAATGCTTCTTACTCATCAATAGAAGCAGAATTTGGAAACCGCCCAAAGAACGTTACAGTTCCGTATCTTGATAAATTGACTTAAATATAGCCTGTTCGTAATATCTCTTACACCTTTTAATTCTAACTATTAAAACCAGCCACCTTGGCTTCCTTGACAATGCAGTCACAGACATCTTTGGTTCTCACATGAACCAAACAAATTCCTCCTGTTCTAGATGACAGTGAAAAAGTAGGAAAAGGAGCAAAAATTAGAATAAAAGAAAGCAAAACTAAAAATGGAGCTCATTGTCTGCTCTTGACAATCAGAGATAAGTTCTGCATAAAAAGAGTCTATTGCAATGAGAATTACATTCATATCATTTACAATAGAAGAATACCTTAATTACAAAGAAAATAATTATGGCTTTTATTGGGGTGAATTTTTTTTTTTATTGCAATTATGCTGACAAAGTCCTCTGCCAAGTGATAATTTAGTACAAATTCTAAATGTCAGTTTGCAGCACTATGCAAAATGGCCTTGTTAATGCTATTGCCAGCTTTACATAGCTAGTATTTAATATCAACTTGCAAAGGTCTTTGTAGTCTGACTATAGGGTTTGCTGTGTATAGATATAGAAAGACTCGGTATGTCTGATGTATTCATTTGAAGATAGTTAATGGTGGATGTTGAGCTATAAAGGAATGATAAGGAGATGTATAAAAAGGTATGTGTCAGTGCTCCATTATCTTTTTTTCTTTGTGTTTCAAAACTATTAAAAACGCCCAGTCATTTGTTATAGTATTGGAGTGTAAATCTGAACAGAAGACTGATAAAAAGTTTTTTTTTTTTTTTTAGCAGTTGCATTGTGCTTTGGGATTGTCTTTGTTCCAGCAGATCAGGGTCGGTCAATAATTGCATCATCACATAACCATCTTACAAAGACACTCCACTGCCCAATTAAAAAAATAAAAAATAAACACACAGTTTAGTAGATAAACCCCAAATGAAAATGTGCATGCATTTAATTATCCATTTTTCAATGGTTTGGGGTATATCTAAAACAGACTGCAAAAGCTTCACATTTGTATTCCTAATCCTTAATTTAATTTCTTCATTTCCCAAGTTATTAATTCAACACAGTTGTTGTGGTTTCTGTCTTCCGGCATTCCTTGGTTTCGCTTGCTATCCTGTTATTGTCCTTCTTCTAACTCCTTGACCAGCTTGCCTATTCTACGACTATTCTTCTACCTGTTTAGGCCCTATGTGTTTAGCATTCCTGAAGGCAATTACATTATCCCCGACCATTCTATGATCTATCATACACAGTATTGTTCTCATCCTGACCTATTCTCTGCAACAGAAGGAGAATACATACAGATTATGATCATGCCGAATAGCTGCTTTAAAAACAGTGAATATATTTAAACGGAAAGTAATGGCATCTACAAAAGCACAAAAGGTACATTTGTAACAATCATCTAGTGCTGTGGGTTTCATTTACGATTTTTCAATTTGCCACCGTAACATTTTGCAGAGAAAACGAAAAATCTCACTAAATATTGTGGTTTTTTTTTCGCTCTCCAAAGGAGAATGCCTGTTTATACAGTAAAGGATAGATAAGACCAATGCAATCGATCTAGCCAGTCTTAAGTGTTTCATTTTCCCAGTGACTGAAATGCACTACGGCAGAAAGAAAATGAAGTTGCCCCTTACAGACAATCCAATTCACTCGTGAGTCCTCTGCAAATGTTTAAAGGAAGGGGCTGACTGAATTAACCTACCAGAGTAGCACTTGTAATTTGGCCCTGGATATTGAACATTTCTCTGGGGCTCAGACAGAAGCTGCCTTCACCAGTCTTGACCTTTCGAAATTGCATTTGTTAGGAAATCAACTGTTTCTCGAAAAAGATCTGGATTTAAATTGGCATAAGAAAGAAAAAGTGCAAGAATATAACTCCTTTGTGACCAGGGAGCCCAGAAACACTAATGCATTACAATAATACTGTTAGACCTTGTGAAAGTGGATTTGTTACTCTATTATACTGCTGCATAAACACGGTTTGTCTTCTGCTTTTTCTTTGTTGTATTTTATTTGCATTGCTTGCATTGTGTTGTTTTTAAACTATTTTAATTTCACTATAGGTACTGTTTTACGTTATGGGCTTCTCTTCTGGACTGCAATATTAATATGTGAATAACTTTACCTACTGTGTAACGTGATTGAATGCTGGATATAACCAGTGTTCAAGTTAACTCACTATATTTGTATTTAATAATGATTTCCAGTTAGATTGCCTACATTTACACAGCAATAACACAACAAGGTAACGGAAAATTATAGAGAACATTTAGAGACCATTGTACTAAGAAGAACACGACTGATCTATAGTTCTATATTTGTGGTTGTGGCAATATTGCCGTAATGGTTAGATAAAACATAATTAGTAATAAACATCATAGTTAATAACACCAGTCGGTTGTGGTGTGCCGGAACCAACAATGCAGTAGGCCTGTAATAAAGAGGACAAAATTTATTCTTTCTTCAATACCTTTAAAATTACTTGGATAAGTTACGAAATGCCTGACGAATCCCTTTCACCGGTTCTGGTATATATAATGTATAAGTGGATGATTTCCAGTGTCTCATTGCCTTGATATGTGCTGGAAAATGACGGGAGGAAGCAGATGAAGGTGCCCCTATGCGGAAGGATTGGTCTGAGTAGTGAGTTGAATTAAGGCCAAGTCTTGTCTTTATGGATAAGTAACAAAATTAAAAATAGGGGTTGGACAGATCACTGTCCACCGACCTTCCCCAATCTGTGGCCAGTGGGTGGGGGCGATTAAACAAAAGAAAAATGGAGAGACATTCGAATATGGATGGGGATTACTTAGTGTATTGGGGAACCAAGTGTACCAAATGTACCCCTGGCTTCCACCCACATTGGCAGCAAATTGGGAAGTTGGGGGCTGTAATTATAATACAGAGGGGGGGGGGGGCTAGATCCCCACCAGCCCCCAGATGGGAGCTCTATTCAGATATGCAAGTCGGGACATGCCATTGACCACCCCCCTCAAATTTTCTTTATGTGAGACACCCCATAAGTGGCTAGGGGCCCCCAAGCCACACCCCATTCAAATAAAGTTCCCTGCCTCCTTCCTTTCACGCTGATAATACTAATACCTGTAAAAATATATATACAGTCAGGTCCATAAATATTGGGACATCGACACAATTCTAATCTTTTTGGCTTTATACACCACCACAATGGATTTGAAATGAAATGAACAAGATATGCTCTAACTGCAGACTTTAAGCTTTAATTTGAGGGTATTTACATCCAAATCAGGTGAACGGTGTAGGAATTACAACAGTTTGTATATGTGCCTCCCACTTTTCAAGCAACCAAAAGTAATGTGACAATTGGCTGCTCAGCTGTTCCATGGCCAGGTGTGTGTTATTCCCTCATTATCCTATTTACAAAGAGCAGATAAAAGGTCCAGAGTTAATTTCAAGTGTGTTATTTGTATTTGGAATCTGTTGCTGTTAACTCTCAATATGAGATCCAAAGAGCTGTCACTATCAGTGAAGCAAGCCATCATTAGGCTGAAAAAACAAAACAAACCCATCAGAGAGATAGTAAAAACATTAGGTGTGGCCAAATCAACTGTTTGGAACATCCTTAAAAAGAAAGAATGCACCGATGAGCTCAGCAACACCAAAAGACCCGGAAGACCACGGAAAACAACTGTGGTGGATGACGGAAGAATTATTTCCCTGGTGAAGAAAACACCCTTCACAACAGTTGGCCAGATCAAGAACACTCTCCAGGAGGTAGGTGTATGTGTGTCAAAGTCAACAATCAAGAGAAGACTTCACCAGAGTGAATACAGAGGGTTCACCACAAGATGTAAACCATTGGTGAGCCTCAAAAACAGGAAGGCCAGATTAGAGTATGCCAAACAACATCTAAAAAAGCCTTCGCAGTTCTGGAACAACATCCTATGGACAGATGAGACCAAGATCAACTTGTACCAGAGTGATGGGAAGAGAAGAGTATGGAGAAGGAAAGGAACTGCTCATGATCCAAAGCATACCACCTCATCAGTGAAGCATGGTGGTGGTAGTGTAATGGCGTGGGCATGTATGGCTGCCAATGGAACTGGTTCTCTTGTATTTATTGATGATGTGACTGCTGACAAAAGCAGCAGGATGAATTCTGAAGTGTTTCGGGCAATATTATCTGCTCATATTCAGCCAAATGCTTCAGAACTCATTGGACGGCTCTTCACAGTGCAGATGGACAATGACCCGCAGCATACTGCAAAAGCAACCAAAGAGTTTTTTAAGGGAAAGAAGTGGAATATTATGCAATGGCCAAGTCAATCGCCTGACCTCAATCCGATTGAGCATGCATTTCACTTGATGAAGACAAAACTGAAGGGAAAATGCCCCAATAACAAGCAGGAACTGAAGACAGTTGCAGTAGAGGCCTGGCAAAGCATCACCCGGGATGTAACCCAGCGTCTGGTGATGTCTATGCGTTCCAGATTTCAGACTGTAATTGACTGCAAAGGATTTGCAACCATGTATTAAAAAGTGAAAGTTTGATTTATGACTGTTAATTTGTCCAATTACTTTTGGTCCCTTAAAAAGTGGGAGGCACATATACAAACTGTTGTAATTCCTACACCATGTAAATACCCTCAAATTAAAGCTGAAAGTCTGCAGTTAAAGCACATCTTGTTTGTTTCATTTGTATAGAGCCAAAACGATTAGAATTGTGTCGATGTCCCAATATTTATGGACCTGACTGTATATGCTTACCATCAGACATCTTCTTTCTTCTTATTTCATCTTATTTTTTTCAGCCCCACAAAAGACCAAATGAAAAACCATAATTTCCAATGTTCCTTTAAAAAAGAAAGACCCGAGTCAGAAAATAAATGAAAAACTCGATATATGAAAAAAATAAATCCATGTGAGCCCCACAAGGACTCTGCACAGAATTGTTTCACGGCCGGAAAACTTTTATAAAGTCTTTCCCACTCATTAAAATCCCAGTAGAGCGCTCTGATTGCTCAGCTTGCTCTGAGAGGCATGGGAATATTTAAATGGCAAGTCTTGAGAGAAGTGAGACTTGCTTGTTAGAGCTCTTATTGGTAGGCTTGCATCACGTTTTGAATTATTTTTTCTCGTCTGTTTTTTTTCAGATTGTGTATTTAAAAAAAATATATATTTTTTTAACATTGGGAATTATGATTTTTTTTACTTTTTCTTTTGTGAGGATGTAGATATGAAGATGTAAGATGAAAGAAGATATCAGGTGGTAAGAATAATAATTATTTTTTACAGGTATTTGGTTTATTGGGTATCCCCTCATTATTTATAATGGTGTGGGGGTGCGGGGGCAAGTAGGGAACTTTTAGTGGAATGGGGGTTCCCACCATTGTATCATAATTAGAAACTCCACCCACCGCCCAAGGGTGCTGACTGGTTTGGGGGACTCTACACACCCCTGTTTAATAAGTAGTCCTCACCCACTGACCACAGGTAGATGACCACAGGTAGTATGTTCCCAATGCTTTTCTTTTTTGTTTATTCACCCCTCCCAGTGGTCTTGGGTGTGGGAAGGGGGAGGGGGGGACAGTGACCCGGGAATAAATTTCAGCCTTCAGACAGCCTTCAGTCCAAATTAAATCTGGACCATATATAGACTAATTCGGAGCCTGTTTTGCATAATTGTTAAGTAGTGTGAATATTGAATTTTGTATGGCCCCATACGCAACTGGATGGTTTTACCCAATTGGTTAGGAACCATTCAGAGTTTAGTGATTAGCCCTGGCAGTATTTTTAGCACTTACTAGGAAATTGACATATACTTTACTTAAATAAGCTCAAACACAGTTTTAAATAACCATCAGTTAACTACAAGAATAAAATCTCCTCTTGGTAAATGTAGTTTTTTTGAGCTTTTATCTAATAAATTGAACGTTTATTTTTAATGACCCCTGTAAATCTATATTGATGCATTACACAGCATCAGGGCCGGCCTTAGGCAATTAGGCGCCCTGTGCGAAAAGTCTTCACGGTGTGTATGTATTTGTTTTTCAGTGTATATGAGAGTGTGTGTCTGTCAATAAGTGTGCGTCTGCCAGTGAGTGTGTGTCTGCCAGTGAGTGAGCGTCTGTCAGTCAAAGTGCGGCCTTGACAGGAAGGGGTGGGGGAAATTTAAACTCTGTTAAAGGCATGTCTTCCAGCTGAAGTGGTAGAGGTTAACACAGTAAAGGAGTTTAAGCATGCGTGGGATAGGCATAAGGCTATCCTAACTATAAGATAAGGCCAGGGACTAATGAAAGTATTTAGAAAACTGGGCAGACTAGATGGGCCGAATGGTTCTTATCTGCCGTCACATTCTATGTTTCTATGTTTCTATCATTATCCTCAGGTAAAAGGTGCGGATGAGCAGTGAGCTGACATGATAGAATTAGCAGACTGCATGTTTTAATTAGTGCGTTAATTAAACACACAAACACTGTATTTTACACCAAAATTAAATATCAATACACATATATGAAACCAGTGGGCTGCAGTCACCTGAACATGCATAAATAGGGTGCTGCTGGGGGCCAATTTATACAATACACAAGATCCAGCGCACTCACTTATCCACTTAATAGCAACTTCAATGTTGACAGATTGTATTCGTTTTTCTGAAAACACCTAATCTAGGCAAAAATACATGATCTGATAATACATTGCATAAGCCTACTAAGTTGCTGAGTAGTGGATTTACACATCTGCATTCGAAAACCAACACTACACATAAATGCATACTTACATTCAAAATGCCAGCACCACATACAAACACACCCCTACATTCACACAAACATACTTCATACAAAAACATGCTTACATTCAAACACACAAACACTGCTCAATGCTAAACACAACCCTGCAAGCGTGGGAAAATGGTAGACTCCAGCTGTCAAAGCATTGCTAGAGTTGCGACAGATAAGCATCTACCTTTTGGCCATTCTTGCGGTAGGGGGTCCCCCAAAAATTATCGCATTAGGACCCTTTCTACTTTAGTTCTTCCACTGCATTGGGGTGGATGACTTGATTGCATGCCTCACATTCACACAAATTCATAAGCACACTGACACATGCACACATTCTAACACATAGACACCTCCTGACACACAGACACATGACAAAGGCCAAAACATTGCTCCTTTGTTCCAATAAATCTGCTTTTTGCAATATTCCTGAACCTGACTTTCTTCATATCTGCTAAATTGGGTTTTGTCAACCATGGGCCTGGAGCATCTGGATTGTATGCAAGAGTGTCATATCTTTTTTGTGTATACTACACAGACACATCCTGACACAGGCACACAGACACATACCCTGACACATATACACACACAGCCAAAAGTGTGGGGGACCCGGCGCAGCCGCACCGGTGGTAGTTCTGCCACTGATGTCACCTCCTTGTACAATATCCAAAGTCGCTTAAAAGTGAATGAGCCTCTTTAAAAAACAGTCCTTCATGGCTGCTGGAACACGTAGATTCCAGGAGTTTTCTTTGTAACATTCCAAAGTGAACTTTGCATAAATGTCCATTATATAAATCCTTACATTCTAAAAGCAGCACACTCCTTATAAACTAAGGCTGACACTCCAGTCTGAATGTATAAACATAGCCCAGTGCTATGGGGAAAAACAGTGGTCAATGACTATGTTTTTTTTTTAAAGATGAAACAAACCACGATGAGCAGGTAAGCTGAGATCGCAACTGGCCATGATAAAATAGATTGTCTATGACGTGACAGAAGCCTGTCTTTAAATGGATTGTAGATTTGCTTTGTGTTCCCACTGGGAATATAAACAACAACAACAATACATAAACACACGGCCTCCGCAGTTAATTCCCCCACCAGAAGCGGCTTCTTAATAAAGAGCGAAAAGCTGCTGATAAAAGTGCACATCCTGCTTTTGATCTGGGAACAAGAGAGGCTATTTTTCTTATTCCCAGTGGATCAATACTAATCATGCAATATAACCAGAGCAGAGAGCTGTTAACAGCCAGGAAGTGTTGCTATATTCAATTCCATTTCTACTTGATTGTATTCTGTGTCAATACACTCTGCTGGCATTAAGCAGTTCACTGCGGCTGATTAAGTTTGTACACAGCTTCTATAAGATATTAGTCTTCCTGCTGATCTGGCCTTGTTTTACGGAAAACCTCGGTTCGTTCTAAATTCTAAAGGGATTGTCTTACAATAATCCTCACAAAAAAAGTTTTCTAATATCTCGAGTGATTTGCCGGCTATTTCCTTCCCATTCTAGCTTAGATGGGTTCATCCACGTATTTTTTATTTAAAGGTAGCCAAGTCAATTCATGGGCATTAGATGAAGATGTTATCTCGAGAGAAATAGGAAGGTATTGCAAATAATTGATCGTGAAGATAATACATTTTTACTCAGTGTTGTTATAGCTGACTTACATCAAGGCTATCACTCCGTGTTACATAGAGCTGATATACAATAAAATAGGAATTGTTGGAATTAGAGTTGGATTTATCAGGGCGGCTAGTGAAGTTTTCAGATGGTGGGATTCTAGACTTCACCTCTGTAATTTGATCCCACCCTCTCTGTAAAATGTGCCCACTAAAAGTGTTACTGATTTGTATGTGTTTTTAAATAACTTTTCTTTCTGTTTCTGCAACCCTAGCTACATCTTTTCTTCCTGTGACTGACAAAGCTTTCATTTAAAAATGGTTTCATATCTTACTTACTTTAGAAGTTGTAATCTACTGCTCTGCTAATTGAACTTTAATAACATATAAGAGGCTCCTGTGGGCTCTAGCAGGCTATTTACAGAGGAGATAAATTCTAAATTAAACATTTATGCAATTATGGATCTCTTAACAAGTTGTATTTAGTAAGGCACTGTAGAAGTGGAGCGATACTAAGGGGATAAGCCCCTACCCACATGCATCCAAAATTTAAAAAAGGAGAGTATACTTATATTTCTCAGTAGATGGCATTCACATACTCAGAGGCAAATGGTACATGCAAAAAAGAAGGAATTGGAAATAGTAATAGTACAGATCTGTATGGATAGCTATTATATTATACCTATATAGGTATAACTGTTTTACACATACAGTTTATATATTAGTAGAGTAAATGGTTAAATGACAATTTATTAACAAACATATCAAATGTACAATAAAAATATTAAAAATAAAATACAAAAATGAGCCTCATTACTCCTGACTAGAGTTGAGCAAACCCGAACCGCAAAGTTTGCGTTCACACCGAACATTACAGTTTTTGGACCCTGGTCCCGAACACGGACATTTCACTGTATGTTCGGGTTGGAGTTCGGTGTTCGGCGATTTAATGGCGCAATTTGAAAGGCTGCAGGGCAGCCAATCAACAAGCCTTTGACTTGTTTGCCCTTAGAAGCCATCACAGCCATGCCTACTAATGGCATGGCTGTGACTGGCCAGTGCAGCATGTGACCCAGCCTCTATATATAAGCTGGAATCGCGTAGCGCTGCACGCACACGAGCTCTTATTAGTGTAGGTACAGGATGCTGCAGCTGTGAGGGACAGCTTAGGAAAGAATTCTGGTGTTCAATCTGCAAACTACAGCGATTATTCAAACTACAACGATTATTTTAGTGGGTGCTATACTTCATTTTTGTACCCTGCCCTGAGCCCAGTGCCACAGAGAGTGCAGTGCACTTGCAACTGCATGTGTGCCAGGTACATGACTTTAATCCTGTTCTGGTAGCTCAGTGGGCAACATCTAGGCATTTTTAAATACAGCAATTTTTTGGGTGCTAAATAGTACATTTGCATATTGCATTTCTTGCAGTCTAATAAAACCCTTAAATACTACTGTTACATTGTTGGTTTAAGAAATCACACTCTTTGTGTGCTAAATAGTACATTTGCGTCCTGCGGTGCACTTCATATCTGAGAGTCAAATAGAACCGTCAGATACTGTGCTTACAGCGCACTTTGAAAAATTCAAATAGTTTTGGGTGCTAATGCTAAATAGTACATTTGTGTCCTGCGGTGCACTTCATATCTGAGAGTCAAATAGAACCGTCAAACACTGTGCTTACAGCGCACTTTGAAAAATTCAAATTTTTGGGGTGATAAAAAGTAAATTTGGGGTGTGCACTTCATATCTGAGAGTCAAAAAGAACCGTCAAATACTGTGCTTATAGCGCACTTTGAAAAATTCTAATAGTTTTGGGTGCTAAATAGTACATTTGCGTCCTGCGGTGCATTTACTGCATTCCAATAAACAAAAAAACTAAAATTGTTGAATTGGCGGTTACATTGTTGCCTGACATAAAACACCTGTTAGTTTAGTGGGTGAACGCAAAGAATGAGGAGAGTGTCAAATAAGGGACGTGGCCCTGGCCGTGGTGCTGCTGGTGTTGGTGGAGCTCCTGTTGCAAGGAGAGGATGTTGTCGATCTGTGCCAGCTACACGCACAAGTGAAACACCTTCCTCAGGTGCGAGTATGCGACAAAACCTTCAGCGTTATATGGTAGGCCCGAATGCTGGTCTACGAATCGTGAGGCCAGAACAAGTACAGGCGATAGTAGATTGGATGGCTGACAGTGCCTCCAGTGCCTGCACATTGTCTCCCACCCGGTCCCCTGCTGAAAGCTCAGATTTGGCACCTGCAGCCCATGGCCATATTTTTTTTCACCTCACCCCCTTGCAAATCAGCCAAGCAGTCTGAGCCACAAGTCATGCTGCAGTCTCTTATGCTTTTTGATGACTCTGCTGGCAGGCTTTCCATGGGCCATCCACGTAGCCCTGCCCCAGAAGTGGAAGAGATTGAGTGCACTGATGCACAACCACTTATGTGTCAGGATGTGGACATGCAAGGACCACCGCAGCACGTCTCTGATGATGACGAAACACAGGTGCCAACTACTGTGGCTTTCTGCAGTGTGCAGACCGGCAAGGAGGGCAGGATTGAGGAGTGGGTGGAAGATGATGTGGAGGATGATGAGGTCCTAGACCCTACATGGAATGATGGTCATGCGAGTGACGTGTGCAGTTTGTAGGAAGAGGCGGTGGTCGCACAGAGGCACCAGCACAGCATAAGAGGGAGCAGGGTGCAAAAGCGGAGCGGCCGTCCTCTAGACGGTATGCCTGCTACTGCCTACCGCACCCAGGGACCGAGCACACCAAAGCCAGCTCCAAGGAATTCCCTGGCAATGTGCTGACGACAAGACATGAGTGGTTTGCACCCTGTGCAATCAGAGCCTGAAACGAGGCATAAACGTGCTAAACCTGAGCACAACCTGCATGACCAAACATCTACATGCAAAGCACGAGCTTCAGTGGAGTAAGCACCTCAAAAAAACAAGAAAGGTCTCAGGCTCCTCCTGCTTCCTTTTCTGCTGCTGTCTCGGCCTCTTCCTCCACCTCTGGAGTCACAGTGGCACCTGCCAACCTGCAAACAGAGGATAGAAACATAGAAACATTGAATGTGATGGCAGATAAGAACCAACCAAATGTCTGCCCAATTTTCTAAAATACTTTTTAATAATTAGTCTCTTATATCTGAGATAGCCGTCAGCAATGCCACCACGTTCGCCACCATCCCGAAGCATCTCCACACTGTCCCATGGAAGAGTTCAGCTGTCCATCTCCCAAACACTGGAGAGAAAGAGGAGGTCCTTCCACCACCGAGGATTGCAGGGCATTTCTTTGCCTCCTCCTCATACTCCGCTTCCTCCTCCTCTACCACCACCTCATCCAGGCAGCGTAACACCTTCACCACCAACTTCAGCACAGCCAGGGGGAAACGACAGCAGGCTGTTTTAAAACTTATATGTTTGGGGGAAAAACCCCACACCGCGCAGGAGCTGTGGATGGGCATGGAACAACAGACCGATGAGTGATTGTTGCCACTGAGCCCGGCCTGGTGGTGTGCGATAATGGGCGAAATCTCGTAGCAGCTCTGGGCCTAGCCGGTTTGCCGCACATCCCTTGCCTGGCGCATGTGCTGAATTTGGTAGTGGAGAAATTCCTGAAAAACTACCCAGATATATCAGAGCTGCTGCATGAAGCGCGGCCTGTCTGTGCACGCTTTCGGCATTCTCACCCTGCTGCTGCTCGCCTGTCTGTGCTGCAGCGTAACTTCGGCCTTCACATTCACCGCCTCATATGCGACGTGCCCACAAGGTGGAACTCCACCTTGCACATGCTGGAGAGACTGTGCGAGCAGCAGCAGGCGATAGTGGAGTTTCAGATGCAGCACGCACAGGTCAGTCGCTCTCCGGAACAGCACCACTTCACCACCAATGAGTGGGCCTCCATGCGAGACCTGTGTGCCATTTTTCGAGTACTCCTCCAACATGGCCAGTGCCGATGACACCATTCTCGGCCTTACTATCCCGCTTCTATGTCTCCTTGAAAAAACGCTTTGGGCGATGATGGAAGAGGATGTGGCACAGGAGGAAGAGGAGGAGGAAGAGGGGTCATTTCCACGGATATCAGGCCAGTCATTCACAAGTGGCTTGGAGGGTGGGTTCCTGCACCAGCAAAGGCCAGGTACACAATTGTCCAGCCAGGGCACAGTTCTGAAGGATGAGGAGGAGGATGATGAGGATCAGGATGAGGATGAGGAGGAGGAACCGTGTTCACAGCAGGGTGGCACCCAACGCAGCTCGTGGGCATCACTGGAGTGTGGCTGGGGAGATACAGAGGACACAGACGATACTACTCCCACAGAGGACAGCTTGTCCTTGCCTCTGGGCAGCCTGGCACACATGAGCGACTACATGCTGCAGTGCCTGCGCAACGACTGCCGAGTTGCCCACATTCTAACTTGTGCTGATTACTAGGTGGCCACCCTGCTGGATCCCCATTACAAGGACAACGTGCCGTCCTTAATTCCCTCACTGGAGCGTGATTGGAAGATGCGCGACTACAAGCACACGCTGGTAGACGCGCTGCTGAGGGCATTCCCAACTGACACCGGGGGCTCAGTGGAAGCACAAGGCGCAGGCAGAGGAGGAGGTAGAGGTTGCCAATGCAGCTGGGGCACCGCAAGCACCTCAGAAGGCAGGGTTAGCATGGCCGAAATGTGGAAAAGCTTTGTCAGCACGCCACAACAACCAGCACCACTATCTGATATGGAACGTCTTAGTAGGAGGCAGCATTTTAGCAACATGGTGGAATAGTACGTGTGCACATGCCTAAATGTACTGACTGATGGGTCTGCCCCATTCAACTTCTGGGTCTTCAAATTGGGCAAATGGCCTGAACTTGCCCTTTATGCCTTGGAGGTGCTGGCCTGCCCTGCAGCCAGTGTATTGTCTGAATGTGTGTTTAGCACGGCAGGGGGCGTTATCACAGACAAGCGCAGTCGCCTGTCCACAGCCAACGTAGACAAGCTCACGTTTATTAAAATGAACCAGGCATGGATCCCACCAGACTTGTCTGTACCTTGAAGCAGAATAGACATTTATACCGGCCTCATTGTTATACTCAAGTGCACTTATTCTTTGTTTTCTTTTTTTATATGTCCAAATATTTTGGGGGCTGCCCCAATTAAAAAAATTACAAAAATTAAAATAAAAAAACCAAATAAAAAACTGTGTTGGCTACCTCCTCTTCCTCCACCGCTGCTTCCACCTACAGTGCAACGGTCATCGCCTCCTCAACCTATGGGTCACTTAGTATAAACTATGTACACAATAGCAGAGGCTTGTGAAGGCCTTTTCTCCATGCATCAGGAGTTGAACTCAGTTTGAACAATTAAAGAGAATACCCTGCACTCCAACCCTCTCTCAAATGAATAATTCTGTTGATCCTCCTGACAGCCATGCTTTAGATTTTGATTTATGTTCTTCCAAAGCTAAAATCAAAGATTCCATCTAGTGCTATTTTATGGCTCGGCTGTATTTTTAATTTTTATGTATTTTATGTTATTTTAATTGATTTCCCTATGCACATTTGTTTGCAGGGCACTTGTCCTACTCTTTCCCCCATTTTACTTCCTTTTGCAGCCCTCTAGCCCTTTCCAGGACTTTTTTTGAGACATTTTGTGCCCAAAAATTCGATCCCGAACCCAAATTTTTTTCCGAAGTTCGGCCGAACCCGCCGGACCCGAACATCTAGGTGTCCGCTCAACCCTAGTCCTGACAAAGCCGTCTGAGAACAGAGAAACGCGTAGACGACCCAACGTGAACACGCAGATAAGATGGGCGGAGCCATAGCGGAAGCCAGGAATTACAAGTGGCGAACTTACAAACACTGAACTGTCTGCTGTTGGGACTCCACACATCAGTACTCCACTTGACCTACCTCATGGAGACTAGTGATGTACCGAACTGTTCGCTGGCGAATAGATCCTGGCGAACATAGCGTGTTCACGTTCGCCACGGCGGGCGAACACATGCGCGGTTCGATCCGCCCCCATTCATCATCATTGAGTAAACTTTGACCCTGTGCCTCACAGTCAGCAGACACATTCCAGCCAATCAGCAGCAGACCCTCCCTTCCAGACCCTCCCACCTCCTGTACAGCGTCCATTTTAGATTCATTCTGAAGCTGCATTCTTAGATAGAGGAGGGGAAGTGCAGCTGCTGCTCATTTCATTGGGAAATATATAGCTAGGCTAGTGTATTCAGTGTCCACTACAGTCCTGAAGGACTCATCTGATCTCTGCTGTAAGGACAGCACCCCAAAAAGCATTTTTTAGGGCTAGAACATCAGTCTGCTTTTTTTTCCTGTGTAATCTAATTGCAGTTGCCTGCCTGCCAGCTTCTGTGTCAGGCTCACAGTGGATACTGTGCCCACTTGCCCAGTGCCACCACTCATATCTGGTGTCAGAATAGCTTGCATTTAAAAACAAAAAAACATTTTTCACTGTAATAGATTGAATAGCAGTTAGTTGTCTGCAAGCGTCTGTGTGTCAGGCCTACAGCGTGTACTCTGCCAAGCTCTGCCAGTGCACATTGCCACTCATATCTGGTGTCACAATAGCGTGCATTTAAAACCCAAAAACTTTTTTCACTGTTATAGATTGAATAGCAGTTAGTTGTCTTCAAGCGGGTGTGTCAGGCCTACAGCGTGTACTCTGCCAACCTCTGCCAGTGCACATTGCCACTCTTACCTGGTCTCGCAATAGATTGCATTTAAAAACCAAAACACATTTTTCACTGTTATAGATTGAATAGCAGTTAGTTGTCTTCAAGCGGGTGTCAGCGTGTATTCTGCCAACCTCTGCCACTGCACAGTGCCACTCATATCTGGTCTCACAGTAGCTTGCACGCATAGTACCACTAATCCAAAAAAAAGTGACAGGCAGACACAGGCCACCGCGCAGGGGCTGTCGTGGTCTTGGTGCTGTGATTCCCTTTTGCCGTAGAATAATGCCTAATTGTCAGAGGCCACGTACCCTGAACTTGAAAAGTTCTGAGGACATAGTTGACTAGCTAACACAGGACACCCAATCTTCTACAGCTTCCGCTCGGAACCTTGACGCACCATCCTCCTCCAGCTTAGCTTCGGGCACCTCTCAAGATACCACTCACCCGCCTGCCGCCACTACCAACACTAGCACCACAGCCGCTTCACTTTATCTGTCAGAGGAGTTATTTACACATCCGTTTGAAGAAATGAGTGATGCGCAACCATTATTGCCAGAGGATGTAGATAACAGGGATATGTCTCAGTCAGGCAGCATTACACACATGGACGTACGGTGTGATGATGATGATGTTGTACCTGCTGCTGCTTCCTTTGCTGAGTTGTCAGATACAAGTGAAGCGGTTGATGATGATGATGCGTCCATGGGTGTCACGTGGGTGCCCGCTCGGCAAGAAGAAGAACAGGGCGAAAGTTCAGATGGGGAGACAGAGAGGAGGAGGAGACAAGTTGGAAGCAGGGGGAGGTCGTTGCAAGGAGCTAGTGGCACAGTCAGACAGCATGCATCGGCACCTGGGGTTGTGGTGGAATCTCGATAAAAATAAATTACCAGGCCCCCTCACAATCCATATCCATCCTGACAGCATGGGCCACCCGATGGACTGGGGCCACAAAATGTGGCAGCTGGTACCCGGTTGCGGGGGTCCGCAGAGCGGCCCAGTCACAGCTGCGACCCCTGCAACCGCGGCATGTACGCCGCTGGGCATAAGGCTATCCTAGACTTAAGATAAGGCCAGGGACTAATAAAAGTGTTTAGAAAATTGAGCAGACTAGATGGGCCGAATGGTTCTTATCTGCCGTCACATTCTATGTTTCTATGTTTACTGTTTTTTTAAATGTAATTGTATTATACATTTGTTTTTACTATTGTTCCTAGCACTACTAGAAGCACACCTTCCTGGAATAATATCATCAGATCCTCTGTGTTCCACACACACTATAAAAACGAAACAAATCCATTGCTTTTTTTTTATTTTCTTCACAAACAAAAACGACATCCTCTACAACAGGTCTTGGTGATTGCAAGATGGTGGTGGAATGGCCTCTCGAGGCGGAATTGGGGTCAGACGTATGGCTGGACTTGGGACAGACCCCAGGGGTCCAGGCGATGACTTGTGTAAGGGTCCCCAAAATGTCTGATAGCAGCCCTGCATTGGTTATCAATATTAGAGACCCCATTCAACTCCAATGGATGGGGGCTGAGGGCCCCTGTTTTATTTATTAGAACCTGAGACTATGGATGTGAGTATGTGGAAAACAATATGCCCCTCCAGTGTTATTATTATTTAATTAGAGCCCCACTGTGTGGTTACGGTGGTATCACTATGTCTCCTTTGCTTTATATATTTAATTGATTGCAACGCCAAGGAGTCAAGGGGTGTGGACAGTGATATGTCAATGGGGGGGCATAGAGTGGTGTACATTACTAGTTGCCAGTTTTTTATTAAGGTAAGCAGTTTATCAGATATGCCCCCATTCACGGTTTGGCAAGTGGGGTCATGGAAGAGTTAAAGATCCTTCTTTGTACTAATGTGCAGGTCATACTGATCCCTGCAGGTTTTTTTTTTGTTTGTAATGATTAACAAGGTTAGTAATTTGAAAAAAATTGATTTATACCCATCACTTCCATTTTTAACCCCTCACTCACCAGCAATGAGAGTTTAAAAACAGAATCAGTTTGCTTGAATTTCGTTTGAAACATAATCATTTAACCAAAGTTTGGGTAAACCGAACCAGGGAATGGCCGAACTTCGGCTTGTCCAAAAACTATTCAGCCGTGCCGAAGTTTTACACAAGTATAGTATAGGAGACACATTAACTAACATCACCAACCAATTGGCTCTCTCACCAGCCTTTGGTTGCTTTTATGATATTTGTTACTTCAACAGTAGTATGCTAAGCTCATTTTATAGAGGAGATGCGTTCTGATTATGAAATGCCAGGTTTTTTTGTACGGTACCAATAAATCACGAGGGGCCAAGATCAAAACTAGAAGAAAATTAAATTCCTGTGGGTAAATGTGATATGGAAAACTTATTTGAATTACCCCAAAAATGTTTTGGTTTTTTGGGTTCAACAATGAGCATTATGGATATTCAAATAGTTTACACACACACATGATAAAAGCATAGCTCTGATAATTTGAATTCAATAAACAGAACAAACCAAGAATGACTTTGCATTAGTGTGTTCCTTTTATATCTGCAGATAGAATTCAGCTTTATAAACTCTATGTTCTGTAGGTCCATACTCGGTATGTCTTTGTTGGACGGTGGTTTCCTTAGCATCCCAACCTGTGACCTACATTCTGCCAGAAAGTTCTAAATGTTATAGAACATGTAATATTTCATACATAGATTCTATCTGGACTAAAGATCATTCAAACAGAAACAAATTAATTAATTAACCCGACCTACATGCAGAGTCAATTTACATGATGTAAGATAGCACTTATCCAAACATGATCTCTTTTAGTATAGAGACTTATTCAACATTGGACTTGATTACATTCAGGGCCGGATTAAGAGCACACTGGGCCTGGTGCTGACAATTATGATGGGCCTAATTACGGAATCTTATCGACCAAAAACACTAATACAGTCATACCTCCCAAGCGTCATGTATCTAATGGAGATGGTGCTGGAGGGAAACTCATAGGATGCAGCTATGAGAAAACACATACTCTATGCTAATCTCTCTCTAATTTATGCTTTCATTTTTCAAGTAAATCCATAACCCCTAACAGCCGTGTCCAGTGAAGCAGGAAGTCAATGGGTGGGGTAAAAGGGTGGGCCACTGGTGCTACCAGACCTGCCAAAAGGGGAGAACATGACCAAGCCTGCTAAAAGGGGAGAACACGTGACCAGACCTGCCAAACAGGGAGAACATGCCCAAAAAGGGGGCATGTCTGTCCAAAGAATTTGAAGGACAGCCTGGCATGAATGCATGTCAGGCTGCCCGCCAATCCTGCAGTCTGTCCAACTAAGGGCATACTATGCAGGTAGCACCCTGAGCTTGACATAAATCTGTCTAATGATGCACTCACTCCATGCTTTCTAAGGACTGTCCCCTAGCACTCGCTGGTCCACTTGTCTCCTTACCTTCTTACTAGCAGGCAGAAGTTCCTGGTATATAGTCTGAGAAAGAGAAAATATGTATGTAGTAAGTGTAAAAGAAAGGGGACATGCCACAGTGTTAGAGAGACCAACGTCTGCATTACCTAAACTAATTTTATTGTCAGCCAGTCCACACAAGTTTTTTTCCCATACATCCCTCTTAAGCTTCCAAACTTAAAGGGACACTATAGTCACCAGAAAAACTAAAGCTTATTGTATTTGTTCTGGTAAGTAGAATCATTCCATTCAGGCCCTTTGCAGTAAACACTGACTTTTCAGAGAAAATAACTCAACTGGCCACTCCTTAGATGGCTGCTAGAGGTGCTTCCTGGGGCAGTACTGCCTAGTGTGCAGCACTGCCATTCAGTGTCTCCACCCTCTGCATGCAGACACTGAACTTTCCTCATAGAGATGCATTGATTCAATATATCTTTATGAGGAGATGCTGATTGGCCAGGGCTATGTTGCACTTGTGCTGGCTCTGCCCCTGATCTGCCTAGTTGACAGTCTCAGTCAATCCTATGGGGAAGTATTGTAATTTGCTCAGACCACCACTTCTGATGATGTCAGCAGACAGTCAGTTCAGAGGCAGAGCCAGCAGCTGCAGACTTGAATACAAGTTATATTTACTATACTTAGGGAGGCAAGAAGGGGCCAGGGTGGTGGTTTTAACATAATAGGGTCAGAAATACATGATTGTGTTCCTGACCCAATAGTGCTCCTTTAAGCAAGAGTATGTGAAGAGTAGTTAGGGTTGCCACCTTTCTTGGAAAAAAAATACCAGCCTTAATCATTTGTATAATCACAAGCAGTGACATCAGAGAAAATTCTGTAAAATCACCAACAAACTACTCACAGTTTGATTCTGCTGTATAGATGGATTGCTCACAGTGTCTCAGTCTCGCAAGTCACCCAGTGTCTCAGTGTCCCTATGTATCACAGTGTCAGTGTCCCCATGTTGCCCAGTCCCCTAGTCTCCCAGTGTCTCAGTGTCCCCATTTCTCCCAGTGTTCCAATGTCTCAGTGTGTCCCCATGTCACTAGGATACTGGGGACACAGTGAGACATGGGGACACTGAGAGACCCGGGGACACTGAGAGACATGGGGATACTGAGAGACATGGGGACACTGAGACATTTAGGGAAACTGGGAGAAATGGGCACACTGAAACATTTGGGGACACTAAGACACTAGGGACACAGAGACATGGGAACACATACACTGGGAGACTAGGGGACACTGGGAGACTAGGGGACACTGGGGACACTGGCTGGGAGACAGACACTTGGGGACACTGGGAGACATGGGAACAGTTGTGGACATAGACATGGGGACACTGGGACATATAGGGACACTGGGAGACATGGGGACACTAGGCACACTGTGACACTAGGAACACAGACATTGGGAGACATGGAGACACTGAAACATTTGGGGACACTAAGACACTAGGGACACAGAGACTGGGAGACTAGGGGACACTGGGAGACTAGGGGAAACTGGGAGACTAGGGGACACTGGCTGGGAGACAGACACTTGGGGACACTGGGAGACATGGGGTCAGTTGTGGACATAGACATGGGGACACTGGGACATATAGGGACACTGGGACACATGGGGACACTAGGCACACTGAGAGACATGGGACACAGACACTGGGAGACTTGGGGACACTGAGACACTAGCGACACTGGATGAGGGACATGGGGATACTGGGAGAAATTGGGACATAGTGTCTCCGTGTCCCAATGTCTCGGTGTCTCCCAATGTCCCCATGTCTCACAGCGTCCCCATGTGTCTCAGCATCCAAATGTGTCCCAGTGTCCCCTAGTGTCTCAGTGTCCCCATGTTTTCCAGTGTCCCCAAGTGTCTCAGTGTTTCCCGGTCTCCGAGTGTCTGTGTCCCCATGTGTCCTAGTAGAAAAAACTCACAGGCACTCCAACTTCAAGCCGCAGGAAGATTTATTATGACAGAATGCAACGCAACGTTTCGACCGGAAAGGTCTTTTTCAAGCCAGCTTGAAAAAGACCTTTCCAGTCGAAACGTTGCGTTGCATTCTGTCATAATAAATCTGCCTGCGGCTTGAAGTTGGAGTGCCTGTGAGTTTTTTCTTCTTGGATTATTGTACTGGGATTGCTGGTCCTGCTCTGGAGCACCCTTGGCCGTTGGGACTGAGTGCGGTTCTCATCACTTACTCTGCCCATGTGTCCTAGTGTCTCAGTGTCCCCTAGTGTCTGTGTCCCCTAGTGCCTCAGTGTCCCCCTATATGTCCCCTAGTGTCTCAGTGTCCCCTAGTGTCTCAGGGTCCACATGTGTCCCCTAGTGTCTCAGTGTCCCCATGTCTCCCTTCTGCCTTTCCAATCCTCCCTCACTTCCCTGAGCTGTAGTCTGTGTCTGCAGGCTGGGAGCTGCTGTCTGGACTCTCTGTGCTGTGTAGCTGCTCCCCCACGGATCAGTGAGTAGAGATAGGCAGGGAGGGATATGCTGTTACTTCCTATCCCTGCCTTTCTCCACACACAGTGAACCCTACTGGCTGGTGCTGGTATTGCAGAGTAATCTCCATTTATCACCAGTCAGGTGGCAAACCTAAGAGTAGTGTGTAAAAGTGTGTGTGTTTTTTTTTTTTTAAATGGGCCTATTCCATGGGCCTGGGCCTGGAGCTGCAGCTCCATCAGCCCCTATGTTAATCCGGCCCTGATTACATTACCTGCCCCTGATTAGACTTTTATCATTTCAAATAGATTTAATTCCCAATAAAACCTTATCAGAACATATACTCTCTGATAACATTTATGATAGTGAACATGCCTCCACTTCACCCCGATTGCATTTAATTTAATTTATTTTTCATGACTGCTAGGGTTAGTCATTAAAAAAGTCAGATAAATAGGAAATTTATCGAACAGCTGAACTGTTTAATGGGTTTGGTTCATAGAATTTTGACTGGCATTGAGTCCAGTCAAAATTCTATAAAAAGTATCTGCTAAACCAGATTATATCTGTCAATCAAAACTGATATTGATATATTCAACCATTATCACCTGATAGAATGGATTCAAGGACATTGGATTTTCTTACAGACAGAACTCACAAAAAGAGAAAAAAGACAGTACTTCAGAGCCAATTCTTTTTGAATATAAATTGGAAACAAATTATTAATTTGCAAATGAATTGGAAACCAATTATTACTTCTAATGTTATCCCTCCATACATTCTTAAACAAATGTATTTTTACATTCAAGATAAAGACTGCAAATAATCGAGACAGTAGTGTATGGATACAGAAAAAAAACCTACAGAAGTCTCACCATCTGCTTAATAGGGAATCACATTACTGAATCTTGGATGGGGATCCATCGGTATTATGTAAAACAATTACGATATGGATATTACACAAGAACTGAACTTTTTTACCAAACTTAAATTGAGATCTTATAAGCAACGTGCCTTTTTTTCTCTTTATTGTATATGGATATGACACATTCATAGATGCACTATTAATGATGAAACAAAATGGAATGAGTGGTTAATGCTTGGCAAAAATGAATTGTTTGTAAGTAGCGGAAATGTTGGAGATTCATGAAATAAACTTACTGTGCAAGAAATATATTCTTTGGTACAGTAGCATAACTACAGGGGAGGCTAATAGTGCTGCCCCGGGTGAAAATATCGGGGCTAGTGCCGAGCGCAGCGGGCAGATTGCCGGACCCAAGGGGCCCAGGAGGTGGCCGACTGGCCACCTAAGGGCATCCCGCAGACTAGGCACCTTTTTACCAGGACGGCAGGTGCCTACTCTGCTAAAATATACCAGGGGAGAGAGGAGGCAGGATGCCGTGGCAGCGGCGAGGGAGCGGTGATCTTCCATTTATTCACATTGCTCAATCACGCGCTCTCTGTGGTGATGAAATATGACGTCACTCCGGCCTCAGCATCACTAAGCAGAGTGCGAGGCAGCATGAGGACCTGGGAAATTGCAGGAGCCCCCCTGAACCCTAAGGAGAGGACCCACATTAGTTAGCCAACACTACACAAAAATACATACATACATACATTCAAATACACAAAATATGCTTACATCCGTAATTTTTTCTATTGCATTAAGAAGTGTTTATTCATAAAAATTGGAAAGCACTTTATCAATACACTCTACAGTCTTTACAAGTGTTGAATTAGCCTTACAAACAGATGAACAGAGTGGATGGGAGCCTGGGGGTGGTACATGGAGGGGGATACATTTTACTTCTGCCACATGCGACCGTAACTTACACCAGTGCTTTGATAACGGTTAAATGTTTATTTAGGTATTTTTATTATGAAGAGCTCTGGTAAGGAAATGTGTGGTAATTAGATGAGCAGGATATCTTTAGAATGAGTCTGCTATAGTGTGAGAATACGTGGTCACAGTGTAAAAAAAACTGTATGACACAATCACAATCTTGGTATATGTATCAGGTAAGTATAATTGCATGATTCTGCTATTACTTGATGAAAAGTCATGATTTTATTAAAGACACGGAGGCGAGTATTGCATCCCTTTCTTTACTGTCCACCAATAGCAGCAAAGAATACAAACAGAATGAAAAAATAATGAACATACATTAACATAGGCCCCTCCCTGCTCAGGTCCCAGTATATTAGGCAGCACTTCCCTTCCATTTCCCTCTTTCTGAAGATGCGACCGTAGTAACAATGTCCAAACCAAGAACGGTAATAAAGTCCAATAAGTAGACAACTTAGAATTGAAGAGGATAATTCAACAACAACAGGGAAGCACGACCAGATGAACCATAGGACCAGAGATTATCAGTGGGGGGAGTCCTCTCAAGCTGGATAACGGCATGCCACCTTGTCAGATCAGGCTGTGAAAACATAAAGGAACAGGAGCCGACAGGTTAAAGTCGATAATTGCAACTAGTGTCAAGTTCAAACTGAGGAAAAACTCCCACATATATACAGTCCCACACTTCAGAGTGATTAGCAAGTAACCAACATAAACTTACCATTATGACACGGCCCCACTTACCGTACCAAAATATTCAATGTGAACTCGTTGCAACATTCGACAACTGGGTGGGGAAAATTATATAACATTAGTAATAGAACATAGG
Organism: Pelobates fuscus; assembly: GCF_036172605.1. Lineage (NCBI taxonomy): Eukaryota > Metazoa > Chordata > Amphibia > Anura > Pelobatidae > Pelobates > Pelobates fuscus. The sequence continues at coordinate 62,414,444 of NC_086324.1, read as the reverse complement.
TGGGACAATACTCACCTCCGTGTCTTTAATAAAATCATGACTTTTCGTCATGTAATAGCAAAATCATGCAATTTTATAACAAGACACGGAGGCTCATATTGCAAGTTTAAAGCTGGTCCATTACTGCAGCGAATGTATGTGGGGCCGGGCGAAAGTAAAATTACCGGAAAGTAGACTCCCTAGACCAATCGGCTGTTTTCATAAGGTCCTCCAGACGTGCACCTGCAGTCATCATCGTTGAGGCCGAGGCTCCCCTGACCGAATGGGCGCCAAAGACCGCAGTATCAATGCCCGCCTGGGCCAATAACCATTTCACCCAGCGTGATAATGTGGTGCTAGAGACCGGGCGGAAAGGAGGACGAAAGGATAAGAATAGCTGTGGGGATATAGCGGAACGGTGAAGTTTGGTGCGATTTTCATATTCGCGTAGGCAAGCCACTGGACACAATGCTGGAGAGGTAGGGAAACTCGGGTAGGATACCGATTTGATAGAGGTCTTCGTCCGTCGACTGATGTTGAACGTTACCCCGTCCGGGGTGTATGACCTGGCATTGAAGTCCAGGGCTCTGACGTCCGAGACTCTCTTGCATGATACAAGGCAGAGCAGGCAAACCAACTTGGCAGATAGTTGTTTCAGGGAGAGTGCTGAGTTAGCGGGCCAGGATGAGATGAAGGACAACACAACGGAAACATCCCAGGTCGTGGAGTAACGAGGCCTGGGTGGTCTGGAGAATCGAGAGCCCCTGAGGAGTCGGCACACTAAGTGGTGTTGTCCCGCCGGGCATCCGTCAAAGCCCTGATGAATCTCAGAGATGGCCGACCGGTAGAGGTTGATAGTCCTGTAAGCCTTACCCGCCTCAAAGAGGGAAGTCAGAAATTGCAAGATCACGGTTACAGGGTCCGAAACGGGATCCGCGTCCCTAGCCAACCAGCCAGCCCAAGCTCGCCAAGCTGACCCATATGCCCGTCTAGTTCCGGGAGCCCATGCTTCTGCCAACAGTCGTCTAGTCGTGTCCAAAACTCCTTGGATCTCCCAGTGACCCCTGAGATCCACCACGCCAGGTGTGGAAGGGAGCCATCCAACCGGAGCGGGTGACATCGTCCCATCGGATGCAGCAGCAATTTGTGGAACGACGGCAGTAGTCAGGTATAGTCCATCGTCATCTCGAGTATTTGGGGGAACCATGACTGCGTCTCCCAGAAGGGGGTCACCATGACCAACTCTGCCCGGTGTCTGCGGGTCTGCAGGAGTGAGCACGGGATCCTGGAAAATGGGGGGAAAGCATATAGGGGGCCTCCGCTCCATTCTTGCAGGAAGGCGTCTACCGCCTCCGCCATCGGGTCTGGCCTCCAGCTGAAGAAGCGCGACAGTTGGGTGTTGAGCCGGGAAGCAAAGAGGTCGATAGTGAAGGGACCCTAGAGAGACGATAAACTGGAGAACACCTCCGTGTCCAATTTCCAGTCGCTGGTGTCTGAAAGATAACGTGACCCCCAGTCCGCTTGAACGTTGTGCAGACCAGGTAAGTATTCCGCGTGGACCATCAGGTTCCATTCTAGGCAAAATTCCCAAAAGTCAAGGTGGCCAACACTGCTGACTGCGTACCTCCCAGGTGGTTGACATACCTCACCGCTGAGACATTGTCCATGCGGAGACGGATGCGAAGCTACGGATGGCGAAGGAACCCGCTAGGAGTTCCAGCGCATTGATGTGTAGCCGGGACTCGGCTGCCGACCAACGGCCACCCGTTGAAATTCCTTCGCAATGGGCCCCCCAGCCGTGGAGGCTTGCATCTGAGTCGATCGTGAACTCTGGTAGGTAGCCAAAGATCGCTTTGCCTTTCCATGCGGACAGGTTGATAATCCACCATTGCAGTTCGTCCTTCGTTTCGGTGTCCAGTGACACCAGGTCTGCGTAGGATGCACCGGCTCTCAGGTGCGCAATCTTCAGGTGTTGCAGTGCTCGGTAGTGGAGCGGGCCCGGTAATACCGCCTGTATCGGTGAGGCCAGTAGGCCCATTAGCCGTGCAAGCTGTCGCAAGGTGAGCCGGGGCCGATTGAGGGCTCTGCGTAGCTCTTTGCGGATGGAACGGATCTTGGACCTTGACAGGCTCAGAGTCGAATCTCCCGAGTCCACGAGGAATCCTAGGAATTCCATGCGACTGGTGGGGGTTAGGCACGACTTTTCCAAGTTGATTACGAAACCCAAGCGGGAAAGAAGGCTTATGGCCAGTCGCAGGTGGGTAAGGAGAGTGGAGCGATCTTCTTGAGCCATGAGGAGGATGTCGTCTAGGTATACAATTAGACGAACTCCCCGACTGCGTAACCAGGCCATCACAGGATGTAGTAGCTTCGTGAAGCACCATGGTGCCGAGGAGAGGCCGAAGGGTAGGCAGGTAAACCGTCAAGTCTTGTGTCGCCAGTGAAAGCGTAGGAGGTCTCGGGAACTCAACTCAATTGGTACCGTCAGGTATGCGTCCTTGAGATCTAGCTTCACTAGCCAGTCTCCGTGAAGGAGAAGATCTCGTAACAGGTGAATACCTTCCATCTTGAAATGACGGTACTGGACTAAGGCATTGAGGGGGCGCAGATTTATGATGGGTCTCAATTGACCGCCTTTCTTTTCCACCAGGAAAATGTTGCTTATGACCCCTGCGGGGTTGAGAGGCACCCGTTCTATAGCCCCCTTGGTAAGAAGGGTGGAGAGTTCCTCGTCGATCCGTCTGCGATCCTGGAGTGAAAAGCAGATCGGTCGAGGGGGGGGAATGTGTATAAGGTGTTCTATTAGTTCTATGTGGAAACCCCGAATAGTGGCCAGCACCCAGGAGTCTGATGTTATTTGTGACCAGGCTGGGAAAAAATGTTGGAGTCTGCCCCCTACACAAACAGGAGAAGAAATATGTTGTATGAGGTAACTCACCTTAGAGTCGTCTGGAACTGGAGTGGCCGCGGAAGCCTTTGGAACGCCACGGGCGTCCGCGTGACAGGAAGAAGGAGGGACGGGTGTTAGTCTCCTGGTACTGTGTACGCTGTTGAAAGGAGCCTCTTCCCGTGCCACGGGATTGGAAATAATTATGGCCGGACAGACGGCTCCTGGATCTGCCGGCCCTGGTGGAGACCCGTCCATTGAAAACTCGCCTCATGGAGGCTTGGGCCTTATCCAGGGCAGTAAATGCCCCAACAAAACGCCCTAAATCTTTGATAAAGGAGCTGCCGAAGAGAAGACCTTGGGCGTCCTTACCGGCTTCTGTGAGGGTGAGATTTGCCAGTTTTGATTCTATCTTAAATAAGATGGCTTTACGCCGTTCAATCGAGAGGGAGGTGTTAACGCTCCCAGCAATACAGATTGCTCTCTGGACCCAACCACGTAGGTCTTCAGGGTCAACCATGCGGTTCTCCGCTCTGGCGTCTTCCGCCAAGTCAAATAATTTTGCCAATGGGCCGAATATATCCAGGTGTTTATCCAGGCAGGATTTTAAGGCAGATTCAAGCCCCTTACGGGGGTTCCAGCCTATTTTCGTAAGTCATCTTGGGGTCTACCTCAGGAGTGTCGCAAACTTTATTAGGCACCACAGGCCTTGGACACTCTGCCCTCAATTTGTTGCAGGCGGCTTTGCTAAGTGGGCATCGTACCCAATTCTCTAGATACGTGGCAACGTGGTCGGCCAGGAGCCACTCTGCCGATCTCGGATGGTGTAAGTCATCCGGGTCGAAGAGTAGAACACCTGATGGATCCACGAGGGTGGACCCCGCAGTCGCGGAGTGCCTAGTCCCTGGCTCGCCTCCAGACGTCTCTGCCTGAGCAGAGGAAAGGCGGTCAAAACCTGTATCAGTGGCATCCACATGAGAGTCGCTGTCCGACTCAATCTTAGCCTCCTCACTTGCCCCGATTTCTGGGTCGGAGTCGCTCTCAACTTGTGCTCTGGCACATTTCCATAGCCGCGCCCGTTCTGCCTTGCGCGGAAAGGCTCTTTTGCGTGGGTGTGACACGCTTTCTGGGGCGACTGTAGGTACGCCAGTCATGGTGTTTCTGGAGGCAGAGGGATGTTTAGACTTATGGGTAGCCTTCTTGGGTTTTTCTCCCTGTGGGTCCACAGGAGGACGCGACAGAGGCGTTGTGGAGCCCGGATAGTGCTCTTCCGAAGGATGTGGCAGGAGGGCCTGAGAAATGGTATGGGAGAGGGTAGATGACATGGACCCCATGGCTGCCATAATGGCGTCTGTCACCGAGCGCTGTAGCGCTAAGAACTGCGGCCCATCAGAGTGGGTAGTTCTGTCTGAGAGAGCCGGTGAATTGCCCGAGGTGACAGGGGCTTCACCCCTACTGAGTGGGGTATCAGACTCCACAGAGGGAGGGGAACCAGAAGTTAGTCTGGGCTTAGGCATGATAAAAATACAATTAGGTTGGTAATGATAACAGAAAATTAATCCCAATAAGCTAGCAGGAATAGTATGAGTTAGTCACCCAAACAGGTAGTAACAAGCAAAAAAACGATCTCACCAGGGCCCAGACCAGTGTCACACTCTGACAGAGGGTAGGGAAGAAGACAGGAAGTCAGAAAATGGCTGCCGGTAATCTCGCGAGATTCGCAGAAAAAAATGCGAAGTTCGGTAATGATAGAAGAAACCGAACGTTCGGCAGGTAAAAGAGACAAATTCGTCGATACAATAGGTAAGTATAGGAAAAAATGTAAAGCAGGCGAACGAGCTGTTAGCGAAAATTAAGCGAATGTGGCAAACAGGCTAATGGCCCTTTCTGCCGAATGGTGAGCGGTATGTGTGCGCTATGAATCAGCTGAATGGGCTTAATTCGTATGCGCATACAGCCGAAAACCAGGGAAAAACGTGAGCAAAATGGCGCTGAGGGTTTCAGGGAATATGAGAGTAGAAGGAATAAGTGGGAAACGGAGGCAGTAAGCAACAAAACATAACAGGGGAGGTCTGGACCCTGGAAACAGTAAGCAAATACAAAGTATGCAACAAGGAATTCTAATTCTAAATAAAATAAATAAAATAAAATAAATAAAATAAAATGAAGCTATATAGTACAATACCAGAAAAATAATAAATATTAATAATGAATAATAGTATTAAACAATAGCAAACAAATGTCAATAGGAAATAACATGACAAAAGTGACATGTACTTATCTTTGTGTCGGAGCAGCAAAGAAAGAGGGAAATGGAAGGGAAGTGCTGCCTATTATACTGGGACCTGAGCAGGGAGGGGCCTATGTTAATGTGTGTTCATTATTTTTTCATTCTGTTTGTATTCTTTGCTGTTATTGGTGGACAGTAAAGAATGGGATGCAATATGAGCCTCTGTGTCTTGTTATAAAATCCAGGTTTACCTACACATATTCTGAAGAATAAAAGAGGTTATTTGGCTAACTACGACACTGCAAGATGTAAAAGATTATCATATCAGTTACTTATGACATGTTGATGACTATAGTCACTGTTAGGACTAGCAATACTTTCCATATCTTACAGGTATGTAGTTTTTTTTACCACAATCTGATATACACTCTGTGGCATTAACTAACCTGACTTTCATAAAAAATAAAATAAAATAAAAATTACAAATAATATATATATATATATATATATATATATATATATATATATGTATATATATATATATATAGAGAGAGAGAGAGAGAGAGAGAGAGAATTTTTTTTTTAATTGTTTGGGAATAAGATCTTGTCAGACGTGACATTGAGCCTGAAGATTGGATATTCATCTTAATCTGTAGCAGCAGACCAAAATGAGCTTTTACACCACGCCGTCTAAATTGATCCCTATGGACTAGAGCACTTCTAATAAATGCTGGACTATCTGTGGTTATAAGGGAGATTATAAACATGTAATTGTCTTGTTTTAAGATTTCTCAGTTTGACTCTATTATTGTAACTTATACATAAAAAAATGCATCATTTTAAAAAGGCTATACTCAATAGGATGAGGGCATTGTTACATCTAATTGGCTCGCATGAATTATGGACAGAGGATAAATGGAAGGTCTTTAAATGAATTCTAAAAAGTATGCTTCTCAATATACCACTGGGAGACAAGTATAAAAGAAGCAAATTAAAACCAATGTGACTTAGTAGATGTGTCAGTCAAATAATAACAGATAGGAAACAGGCATTCAAAACTGTTAAATCAGAGGGGTCATTTGCATCCTTTAACAAATATATGCAGGCCAAGAGGGCTTACAAAAGGGCGATTAGGTGGGCTAAACTAGATAATAAAAAGCTCATGGCAAAGAGAGCAAACTCCAATCAAAAAAAGTGTTTTAGTTACGTTAATGCCAAAAAGGTTAAGAATGAAAAAGTTTGTCCATTGGAAAATGAGATGGGTGAGTTAATCAAGGAGAATCAAGATAAGGCAGCAATTCTAAATAATTCACTCTAAAGGGAATAAGAATCTATAGGTGTAGATTTGCAAATCCGTGTTATGATAGCCTTACAGCAAACAGGTGATTGGTTAACACAGACTATAATGCTTCAGAAAGTTTTTTAATAAAGCTAATATAAACAAAGCCCAAGGGCCAGATGGTATTCACCCACGTGTGCTTAGGGAACTTAGTGTACAAATATCCATACCACTATTTTTAGTTTTTCAGAATTCTTTTCTTTTAGGAATTGAACCAGAGGATTGGAGAAAATCAGATGTGGTGCCCATATTTAAAAAAATAATAATAATAATAAAGAGTTAAAAAGATCAATCTGGAAACTACAGTCCTGTGATCTTAACATCTATGGTTGGAAATGTATTTGAAAGGCTATTAAAGGATAATATTTAAGAATTTATTTCAAACAATAATAGCATTAGCTGGAATCAAAATGGTTTTATGTAAGACAGGTAATTCCAAACTAACTTAATTATATTCTATGAAGACAATATTAGAAATATAGATCAGGGTGATCCAGTAGATGTAACCTACTATGCAATGCCATTTGATACAAACAAAAGGTTACTAGTAAAACTGATATCAGTTGGATTAGATAAAATATTGCATTCTTGGATAGAACATTGGCTTGAAGACAGAATGCAGAGAATAGTTGCACATGGAAAATCTCAATTTGGACAAAAGTGGTAAGCGGAGTGCCTCAGGGTCGTGTTCTGGGTCCAATTCTCTTTAATCGTTTTATAAATGATCTTGAAGTGAATATTGGAATGTCACCGTATACTAGACAAGAAAATACAGTCTGAATATGATATAACTTCACTACAGAGTGATTTGGATAAATTAAGGGACTGGGCAGGCAACTGACAGTTGACATTCAATACATATAATTGTGAAGTCATGCATTTTGGAATAAGAAACCCACAAGTCACTTTTACATTAAATGGGGTTAATTTAAGGATACCATTAAAAGAAAAGGACTTGTGAACAATTATAGATGAAAAACTAGGCAACAATATGTAATGCCAGTCTGCAATTGCAAAAGCTAGTAAGGTACTTTCGTATATACAAATGGGTATTGATTCACATGATCAAAATATAATTTTGCCTCTTTATAAGTTAATTGCAAAAATGATGGTAGGAGTTGCACTCAATCCCAGCAGCCAGCTGTTGCTCCGGAGCAGGACCAGCAATCCCACAACGACAAGGCAAAACATAAATTCCCCATGCACTCAAAGTGTTAAAGCCGCAGGCAGTTTTAATGAAACAAAAAAAGAACAGCAACGTTTCGACCTCTATCGTGGTTTCTGTTAGTAACACGTTTTAGTACTTCTGCGACTCTTCTGCGACCTGTGTATTTCTGTTATCCTGACCCAGCTTGTATATTGACTTTTGTATTTTCTATTATCCTGACCTGGCTTTTTTTTGTGCATCTGTTTCCCTGACCTTGGCTATTCCTTACTTTGATTCTCTCTTGTAAAATGTTAAATCTGGCCACTAAGGCCTGGTAATATGGCTTTTTGGACCTTCGCTTTGTGGGTATCCTTTATCCTGGGTGTGAGGGTAATGGCAACCGTGACACCTAGTCCTGCAATGTAAACATACTAAAAAGTGTTTTTTTTTTTAAATAATTTGAAGTGTGAATCCATGTGTATATTCATCCTTACACAAAAGAAAATAAGTCAAATGTTTTTGTACAAATTACTGGATTAAAACATAGTGCATGAAGATAAGCCTGCCCGCCATTGTCTTTCAGATTAGTTTATGAAGATTTCTTGAAATAAACATGGGGTCAATTGGCTTAGAATGCTAGCTAAGCAACTAGTGTCAATTCATGTGTGGTTTTGGATCTATGCATTTGTATAGATAGATGGATAGATAGATAAGAATGCTCTTTCCAATAAACATATATACAGTATTTCTTACTGATGACTTTAAACTGTATGAATTGTTACTAGAAAGACATAGATCAACAAAATTCCTTTCTAGATAAGGTCCTTTCTAGATATGGTCATAGAGTTTTCTGATGTCAGATCAGTACAAGAGCCAAGGGGATGGGGTAAAAATGTCCTGATGTACCCCTTGATGTGGATTTTATCATATATGAAGTAGGGGGGGGCTTTAATGGATTCACTCCCTCAGACAATGCTCCCATGATGGATTATTCGTGCTGAAGACTGGGAGCTTTCCTCGGGAGAAATGTCATCATCCACTTTGAAGTCTTTTTACTTATACTGTTTGAATTCTTTGTTTCTTTGTTAGCACTTGAAAAGACAGTTTGGCAATGCATATCCATTAGAAATATTCCACTTCACAGAGGTTTTTTGCAATCTAATTTCATTCTACGAGGTCATTTTGACAAAGCAGAGTTATGGTTTATGTTTATTAAACCATGCAATGTGGTGAGTTGCAAACATTCGCTGAATTTACAGTTTTAGGAATTAACCCCGAAATATATAATTTTCACAAGGCTTGTTTTTTTTTTTTTTTTTTTACTGAATTCAAGAGATATGACATTGTGCCATGCTGAGAGAGCGTCACCAACTTACAAGTAACTATGGTAGGGTGTGGAACTGCACTCTATCCCTTTAAGCAGTATGTAGCTGGGTGCAACTCAGACAGTCTCAGTACCAGAGACCAAAATGCTGAATAACAAAATAGAAGGAAAGTCGAGGCACTCCAAGGTACAAATCAGGCAATTTTATTGAACCCACTCCATCGCAACGTTTCGACCTACACGGTCTTTGTTAAGCTTGACAAAGACCGTGTAGGTCAAAACGTTGCGATGGAGTGGGTTCAATAAAATTGCCTGATTTGTACCTTGGAGTGCCTCGACTTTCCTTCTATTTTGTTATTCAACTTACAAGTAACGGCCATATTAACAGATCATCTCAAACATATTAACTGAGCTGTAAATTGTCAGGAATTAAAAATGAAAACGAGATTTGCAGATTTAGCCTAAAAAATGCTGTATATTCCACAGAATTTTCCCTTTAAATTGACACTTTAGGCACCATAAGCACTTCATTGTGATTTAATTCCAGGTCACCATCCTTTGCTAATCAGTCAAACCATTTAGGAATGGTTTGACACTTCTCTTGCTGTGTTGGGCAAAAATAGAAATTCATACCAACTAATACCAAGTCTAAACAGCATGTACTAGCTCTAGACTCTCAGAAATGAATACTGTCTAAACCTTACGTGCCTGATCAAGAAAAGGAATGTACTTTTACTTTAACAGACCCACTCAGATTGCCTTGTTCAATATAGAAATGTAAGTGTCAAAACTTTCTAAATAGGTTGACAAATTATCAGCAGATGGCATTGGGACTCCTGACACCTTAATGTGCTGCAGTGGTTATAGTGCCTTGAGTATCTCTTTAATTAATAACGCTGCTTGCAAGGGAGCTCACCTTGGAATTGCTTAGAACCATGAAAACATGTGGACCATGATGATAGTAGGCAGGTGTATTTTACTGGGAATCTATGGTTGAAAAATTATGTCCCCAATATGCTGGCAATTTTTATAAATGAGAATTGTTGTCATGTGAAAAACACTTTTGAGATGGGCTGAAAATAGTATATACTTGAAATTGACCCCATTGGTTTTAATAGTCTCATTAATTTCCATCAGGTACTGGTATTTTTACAACCCAAAGAAGAACAAATTATAATTTCTGCTTCAGCACAAGGTAGTAAAATCTTTTAACAGCCAATTTTACAATACATCACTTCCGAACAGAGTTAAATCGAAGGGCTGATTTTATTGGCCAGTTAACCATTTATTTTTGATGGAATTTGGCAAGAGTGAGATTCATTATCTGAGTGTCAAATTGAGGATTGCACCTCACTACTAAATTATACTTACACAGGATTTTCAAATGAAAAGAGTTTGAGTCGAATTAGGAATGCCTCACACATCTGACTGATAAAAATGCCAGCAGCATTGGCTTTACCAGATAACCAAACTAAAGCAGAACTCAGCCGAAAAATGCTTATTCTTTGGCAGAAACATATTAGGACATAAATGGGTACATTGAAATCTGTTATTTGGTAATTATTGACTCGTTAACAGATACCGATGAGCCATTAACAATATTAAAAGGTTACTCCTTTTCAGAAGAGGTCATGGTGGTAGGAATCTGTATAAAATGCTGCACATTTCAAAGTATTTTCACCCCTGGCACATTTGACTTAGGAATTAGCTAACTGTGCGTTGGCAATAGATGTTGTCAGCTGGGAACGCACCTGCGAGGGGAAGCCTTGGTCTCCATTGCCTCCATCCATCCTTTATTTAAATGATTCCTACTATCCCCAGCTCCCTATATTGCTGAGTTTTTTTTATTTCCCCCTCCCTCTGTTCATGCACACAGCCTCCCCTCCCCAGCCTAGAGTGCGAGTATACAAAGAGCGATACGCACAAGAGTGTGCACAACCTGTTAGACAGGTTAGAAATCTATTATTAATATTATCTTAAAAACTATTAATAGGACCCAACAATATGTTTTATTGATTAATGCCAGGCTGTTCGGGTGACATCCATAGCCGACATCTCCCTAGAGTTTCCACGTCTTTAATTAGCACTGATTTAAAATTAGCAAAGTACTGTTTAGACTACTTACAGTTTAATTCAGGTTGCCATAACCTACTATTTTATTTGTTTTTATAGCTCTATTTAACAACTATCGCAGGGGAGTTGAGGAGTTTTTGGACAAATGTGGATAAAATGTTTGTACTTTTCTAAATAGAGCAGAACAACCTCTCAGCCTGCATTGCATCATTGCATCATTGCATTGTATAATCTTCAGTCTACGCAAAACGAAAACTTTACGACCCCTATTGCAACTCTTCAATGATAAATAACAATGAAAAGGAATCGTCTTCAGGAAATGTATGACAAACCCACTATTGGCAAAATGGAATTATAGAGAACTAGTACACTTTTTTCATACGCTAAAAGGTTCCATAAGATCTAAAAGCAATTATTCTAAACACATCTATACAGAATCCCTTAGCAGTTAGTACAAGAGCCTAATGGAGTCGTTATTTATTTATTTTTATTTTTTTAAGAAAGGTGAACTTCACAGACTCTAGAAACCCATTACATCTGAAAGAACAGCAAGCAAAATTTACATGGGGATCTTCAAGGTACCCTGCTCTCGGGGTGCCCTTGATGTCTCAAAAATGAATATTTTATTACTCTAAAGAAAGCGGTAAAGAAAAGCTGCAGTCCTGCTGTGCTCAGAGTGCTGCCTTCTGTGTGAGAAAGACAACAAATGTAGAAACACGGTAATTGTTCTTGGGTTTGTTTGACATATTAGAAAGAGATCGTGGATTGCTGTTAAACTACGTGACAGGTGTTTCAGACACCGTTGCAGATATAAGGAGACAGTCAAACAGCAAGGGAGGGGGTGAGAGGCCAAGAAATCAATGAAATGTTAACCCTTTACCTGTAAAATTACATTCCCCAAAAAGTCAAATGCAGCTATGCCTACCTCAATCATGTCAAGATTTAAAGAAGAAATCTATTTGTTTCCTTTACTAGTTGAGTACATGTACACTTAAAGGGACACTAAAGACCAAAATCACTACATCTTAGCATAGTGGTTTTGGTGCATAGATGATGTCCTTTTCCTTTGGCAATGTAAAACATTGCCATTGCTGAGAAACAGCAATGTTTACATTTTGCGTAAACCAGGGGTAGGCAACCTTCGGCACTCCAGATGTTGTGGGCAACATTTCCCAGAATGCTCTTACAGTCTTAATGCTGGCAAAGCATAATGGGAGATGTAGTCCACAACATCTGGAGTGCTGAAAGTTGCCTACCCTGGCCTAAAGCACATTTAACAGGATAATAGAATTTGAACCTATTTTATCTTACTTCTCAGGTTGCCTAACATGCATTTTGGATGGGACTGCCTCTTAGAAACACAATGACATGTTATCGCAACACTACGGAAATAAAGACAACCTTCCTCTATGATTCTATGAAAATGTTCTCTGACATCTGGTATGTATGAAAAGCCAATGGAACTTCCATTTACAGGGAATCTGCACATCTCCTCTGTTAAAGGAATACTTAACTGACCATATACAAAATAAATAAAAAATACTATTTAATAGAAATACCTTAAATGTAAACTTGCATGCATTTAATTATGCATGTTTTCATTGCGGGTATACATAAAAGCAGTTTGTAAAACCTGCAGTCTTCTTGTCTGCAGCCTTCGCAACCCCTACCCTTCTAGCCCCACCCAGACTCTATGTCCAATCACAGACTTCCAAATGCAGCAAGCCATTTAAATCTTTTGCAAGGCAAAAGCTCCGAGTAATTGTTGCCTCCTGACTTTAGCTCCACTGAGCAAACCAAACCAGGAAGTTACATTACCTGTTGCCTGCTTGAAACCTAGGGGGGTGTAACCTGATTAGTTTGTATGTAGCAAAGCCCTAGTCCTAGCAGGGACTCTTCTCCGCTGGGTACTCCAAAATATACTCAGAAACAAGTAAAACACTCCAATGGAACAGTCAGACACAGTAGAATAATCCAGGAATCTCCCACCTCATTCCCAGCAACTGGACGACACTCAGCTCTCGGGGTATAACTGAACTTTATTCACACATTCACATAGCTTTTATGCCATCTCCCATGCAAGGAAAATGCAAGGGTTTCAATCAGAGGATCCCTTGTGCCTGAGAGATAATTGCCTGAGTAAAATCCTCCAATTTAATTATCTCTCAGGTACAAAAAATCCCCAAAATATCCCGGACCCCAAAAGTCCCCCAACCATACATAGGAACCCCATAAAAAGTACATTCTCTGATAGCCATGATCTGAGTGTCCAACATATCCAAGAATCACTCAGATCGCTTTGGTAGAACGGAAATGGCATTGTGTGGAAGACACGAGGTGGTAGCCCAAAATAGTTCCATGAGAATAGGTGCCCTGGCCGGTCTCTGTTCGCGGGGTTTCTGTGCAAAAACCATACAAGGGAATCTCTTTCACGATATGAATGCTCCCCTGTTCGGTACTTTTTATCTCCCGAACGCCGTTTGTGTAGGTGGGCAGTGGTCGACAGTTTACCAATGTTCACGCGAGTGCCAAGCCGAAAATAGTTCCAGGCACTCGATGACCAAGTACCGCTACCCTCGTTCAGGAGACAAGATGGCACCTTATTAATTGTTTCCCTTGTGGTTTCGCACTTAAGTGGTTGGTGTTAACGTTCTAATGGGGTACAGGTGGTCCTTGTTCAGGAGACGAATGGATTCCGTTCGTATGACATCTCCCTTTCGGCCAAAGATGAACCACACAAAACAACTGGGCCAAAATACACGAATAAACAGGGAGAAGATATGGACAGCCAATATATGGGATAAAAGGTAGCTTGCAAATGTCCATTCTGCTACATTATAAAAGTTACATTTCTATTAGGATCTGCACTTTTTGCAAATGAAAAAAAAAAAGAGGATAGGCTCTTCACACACAAAGCTTTTCAGGAAGGTAAAGTGCTTTATTGGTCTGGAGTGTCTCTTTAAATTGTAACCTTCAGGGCATACTCACATCTCCTGTTTCCCGTTTCTATTCTCCATTATTCCCTCTTTGCTCTCTCTGTTATCTATATTGTATTATCTCAGAACACCCATAAAACTATTACGTTTACTCTTTCTTTGTACTGCATTATGAACTGGATTAAGACCTTACTCTACTTACTGAATAGTAATCGTTCCATAGACTTCACAGGAGAATTTGTTATTCAGCATGCAAAGTAATTTGTTACTCTGCTAAGAGAATCCAACCCTATATGTTTAAAATACCTACCTCCCTTCCCCATTCTCTCAAACAAATCTGATATTTGAAATGTATTTTTTTTAAATGTCACATTTACTGTGTGCATTGTATTCTTTTATCCAGGTATTAATTATTGAGATATATATGTATACGTCAGCGAGGCTTGCATCTCCTACCTTCATAGCTTTCAGAACTATGTCCGTCTCTTCTTTTATTCCCCTCTGATCAAGATGTTCATATGCAGAGAAGGCCATTCTCGCCTTTTGGATGTCAGCAAAACTATCAAGCACAATTGAGCACAATTGAACATTCAAGGAAGGTGCTGGTGCGATAAATAAAATTTTCTATTTATAACAATCCATTTTCACAAAATTCCTATATGTATGTGTTAACTACCTGCAGCTTGAAACGAATACACTTTTTTACGGGAGATTTTTTTTTACTTTTTGCAAGGTCGCATGATGTGTAAAACTGTCCTCCCCTTTACATTCCATACCGGGAAGCTCTGAAAGATCCTTTTAAGCGTGGTGTGTAAGTGCTGGTAGACCTTTATTTATTTGTGCTGTTGCGGAAAATTATATTTTGACATTTGTAAAATGGAAAGATAGAGACTTGAAAGTGCACACGCTAATTTGTGTGGATTAAATTCTTGAGTGTTTTTTTTGCATGTTACAGAGAATGGCAAAAAAATAATTTTATATGGGCAGTGCTTTTTTATGGTGGATAATATTAATAGTACTCTGTACTAGTATACTTTTATTTGTTTAATTTGTGATGTTTTCACTAAACTTTGAGATGCAATTTGTTTGCAAAAGGAACTTAAAAAGAAACGTTGCCAATGTAGCTATTTAAATTAAAGGATCACTATAGTGTCAGGAAAACAAACTCGTTTTCCTGACACTATATAATCCTTGGGGGACCCTCACCCTCAGGGTCCCCCTCCTTCTGGGCTGAAGGGATTAAAACCCCTTCAGCTACTTACCTTAATCGAGCGCTGGGCTCCCTCGGTGCTGGTGACCTCTCCTCCCCCGCCGACGTCACCTCCCAAGTGGAGCGGAATGCGCATGCGCAGCAACAGTCCATAGGAAAGCATTTCTCCATTTCACATCCAGCGTCACAGAAGCGCCTCTAGTGGCTGTCAGGAAGATTGGATTAACCCTGAAACTGCTATGTTTACATGTGAAGGGTTAAAACCTGAGGGACATTGCACCCAGACCACTTCATTGAGCTGAAGTGGTCTGGGTGACTATAGTGTCCCTTTAACCAGTTAAAACTACTCTCTTACGTTTGGTGGTCTCTCATGTTTTGCAAGGATCCCCCAAAGGTGGCATACACACTTGGCATGCAGCAGTCGGGGGAAGAAGCTGAGTGGAGTTATACTTATGTGAAGCTCTTTTCTAATCTTTCTTGTGTTGTCTATCTTCAACCCCTGGCACTACATCTGCCTGCAGTCATATCACCTTAAAGGATCCAAAGAAATCCCTCTGTAGAACCTTGGCATATGCTAGAAACAGCTGCTGGGAATTGTCAAAGCCTGACTGCCAAACTCTGCTTTTGTTAAGTATTATTAACTTTGACAAACAGGGTTATTCACGTTTAGAAAAAAAATCGTGAAAACGGTTGAATTCCAACCGGAATGACAAAGCTCATATTTACGAAAGCAAATTTTTGTTAGTATTTGATCATCTCAATTGAATATGCACCAATCAGCCAGATGCATTTAATGTCTTTTTTAAAATGAGTACTTTTCTCATCCAAACCCAATGAAAAATATAGAATCCAGAATATTTGTGAAGCACCATTTTTAAATTAAATTGTGACAGAATGCATCCGGTAGAACGTACATTTGCAAATTATCATTCACTTGCTTTTTGCCCGTTGGCTAGAAAGAGTTCCATCCCATGTGGATGGAGCCTGTAAAATATCAGAGGGGACTAGTGATGTCGCGAACACAAAATTTTCAGTTCGCGAACGGCGGACGCGAACTTCCGCAAACGTTCGCAAACCGGGCGAACTGGGCGAACCGCCATAGACTTCAATGGGCAGGCGAAATTTAAAACCCACAGGGACTCTTTCTGGCCACAATAGTGATGGAAAAGTTGTTTCAAGGGGACTAACACCTTGACTGTGGCATGCCGGAGGGGGATCCATGGCAAAACTCCCATGGAAAATTACACAGTTGATGCAGAGTCTGGTTTTAATCCATAAAGGGCATAAATCACCTAACATTCCTAAATCACAATGGATATGGATTGACACCTGACATATGACATATTGACACCTTGACATATGGATTGACACCTGTCCTCAGATACCCTGATACACACTGACACAGAGCAGAATAGGGACTGTTCCCCCTACATAGGGTCACTTGGCAGATATGGATTGACACCTATCCTAAGGATCCCTGATACACACTGACACAGAGCAGAATAGGGACTGTTCCCCCTACATAGGGTCACTTGGCAGATATGGATTAATACCTATCCTAAGGATCCCTGATACACACTGACACAGAGCAGAATAGGGACTGTTCCCCCTACATAGGGTCACTTGGCAGATATGGATTGACACCTGTCCTCAGAGACCCTGATACACACTGACACAGAGCAGAATATTGACTGTTCCCCCTACATAGGGTCACTTGGCAGATATGGATTGACACCTGTCCTCAGGGACCCTGATATACACTGACACAGAGCGGAATAGGGACTGTTCCCCCTACATAGGGTCACTTGGCAGACATGGATTGACATCTATCCTAAGGATCCCTGATACACACTGACACAGAGCAGAATAGGGACTGTTCCCCCTACATAGGGTCACTTGGCAGATATGGATTGACACCTATCCTAAGGATCCCTGATACACACTGACACAGAGCAGAATAGGGACTGTTCCCCCTACATAGGGTCACTTGGCAGATATGGATTGACACCTGTCCTCAGAGACCCTGATACACACTGACACAGAGCAGAATAGGGACTGTTTCCCCTACATAGGGTCACTTGGCAGATATGGATTGACACCTGTCTTCAGGGACCCTGATACACACTGGGGGGTACCTACTGTCCTCCCCCAGCCCCCACCCCTGTGTGGTGGGTGGGGGCCATAAAAATAATGATGGGGGGACCTACTGTCCTCCCCCCGGCCCCCACCCCTGCACGGTGGGTGGGGGCCATAAAGCACAATGGGGGGGGACCTACTGTCCTCCCCCCCAGCCCCCACCCCTGCGCGGTGGGTGGGGGCCATAAAAATAATGAGGGGGGACCTACTGTCCTCCCCCTTGGCCTTCACCCCTGAGTGGTGGGTGGGGCCCTAAATAACCCCCCCAATCAAAGGTGACTAGGGGTCCCCAAGCCCCTAGTCTCCCACCACCCCCCACCACCCCCAAAAAAGTTACCCCTTACCTACCCTCCTCACCCTAAAAAATAGTGAAGGGGGAATAAAATAACTAACCTGTAAAGAAAAATTAAACTTAAAATTTGACGTCTTCTTTTTTCTAAAATCTTCTTTTTTCAGCCCCCAAAAAAGCCCAAATAAAAAGCCATAAGAACCGACGCAATTTAAAAAAAAAAAAAAAACGAGCGCAAAAAAAAAAAATCCATCTTCACCCATGGAGGGCTCCACGCAGACTGAGCTCTGCAGGGCGGGGAAGGCTTATAAAGCCTTGCCACGCCTTGCAGTTAGGCTAAGAACACTCTGATTGGCTGGTTTAAAGAACTTCCCCACGCTGTGTAAAATGACACAGAGCACTCTGGTTAGATTCCAAGCCCACCAATCACAGTGCTCTGTGTCATTTTACACAGCGTGGGAAAGTTCTTTGGAATTTTCCCACGCTGTGTAAAATGACAAAGAGAACTCTGATTGGTAGGCTTCGAATCTAACCAATCAGAGTGCTCTGTGTCATTTTACACAGCGTGGGAAAATTCCAAAGAACTTTCCCACGCTGTGTAAAATGACACAGAGCACTCTGATTGGTTAGATTCCAAGCACACCAATCACAGTGCTCTGTGTCATTTTACACAGCGTGGGAAAGTTCTTTGGAATTTTCCCACGCTGTGTAAAATGACAGAGAACTCTGATTGGTGGGCTTGGAATCTAACCAATCAGAGTGCTCTGTGTCATTTTACACAGCGTGGGAAAATTCCAAAGAACTTTCCCACGCTGTGTAAAATGACACAGAGCACTGTGATTGGTGGGCTTGGAATATAACCAATCAGAGTGCTCTGTGTCATTTTACACAGCGTGGGAAAGTTCTTTGGAATTTGGAACCAGCCAATAAGAGTGTTCTTAGCCTAATTGCAGGGCGTGTCAAGGCTTTATAAGCCTCCCCCCGCCCTGAAGAGCTCAGTCTGCGCAGAGCCCTCCATGGGTGAAGATGTATAATTTTTTTTTGCGCTCGTTTTATTTTATTTTTTTAAATTGCGTCGGTTCTTATGGCTTTTTTATTTGGCCTTTTTTGGGACTGAAAAAAGAAGATTTTAGAAATAAGAAGACGTCAAATGGTAAGTTTAATTTTTCTTTACAGGTTAATTATTTTATTCCCCTTCACTATTTTTTAGGGTGAGGGGGGTAGGTAGGGGGTAACTTTTTTTGGAGTCGGGGGGTGGGTGACTAGGGGCTTGGGGACCCCTAGTCACCTTTGATTGGGGGGGATTTTTAATTAGCGCCCCCACCCACCACTCAGGGGTGGGGGCTGGGGGGAGACAGTAGGTCCCCCCTTATTGTTTTTTTAGGGCCCCTGTAACAGACCGTTTCAGCAGACAAGGGGTTAAAATCGTTTAGGCGATAATCCCCTTTTCACAGACAGGCACAGCTACTGTTAAATCACCAAAACTCACGAATTGGATATAAGTGAATGCACCAAACTCCCGAACTGCATACAAGGGAATAAGGTAGCACTCCAAACTCCTGAACTGGAACCTCACGAATAGCTGCTAGCAGACGAACAGGAAAAGCTCCCAAGCGGCTTACACTCCTGGCAGTCAGTCCCTATCAGCATACAGTGAATCCCCCCAAGAACGAGACAAGGCTCCGTGTTGAGGGTTAAGCAGTGGTCTGTTTATTGAGGGCTACCTGCCCCTGTATTTATGCAGGTCTCCCACCTGGTGGACACTCCCGTAGGGGACCAGATGGAAGACTGTAACAACAGACAGACAAGTACCAATTACAGACATCCAGCAGTAAAACATCCCCACAATGCATCCTGGCTGCCTCCCCTCTGCCCTGGAGAAGTAATTCAATTATCTCCCAGGACAAAAGAAAAACTCCATTACACACGTGGGGACACAAAGACAGACTATCACTTTAAAATACATAAAGACACATTTTATACATAAAACACAGACATGTAACATATCCCCAGATAGCTCAGGTCTGAGTGCACATTATTAGGTGAATGGCACTCAGACCTCACGAATACAGTTTAATTGCCATAAAGCCAAAGTCTTTAATTACACGAATTGGCTCCATGGCTGTGCTATCTGGGTTACAACATTTACGTAAAATAAACTACCGAATTTACATGCATTCGGTTAAATATAAACGACTTAGAACCAGGGGCTGGAGGTTCAGCGGTGCCTGCATGTAAAAGTGTCTGGGTTTGGTGCATGAAAGCTGGGCAGAAAAGCGCTGGCTGCCCAGGGAGCTCCAGAAAACCGCCATCTAGTGGCCGCTAAGTGTAACCGCGGCCACCCAGTAACAATCAATTAAACTGCGGTTAACCGCAGCTTCAGGGAGGTAAATGGAGGGCACACTCCAGCTTTTGGGTGGCCAATTAACGGCGCCGGCCGGCTTCCCACGGCTCTGGGGAGGCTGAAAAATGGCTGTTTGTTCGGTAGATAGAATCTACCGAACGGCTGTGCGGAAAGGGAGAAATAAATCCTTCTGCACAGTAAAATGAACCCTTTAGCTGCCGGTCCATAATCCAAAGGCAGCAGGTGAGCGCCCAGGCTCCTCCAATGCAATGTGGCGAGATTGGTCTTGTCACAGCCCCCACCCACCGCTCAGGGGTGGGGGCCAGGGGGGGAGGACAGTAGGTCCCCCCTCATTATTTTTATGGCCCCCACCCACCGCGCAGGGGTGGGGGACGGGGGGAGGACAGTAGATCCCCCCATTATTATTTTTATGGCCCCCACCCACCACGCAGGGGTGGGGGCTGGGGGAGGACAGTAGGTCCCCCCCCAGTGTGTATCAGGGTCCCTGAGGACAGGTGTCAATCCATATCTGCCAAGTGACCCTATGTAGGGGGAACAGTCCCTATTCTGCTCTGTGTCAGTGTGTATCAGGGATCCTTAGGATGGGTGTCAATCCATATCTGCCAAGTGACCCTATGTAGGGGGAACAGTCCCTATTCTGCTCTGTGTCAGTGTGTATCAGGGATCCTTAGGATAGGTGTCAATCCATATCTGCCAAGTGACCCTATGTAGGTGGAACAGTCCCTATTCTGCTCTGTGTCAGTGTGTATCAGGGTCCCTGAGGACAGGTGTCAATCCATATCTGCCAAGTAACCCTATGTAGGGGGAACAGTCCCTATTCTGCTCTGTGTCAGTGTGTATCAGGGATTCTGAGGACAGGTGTCAATCCATATCTGCCAAGTGACCCTATGTAGGGGGAACAGTCCCTATTCTGCTCTGTGTCAGTGTGTATCAGGGATCCTTAGGATAGGTGTCAATCCATATCTGCCAAGTGACCCTATGTAGGGGGAACAGTCCCTATTCTGCTCTGTGTCAGTGTCTGGGGGGAGTATCTGCAGTAACACAGAGTGTCTGGAGGGAGTATCTGCAGTAATACAGAGTGTCTGGGGGGAGTATCTGCAGTAACAAAGGGTGTCTGGAGGGAGTATCTGCAGTAACACAGAGTGTCTGGAGGGAGTATCTGCAGTAACACAGGGTGTCTGGAGGGAGTATCTGCAGTAACACAGGGTGTCTGGGGGGAGTATCTGCAGTAACACAGGGTGTCTGGGGGGAGTATCTGCAGTAACACAGAGTGTTTGGAGGGAGTATCTGCAGTAACACAGGGTGTCTGGAGGGAGTATCTGCAGTAAAACAGAGTGTCTGGAGGGAGTATCTGCAGTAATACAGAGTGTCTGGAGGGAGTATCTGCAGTAATCAGGGTGTCTGGAAGGAGTATCTGCAGTAACACAGGATGTCTGGAGGGAGTCTCTGCAGTAACACAGAGTGTCTGGAGGAAGTATCTGCAGTAACGCAGGGTGTCTGGAGGGAGTACCTGCAGTAACACAGAGTGTCTGTAGGGAGTATCTGCAGTAATGCAGGTTGTCTGGAGGGAGTATCTGCAGTAACACATAGTGTCTGGAGGGAGTATCTGCAGTAACACAGGGTGTCTGGAGGGAGTATCTGCAGTAACACAGGGTGTCTGGAGGGAGTATCTGCAGTAACACAGAGTGTCTGAGGGAGTATCTGCAGTAACACAGGGTGTTTGGAGGGAGTATCTGCAGTAACACAGGGTGTCTGGAGAGAGTATCTGCAGTAACACAGAGTGTCTGGAGGGAGTATCTGCAGTAACACAGGGTGTCTGGAGGGAGTATCTGCAGTAACACAGAGTGTCTGGAGGGAGTATCTGTGGTAACACAGGGTGTCTGGAGGGAGTATCTGTGGTAACACAGGGTGTCTGGAGGGAGTATCTGCAGTAACACAGAGTGTCTGGAGGGAGTATCTGCAGTAACACAGGGTGTCTGGAGGGAGTATCTGCAGTAACACAGGGTGTCTAGAGAGAGTATCTGCAGTAACACAGGGTGTCTGGAGGGAGTATCTACAGTAACACAGAGTGTCTGGAGGGAGTATCTGCAGTAACACAAAGTGTCTGGAGGGAGTATCTGCAGTAACACAGGATGTCTGGAGGGAGTATCTGCAGTAACACAGGGTGTCTGGAGGGAGTATCTGCAGTAACACAGGGTGTCTGGAGGGAGTATCTGCAGTAACACAGGGTGTCTGGAGGGAGTATCTGCAGTAACATAGGGTGTCTGGAGGGAGTATATGCAGTAACACAAAGTGTCTGGAGGGAGTATCTGCAGTAAAACAAAGTGTCTGGAGGGAGTATCTGCAGTAACACAGGATGTCTGGAGGGAGTATCTGCAGTAACACAGGGTGTCTGGAGGGAGTATCTGCAGTAACACAGGGTGTCTGGAGGGAGTATCTGCAGTAACACGGGGTGTCTGGAGGGAGTATCTGCAGTAACACAGGGTGTCTGGAGGGAGTATCTGCAGTAACGCAGGGTGTCTGGAGGGAGTATCTGCAGTAACACGGGGTGTCTGGAGGGAGTATCTGCAGTAACACAGAGTGTCTGGAGGGAGTATCTGCAGTAACGCAGGGTGTCTGGAGGGAGTATCTGCAGTAACACAGAGTGTCTGAGGGAGTATCTGCAGTAACACCGGGTGTCTGGAGGGAGTATCTGCAGTAACACAGGGTGTCTGGAGCGAGTATCTGCAGTAACACAGGGTGTCTGGAGGGAGTATCTGCAGTAACACAGAGTGTCTGGAGGGAGTATCTGCAGTAACACAGAGTGTCTGGAGGGAGTGTCTGCAGTAACACAGAGTGTCTGGAGGGAGTATCTGCAGTAACACAGGGTGTCTGGAGGGAGTATCTGTAGTAACACAGGGTGTCTAGAGGGAGTATCTGCAGTAACACAGAGTGTCTGGAGGGAGTATCTGCAGTAACACAAGGTGTCTGGAGGGAGTATCTGCAGTAACACAGAGTGTCTGGAGGGAGTATCTGTAGTAATACAGAGTTTCTGGAGGGAGTATCTGCAGTAACACAGGGTGTCTGGAGGGAGTATCTGCAGTAACACAGGGTGTCTGGAGGGAGTATCTGCAGTAACACAGGGTGTCTGGAGGGAGTATCTGCAGTAACATAGGGTGTCTGGAGGGAGTATCTGCAGTAACACAGAGTGTCTGGAGGGAGTATCTGCAGTAACACGGGGTGTCTGGAGGGAGTATCTGCAGTAACACAGAGTGTCTGGAGGGAGTATCTGCTGTAACACAGAGTGTCTGGAGGGAGTATCTGCGGTAACACAGGGTGTCTGGAGGGAGTATCTGCAGTAACACAGAGTGTCTGGAGGGAGTATCTGCAGTAACACAGGGTGTCTGGAGGGAGTATCTGCAGTAACACAGGGTGTCTAGAGGGAGTATCTGCAGTAACACAGGATGTCTGGAGGGAGTATCTGCAGTAACACAGGGTGTCTGGAGGGAGTATCTGCAGTAACACAGGGTGTCTGGAGGGAGTATCTGCAGCAACACAGGGTGTCTGGAGGGAGTATCTGCAGTAACATAGGGTGTCTGGAGGGAGTATCTGCAGTAACACAGAGTGTCTGGAGGGAGTATCTGCAGTAACACAAAGTGTCTGGAGGGAGTATCTGCAGTAACACAGGATGTCTGGAGGGAGTATCTGCAGTAACACAGGGTGTCTGGAGGGAGCATCTTCAGTAACACAGGGTGTCTGGAGGGAGTATCTACAGTAACACAGAGTGTCTGGAGGGAGTATCTGCAGTAACACAAAGTGTCTGGAGGGAGTATCTGCAGTAACACAGGGTGTCTGGAGGGAGTATCTGCAGTAACACAGGGTGTCTGGAGGGAGTATCTGCAGTAACACGGGGTGTCTGGAGGGAGTATCTGCAGTAACACGGGGTGTCTGGAGGGAGTATCTGCAGTAACACGGGGTGTCTGGAGGGAGTATCTGCAGTAACACAGGGTGTCTGGAGGGAGTATCTGCAGTAACACAGTGTGTCTGGAGGGAGTATCTGCAGTAACACAGAGTGTCTGGAGGGAGTATCTGCAGTAACGCAGGGTGTCTGGAGGGAGTATCTGCAGTAACACAGGGTGTCTGGAGGGAGTATCTGCAGTAACACAGAGTGTCTGAGGGAGTATCTGCAGTAACACAGAGTGTCTGAGGGAGTATCTGCAGTAACACAGGGTGTCTGGAGGGAGCATCTTCAGTAACACAGGGTGTCTGGAGGGAGTATCTACAGTAACACAGAGTGTCTGGAGGGAGTATCTGCAGTAACACAAAGTGTCTGGAGGGAGTATCTGCAGTAACACAGGGTGTCTGGAGGGAGTATATGCAGTAACACAGAGTGTCTGAGGGAGTATCTGCAGTAACACAGGGTGTCTGGAGGGAGTATCTGCAGTAACGCAGGGTGTCTGGAGGGAGTATCTGCAGTAACACAGGGTGTCTGGAGGGAGTATCTGCAGTAACACAGAGTGTCTGAGGGAGTATCTGCAGTAACACAGGGTGTCTGGAGCGAGTATCTGCAGTAACACAGGGTGTCTGGAGGGAGTATCTGCAGTAACACAGAGTGTCTGGAGGGAGTATCTGCAGTAACACAGAGTGTCTGGAGGGAGTATCTGCAGTAACACAGGGTGTCTAGAGGGAGTATCTGCAGTAACACAGGGTGTCTGGAGGGAGTATCTGCAGTAACACAGGGTGTCTGGAGGGAGTATCTGCAGTAACACAGGGTGTCTAGAGGGAGTAGCTGCAGTAACACAGGGTGTCTGGAGGGAGTATCTACAGTAACACAGAGTGTCTGGAGGGAGTATCTGCAGTAACACAAAGTGTCTAGAGGGAGTATCTGCAGTAACACAGGATGTCTGGAGGGAGTATCTGCAGTAACACAGGGTGTCTGGAGGGAGTATCTGCAGTAACACAGGGTGTCTGGAGGGAGTATCTGCAGTAACACAGGGTGTCTGGAGGGAGTATCTGCAGTAACATAGGGTGTCTAGAGGGAGTATCTGCAGTAACACAGGGTGTCTGGAGGGAGTATCTACAGTAACACAGAGTGTCTGGAGGGAGTATCTGCAGTAACACAAAGTGTCTAGAGGGAGTATCTGCAGTAACACAGGATGTCTGGAGGGAGTATCTGCAGTAACACAGGGTGTCTGGAGGGAGTATCTGCAGTAACACAGGGTGTCTGGAGGGAGTATCTGCAGCAACACAGGGTGTCTGGAGGGAGTATCTGCAGTAACATAGGGTGTCTGGAGGGAGTATCTGCAGTAACACAGAGTGTCTGGAGGGAGTATCTGCAGTAACACAAAGTGTCTGGAGGGAGTATCTGCAGTAACACAGGATGTCTGGAGGGAGTATCTGCAGTAACACAGGGTGTCTGGAGGGAGCATCTTCAGTAACACAGGGTGTCTGGAGGGAGTATCTACAGTAACACAGAGTGTCTGGAGGGAGTATCTGCAGTAACACAAAGTGTCTGGAGGGAGTATCTGCAGTAACACAGGGTGTCTGGAGGGAGTATATGCAGTAACACAGAGTGTCTGAGGGAGTATCTGCAGTAACACAGGGTGTCTGGAGGGAGTATCTGCAGTAACACAGGGTGTCTGGAGCGAGTATCTGCAGTAACACAGAGTGTCTGGAGGGAGTATCTGCAGTAACACAGAGTGTCTGGAGGGAGTATCTGCAGTAACACAGGGTGTCTGGAGGGAGTATCTGTAGTAACACAGGGTGTCTGGAGGGAGTATCTGTAGTAACACAGGGTGTCTGGAGGGAGTATCTGCAGTAACACAGAGTGTCTGGGGGGAGTATCTGCAGTAACACAGAGTGTCTGGAGGGAGTATCTGCAGTAACACAGAGTGTCTGGAGGGAGTATCTGCAGTAACACAGAGTGTCTGGAGGGAGTATCTGCAGTAACACAGGGTGTCTGGAGGGAGTATCTGTAGTAACACAGGGTGTCTAGAGGGAGTATCTGCAGTAACACAGGGTGTCTGGAGCGAGTATCTGCAGTAACACAGGGTGTCTGGAGGGAGTATCTGCAGTAACACAGAGTGTCTGGAGGGAGTATCTGCAGTAACACAGAGTGTCTGGAGGGAGTATCTGCAGTAACACAGAGTGTCTGGTGGGAGTATCTGCAGTAACACAGGGTGTCTGGAGGGAGTATCTGTAGTAACACAGGGTGTCTAGAGGGAGTATCTGCAGTAACACAGTGTGTCTGGAGGGAGTATCTGCAGTAACACAGAGTGTCTGGAGGGAGTATCTGCAGTAATCAGGGTGTCTGGAAGGAGTATCTGCAGTAACACATGGTGTCTGGAGGGAGTCTCTGCAGTAACACAGAGTGTCTGGAGGGAGTATCTGCAGTAACTCAGGGTGTCTGGAGGGAGTATCTGCAGTAATGCAGGTTGTCTGGAGGGAGTATCTGCAGTAACACAGAGTGTCTGGAGGGAGTATCTGCAGTAACACAGGGTGTCTGGAGGGAGTATCTGCAGTAACACAGAGTGTCTGGGGGGAGTATCTGCAGTAACACAGAGTGTCTGGAGGGAGTATCTGTGGTAACACAGGGTGTCTGGAGGGAGTATCTGCAGTAACACAGAGTGTCTGGAGGGAGTATCTGCAGTAACACAGGGTGTCTGGAGGGAGTATCTGCAGTAACACAGGGTGTCTGGAGGGAGTATCTGCAGTAACACAGGGTGTCTAGAGGGAGTATCTGCAGTAACACAGGGTGTCTAGAGGGAGTATCTGCAGTAACAGAGGGTGTCTGGAGGGAGTATCTACAGTAACACAGAGTGTCTGGAGGGAGAATCTGCAGTAACACAAAGTGTCTGGAGGGAGTATCTGCAGTAACACAGGATGTCTGGAGGGAGTATCTGCAGTAACACAGGGTGTCTGGAGGGAGTATCTGCAGTAACACAGAGTGTCTGGAGGGAGTATCTGCAGTAATCAGGGTGTCTGGAAGGAGTATCTGCAGTAACACATGGTGTCTGGAGGGAGTCTCTGCAGTAACACAGAGTGTCTGGAGGGAGTATCTGCAGTAACTCAGGGTGTCTGGAGGGAGTATCTGCAGTAATGCAGGTTGTCTGGAGGGAGTATCTGCAGTAACACAGAGTGTCTGGAGGGAGTATCTGCAGTAACACAGGGTGTCTGGAGGGAGTATCTGCAGTAACACAGGGTGTCTGGAGGGAGTATCTGCAGTAACACAGAGTGTCTGAGGGAGTATCTACAGTAACACAGGATGTCTGGAGGGAGTATCTGCAGTAACACAGAGTGTCTGAGGGAGTATCTACAGTAACACAGGGTGTTTGGAGGGAGTATCTGCAGTAACACAGGGTGTCTGGAGGGAGTATCTGCAGTAACACAGAGTGTCTGGAGGGAGTATCTGCAGTAACACAGGGTGTCTGGAGGGAGTATCTGCAGTAACACAGAGTGTCTGAGGGAGTATCTACAGTAACACAGGATGTCTGGAGGGAGTATCTGCAGTAACACAGAGTGTCTGAGGGAGTATCTACAGTAACACAGGGTGTTTGGAGGGAGTATCTGCAGTAACACAGGGTGTCTGGAGGGAGTATCTGCAGTAACACAGAGTGTCTGGAGGGAGTATCTGTGGTAACACAGGGTGTCTGGAGGGAGTATCTGCAGTAACACAGAGTGTCTGGAGGGAGTATCTGCAGTAACACAGGGTGTCTGGAGGGAGTATCTGCAGTAACACAGGGTGTCTAGAGGGAGTATCTGCAGTAACACAGGGTGTCTAGAGGGAGTATCTGCAGTAACAGAGGGTGTCTGGAGGGAGTATCTACAGTAACACAGAGTGTCTGGAGGGAGAATCTGCAGTAACACAAAGTGTCTGGAGGGAGTATCTGCAGTAACACAGGATGTCTGGAGGGAGTATCTGCAGTAACACAGGGTGTCTGGAGGGAGTATCTGCAGTAACACAGGGTGTCTGGAGGGAGTATCTGCAGTAACATAGTGTGTCTGGAGGGAGTATCTGCAGTAACACAGAGTGTCTGGAGGGAGTATCTGCAGTAACACAAAGTGTCTGGAGGGAGTATCTGCAGTAACACAGGATGTCTGGAGGGAGTATCTGCAGTAACACAGGGTGTCTGGAGGGAGTGTCTGCAGTAACACAGGGTGTCTAGAGGGAGTATCTGCAGTAACACAGAGTGTCTGGGGGGAGTATCTGCAGTAACACAGGGTGTCTGGAGGGAGTATCTGCAGTAACACAGGATGTCTGGAGGGAGTATCTGCAGTAACACAGAGTGTTTGGAGGGAGTATCTGCAGTAACACAGGGTGTCTAGAGGGAGTATCTGCAGTAACACAGGGTGTCTGGAGGGAGTATCTGCAGTAACACAAAGTGTCTGGAGGGAGTATCTGCAGTAACACATGATGTCTGGAGGGAGTATCTGCAGTAACACAGGGTGTCTGGAGGGAGTATCTGCAGTAACACAGGGTGTCTGGAGGGAGTATCTGCAGTAACACAGGGTGTCTGGAGGGAGTATCTGCAGTAACACAGGGTGTCTGGAGGGAGTATCTGCAGTAACATGAATTAAGTGAATTAAATTGTAGTTACATACACTGAACAGAATTATAAATGCAACACTTTTGTTTTTGCCCCCATTTTTCATGAGCTGAACTCAGAGGTCTAAGACTGTTTCTATGTACACAAAAGGACTATTTCTCTCAAATATTGTTCACAAATCTGTCTAATCTGTGTTAGTGAACACTTCACTTTTGCCGAGATAATCCATCCACCTCACAGGTGTGACATATCAAGATGCTGATTAAACAGCCTGAAGTTTGCAAAGGTGTGCCTTAGGCTGGCCACAATAAAGGGCCACTCTAACTAACTAAGTGCTTACTAATACATATTTAGACAGATTTGTGAACAATATTTGAGAGAAATAGGCCTTTTGTGTACATAGAAAAAGTCTTAGATCTTTGAGTTCAGCTCATTAATAGTGATGTTGCAAACATAAAATTTTCCGTTTGCGAATGGCGAACGCGAACTTCCGCAAATGTTCGCGAACGGGCTAACCCGGCGAACCTCCATAGACTTCAATAGGCAGGCGAATTTTAAAACCCACAGGGACTCTTTCTGGCCACAATAGTGATGGAAAAGTTGTTTCAAGGGGATTAACACCTGGACTGTGGCATGCCGGAGGGGGATCCATGGCAAAACTCAAATGGAAAATTACATAGTTGATGCAGAGTCTGGTTTTAATCCATAAAGGGCATAAATCACCTAGCATTCCTAAATTGTTTGGAAGAACGTGCTTTAAAACATCAGGTATGATGTTGTATCGATCAGGTAGTGTAAGGGTTACGCCCGCTTCACAGTGACAGACCAAACTCCCCGTTTAACGCACCGCAAACAGTCCATTTGCACAAGGTTGGATACCAAGCTAGCCATGTCCCGTTCCTTGTCCTCACTGATGTCATTGAAGGTCTCTTCCTCCACCCAGCCACGTACAACACCAAGGGTCCCCGAAAGGTGACAACAAGCCCCCTGTATTTTTTTTTAAAATGTACACTACTGTTACACCAGATATGAGTTGCACTGGTGTGACACTGTGCCTTGGCAGGCCCTGAAACGCACACATGTGAACGAAACTGACTGCTATTATTTCACAGTCAAATTTCTAGTTTTTTTTTTTAATGTACACTACTGTTACACCAGATATGAGTTGCACTGGTGTGACACTGTGCCCTGGCAGGCCCTGAAATGCACACGTGTGAAGGAAACTGCTATTATAGTACAGTCAAAAAAGTTTTTGTTTTTTTAAATGCAAGCTATTGTGCCCCCAAAACGTTCGTGTGTGGGGGTGCTGGAATGACGTGGGCCAATGGGAGCCTGAATCAACTTTTGGCTCCCACTGCCCCTTTAAGAGCGAGTTCGTGACTTGAGCCGTGCTCCTAGGGCCAGGCAGGCCACATGACCGATCACTGCGGTCAGTGCACGCGGCTAAGTCAGGAGATCAAGCCGCATGCGGCTCGTGTGGAGGCAGGAGTGATCCAGCCACGCGCGGCTGAAGCTTAGGAGCCAGGTCGGTCCCAGGATAAGGTAAATACAGCCACAACCACTTATCCCAATCACACACCTTTCCTAACGTCCTATCCCATTAAAAGCATATTACCGCTTATTTAATAAAACAGATAGACCCCCTACTTCATCCAGGTTACCGATCGATGGTTCGATATTCTGAGCCCTCTCTGATTTACTGTACACGACTATTCGATATTCCCACAAATTTTATATAGCATTTTATGTTTGTTTGAGACCACCTTAAAAATATTGGATATCGCTAAATATCTTGATCACTATATACTTTCTCTACAAACCTCTAAAACGAACCAAACTACTCATCCATCCGCTATACCACTTTATCCCACCTAGAACTAGTGCCCAGTTAAAATACTTGGCTCTTACTTACCCACACTCAGTCATGTCACACACATTTCACCACTACTCTCACTGAATCCCTCAGACTACGGCTAAATTCATCTTCTACATCAAAACACTACTCCTAAGATTGAGTTGTATCTATGTCTCGGGTCTTTCATTTAGAATAGGGGCAGCTTCGGTCTCCTCCAACACTGACACTCCAGTGCATATTATTAAAAGATTGGGCAGATGGAAATCCTCAGTCTACAACCGATATATTCCTCATCCCGAGAAAGAAATGAGGAAAGCTTTTAAAAGTTTGGCTTTGTAAATTTGATGCAATAAGTGTGTTTTTCTTTAATACCTTTTCACCCTCTTTGCAAGAACACGATTTACATATATTACTAATATGTTTCTGAACATATATATTATATTATTCACTCACTCACTCTCTGGGCCGGCCTACGACATCATGCTGCCTAGGTCCAACGATAATTGACTATGGGGGATAATGTATAATAAACACAGGTTACTGCCTATGGGGGGATAATGTATAATAAACACAGGTTACTGGCTATGGGAGGGATAATGTATAATAAACACAGGTTACTGGCTATTGGAGGGATAATGTATAATAAGCACAGGTTACTGGCTATGGGAGGATAATGTATAATAAACACAGGTTACTGGCTATGGGAGGGATAATGTATAATAAACACAGGTTACTGGCTATTGGAGGGATAATGTATAATAAGCACAGGTTACTGGCTATGGGAGGATAATGTATAATAAACACAGGTTACTGGCTATGGGGGATAATGTATAATAAACACAGGTTACTGGTTGTGGGGGTATAATGTATAATAAACACAGGTTACTGGCTATGGGGGAGATAATGTATAATAAGCACAGGTTACTGGCTATGGGGGGGATAATGTATAATAAACACAGGTTACTGGCTATGGGAGGATAATGTATAATAAACACAGGTTACTGGCTATGGGGAGGATAATGTATAATAAACACAGGTTACTGGCTATGGGGGATAATGTATAATAAACACAAAGACAAAAAAAAATAATACAAACAAAATTAATCTAAATTGTATGCTGTCTAGGAGGTGGGAGGGTGTGGGAGGGAGGGTCTGCTGCTGATTGGCTGGAATGTGTCTGCTGACTGTGAGGTACAGGGTAAAAGTTTACTCAATGATGATGAATAGGGGGCGGACCGAACATTGCATATGTTCGTCATCCGTGGCGAACGCGAACAAGCTATGTTCGCCAGGAACTATTCGCCAGCGAACCGTTCGGGACATCACTACTCATTAAAAATGGGGCAAAAACAAAACTGTTGCGTTCATAATTTATTTCAGTGTATATTGTAAAGTGCTAAATGTATACAACCCATTGTTACGTTTATTAACTAACTCTCTTCCCTCTTCCCCTTTTTGTGAGATTGTCTCTCCAAGAGATTTCAATGCACATAGCCACGCATATTGGTTATTTAATATGGAAGTCAATAGGTTTGGAGCACCCTTTATCTGTTGTTATATTTATTAACATTCCATCCAATTGCTCCATGGAATGGGGACTAAGAAATTGCATTTTTGGGTCTCTTCTGGTTAAGTAACATTCACAAACTTTTACAGAGAAAAATAGCCGGCCAATCGCAGACTTGAGGTAGGTGTAAGGTTGAGATTACAAATCAATGCCATCCATCACTGCTCTGGCTAATTCTTCGGCAATGGCCAAGCAACACAGAGGTGCTGGCGCTGTAAGAGGCCCAGCACTTTTATTCATTGTTAAACTGTAGTGGTCATAGTCCATAGAGTGTCCATTTAACACTATGTATTTTTTAATAAACTCTCATTAATTGCAAATTTAGAATTCACTGTTTCCCAGTGGGCAAGGCGACCTTATAAACACAACTCTAACTCCTTGATATCAGTACCTGAGATTTTTTCTTTCCAGCATGTCAAGGCACTTAATGAACACTTTAACATTATATAAACCATTCTTCAGATTGGCGAAATTCAATGCAGAAGTAAAATAACCCAAGTCAAACAGCTTGCGGAGATTCTAAAAAACACAGTAAAATTATAGTTAGTTCCAAATAAGCTCTATATTAGTCCACTTTAAGATATACCAGTTAACAAAGCAAATATGGTTAACCCACGTAACTGTTTGTGATTTAAAACAGTATATTCATAATTTATGTCTTATTCCAAAAACAATGATTTAAAGCAAATCTGTTTGGTCACTTTGCATAATTTGCAAAGACCTCTGATAGTGACATCACCACTGGAGGTGTCTGGGTGGGTGCCAAGCTAACCTGAACCTGTCCCCATTGTCTTCCTGACAGTCCTCTTCTGCTTCTGGAACTTCAGCTTCCAGGAGCTGACATGACTGCTGTAAGGTTGCGCATGAGTAAGAGTACAGAAGTGAGGTCTATGAACAATTTATTTAAACGAATACTCCAAGCTCCATAACTATTAAAGCGTGCTTTAGTGGTTATGGTGCCAGGAGTGCACTGTGGCCCACATATTGTTAGTAGTGAAACCATTAAAGAATGCTTTCTTTTCTAACCTGGGGTCCACCGAGCTCCGCTTCCTACCTCCACTAAATCATACAGAGGTATAGAACTCTCTCTCCTCCTATTCACCCTTTCTTTATCACTCTCTTGCTATTTTCTCTGTTCTTTGGCTCGTAGAAATAATCCTTTTTTTTAAGACCCCGCATGTTAGTTATTCATTTATCTATAGTATTTTTTTTATAATTTTTTTTACAAAACATAAAACTGCGACTCTCAAAAGGTTTATACAATAATATCCTATCTAACTCACATTAATTACATTGTGCGGTAGAACATGTCATGCTACATTCTATGCTATATTGTCTCTTACATATAAAGCTTTCTGTTACACATTAAGAAATGTATGGTTATTATGTCACTTTCGCACAGCATCTTTGTGTACGGCCTTTACAATGCTTTCGTCGTGCATCCTTGTGAAAAATGTCTACAGAATATGGTTAAACCGCCTATTTAGGCAAAGAACTGCACATCTATTATTCTTTCAGTATCTGTTCACTCTTCTGTAGGCAAACTTTAATTTCTTCAAGTATAATCATCCTTTCTGCTAATGTTACTACTTCATTCATTAAGGACAATAAATGAATATACTGGAGAACCATCAGTCTTTCTTCTATGGAAATACTTAATAATGACTTATGGTCGGCTTCAAGAAAACATACTTCAACTCTTTCATACATCTGTTTTCTCTTAAGAGCAACTGTCGAGATGTAAGTACACAATTCTAAAACTTTAATAGCACAAACATATTCATATCTAGTAACCTCTCAGATACAGGAAGTTGAAAGACAAGGCACATATGGACTATTTGTGTAGGGGCAATTAAACAATTTTTACATACAGTAAAGCTATAAGGCATCTACGTAGTTTTTTTGGGGGGATAGGCAGGGGGGGAAATTTAGCCTTGTTACTGCTGAATGAGGCCTATGTCATCTGGATTTGTGTTTTTACAGGATTAAAAAATATTACCTTTGAAACAATTCTTCCATTCTCCAAAATTCCAGTTGGAATGTGTTTTTCTATTAGGTCTTTACAAAACTGGAATACAAAACAAATACAAAAAATACAATGTCACTTTTCTTTATCTTTCAAATTTTACTCATGGGGCTTATTCAATAAACTGGGAGTTGCAGAGAATTGACAATAAAATAGCCAGTTTGGAAAAATAAATGATTTATATCAACCTAAATAGGATTTTCCTATAGTTTTTGAATAAGGCCTAAAAAATATGATTCCACAAAATGAGGGAAGGGAGGCAAAAGGGAAAAACTATACAATCAATTGGCAATACATTTAGTAATGCTAAATAGAAGAATATGAAAGCATTTGAAATTTAAAAACAATAAGTAAAAACGTATCAAAGATACAGACTTAGATCCAAAAGAGTCTGTATGGCTATTTTTTTTCTAAATAAAATAAATTAAAGAACATAAAAATTGAACTACTAAATAAGTAAAATTGGAAATCTCACTGCCTTTATACTACGTAGTGTCCTCTGCACCTGGTTTAACAGTTTAGTAGATAAAACGCGTTTCGCAAGGGAGCACACTCCCTGAAGAAGTAAGAACTCCCTCACAAAACGCATAGGAGCAGAGTGATCACAAAGCCTACCGGGACTTTTGAACTCTGTAAGGCTCCATACCGGACTTCCTGGCGCACAGCCAGGAAATGTTTACATTGAATTGAAACACAGATTCCAAAATTTAGGGAAAATTCTCCAACTACGTTATAGTCACAGCTTGGCTAATTTATCTTAAATGTTAAAGTGGGATTTAGTACTATAAAACCCCTGGTATTCAACCTCAAAATAACTATACTTCACATACTAGACTAAGTATTTTCTGTTGTTCAATATAGGGGTTTATTCTCTAAACAGTATATTGCAGCTACATGCATGGCTGGGTTGGACCATATTTCTGTATCAGCCAATAGTGTGCCTTGATTTCTGAGTTTGGTTTACAATTCACTATAATTCACTTTTAGTGCATAAGCTTTTACAAAGTTTTCAGAGAATATAAACTATAAAACACTCACCCCAAGTGCAGATGTCAGCATCCTAAAACAAACAAAAACAATACAAATTCAAATTAATAATTCAACTTCAAAACATGTTTACATTTTTTGGAGAAAATACTATCCGACATTATTCACAAACAGGGTTACTCAGTAAATTGAGAAGTGGGATTTCAGAGTAAATTTAAAGCAAATTTCAAATTAAGTCACTAAATTACTTTAGCTTGATGAAGCAGTCATGGTGTATAAATCATGCCCCTGTAGTCTCACTGTTTAATTCTCTGCCATTTGTGAGTTAAGTCACTTTTGTTTTTGTTTAAGCAGCCCTAGCCACACTTTTCCTGGCTGTGACTCACACAGGCTGCATAAAAAATATGGTCTCAATTTCATAAAGTTTTAATCTTTTACTCTGTAAATTGGATTTTAATCACATATCGGAGACTCCTCTAAGTTCTAGCAAGCTATTAACATTGTAAGAGATAAGAAATTCTAAATACAAAATATGTAATAAAGGAAGTGTAAACATTAGATCTCACTTTACAGGAAGTGTTTAGGAAGGCCGTGTAAGTCACATGGAGGTGTGACTAGGGCTGTGTAAACAAACTGATTTATTTCCTAAATGGCACATGATTGAGTAGTGAGTCTGCAAGTTTGTTAAAATAAGTGCATCGACACAATCAGTAACTCTCAGTAAACAAGTTATTGATTGTGCCGATGCCCTTATTTTAACATTTACTTTTCTAAGGGGGAGAATCCCTGTTTACTACTACTATTTCCAGGTCAGCTGCATTTTTTTCAAGGGTGGCATGCAGGGCTAGCAAGGTAGAATCTATAGCTGCCTCGAAGCAGCAGTTAGTGTGAGGTGATCAAGGGGATCAGGGCTAGTCTGTTGTGTTACTTATGGTTCTAGAACGATTAGCATGGTGAATTGAGGTGTGGGGGAGTGTTTTTAGTTCATTAAACTAACTACTGAGGGATGACCACCTCATCATACTATATGAACGTTTACTCCCACTCTCTAACCAAATGAGCTTCTCTAATTGAACCTCACAGGCTTTCATCTGTCTTTGTTACCTCTATTCTATGCTTCACCTGCAATTCATAGGCCATGCGACTCTCGCTGAGTATAATGTGTTATTGATACCCTGGGGTTATTGGTCTTCCGTCCTACCCAGACTATAGCATACACACCCATATCTATATATACAGCTTACCTTGGGTGCCTTGTAGGGATGCTTTAATATCCTCCTTACTTTATTTCAGAGACATTTCCTCCGCTCTTCTTTATGCACATTTTTTGTTTCTATTTTATTCATTTTAATTTTAGGTTCTTGTTCAATAAAATTTAGTATTATGATTTAATCTTTTTGCTATTACCTTTGTATGATTTCACGTATGACGTAATCTCAGTAAGGTAGGACTCTGCCCCTTTAGGTAGTCTCCTTTCCTTATCTGTTCCCATTTTCTAAGTAAAATTTTCATATAAGACAAAAATAGCTCAAATGAAAACATAACCGACTTAGGAATTTTTTCCAATTAAACAATTTTGGCCTAAAATGTATTTTGAATATATACAACAATTCACACTTTAATGAATAGGCCTATATTTATTTAAATGCATTGTTGAATTGTGAATCCTTTTTAGCCTAGAATTATGTAGTTATTGTTTACTGAGAACAATCTTACCATAATCTTGGTAATCATCAGTATGCTAACAACGCCTCCCAACATTTCAAATGGACAAAGAGGTAAACCTTCATTTATGGGGTGCAAGTTTGGGCTGAGAAATGTTAGGTAACTCAGTAATAACAATTTATGCATCTAAAACATAAATTTAGAACAAGAACGATGTATATTATTTACACAGACTGATTTCTCAAAACATTTATTGTAGCTTAAAGATACATTAATGTGTGTTTTTCTGCTTTGGAACTCTGTTACACACTTACACACACCAACAAAATGGAAACCTGGAAAAGAGGGACATTAGGATAGAAAAGAGCGACAGAAGGATTTGGACCCAAAATAGGGACTGTCCCTCTTGCATAGGGACACTTCAGAGGTATATGTTAACCCCAATGCTCTTTTAGCACATACCCTGACAATTAATCACTGTAAATAACTCCTGTCTGCACTTTATGGTTTATGATACAATGTGGGTCAATAGTGATTCAGAAAGAACTAGGGGTTGTAGTGCGGGATTTGTGGTAGACATATACAGTGAAAAAAGCAAATTTGTATTAGGCTGTGTTAATAAAACCTATTTAATTACGGTTACTATGGAAAATATTAGCCCGAAAGGTTGTCAGTTTATGTACATTAATGGCTATTTTAAATATGTCACTCTTTTAACCCCTTAATGACACATGACGGAAATATTCCGTCACGATCCCATTTTATTCCAGAAGTTGTGTCCTTAAGGGGTTAAATAACTGTAGGAAGAGTAGGATTAAAACCTCAGAGTTCCCTAGGCAGGTTACAGAGTGTGTCCCAATTTCACTCTTACTATAGTGATAGTGAATGAGGCAAGCTTAAAAGGAACACTGTAGTCACCAGAACAACTACAGCTTATTGTATTTGTTCTGATGAGTAGAATCATTCCCTTAAGGCTTTTTTGCTCTAAACACTGTCTTTCAGAGAAAATGCCGTGTTTACATTACTGCCTAGTGATAACTTCACTGGCCACTCCTCAGATGGCTGCTAGAGGTGCTTCCTGGGGCAGTGCTGCACACTGTGCAGTACCGCCATTCATTGTCTCCACCTTCTGCATGCAGACACCGAACTTTCCTCATAGAGATGTATTGATTCAATGCATCTCTGGGAGGAGATGCTGATTGTCCAGGGCTGTGTTTGACTTGTGCTGGCTCTGCCTCTGATCTGCCTCCTTGACAGTGTCAGCCAAACCTATGGGAAAGCATTGTGATTAACTCAAAGAATCACTGCTGATGAGGTCAGCAGACAGCAGGCAGACTAGGGGTAGAGGCAGCAGCTGCAGACTTGAACACAAGTAAGATTTTACTATATTTAGGGGGGTAAGAAGGGAGCCAGAGGGGGTTAGATGTTGTTTTTTAACACTATAGGGTCAGGAATACATGTTTGTGTTCCTGACCCTATAGTGTTCCTTTAACAAGGTATCTTAATGGGTGGGACCCCTGTCTAGCATCTGGGCCCAGGCTGTTGCATTCGGACAAGGTCCTTACATTTCAATACAGCTCCCCAGTGTGACTTTATGGTGAAGAATGAGATGTCACTTTGTCACTTTAAAGTTCCATCCATGCATTGATTGTCAAATCTATTTGCACCTCATTTAGCTTGTTATTCCCAATTAATATGGCAGGGATCAAATTTGCAAAATAAAAAATGCTACTGTTATAAGTTTAATTACATCTAATACAAGGTAATGACATGTACCTCTAAACACTTCCACAATGAGGCTTGCAAATAGATCATTTAGAAAAGCATTAAATCAAACAACCATGTCTACTTCAATCCAAAACATTAAAGGCAACATAATTGCCAACCTCAGGATGATGTGTCATACAGCGCAGATAGCATTGGTATTCTACCATGCACACTATAATAAGATACTTACCGTATTTTTCGCTCCATAAGACGCACCTCACCATAAGACGCACCTAGTTTTTAGAGGAAGAAACCCAGAAAAAAAATATTCTGAACAAACTGTCCCATAGTGTTTCTTACTATGGGACAGTTTGTACAGAATATTTTTTTTCTCCCCTGTCCCATAGTGTCCCGCCCCCTTCCATAGTCTTCTCCTCTCTCCCATAGACTTCATCTCCCCCCCTCCCCATAGACTTCATCTCCCCCCCTCCCCATAGACTTCATCTCCCCCCCTCCCCATAGACTTCATCTCCCCCCCTCCCCATAGACTTCATCTCCCCCCTCCCCACAGACTTCATCTCCCCCCCTCCCCACAGACTTCATCTCCCCCCCTCCCCACAGACTTCATCTCCCCCCCTCCCCACAGACTTCATCTCCCCCCCTCCCCACAGACTTCATCTCCCCCCCTCCCCACAGACTTCATCTCCCCCCCTCCCCACAGACTTCATCTCCCCCCCTCCCCACAGACTTCATCTCCCCCCCTCCCCACAGACTTCATCTCCCCCCCTCCCCACAGACTTCCACCCCCCCCCCACAGTCTTCCACCCCCCCCTCCCCACAGACTTCCACCCCCCCCTCCCCACAGACTTCCACCCCCCCCTCCCCACAGACTTCCACCCCCCCTCCCCACAGACTTCCACCCCCCCCTCCCCACAGACTTCCACCCCCCCTCCCCACAGACTTCCACCCCCCCCTCCCCACAGACTTCCACCCCCCCCTCCCCACAGACTTCCACCCCCCCTCCCCACAGACTTCCACCCCCCCCTCCCCACAGACTTCCACCCCCCCCTCCCCACAGACTTCCACCCTCCCTCCCCACAGACTTCCACCCCCCCCTCCCCATAGACTTCATCCCCCCCTCCCCATAGACTTCATCCCCCCCTCCCCATAGACTTCATCCCCCTCCCTCCCCATAGACTTTATCCCCCTCCCTCCCCATAGACTTTATCCCCCTCCCTCCCCATAGACTTTATCCCCCTCCCTCCCCATAGACTTTATCCCCCTCCCTCCCCATAGACTTTATCCCCCTCCCTCCCCATAGACTTTATCCCCCTCCCTCCCCATAGACTTTATCCCCCTCCCTCCCCATAGACTTTATCCCCCTCCCTCCCCATAGACTTTATCCCCCTCCCATACTGTCCCCCTCCCCTTGTCCTATAATTACTTACCTGTCTTGCAGCGTTGGCCGGCAGCACAGGGCGCACCGCGGTAGTGGAACTTGAATTTCATGTTCCGGTTTCCGGCGGGACTGAAAGGAAGTGCGCACTCAGCTTGTGCGCACTTCCTTTCAGTCCCGCCGGAAACCGGAACATGAAATTCAAGTTCCACTACCGCGGTGCGCCCTGTGCTGCCGGCCAACGCTGCAAGACAGGTAAGTAAAGCTTCATATTCGCTCCATAAGACGCACAGACATTTCCCCTCACTTTTGAGGGGAAAAAAAGTGCGTCTTATGGAGCGAAAAATACGGTATATACTATACTAATAATATCAAAATGTTTAGAAACCAGAGGTTTTTGCAGAGCTCATATTAGCTATCTGGGCAAGGACCCCTCTCATTAAATCAACTATGCAGGAGACTATTTGATTCTCAGAATTTGGTGTCTATAATGTAGAAACAGGAGACATTAATCACCAAGCATCATTAGCAGGGGCGTACCTAGAGCATTTGGCACCCGGGGCGGGTCCTATTTTTGGCACCCCCCACCCCCCAACTTTAAAATGTAAAAAGCAACCACAATTTTTTATTTTTTTTATGTATTTAGTATTAAGCAGTGTTTATGCTTTTAAATGTAAGCATGTTTTTGTATGGAGTATGTTTGAGTGAATGTAGGATGTGTGTCTGTATGTGGTGTTGGCGTTTGAATGCAGGCATGCATTTTTATGTAGTGTGGTTTTTGAAGGCAGTGGTGTGGTTATATATAATGGTGACGTTGAAATGCAGGGTTGTATTTGTGTGTAGTGTTGGCGAGATTCTGAGATGTATGCACATATACACATACACACACCTAAATACACACTGACACACATGCAGATACATAGACACATAGGAACAATATATAGGGGGTAAGATACCACAATCCAAACTGGGGGGGGGGCACTAAAACTTTTCACTAAGGGATGGGGTAATGTGCTGCCATTGGCAGCATGCAGTGCACGTTGGCATCAGTCAACAAATTTGCATATAATTCACATTAGCCACCCAGATTTCTTGTTCGTGGGCTAGCTGACTTCCTTAACGTCGATCTTTGTTTATCAGATAACTCCCTTATTTGCTATCCTTATGTGGGATTGCCATATTTAGGGACACCAAATAAGGATAAGGGAGCCATCTGCTAAACAGAACCCTAATTTGGTATCTTTAAATATGGAAATCTACCATAAGGACACCAATTTAGAGAATTATCAACTAAACAGCTAAAAGATGAATTAAAAAAAAAAAAAAATTCCTAATTTCAGTTGTTTAGTAGATAACGCCCTTATTTGTTATCCTTATGTGGGATTGCAATATTTAAGGACACCAAATAAGGGAGCTATGTACCAAACACATACACATTTATATACACACACAATAACACAATAGGTGTATGTCTGTGTGTATATCTGTGATTGTGTGTGTGTATGTATATATATACACGTGTGTATGTATGTGACGTTTGCGTGTGTATATCTAATTATGTGTGTTTGTAATTGTATGTGTGTGGGTCTGTGATTGTATATGTCTGTGTTTATGTGTGTGGTTGTGTGTGTATCTCTGTAGTTAAGTGTGTTGTGTGTGTGTATATATATATATATATATATATATATATATATATATATACACACACACACACGCACACTTAACTACAGAGATACACACACAACCACACACATAAACACATACATACACAATCACAGACCCACACACATACAATTACAAACACACATAATTAGATATACACACGCAAACAACACATACATGCACACATTTAATAATTAAGAGGTCCACCCAGCCTCCCTACCTTGCTCTGGGAGGGCTAGAGTGGATCCTCAGTCCCTGGTAGTCAGTGGTTGCTGCTGGGATCTCTGTGCTCTTCATGCACACGTCCCTTGCACATCCTGTAATATGACGCCGATGCTTGGATGATGTTATGTGCCGACTCACTGCAGGGCGAAGACAGTCAGATACAGTCAGATGTACACAGTTATACGCATATACTGTCAAATACAGCCACATGCACACCGTACCAAACACATAGTCACTTGCACACTGTCAAACGCACAGCTGCAGGCAGACAGTAACACACACAGTTACAGACCGACAGTCACACACACACACAGCTACAGGCAGACAGTCACACACACACAGCTACAGGCAGACAGTCACACACACACACAGTCTCACACACACACACAATTACAGGCAGACTGTAACATAGTTACAGGCAGCACACAGTCACACACACTCAGTGACATGCAGACAGTCCCAGGTAGACAATCACAGGCAGACATTCATACATACAGGCACAGGCAGACAGTCACACACACAGTCACCAAAAGTCAGTCTCATGCACAGTCACAGGCAGACATTCACACACACAGGCACAGGCAGACAGTCACAGACGTAGTCACAGGTAGACAGCCACAGGCAGACATTCACACACAGTCACAGATAGCCACAGGCAGACATTCACACACAGTCACAGATAGCCACAGGCAGACATTCACACACAGTCACAGATAGCCACAGGCAGACATTCACACACACAGTCACAGATAGTCACAGGCAGACATTCACACACACAGTCACAGATAGTCACAGGCAGACATGCACACACACAGTCACAGATAGTCACAGGCAGACATTCACAGACACAGTCGCAGGCAGACATTCACACACATTCACAGACACAGGCAGACATTCACACACAGTCACAGATAGCCACAGGCAGACATTCACACACAGTCACAGATAGCCACAGGCAGACATTCACACACACAGTCACAGATAGTCACAGGCAGACATTCACACACACAGTCACAGATAGTCACAGGCAGACATGCACACACACAGTCACAGATAGTCACAGGCAGACATTCACAGACACAGTCGCAGGCAGACATTCACACACATTCACAGACACAGGCAGACATTCACACACAGTCACAGACAGTCACAGGCAGACATTCACACACAGTCACAGACAGTCAAAGGCAGGGATTCACACACAGTCACAGATAGTCACAGGCAGACATTCACACACACAGTCACAGATAGTCACAGGCAGTGGCGTACGTACCGCGGTCGCAGGGGTCGCAGCTGCAACCGGGCCCGGCCGCCCTGCGGCCCCCCGCGACCGGTTAGCAGCTGCCATGCTTTGCGGCCCCGGCAGCAAACCGCCGGGGCCGCATGTTAAGGGGCCACCTGATGGACATGGATTGTAAGGGGGCCCGGTCTGCGCTGAGCGCTTTAAGAGCGCGACCGGACCCCCTGTGATGAGATCATCACACGCTGGGAGGAAGTGACCGCACGTCACTCCTCCCAGCATACTGAGAGCCCGCGCGGAAGGAAACAGAAAGGAGGAGGAAGTCAGAGTGAGAACTCTGACTCCCATCAGGCTGAGCCACCACTGGACCCCAGGGAAATCACACATGGTAGGAAACATTTTGTGTCTCTGTATGTGTGTATGTATGTGTGTCTGTGTCTCTGTATGTGTGTATCCGTATGTATGTATGTCTGTGTGGGTCTGTCTCTTTGTGTGTGTGTATCCGTATGTATGTCTGTGACTCTGTGTTTGTATGTATGTGTGTGTCTCTGTGTGTATGTTTGTCTGTGTCTTTGTCTCTGTATGTGTGTGTGTATGTGTTTATGTATGTTTGTGTCTGTGTCTTTGTATGTGTGTATGATTGTATGTGTGTATCTCTGTATGTGTGTATGTATGTGTGTATGTGTGTGTCTGTCTCTGTATGTGTGTATCTGTATGTATGGCTGTGTATGTATGTGTGTGTCTGTGTCTCTGTATGTATGTGTCTGCATGTGTGTATGTATGTGTCTGTCGGGGGTGTGTGAATGTGTTTGTGTCTGTATGTATGTGTGGGGGGGAAGGACCCACAGTCAGGGGGGAGAGGGTCAGGGTGGGGGGGGGGCACGGATCAGATTTGCCACTGGTCACAGGCAGACATTCACACACAGTCACAGACAGTCACAGGCAGACATTCACACACAGTCACAGACAGTCAAAGGCAGGGATTCACACTCACAGACAGTCACAAGCAGTTTCACACACACAGTCACAGACAGTCAAAGGCAGGGATTCACACACACAGTCACAAGCAGTTTCACACACACACACACTCACTCACTCTCTCTCTCTCTCTCTCACTCTCACTCTCTCTCTCTCTCTCTCTCTCTTACTTACTGGTGGAGGAGTCCAGTCAGTGAGTCCCTGGTGTGTTGGAGTTGGGGAAGCAGGGCCTCCTTCCTGCTTCCCCTCAGTGTGCTGCAGTGAAAGGCAGCAAATGGAGGCTGGCTGTAGCTCCGCCCCCGCATCCGGTTTGGCTCCGCCCCCATTTCTCCGTGCAGTACACTGTACTGCTGAATTCCCAGCCCCTGCGTGTGTGAGCTGTGTGACTCCCGGCGCCCTGTGCAGCCACACAGCTCACAGAGTCACAAGCCCTGGAGGCACCCCTTACCTGGTGGCACCCCCCTAACTGGTGGCACCCGGGGCGGACCGCACCCCCCGCCCCCCCCTTAGTACGC
The DNA here is from genome assembly GCF_036172605.1 of Pelobates fuscus. Taxonomy (NCBI): domain Eukaryota; kingdom Metazoa; phylum Chordata; class Amphibia; order Anura; family Pelobatidae; genus Pelobates; species Pelobates fuscus. Next base: position 62,370,181 of record NC_086324.1, on the reverse strand, counting down.
CACTGAGTCACAGACAGTCAAAGGCAGGGATTCACACTCACAGACAGTCACAAGCAGTTTCACACACACAGTCACAGACAGTCAAAGGCAGGGATTCACACACACACTCACTCACTCTCTCACTCTCACTCTCTCTCTCTCTCTCTCTCTCTCTCTCTCTCTCTCTCTCTCTCTCTCTCTCTCTCTCTCTCTCTCTCTCTCTCTCTCTCTCTCTCTCTCTCTCTCTCACTTACTGGTGGAGGAGTCCAGTCAGTGAGTCCCTGGTGTGTTGGAGTTGGGGAAGCAGGGCCTCCTTCCTGCTTCCCCTCAGTGTGCTGCAGTGAAAGGCAGCAAATGGAGGCTGGCTGTAGCTCCGCCCCCGCATCCGGTTTGGCTCCGCCCCCATTTCTCCGTGCAGTACACTGTACTGCTGAATTCCCAGCCCCTGCGTGTGTGAGCTGTGTGACTCCCGGCGCCCTGTGCAGCCACACAGCTCACAGAGTCACAAGCCCTGGAGGCACCCCTTACCTGGTGGCACCCCCCTAACTGGTGGCACCCGGGGCGGACCGCACCCCCCGCCCCCCCCTTAGTACGCCACTGATCATTAGTGACTCTTAGTAAGGATGAACATTGCATTATTAGAATTTAAGGGTTTAGAATTGCAGTTTACAATGTAATGTCAAAGGGAAAGGCAATGGGAAAGGCAATGGGACAATTCTAATGCAAAATTAAGATGAAGGTAAACAACGTATCTTCCCTATTCCAGAAATCCTTGCTCACTAATTTCTAGTAATATCAATGGCTGCAGAGTGTACTCCTGCAATTCATTCTATGGGATTGAAGCATTTAGAGGTTTTATACCACAACAAGAGAAGTATCGATTCATGTGATTCATGGTATTCAAAGAATAAATGACACCTCTGGGCTTGTCTATAAGAAATCTGTGTGAATGCATGTGTGTAATATCATTATATCATAACTGTATTCCACAGCAAGATAAGTATTGATTCACGCTATTCCGAAAATAAAGTACACCACTGGGCTGGCGGGTCGAAAAGAATTCAGTGTTAATGCATATGTGTACCATAATAATATCATTAAAGGGACACTATAGTCACCTGAACAACTACAGCTTAATGTAGTTGTTCAGGTGAGATCTATAGCTCCCTGCAGGCAATCTGATGTAAACACTGTATACAGTGTTTACATTGATTGATAGGAATACCTCCAGTGGCCGTCACTCAGACGGCCACTAGAGGGACTTCCTATCACGCAGGGCCCTAAAAAGGCCCTGTACACGTCAGACGTTTGAAAATACGTCTGACGTGTTCAGGAGAGAGAAGGCACTGTGTGCGCGCCTTCTCTCTCCAGCCTGTCAGCGACGGAGGGGGGCGGGCAAAGACCGCGAGCTGAGCTGTCACTCAGCTCAGCTCGCGGCCGCGCACACCGCGCGCATGCGCGGTACTGCGCTCAGGACTTCAGAGGGCGGCATGAATGTATGTGCGCATGCGCGGCTTTGCCCAAATGGAAGCGTCTGATTGCTCCCTGCTCGCGCCTGCTCGCGAAATAGGGGGCGCGGCTTCACGAGGCTCCCGGCGCTGGAACCAGGTGAGTAAACTTGCCTCCCTGGAGAGTCCCTTTAACTACAGAGAATCTAGACTTGTGCACAAATTCTCATAAACTGGTACGTATGAATCAAATTCCTTTTATTCCATGCCCGAATCAATCGATCTGTCCAGGATTAACTTGTGGAGCATAATTCATTAAATAAGATTCCATTGGTAGATACCAGATGGATCGATTCGTGAGACCATAAAAGGAATTTAATTTGGATGTACCAGCGGAAAAGAATGCGTGCACAAATCTATTAGATTCTCACTAACTTTCCTGAAGAAAGTAATAGGATGTTAGTTTTAGTTTTGGTGTGATTGGATTATGACCCTGGGAATTGGTTGGATTTTTTTTTATCAGTTTAACTGCTTTGGCCTCAAGTTTAAAAATCACGTTGAATTCTAACAATTTTCACTTTAGTAAAACACCCTTACTATTTTCATTTATCGTATGCTTTTTCTACGCCGATGGCTGCGAGCAAAACGACAGTGCTTGTGATGAGGGCGCCCATTTACAGGATAAAAAGGTGTGGATTTCTACTGTTAATTTTATTTTTCACACCTCACGAATCCATATTTGTCAAATACAGGCATAAGTTTACGTAATATAAAAAATATTGTGGGCAGTGACACTTCCCTTTTAGCAAAATTACTTTCCTTATAGACAGGCTATAACATTGTTATTGTATAATTCACTTAAAATTACAATTTGTATCACGTGGAAATTATGGTACGATGATTTTTAGTGTGATAACCATATACTAATTCACTTTCATGAGAAATATTAGCGGTAGTAATTTTAAAATATCAGAATATTCCACAGAGTGGTACAACTGGGGTAAAACAGACAGTACAATCTACATTGACTAGTGGGGAAAAAAAGCAAAAGAGGGCCCTCGTCACAAGCCAGGTTAATTTTATTTATTAGCAAGGCTATAGTAGTTCTTACCTCAGCTCAATCAAACTATAATAGCCCTCGTCTTGTGGAAAGTCATATTGATCTGTGTGCCCCATAATCCTTTGTGTCTCGACAATTGTCACTGTATAAAAGATCTTTTGAGAGAGGCGATGGCTTTAATAATAGCACTTGTGTGATTTAGTTTCTAGTGCTGCTAGGGTTTTCCAGGTCTGTGTTTAGCCATCATCACCAAGGAGCTGCAGGGCTGGGCTTGACCAAACACTTTCTCATGCTGTCTGTGTAACACCTTCACTGCTGGAGGGATGAAAGAAACATGTTACTAATATACAATACTAGTGTTTATCAAATTCCTGTAACTGAACACCTGTAATTATATGACTATTCTCTTGGCTGCACTGTAGGAAACGTACAACCTTGTTTTAATAAATGAGAGAAAATACCCCACCCTAAATTCACCCAAAATAAAGCAAGCATTCATTAATGCAATATATCACATACATTATGAAAGTATCTACTTTTCTTTTTTTTTTTTATAAAACAGCATAAACAGTAACGTTTAGGCATTATCAGTGTGGCTACAGATGGGTGGGGTGGGCTATGAATTCCAGGGTGGATCATAGTTTATTTTAAATCACTGCAAAACAGGCACCATAACTACTGTTAGGGAGGATCATAGTTTATTTTAAATCACAGCAAAACAGGCACCATAACTACTGCCAGGGTGGATCATAGTTTATTTTAAATCACTGCAAAACAGGCACCATAACTACTGCCAGGGTGGATCATAGTTTATTTTAAATCACTGCAAAACAGGCACCATAACTACTGCCAGGGTGGATCATAGTTTATTTTAAATTACTGCAAAACAGGCACCATAACTACTGCCAGGGTGGATCGTAGTTTATTTTAAATCACTGCAAAACAGGCACCATAACTACTGCAATATGCTGCAGTGACTGTGATGCTTTACTCCAGGTTGATCCCAAATCAGAACAGTAACACAAGATTTGGGGTGATTAAAGGTCATGAGTACTTGAAAACAAAATAAACCCCGCCATATTCCTTCTAATTAAAAAAAAAGTTTTGGGGAGAGGGGGTTATATATTTGCCAATTTATATTATTTTCTAAATTAAGATATACAGAAATGAAAAAATGGGGAGAGAAAATTTATATATAAAAAAAAAAAAACATATATAATTTTCAATGTTGTATTCATGATAAATACTTGGAAAAATATGAATAAATATTTTTGCTTTTATTAAGAAAGGCTCGTGTTAAATCGATACATTTAGAATGGGCAGCAATTGCTCACCAAATACCGTTACCTTAATTTTTTTTTAAATAACAATAAAACATAAATAGAAAGACATCATATTGGGGAATGAATGCCATGTGACACTGACTGTGTGCCATATTTGCATAGTCACCAATCATTTGTAAATGCAATAAGAGAAAATAAGAGAGACCAATCGATTGGCCACCGTTTTTTAAGAGTCCAGTCCTTACCACGAGAACGCACATGCTCCACTTTACACCTTTACTAATATTCAATTCAGAGGAGACTTTACATAGTAATTGGGGGACATTTGCTAAATTCAGCCTCACCATTATTTATTCTCTGTAAATGCTAAAATATGTTAGAATTAATAATTAATGTTATATACTAATTGTTTTAAATAAAAAAAAAAAGTCTTGCCATGAATTTAATTTTTCTTCACTGTTTACTGAGAATGCTTACCTATTTTACAGAAGAAAATTCAATGGTTTGATATGTGCAGAATAATTTTCGTTGTTTTTGCTTTTTTTTGTCCATTACAAACCGGAGCCTGTCATATGTTCTGCAATAAGAGAAATGTAAGCAGGGATTGCATATTTTGCTTTTATTGCAGTGAGCAGTTGTGTTTTTATTGTAGTGTTTTATTTTCATCGTATTGTGGTATGCCGTTTTTGGCATTCCATTTAAACTAGTTGTAACTCTTTAGCAAGGCTGCTAGGGGAACTAATAAAACATCTCTTGGATGCATTCATGCTGATGTAGAGAAGATAAAAAGTACTACAAACTCATATGCATTAAACATTTTAAATAGCTAAAAACAGTTTTTCAGATCATTGAAACTGATGTTTTTTTAAAAAATATAAATAATATTGCATATTAATTATAATTGGAGTTATAAAATAAAATATTTTTCTAGTTATCTCTCTTTGCAAAAAGAATAAAAGAAGCTAGTGCATATATATATATATATATATATATATATATATAAAGTATATATATATATATAGTATAAGATGAAAAGGTTTGAGTCCATGTGCAGAATTTGAGAGATCAAAGAGACCCCACCTAATGGATAGGGAGAACCCCACAATGGTGATGATATTTTCCCAATTTTACAAAAGTATATCATGACCAGCAAAAGTACTGTTTACGTATATAGAGATCATCATCATAGAATAAACACAGTGTATTATGTATAATACTCTAGGATGATCAATATAACTCTGCGTGTTGAAATATATAATGCAGAACTATGTAAGCAGTCAGGACCTTAGGTAAGTTATTGGTGTAAGTAGTTAGAGCTCTTAGTAGGCAGTCCTGGACTCTGCATGACAGGATGTCTACTTCTTTAACTTGGTGGATGATAGAATAGCATTACGTCAGTGGAACTGTATAGCACACCACCAGAACTGGATCTGCACCCACAGCTGCTCATTAACACCAGATCTTTCTCTTACAGAATATACATTGTTATAATAAAACACTGTTCTTTGGATGTTGTAATCCTTGCTGGTATACTTTCCACATTTGAACAAAAATTAAAAAATAGATAGAAGAAAATTGGGAGCCCGGACGCCCAGTTCTCCCTGCAATGGGAGGAATTTCACAGAGGCAGGCCTGAGGGGTTATCCGCTCCCCTCTGTGAGATCCTCCCCTCTGTGCCACCATTGGAAAACCGTCACCAGATCATTATCCGTTCTATCAACTGACATATTTTATGCAGTTGCCTCCATTTTAATCAAGCCCTAAGCCCAATATTGATTTTGCAAAGGAAACAATGTTACTATGGCTCTACAGATCATCTGTTGACCTTTCAATATTGGGAGAGAGACTGAATAAATAATAGCAGCTCTTACTTAAGAATTGAGATTGCACATCTTGGGCAGACTGGAATATATATATCCAAATACTGGCCAAGATTAAAGAACCTAGCGATATGCATAACCCCAGCCATATCCCAAATACTAGCTTTAACCCTAACTCTGTCTGTAACCCTATCCCTAACCATTCTGTTACACCAAACCTATTCATAGGCCTAGAATTATTATTCCCGGACCTAGTCCTAACACTAACCCTAATGATTATGTAATACAAAAAATGCGTTATGATAAAACATATATTAAGGGAACATAATTCCAACTCTGAGTTCTGGATACACTTATAAACCACTCAAACTAGATCTAGTCCAATGTCAACCAGCAGTTGCGAAGGCCAGTAAGGTATTGTCATGTATCAAAAGTGGCATTTTCAAGACAAAAATCTAAGTTTGCTTCTTTATAAATCAATGGTAAGACCACACCTTCAGTATGCCATGTACTTTTGTGCACTGGTTTCAAAGAAGGATATTACGACACTAGGAAAAGTGTACAGAGGGGCTATAAAATTAATATGGGAAATGGAAGATATAAGTTATGAAGAAAGGTAAACAAATCTCTGCCTGAAGCGGTGGTTTAAACTGGGAGTGGATGAAATCTTGAAAAATCATAATATTGAGGAATATAACATTTAATATGCGGGGTAACAGCTTCTTGATCCAAGGAGAAGTCTAAATGCTATTATGGAGATGAGAAGGACGTTTTTCCTATTTTTCTTCAAAATTTTCTTCAAACAGGGGTTTCTGCCTAATGCAATAAGATAGGAATAAAACTGTAGAAAGTATTTTTTTTACATTCATAGCCCATATACTATACTTATTGTGAATAATAACCCAAACCATTGAGAGTTGATGTTATCTCTCTCAACTACTTCTTTTGATTTGGCGGGCCAATTAGTGCTCTAATAAAATTATCATAGTATTATTCATTAAACATTTGCCTTGATGTTTGATTCATTTTCTATTTAATTTTTCAAGTTACAAATGAAAGCTTCATCTTCTCTATAGGGAGAAGGGTTTTTCTTTTGTTTTTACATTTTTTTACATTTATTCTTTAAAAATGCAACTACTGAGAAATACCAAAAAAAAACAAAAACAAAAAAAACAACATTAAATTGTGTAATTAGGATAGGATCTGTTTATCAGCACAAAATAAAATGTACAGTCTTCAAATATGCAAAGACTTAAAAAAAAAAATGATAATTATGAATTGTATGTTTCCAGGCATGGTGTTCTTTTTAGTCATGTTCTGTTTTCTGTTTAGTTGTTTGCCAAATATTTTTAGTGATAACAGAAGGCAAGCTTTTTTTTTTATAAAGGTGCTTATGAAAAGATATGGGTTTCTCCTCTGGGAGTGCACCAGATGTTAGGGAAAACATTGCTTTTAATTTGCTGAATTTTGTTCGTCAGAGAAATTCAGTTCAGACATTGAAAAATGTGGAGAAATTGATCTTATTGTGCATATAGGTATAAGGACACACAGTCATATATTAAAATTTGAGTTCACCTACCACATCAACATGTAACTTGATATATAAAATATATAGAATTCAATTTAATCTATTTATTTTGCTAAATAACATGCTATCGTATGCTTTAAAAAAAAACAAATTTTGTCACTTTTTTACTTTCTTGATATGTTATGCTATGTCATTTGCAAAACGGTAAAGACGACAAATATACTTTCATGGTATTATGGAATTTCAGGGTGGGGTAAATCACCCACTTCCAGATACTGCTTATAATGTTCAAATAAAGATTAAATATTTTTGCTAAATAACATGCTATCGTATGCTTTAAAAAAAAAACAAATGTCACTTTTTTACTTTCTTGATATGTTATGCTATGTCATTTGCAAAACGGTAAAGACAACAAATATACTTTCATGGTATTATGGAATTTCAGGGTGGGGTAAATCACCCACTTCCAGATACTGCTTATAATGTTCAAATAAAGATTAAATATTGATGTTCTCTTTGACTCCGACCTCTCCTTCAAGTCTCATGTCAATCTATCGCCAAATCCTGTCATTTCCATCTCAAAAACATTGCGCGAATCCGCCCCTACTTAACGCCAGATGCGACTAAGGTGTTGGTACATTCCACTGTCCTTTCTCGCCTTGACTACTGTAATCCGCTTCTCAGTGGTCTTACATGCTCCCAACTTGCGCCGTTACAGTCCATAATGAATGCGGCAGCGAGGCTCATCTTCCTGTCCGCACCTCCCATGCCACACCCTTCTGTCAGTCCCTACATTGGCTTCCTATAAAATATAGAGCTCAATTTAAAATTCTGGTTCTTGCTTTCAAATCTCTACATAATGCTGCTCCCACCTATCCATCCTCCCTTATACACAAGTATGTCCCGTCTAGGCCCTTACTTACGTCTATCTTCTGTCCGTACTTCCACCTCTAATGCTCGCCTTCAAGATTTCTCGAGGGCCTCACCGTTCCTGTGGAACTCACTTCCCTCATCCGTTAGATGCTCACCCAGTCTCCACTCCTTCAAAAAAAATTGTTAAAAACCCACTTCTTCATAAAAGCGTACCAGTTAAACTGTTAATAGCACCTGACTGATTCCTCTTCTGCAACTGTCACTAGTCTAATACTATTCTTACCTTTTTATGTCATTTTACCCCACTCCCTCTAGCATGTAAGCTCATTGAGCAGGGCCCTCAACCCCTCTGTTCCTGTGTATCCAACTTGTCTGGTTACAACTACATGTCTGTTCGTCCACCCATTGTAAAGCGCTGCGAAATTTGATGGCGCTATATAAATATCCTAATAATAATCATAATAATAATAATAATCTTCTTTTCTGTTTAATGCAGTTGGGTTGTATCAGCTGTATGCTTGAAATTATTGAATTAAAATGGCTCATTAACTTATTGCAATGGGTTCAACTAAGTGAAGGTAATGTTTGTTGAAAGGTGTAATGCCTTAACTACGGTATCCTCTTACTTCCTGGTTCCACGGAGTCTAGCCACACCCCTTTATGACACGGTCTGCCTATTTAATCTGACTGCACCAGCTGATCAGGGCTGGATTATTGAACTACGTTCCTTACTCACAACCAGGCTACAACTTCGTTGTGAAAGCCTCTGCTACCAAACCGGACTGAAAGACTCTGCAAAGTTCCCTTCACCTCTCCTCATCCAAGACTAAAGATTAAACACTCTTCATACGCCTCTGAGGATATCTCGGGAACCAGTGTTCTATGTGCAGGAAGCTAAGTAAAACCAATGTGATAAGAGTTGCATCTAAAAGCTGTTATTACCTGTCTCCAAAAGTCCTTCGGTAAAAACAATCCTGTTACAGCTAACTTCAACTCATACTTCATATCAGTTATCTGCATCTGGCTTGCTTAAGTTAAAGTATGCAACAGCTATTGTAATTACTTCTCACCTAAACCGTTAACTCTATTAAGAGACTCTTTATTGATTCAGTGTCTGCAATTTTCTATCGTTTACTCCTTAAAGCTACAGTGCCTGTAATTGTGGACTTCAGTTATCATTTACTACTTAAAGCTACAGTGCCTGTAACTGTGGACTTCAGTTATCATTTACTACTTAAGCTACAGTGCCTGTAATTGTGAATTAAAGTTTTTACCTTTTACTTTCTTTAATAAATATTCAACTATACGAAATCTGCAGTTGTGTTCCTTCATAACAAATGTTTAAACGTGACAGAATAATCCAGCCATTGTAATGGATCCAGCAGATTTTGATTCTACTATAACTACGCTGAATCAAAGAGTTGATACACTAACCCAAGATGTGCAAGACCTGCAAGTCACTAACGAAAGACTTCTCACTTATGTCAGAGATTTACAAACTCGTACTCCTCATACTACTCTGCTCTCGGCTAGTGATTCTGCTGTATGTAACCCTGAAAAATTCTATGGTGATCGTTCCAAATATAAGGAGTTTTTTTATTCCTGCAAACTATTGATTGCTTTAAAACCTAGAGCTTATCCCACAGAAAGATCTAAGGTTTTTTCAGTTATTTCCTTTCTAAGAGGTGAACCTATGTTCTGGGCCCATACCTTTTTGGACAATGATGACCCCATTTTAGGCTCACTGGATGAATTTTTTGAAGCCATGTCTCTTCTCTATGAAGATCCTAATAAACAAGCTACAGCTGATTTAACAATCAGAACACTACAGCAAAGAAATAGACCCGTTGAAGATTATATTGCTGAATTCAAAAGATGGGCTGTTGAAACGCAATGGAATGACATCACATTGCGCAACCAGTTTCGAATTGGTTTATCTGAAGCTGTAAAAGATGAACTCTCTAGAACAGAACTCCCTACTACTTTGAACGCTCTAATTCACTTATCAATCAGCATTGACAGAAGATTAAGAGAAAGAAAGGCAGAAAAAGCCCTTTTTCATTCTAAAGACCGAAAATCTTTTACTCCCTCAAAAGCTCCAGAAAAAACTTCTTTACCAAGTGAACCCATGGAATTAGGGGTAATAAGAAGTCCACTCACTCCTGCAGAAAAGAACCGAAGACGTCAATTAAACCTATGCATGTATTGTGCCTCTCAAGATCATCTGGTCTCTGATTGTCCCTTACTAAAACGGACAAAGGCCGGTAGACAAGCCTATACCTCTGCGATCTTCAGTGCACCCCCCTCAACATCGACCACTCCGTTCACACCTGTATCCCTTGTAATACAGTGGGATAAGGTGAGAATTGTGACTGAAGCTCTCATCGATTCTGGTGCACATGGAGTATTCATCGATTCAACCTTTGTAACAAAGAATAAAATTCCTTGTGTTCAAAAAGCCATTTCTGTTCCTGTTAAAGTGATTGACGGCTCCTTTATCTCCTCGGGACCGATTCTTCATGAAACCATCCCTCTAAAGGTAACCACCAATCATATTCATACTGAATTTCTAGTATTTGATGTTATTCCATCACCTCTCTATCCCGTTATAATAGGGATCAATTGGTTAAGGAACCACAACCCTCAAATTTCATGGTCTCCTTTCTCTATCACCTTTAACTCACATTATTGTAAAGAAACATGTTTACAGCAAATTCCTATTTTTCAAATCTCCAAAGAACCAACCATACCTTCTTGTTATTCAGACTTTTCAGATGTCTTCAGTAAAAAAGAAGCTGAAACGCTCCCGCCTCATCGTTCCTACGATTGTCCTATAGACCTCATACCTGGTGCCCCAGTACCTTTTGGGCACATCTACCCTCTCTCTGAGGCTGAATTACAAATTCTCAAAGAATATCTAGATGAAAACCTACGGAAAGGGTTCATTAGACCCTCTAGTTCACCTGCTGCCTCAAGTATGTTTTTCGTAAGAAACAAAGACCAGACTATACGTCCTATCATTGATTACAGAGCCTTAAACAAAATAACAGTTAAAAATCGTTATCCTCTTCCCCTCATCAATGAACTGGTTGAACGATTAAAAACTGCTACCATCTACACTAAGCTTGACCTTCGCGGGGCATATAATCTCATCAGGATAAAGGCTAATGATGAATGGAAAACTGCTTTCCGAACAAGATATGGCCTCTTCGAATATCTGGTGATGCCTTTTGGCCTCTGCAACGCCCCTGCAACTTTTCAACATTTCATAAATGATATCTTTAGAGACCTATTGGACGTCTGTGTCATCATTTATTTAGATGATATTCTCATATACTCCAACACTCCTGAGGAACATAGAAAACATGTCAGATGGGTGTTATCAAGACTCAGAACTCACAAATTATTCGCTAAACCCGAAAAATGTGTTTTTCACGTCAAAGAAATAACCTTCTTAGGTTATGTCATCTCCCCTCATTCAATAGGTATGGATAATTCAAAAGTCGATTGTATCATCAACTGGCCTGTTCCCTCTACAGTAAAAGAATTACAGCGATTTCTAGGGTTCGCCAACTTCTACAGAAAATTTATTAAAAACTACTCTGAAATAGCTCACCCACTCAATCAACTTAACAGTAAAAAACATCCCTTCAATTGGAACGAGAAGGCTCAAACTGCCTTCACTGAATTAAAGAGAAAATTTACAACAGCTCCTATTCTTCAACTTCCAAATCCTTCATGTCTTTATGTCCTTGAAACGGATGCTTCGGAATTTGCAATTGGAGCTGTCCTTTCTCAACACAAAACTCCTCAAGAACCTCTTCATCCTGTTGCCTTCTTCTCACGATCATTATCTCCTGCCGAAAAGAATTATCCTACAGGAGAAAAAGAATTATTAAGTATCAAAGCGGCTTTAGAAACCTGGAGACACCTTCTTGAAGGTGCTCAGAACTCTTTAATCATATATACTGACCATAAAAATCTCGAATATCTTCACTCCAATAAAACACTGTCTGCTCGACAAGTGAGATGGAATCTCTTTTTTTCCCGGTTCAACTTCCAAATCGTCTTTAGACCTGGGTCTAGAAACAAAAAGGCTGATGCCCTTTCCAGGATCCATAAAGACACTCAAATTGAACCTCCTTCGCCTAAAGTCATTGGAATCTTATCTTCTCTTATTGATGACATTAAAGATCTCAGTGAAGATGCTCTCGAACTTCCTAAATCAATTCAATTATCCAAGAAAAACGGTCTCTACTACTTCAAAGACCGGATTTACGTACCTCCCTCTTTCAGAATTAAAGTACTCGAATTTATTCATGATTCTCCTCTGGCAGGTCATCCAGGTATAAAAAAGACCCTTGAATTGTCTAAAAGATACTATTGGTGGCCTCGTCAAGACCAAACTATTGAATCTTATGTCAAATCTTGTTCTGTATGCCAAAGATCAAAACATGCCCATCATCAACCATTTGGTCAATTATTGAATTTACCAATTCCTGAACGACCTTGGCAATCCATTTCTATGGACTTTCTGGTAGAATTACCTCCTTCTCATCATCATACCACCATTTTAGTGGTGGTAGACCGCTTCACGAAAATGTCTCATTTCATTCCTTTAAAGAAGTTACCCACATCCTCTGAACTTTCGAAAATATTTCTTGATAACATAGTTAAACTTCACGGACTGCCAGACGAAATCATTTCAGACCGAGGAACTCAATTTACCTCCAAATTCTGGAATGCATTGTGTGCCACTCTTCATATCCAACGTAAACTATCATCTGCATATCATCCTCAAACAGATGGACAAACTGAAAGAGTCAACCAATGCCTAGAACAATATCTACGATGTTATTGCTCTCACTTACAAGACGATTGGATCACATGGTTACCCATGGCAGAATTCGCATACAATAACTCTTTTCATACCAGCAGTAAAATGACTCCATTTCTATCCAATTATGGATTCCATCCTTCCTCATTTCCTGCTCAGACAGTTTCTTCATCTAATCTCTCCGATTCGAATCAAATCTCTCATATGTCCTCTTTATTCAAGAAATTGCATGAGAATCTAGAATTGGCCTCCTCCAATCAAAAGAAGTTTTTTGATACAAAAAGACAACCTTCACCTTCTTATAAAATCGGTGATCTTGTCTGGCTTTCCTCAAAGAACATCTCTACAAATCGTCCATCAAAGAAGTTAAGTTCTCTTTTCCTTGGTCCTTTTCCAATAATATCGGTTATCAACCGTAATGTCGTTAAATTGAAACTTCCACCAACTTTAAAGCTACATCCTGTTTTTCATGTGTCCTTGTTGAAGCCTCATCATCCTGATCCTTTCCAAAGAAATGTCACTACTTCTCCTGATCCCATATTGGTCCAGGGTGAAGAAGAATACGAAATTCAAAGTATACTGGATTCAAGGATCCATCGTGGCTCCTTACAATACCTCATCAGATGGAAAGGATATGGAATTGATGAAGATACATGGGAAAACTCCTCTGTCGTTCATGCTGACAAATTAATTTCCAAATTTCACAAGCGTTACCCTTCTAAGCCAAGTCAATAGCACCCTGAGGTTGCTCATTAGAGAGGGGGTACTGTAATGCCTTAACTACGGTATCCTCTTACTTCCTGGTTCCACGGAGTCTAGCCACACCCCTTTATGACACGGTCTGCCTATTTAATCTGACTGCACCAGCTGATCAGGGCTGGATTATTGAACTACGTTCCTTACTCACAACCAGGCTACAACTTCGTTGTGAAAGCCTCTGCTACCAAACCGGACTGAAAGACTCTGCAAAGTTCCCTTCACCTCTCCTCATCCAAGACTAAAGATTAAACACTCTTCATACGCCTCTGAGGATATCTCGGGAACCAGTGTTCTATGTGCAGGAAGCTAAGTAAAACCAATGTGATAAGAGTTGCATCTAAAAGCTGTTATTACCTGTCTCCAAAAGTCCTTCGGTAAAAACAATCCTGTTACAGCTAACTTCAACTCATACTTCATATCAGTTATCTGCATCTGGCTTGCTTAAGTTAAAGTATGCAACAGCTATTGTAATTACTTCTCACCTAAACCGTTAACTCTATTAAGAGACTCTTTATTGATTCAGTGTCTGCAATTTTCTATCGTTTACTCCTTAAAGCTACAGTGCCTGTAATTGTGGACTTCAGTTATCATTTACTACTTAAAGCTACAGTGCCTGTAACTGTGGACTTCAGTTATCATTTACTACTTAAGCTACAGTGCCTGTAATTTGGAATTAAAGTTTTTACCTTTTACTTTCTTTAATAAATATTCAACTATACGAAATCTGCAGTTGTGTTCCTTCATAACAAATGTTTAAACGTGACAAAAGGTTAACAGAAGATGACACCATTTTCCACGTAAGGCTTGGAATCCTGAAAGACCACATATGTTGGAAGAATACATTTTATAACATGACAGGAGGCTTCGTATTTGCTTAAGCCTCTCTTTACTAGAACTCCACAGCAGCACAGAAAACAACCAATCAGAAAAAAGTTAGGAATTATAAAACTCCCTTCCCATTGCATCATTTCCTCTTTCTTTGCTGCTCTGCAGTCAGTACAGGCCAGAGTACCACTGCCTCCTGCTAATATTAGTTGGGGGCTTTGGGAATGGATTATGATTTATATGTATTATATTTGATCATATTATGTTTTTTTATATATTTATTATTTATATATTTTATATATATTATTTAGTTATATTATATATGTTATTTGGTTATATTTTATACATTATTTAATTTTATATTATATGTATTATTTTATCATAGATTATATATAGATTTAGTCTGGGGTTTCTACACCCTACTCCTCTTTGCTCCCCCTGCTGCTTGGGGTGATGTTTTGCCTTACAGAGTGGGGGTTTTATGGGGGGCTTTTTTCCGGGGAGACCTTCAGTCTGCTCTCCCTTTGCCTTGTCCGTTAGTTACCCTACCCCCCACCCCACTTCCAAGCGCCGCCGGACTACGGGCATTCTGCTCGGGGTGTTAGGAGACTAGCCGTTTGGCTGCCTCCTCTGATTCCCCGAGCTCTAGTGTGAGCCTGCCGGCGCCCGGGATTTCCCTCATTCATATGCGAGTACCTGGCTCACACACGTGGCCGCCTCGCCGCGGCCGGCTGTTTTACATTGACTATGGTTATTAAACTCACATTCCTGGATCCCTTTACCTAGGGCCTACTCTGGGAGATACATGCCCGGACAGTCAGGGGTACTGGGATCTAGGGGTCTCACTATGTTATACCCTATCTTGTAGGTGGTGTGTAGACCAGGAACCCCTACACAAATCTTGACAGGTCGGGCATGGATCAGGATCATACTACGGGCAAGCGGATTATTTCACTCTCTCACTACAGCACGTGAGGACTCTTCGTTGTTATACAGGTCCCAATCAACATTGGATCCGTACATCTTATCACTCTTAGACGATGACCTATCTGGATGGAGATCTCAACTCCGGTTTACGTTTCCCATCCCTCCGAATATTTCCGGGATTCACTATCCCCAGAATAGTCGACCACCATTCCACCACACAAGTTCAGTTTGGGACCCTGATTGGACGTCCTTTTGGTGTCCTTTCCCTACCGCAGCCGAGGATTACACAGTCCGAGGATTACCGCAGCCGAGGATTACACAGCCGAGGATTACACAGTCACTTAGGATACGATTAGTTGACCACACTCTTGCCTGCATAATAAATTTATTCTCGGATGAGACATCTCACCGGGTAGACCAGGAGAGAACGAAAGATCCTACTCAGTTTTATTACGAAATTGGTGGTGGACTTGGGCGCATTCCTTGAGATTGGAGATCTACCTGCAAGGCCACATCGCCAAGTGACCCTGGTATGATCGGAGGAACCACCTTACACATCAAGAGTTGAGACATGGTGGCAGTTTCGTCTCACGGCCCCAAGTCCGTAAATTACCTTCGACATTTTACAATTACAGGAAAATGGCTAATAGGTCAGCTTGGCAGCTCATGCACCGGCTGCTAGGAAACAGGTCACAACCCCACGTACAATGGAGCAATCAACGGATGGTGTTATTTCCGTATTGGGATGTTTCGTCAGCTGGCATCCTCATCGACCCGTCTACTGGCACTTCTCGCAGTTGGAAAGTCCATTTAAGATTGCTCGGATATCTCCTGGAATAGGTACCAGCGAAACAAACAGCGTTGGATTTGTTGACTGAGCGTTAAAACAGCAAATACGAAGCCTCCTGTCATGTTATAAAATTGTAGATTATGCTAGCTTTAGTGTACCTATAATCTTAATATTATTAATGACAGGAGGCGAGTATTTTCCACCCGTTCTTATCCCTCCCTTGTTTAATTTTAATAGTTGGATTAATCAGGTATGTATACAACTCTGCTTGTTGTCTCTGCTACCTGTCACCTGTCCTTATGTCTGTTTTTTATAAGTAGGGTTGGGATATTTACATAATTAAGGTAATTTTGGTTGCTACATTGGGTACCTACAGGTTTATTCAGAGTACATTTCATTGGATAATCAACCTGTTCAATTTTGTTTTTCTCTCATTTCAGTTTACAGTCCATCAACGCTATCTGGTATGGCAATTCTTCTCGGATGGTGGACATTGCTGTATTCATTGTTTCTAGGACTTCGTTTCTTCCCATTATTTTTTCTGCCTTTGTTCTGTTTTTGTCGCAGCTTGAAAGAGGAAATGATGCAATGGGAAGGGAATTTTATAATACCTAACTTTTTTCTGATTGGTTGTTTTCTGTGCTGCTGTGGAGTTCTAGTAAAGAGAGACTTAAGCAAATACTCGCCTCCTGTCATTAATAAAATTAAGATTATAGGTACACTAAAGCTAGCATAATCTACAATTAACTTAACTGAATGGTTACTTAATAAAGCAAAGTACATATTGTAGTCCTATTATTTCAAGTACTCCTGGAGAAGATTTCAAACCTGGCAGGGAAAAATGGACACTCCAGGACTCTAAAGCACTTAAGCTTCTTCTTTCTTCTTTTTATTTTATACAAAGTGCATATTTCAATAGACATTGCAACTTTTATAAATTAGCTGGCAGACAACCCTTTGTGTGTCTCATTCTCCCACAAACCTTTTTTGTGTGTCTCTTACCACCAGCCCATTTTGTTTGTCTCTTTTTACCCTACCCCAACCCCTTGTCTCTGCCACCACAGTCCCTATTTTTTCCTTTTCCTCAAACCCTCTGTTGGTCTCTTTCTGCCCACAGCTCCTCTATGTGTCTCTTGTCCCCTTCCCCTGCAATGTCTCTTCCCTCCTGTCAGGATCGGGACAGGGATCCAACACGCAGAGTACAAACAGTAGCCAGATACGTATACCGGACCTTAGAATGGCCGGACTAACGTAAGTAGTACAGTAGAGAATAGTCAAAGACAAGCCGAGGTCGAGGGTAACAGAAGACAGGAAAGCGATAGACAAGCCGAATCAAGGGTAACAGAGATAAGCAGAATAGAGCAAACAAGCCGGGTCAAAACCAAAAGGGATAACTAGAAAACACGAGCACTGAGTGACTAGAACAAGCTAGAACCACGACAGGGCAATGAGCTAATGAAAGAAGCACTGTTAAATGCCCTGTTCAGATAAGTAGACACACCTCCGTCGAGTCCTGATTGGTCCTGAACCAATTGAGTGACAGGTCGTTCCGGGTTGACGTCCTGACGTCGACCTCCGGGCGTCATGCTATAAAAGGGAGTCACTCCCTCGCGGCCGGCTTTGCATGACCGGATGGACCGCGAGGAAGAGGGAAATCAGGCCGTCCGGATGGATGAACGACTAAGTCTCTACCTCTCTTGGAGGTAGAGACCTCAGGTACCCTGACAGTACCCCCCCTCTCAGATACGCCCACCGGGCGGAAGTAACCAGGACGAGAAGGGAAGCGAGAGTGAAATGCCCTGCGGAGACGGGGAGCATGAACATCCTCCTGAGGTACCCAACTTCTCTCCTCAGGACCATATCCTCTCCAATCGACCAGATATTGTACTTTGCCCCGGGAGATTCGAGAATTGACGATGGAATTGACCTCATACTCCTCCTGACCCTCCACCTGAACAGAGCGAGGAGGGGCGATCGTGGAGGAGAATCTGTTACAAACTAGTGGTTTCAGCAACGAAACATGGAACGAGTTAGGAATGCGTAAGGTAGTAGGCAAAGCTAGACGATACGCAACTGGGTTAATTTGAGCCAACACCCTGTAAGGTCCAATATACCGAGGAGCGAACTTCATGGAAGGCACTTTTAACCGAATGTTTCTAGTACTTAGCCATACTCTATCGCCTGGAACAAACACCGGTGCTGCCCTTCTACGTTTGTCAGCGTGTTTTTTCACCAGCATAGAATTGTGCAGAAGAATTTGTCGAGTCTGGTCCCACAACTTCCTCAAATTGGCAACATGGACATCAACCGACGGTACCCCTTGGGAAGAAGACTCCGAAGGAAGAATGGAAGGATGAAAGCCATAATTCACGAAGAAGGGGCTAGAATGCGTAGAATCACAAACGAGATTGTTGTGTGCAAACTCCGCCCAAGGAATCAAACCGACCCAATCGTCCTGGTGTTCAGAAACGAAACAACGTAGATATTGTTCAACCTTTTGGTTGGTGCGTTCAGTAGCTCCATTGGACTGAGGATGGTAGGCAGAAGAAAAATTCAATTTGATGCCTAGTTGAGAGCAGAAGGATTTCCAAAAACGGGAAACAAATTGGGAACCTCTGTCCGATACAATTTGGGAAGGTATCCCATGTAAACGGAAGATCTCCCTAGCGAATATCTCTGCTAATTCGGGCGAAGATGGGAGTTTAGGTAAGGGAATGAAGTGAGCCATCTTAGTAAATCTGTCCACCACAGTGAGGATAACAGTCTGCTTTTTAGAGATAGGCAAATCAACAATGAAGTCCATAGCCAAACAGGACCATGGCTTTTCAGGAACCTCTAGAGGGTGCAGAAATCCGCATGGGAACGAATGAGGTAGCTTAGTCTTGGTACAAACTTCACACGCCCCGATTAATTTTTTAATATCTTTACGTAAATCAGGCCACCAGAAATCTTTAGAGATCAAAGCATACGTCTTGCGAATGCCAGGATGCCCAGCCACCTTGCTGTTATGGAAACAGCGTAACACTTCTAGTTGGAGAGTGGCGGGAACGAAGTGTTGATCCCCAGGAGTCTGTTTGGGCGCAAGATGCTGTAATTTCATGATCTCAGTAAGCAACGGAGAGTGAATCCTGAGATTCGTGTTAGCGATGATGTTACCCTTAGGAACTATCGAGGAAAGGACTGGCTCAGTTATAGTGAACGGTTCATATTGACGAGACAAAGCATCGGCTTTAGAGTTCTTAGAACCAGGTCTGTAAGTAAGTACATAATTAAAGTGAGTAAGGAACAAGGACCAACGAGCTTGTCTGGCGGACAGGCGCTTAGCCTCCCCAATATAAGACAAGTTCTTATGATCCGTTAAAATAGTAACAGGGTGTAATGTCCCTTCTAGTAAATGTCTCCACTCCTTTAAAGCCTTAATGACCGCTAACAGTTCCCTATCACCGATGTCATATCTGCTTTCAGGCCCAGATAATTTCTTAGAGAAGAACCCACAAGGGTGTAACGGTTTGTCCACCCCTAACCTTTGAGACAGAACAGCACCAACTCCCGTCTCAGAGGCATCGACCTCGAGTAAGAACGGCAGAGTCGTATCAGGGTGGACTAGAATGGGAGCAGAGGCAAAAAGTTCTTTGAGAGTCTTGAACGCAACAAGAGCCTCCGTAGACCAAGTCTTAGTATCAGCCCCTTGTTTGGTCATACTGGTAATAGGCGAGATGATAGAAGAGTATCCCTTAATGAAGCGCCTATAATAGTTGGAAAAACCAATAAACCTCTGAATAGCCTTGAGTCCTTTAGGCAACGGCCAATCTAAAATAGACTGGAGTTTGTCAGGGTCCATTTTAAAGCCTTCCCCAGAAATCACGTAACCAAGAAAGTCTATCTGCGACTGGTCAAAGCTGCATTTCTCCAATTTACAGTATAGACCATGTTGCAGAAGTTTGTGTAGTACCTTTCTGACTTGTCTATGGTGAGTCTCAATCTCCCTAGAGTGTATCAGTATGTCGTCCAGGTAGACAATAACACAATCATGTTGAAACTCCCTAAGTACCTCATTAATCAAATCCTGAAATACTGCAGGAGCATTGCAAAGTCCAAATGGCATAACTGTGTATTCATAATGGCCATACCGAGTATTGAACGCCGTCATCCACTCGTGTCCATGCTGGATTCTCACCAAATTATATGCCCCTCTGAGATCTAATTTGGTGAAGACTTTGGAGCCCTTAAGACGATCAAACAACTCGGTAATCAATGGGATAGGATAGGCATTTCTGATAGTTATTTTATTCAAACCTCGGTAATCAATACAAGGCCTCAGCGTGCCATCCTTCTTTTTAAAGAAGAAAAACCCAGCCCCGGCAGGGGAAGAAGACCTCCTAATGAATCCTTTCTCTAAATTCTCACGGATATATTCCTCTAGAACAGAGTTCTCCTGAACAGATAAAGGATATACATTACCCCTCGGGGGCATAGTACCAGGTAGAAGCTTAATTTTACAATCAAATGGCCTGTGTGGAGGTAATGAATCGGCATTCTTCTTGTCGAATACTGCCTTTAAGTCTTGGTACAGGGGCGGTATCTGTCTCTCTGTGGACTGAGTAGAACTACCTGGTGTATTAATATTGGCCAATGGAGAAACCCTGCGTAAACACTTCTCCTGGCAGCTCAGACCCCACGAGAGTATCTCCCCTAATTCCCAATCGATAATAGGGTTATGTCTCTTCAACCATGGATACCCCAGAACTATGGGAACAGAAGGGGACGAAATGAGCATGAGAGATAAATTCTCCACGTGTAGGATACCAACATTTAAGTTAATGGGTATGGTCTCACGAAAGATAACGGGGTCCAGTAATGGTCTACCATCTATGGCCTCAACGGCCAAGGGTGTCTCCCTTAACTGGGATGGGATATTGTGTCTAGTAGCAAAGGCTTGGTCGATAAAATTCTCAGCAGCTCCGGAATCTATCAAGGCCATAGCCTTTACCACTTCTTTCTCCCAGGTTAAGGAAACTGGTAGCAGAAGCCTGTGATCTTTATAATTAGGAGTGGAGGACAAAATAGAAACACCCAAGGCCTGTCCTCTAGAGGAACTTAGGTGCGAGCTTTTCCCGGGCGGTTAGGACAGTTCGAGAGTAAATGACCTCTGGCTCCACAGTACATACATAACCCCTCCTTTCTCCTGTACTGTCTCTCCTCCTCAGAGAGGCGGGTATAGCCTACCTGCATAGGTTCAGGGAGCAATGAGACCGTGGAGTCAGGACTTAGAAATGCGGGAGCTAACCTAAAGGAAGGTCTCCGGTTCCTCTCTCGAGTGCTCTGTCTCTCTCTTAAACGTTCATCTATACGAGAAATGAACGAAATGAAATCCTCTAAATTCTCAGGAAGTTCTCTAGTAGCAACCTCGTCAAGGATTACATCTGATAGCCCATTCAAAAATACGTCCATATACGCCTGCTCATTCCACTTGACCTCTGACGCCAGAGACCTGAACTCTAGTGCATAATCCACAAGTGTTCGGTTCTCCTGTCTCAGGCGTAACAGTAATCTGGCTGCATTAACCTTTCTACCTGGAGGGTCAAAAGTTCTTCTAAAAGCAGCTACAAATGCGTTATAGTTATATACTAACGGGTTATCGTTCTCCCACAGTGGATTGGCCCATCTCAGAGCCTTCTCAATGAGTAAGGTGATAATAAATCCCACCTTTGCCCTATCCGTAGGATAGGAGCGAGGTTGCAATTCAAAGTGGATACTAATTTGGTTTAAAAAACCACGACACTTCTCAGGAGCACCACCATAACGTACTGGTGGGGTAATGTGAGAAGAAGCACCTACAGTGGCTACCTCTAGGCCTGAACCTACAGGAGAGATAGGAGTAGTACGTAACTCTTCTGGTGGATTATTGGCACGAGATAATAACGCCTGTAGTGCTAGCGCCATCTGATCCATTCTGTGATCCATGGCTTCAAACCTAGGATCAGGAGAACCAAGCTGACTGTTTGTACTTGCAGGATCCATTGGCCCTGTCGTAATGTCAGGATCGGGACAGGGATCCAACACGCAGAGTACAAACAGTAGCCAGATACGTATACCGGACCTTAGAATGGCCGGACTAACGTAAGTAGTACAGTAGAGAATAGTCAAAGACAAGCCGAGGTCGAGGGTAACAGAAGACAGGTAAGCGATAGACAAGCCGAATCAAGGGTAACAGAGATAAGCAGAATAGAGCAAACAAGCCGGGTCAAAACCAAAAGGGATAACTAGAAAACACGAGCACTGAGTGACTAGAACAAGCTAGAACCACGACAGGGCAATGAGCTAATGAAAGAAGCACTGTTAAATGCCCTGTTCAGATAAGTAGACACACCTCCGTCGAGTCCTGATTGGTCCTGAACCAATTGAGTGACAGGTCGTTCCGGGTTGACGTCCTGACGTCGACCTCCGGGCGTCATGCTATAAAAGGGAGTCACTCCCTCGCGGCCGGCTTTGCATGACCAGATGGACCGCGAGGAAGAGGGAAATCAGGCCGTCCGGATGGATGAACGACTAAGTCTCTACCTCTCTCGGAGGTAGAGACCTCAGGTACCCTGACACCTCCTAGCCCATCTATGTGTCTTTCTCCCTTAATCCATCTGTGTGTCCTTTTCTGCCCACAGTCCCTCTGTGTTTTTTTCCCCCAGACCCTCTGTGTTTCTTTCTCCCCAGGCCCTCTGTGTGTCTTTGTCCCCAACCCCCTCTGTGTGTCTTTGTCCCCAACCCCCTCTGTGTGACTCTTTCTCTTCCTCAATCCCTCTGCATGTCATTTACCCACAGCCCCTTTGTGTATCTCATTATCGCCTCCCCTGGCTCCTCTGTATTTCTCTTCCCTCAGCACCTTGTATCTTTCCCCCAACCCCTCTGCATGTCTCTTTTTCCCTCATCCCCTCTGTGTGTCTCTTTCTCCCCAATCCCCTCTGTGTGTCTCTTACTTCCCACAGGCCATCTGTCTGTCTTTCTCCCCAGTTCCTCAGTGTAACCCCCCTTTCTCAGTCCCTTTTGTGTGTATCATTCTCCCCTTCCCCACCCTTGTTGTGTGTCTCTTCTCTCTTTTCACAGCCAATTTGTGTATCTCATTCTAACTTCCAGCCCCTTTCTGAATGTCTTTCTCCCAGCACCTTGTCTGTTTCCCTCGGCCCCTCTGTGTGTCTTTTCCACTCCCTCATCTTCGTGGTCCCTTCCCCTTTGTGGCCTGTTCTAACCCATTGTAATCTCTTCCTGCTATTCCCTCCTTTGTTTCCTTACTTCCCCCTTTGTAGTTGACGGCATGGACTTCAGTAGAGGATCTTTTTTTCTACCTGGTCTGACAGGAAGCAGTTCATTGCTCTCAGCGAGCACTTCCTGTCAGACCGAGTAGGGTATACAGACAATCCTCTCATGTGGTCCAGTGTCCATGCTTCACATGGAGTTATTTGCAGGAGGGGGTGCTGCGCTGTGCACTCTGGGACATAGCAATACCAGGGTACTCTTTATATAGAAAAGACAGGGAAGGCAAGAAAGGGGGAGGGATGGCTCTGTATGTGAAGGGTAGCATAAAATCTAGCCTAATAAAAGTTAGTGAGGCGAACATAGAGTCTGTTTGGGTTACGTTAGTATTTGGTAATCACACTGTAACTCATGTAGGTGTGATTTATAGGCCCCCAGGACAAATAGAAGAGTTAGACAATCTACTAGTTGAGGAAATGGCTAAAATGACAATGAAGGGGGAAGTTATCATCATGGGTGACTTTAATCTCCCTGATGTGAACTGGAAAACCAAAATAGCTGCTTGTGCTAGGAGCACACATATTCTAAACTCCCTACTGGCATTGTCTCTAAAACAAGTTGTTGAGGAGCCAACTCCTAAAGAGGCCATACTAGATTTAGTGTTAACAAATGGAGATTTGGTATCAGATATAACTGTAGGTGAAAGTTTAGGATCCAGTGATCATCAGTCAGTGTGGTTTAATAAAAGAACAGTGACTGAGTGACACCACACAAAAACAAAAGTCTTAAGAAAAACAGACTTTTCTAAAATTAGAATATGTGTAAAGGAGTCATTATCAGACTGGAGCAATTTAAATAGAGTACAAGAGAAATGGGATTATTTCAAAGTTGCACTGCTGAAGGCAGAAAATTGCATTAGGCTTGTCAGAAAAATCAAAAAAATTGAGAAACTACTGTAGTACTCCGCAGATGTGGTCAAAATAGTAAAAAACTAAAAATTAGCTTTTGGTCATTATAAAAAACTCCAGAGGGGCTCACCGTGTAAATTAAGCCTGAAAACCACGAGACAAACCCGTCCAAACTGAAAATAAATCGCGGCACTGCCAGCCGGGCGACAAGCTGCACACACTGATGCCTTTCACGTTCACCCCAAGGCAAGCAAAACCAAAACGCAAAACTGGGGCCTACCACACATCACAAGCACGAGGCCTAGAAACTTTCCTCGACAGTTTTCTGGAGGCACAGGACATAGGAGAACCCGAGTCCCACCTGATAACCCCGCAAACACAAAGCCTCCATATGGGACGCAGATCACAAAAACCCGACAGGGACATAGGAGCCATGCTCCAACGGCCTGCGGCACCTAAAACTCCACAGATGGAGAACCCACAGCCTGAAATACAACGGAGCGCTGTACGGGACTCACCGCCTCCACACCCCTCGACGAGCCTTCACCTTACTGATAGCTCAGCTCCGACAACCAAAGGGGATCTTAAAATGCTCCTTGCTGAACTGCACCAAATGATGGCGGCGGACAGAACACTTCTGCAGGCCGAAATACGGGCCAACACAGACCGCATTAAGGCAGCTGAGGGAGATATCCAAGTCACCCAAGCCACAGTGTCCAACTTCAACGGCTCAATACAGCAGCTACAGGCCCAGCAGGACATCATCTCACAACGGGTGGCTAACCTAGAGGACCAACAACGCCGGAATAATATTAAGATTCGGGGCATCCCAGCAGGAATAACAGCGGTGGAACTACCGCATTACACCCGGAGGCTGCTAGCCACTATCTTGCCACCAGCAGTGACCAAACGACTCACCTTAGAAGGGATATTCCGTATCCCGGGCCTCGGAACCACCACCACAGCACGGGACGTCATAGTCCGCTGCACATCTGCCACCGACAAGGCCCACATAATGGCTGCCGTCCGCGGCAAGACGCCCCTAAAATTTGAGGACTCTCAGCTCACCTTTTTTCAAGACCTCTCCAAGGCAACGCTTCAGTGGCGCAGATCCCTGGGGCCGGTCACTACCCACCTGCGGTCTTCAGGGGTGCAGTACCGCTGGGGTCCGGCAGGCTCCCTCATGGCAAAGAGTAACGGAGTTACACACACGCTCCGCACGCCGGATGACATATCCGCATTCCTGGAAGCGAACGGTATGCCACTACCTGCCACACAAGCACCCACCGATAACCCCGACAATTCGGTCAGATCCTGGGACCTCGACAACGTAGAACCCTTCGTGCCCAGAGGCTCCGAAACACACGGGACCTGACTGCTCAGAGCCCAATGGGACTTACGCTACCAAGTGGGTCTGAGGGACACAGATATGTGCGGACGTTATAAGGGCTCACTGTTATGCCCTAACATTCTGCTTTAATTTGTTACACCTAATGCTAGGTCAGTTTACCCTTATGCTTATGATTTCACAAACTGCTAAATGCTACAATCCATGCTTTAGGCAAGGACTGGGACAGGACACTGTCACAACATGACCTCACTACCATACCGGCACGCCTAACCGGACGGGACATCACCCCCCCACCCTTTCCCCCCCTACCCCCCTTCCTCCCCCCCCCCCTTTCCCCCCCTACCACCCCTCCTCTCTCCCCCCCTTGAGTCAGGGGCACAATACACGGGGATAACCAGCACAGCGAAGGGCATAGTACTCATCCAACAAACCCACCGCATGTCCCTCATACTACGCCTTACCACTCCAGCAGCTGACTAGACTTTCACTGTTCAGTATAACAACTGGTTTATTCATGTGCTTTAATTTGAGCCATGTGTCTCCTAACAATTATTAAGCCTCTTATCATCTCGCTTTATTCACATATAATTCTGCTATGTTTAATCTTGACTTACCTACGCACAATTACTGTCTACTCACTAAGCTTTAGATAGCTCACACGCTGTAGATATTGTACCAACACGAATCAGAGCATTTAAAGCTAAGTTACTCTACCTACATTATTATCATTAAGACCTCGTAGACTGTCTCAGCAATCTTGTTTACCTTAACTATAACAAGCCATCTTATAATCCTTGATATACCTAATTACCGTGTTTTAAGCCTGTTCCTAAATATAAAAATAGTGCATTGTACTGCCATATCCCAATGCTTTCTATGTTGTACACTCTTTGATCTGAACTATGCATGCGGATTGCCTTTGGGGTACCACGTGCCTGAATGTTATCACCATATGCACTGCAAAAATAAAGAATTTAAAAAAAAAAAAAAAAAAACTCCAGAGGAAGGTAGACAGATCTACAGATTAGACAGAAAGAGGCTAAGCAAGTAATAAGTGCTTCCAAATCACTCACAGAAGAGAAAATAGCACAGTCAGGGACAGGGACAAAACATTTTTTAGAAACATAAATGAGAAAAGGAAAGTAAAACAAGGATTAGTTAGATTAAAAACAAAAGAAGGAAGGTATGTATATAGGATAAAGGTCTAGCTGGCCGTCTCAGTGAATATTTTTGTTCAGTATTTACCAATGAAATTGAAGGAAAGGGGCCTCAGTTAGGATAAAGGACAAATGAGTAATTTGTTACATATGAGTTTACAGAGGAAGAGGTTCTATTTCAACTGTCAAAAGTAACGACAAATAAGTCAATGGGACCTGATGGAATACACCCAAAGTTATTAGAGCTTAGTGGTGTAGAAGAAGTTAAGGAATGTTGTGCCCATTCACAAGAAAGGTAGTAGGGAGGAGTCGAACAACTATAGGCCAGTAAGTCTTACTTCAGGAGTGGGGAAGGTAATGGAAACTATGTTAAAGGTTAGGATTGTTGAACATCTAAAATCATATGGATTTCAAGGTCAGAGACAACATGGGTTTACGTCAGGAAGATCATGCCAAACTAATCCTATTTATTTTTTTGATTGGGTAATTAAAATAATAGATCCGGGTGGTGCAGTAGACATTGCTTACATAGATTTCAGTAAGGCTTTTGACACTGTTGCACATAGAAGGCTTATCAATAAACTGCAATCTTTAAGTTTGGATTCCAATATTGTTGAATGAGTAAGGCAGTGGCTGAGTGACAAGCAACAGAGGGTTGTATTCAATGGAGTATATTCGAAGCATGGGCATGTCACCAGTGGGGTTCTTCAAGGATCTGCACTTGGGCCCATTCTCTTTAATATTTTTATTATTGATATTGCAGAAGGTCTTAATGGTAAGGTGTGTCTTTTTGTTCATGATACTAAGATATGTAACAGGGTCAATGTTTCAGGACGGATAAGCCAAATGGCAAAGGATTTAGGTAAACTAGAAAAATGGTCAGAGTTGTG
Organism: Pelobates fuscus; assembly: GCF_036172605.1. Lineage (NCBI taxonomy): Eukaryota > Metazoa > Chordata > Amphibia > Anura > Pelobatidae > Pelobates > Pelobates fuscus. Next base: position 62,342,501 of record NC_086324.1, on the reverse strand, counting down.
GCAACTGATATTTAATGTGGATAAGTGCAAGATAATGCATCTTGGACGTAAAAACCCAAGGGCAGAGTACAGAATATTTGATAGAGTCCTAACCTCAACATCTGAGGAAAAGGATTTAGGGGTGATTATTTCCGATGACTTAAAGGTAGGCAGACAATGTAATAGAGCAGCAGGAAATGCTAGCAGAATGCTTGGTTGTATAGGGAGAGGTATTAGCAGTAGAAAGAGGGAAGTGCTCATGCCATTGTACAAAACACTGGTGAGACCTCACTTGGAGTATTGTGCGCAGTACTGGAGACCATATCTCCAGAAGGAAATTGATACTTTAGAGTTCAGAGAAGGGCTACTAAACTGGTTCATGAATTGCAGGATAAAACTTACCAGGACGGGTTAAAGGATCTTAATATGTATAGCTTGGAGGAAAGACGATACAGGGGGGATGTGGTAGAAACATTTAAATACATAAAGGGAATCAACACGGTAAAAGGAGGAGACCATATTTTAAAGAATAAAAACTACCACAAGAGGATATAGTCTTAAATTAGAGGCAAATCTTAGTATCATGAACAAAAAGACATACCTTACCATTAAGACCTTCTGCAATATCAATAATAAAAATATTAAAGAGAATGGGCCCAAGTGCAGATCCCTGAAGAACCCCACTGGTGACAAGCCCATGCTTCGAATATACTCCATTGAATACAACCCTCTGTTGATAAGCCTTCTACAGGGAGTGCAGAATTATTAGGCAAGTTGTATTTTTGAGGATTAATTTTATTATTGAACAACAACCATGTTCTCAATGAACCCCAAAAACTCATTAATATCAAAGCTGAATATTTTTGGAAGTAGTTTTTAGTTTGTTTTTAGTTATAGCTATTTTAGGGGGATATCTGTGTGTGCAGGTGACTATTACTGTGCATAATTATTAGGCAACTTAACAAAAAACAAATATATACCCATTTCAATTATTTATTTTTACCAGTGAAACCAATATAACATCTCAACATTCACAAATATACATTTCTGACATTCAAAAACATAACAAAAACAAATCAGTGACCAATATAGCCACCTTTCTTTGCAAGGACACTCAAAAGCCTGCCATCCATGGATTCTGTCAGTGTTTTGATCTGTTCACCATCATCATTGCGTGCAGCAGCAACCACAGCCTGCCAGACACTGTTCAGAGAGGTGTACTGTTTTCCCTCCTTGTAAATCTCACATTTGATGATGGACCACAGGTTCTCAATGGGGTTCAGATCAGGTGAACAAGGAGGCCATGTCATTAGATTTTCTTCTTTTATACCCTTTCTTGCCAGCCACGCTGTGGAGTACTTGGACGCGTGTGATGGAGCATTGTCCTGCATGAAAATCATGTTTTTCTTGAAGGATGCAGACTTCTTCCTGTACCACTGCTTGAAGAAGGTGTCTTCCAGAAACTGGGAGTTGAGCTTGACTCAATCCTCAACCCGAAAAGGCCCCACAAGCTCATCTTTGATGATACCAGCCCAAACCAGTACTCCACCTCCACCTTGCTGGCGTCTGAGTCGGACTGGAGCTCTCTGCCCTTTACCAATCCATCCATCTGGCCCATCAAGACTCACTCTCATTTCATCAGTCCATAAAACCTTAGAAAAATCAGTCTTGAGATATTTCTTGGCCCAGTCTTGACGTTTCAGCTTGTGTGTCTTGTTCAGTGGTGGTCGTCTTTCAGCCTTTCTTACCTTGGCCATGTCTCTGAGTATTGCACAACTTGTGCTTTCGGGCACTCCAGTGATGTTGCAGCTCTGAAATATGGCCAAACTGGTGGCAAGTGGCATCTTGGCAGCTGCACGCTTGACTTTTCTCAGTTCATGGGCAGTTATTTTGCGCCTTGGTTTCTCCACACGCTTCTTGCGACCCTGTTGACTATTTTGAATGAAACGCTTGATTGTTCGATGATCACGCTTCAGAAGCTTTGCAATTTTAAGAGTGCTGCATCCCTCTGCAAGATATCTCACTATTTTTAACTTTTCTGAGCTTGTCAAGTCCTTCTTTTGACCCATTTTGCCAAAGGAAAGGAGGTTGCCTAATAATTATGCACACCTGATATAGGGTGTTGATGTCATTAGACCACACCCCTTCTCATTACAGAGATGCACATCACCTAATATGCTTAATTGGTAGTAGGCTTTCGAGCCTATACAGCTTGGAGTAAGACAACATGCATAAAGAGGATGATGTGGTCAAAATACTCATTTGCCTAATAATTCTGCACGCAGTGTATGTGCAACAGTGTCAAAAGCCTTACTGAAATCTATGTACGCAATGTCTACTGCACCACCCTGATCTATTATTTTAGTTACCCAATCAAAAAAATAAATAGTTTGGCATGATCTTCCTGAAGTAAACCCATGTTGTCTCTGACCTTGAAATCCATATGATTTTAGATGTTCAACAATCCTAACCTTTAACATAGTTTCCATTACCTTCCCCACTCCTGAAGTAAGACTTACTGGCCTATAGTTGTTCGACTTGTTTAAAAATAATATCCGGAAGTATTACTTTACTGAGAGGGTAGTGGATGCATGGAATAGCCTTCCAGCTGAAGTGGTACAGCTTAACACAGTGAAAGAGTTTAAGTATGCGTGGGATAGGCATAAGGCTATCCTAACTATAAGATAAGGCCAGGGACTAATGAAAGTATTTAGAAAATTGGGCAGACTAGATGGGCCGAATGGTTCTTATCTGCCGTCACATATCTCATTGCTAATATCTGCTTATTTTATTTGATATTATTAATTATACTGCATTCAAAAACTATAACCTTATTTTTTATTACTCTATTGATCAGGATTTCATTTATCTTAGGTCGATGATTCAGATCTCCTGTCTGCAAAATACACATGTTCAGATTAACAGAAAGAATGATTCCTTTTTATCTTTTTGTCTTTAGCTGTCAATTTGCAGGATTTTGTGCGCATTAGCCAAAAAAAAAAAAAAAAAACGTCTTGTCAGTGAAGACAGTCGAGAAGGAGATTTGATAAAAAAGGTTTTGACATGAACAAAGAGGAGAATAAATTGTGAGCGATATCTCTGTCATTTCTTCGCTAAACACTTACTGTGGAAGTAACAAAGAATGTTCTGAGAACTACTAAGAATTTTATCACAAACTATTTTTTGAAAAGGTGTTTATGAAAAAAATAATAAAATAGGCTCAGAGAATTGTGTTTCCCTAGTAGTAATTTAACATATGTATCAAACAGTGAATTAATAAGTGCTATAGCTGTTAGCTGTGCAGAGAGGAGTTTACAAAATATGCAAATAGTGTTTGCAGTTGAAGTTCTTTCACAGCTAGGAATACAAACAGTAGTCTTTCTCCTGCTGTTAAAAACACAAATACTTGTTACTCACCTAATTCAATGTGATCAGCAACTGATGCTTTTGATATCGTCATCTTCGACTGTTGGAAATAAACTTATTTAAAAAATAAAATGAGAACATTTGAAATTAATTTTTAAATTTCACTTTAGTGAATAATCTTGTTGTACTTATTTCCACCAGGCATATTCACCGATAAAGTTTTCTGTGCTCATTTAGGTTTTTTTGCTCCACGTGTGCAACTTTATCAATGTATATTTTAACTCCCATCAGCCTCAGCTAGAACACAATTTGAACTATAGCCTGACAGGGGCAATCAATGTCTTGCACTCAAATTGACGGGCCAACAGAGTGGCTTGTGTTGTTTTTCAATATGTGACAGGCAGGCAACAGAGTGTGTAAAACCCACACTTCTGTAAGACAATTGTACAAAAACAATCACTTATCGTAGTAATGAAAGCAGCGTCTTCTGTGGATATTCCAGACTTTATCCCTTTCAAAATGGAAAATGTATATAGATGGTAGAGGAGTATAGCTGATAATCTACAGAAACAAAACATAACACAATAGTGTGATATTGTAAACAAACATAAGAACTGCGCAAATATAAGTGGAACTCGCAAGATGTAGATAGTAAAATCGCCTTAGAGTGTCTCCCCTTGGATATATGGGGGGGTATTTTCTGAACTCCCTCTCAGCTGGTTGATGATATCGCCACAATATGGAAGTCCGGACTCAGGAAATGGTTAAGAAATCTGCTTTATTTAGTATGTATAAAAAGTAAACACACAAATATGGTCCAACATGTTTCATCTGACAAAGACTTCTTCAGGGACACAATAATAAAAAAAAAATAAAAGCTTTTCTTCCTATTGGAACGCAAAATGGCCACCATTTGGAATGCATACGTCACCCGGAAGTGACAAACCGGAAGTGACGTCACAAGACTGATACCCGTGAAAATTAATTGAGGAATCCCTTGAAACAGCTGGACAGTGAGGACAACGCCCCCTGGACCAACAATAGGAAGAAAAGCTAGCCACATATAAGGAAGGACTGGGGAGGGAAGGGTTATGCTGTCATTTTGTCATTTTGTTAGGATATTTTTATTTGTTTTTATTATTGTGTCCCTGAAGCGGTCTTTGTCAGACGAAACATGTTGGACCATATTTGTGTTTTTACTTTTTATACATACTAAATAAAGCAGATTTCTTAACCATTTCCTGAGTCCGAACTTCCATATTGTGGAGATACCATCAACCAGCTGAGAGGGAGTTCAGAAAATACCCCCCCATATATCCAAGGGGAAGCACCCTAAGGCAATTTTACTATCTACATCTTGTGAGTTCCACTTATATTTGCGCAGTTCTTATGTTTGTTTACAATATCACACTATTGTGTTATGTTTTGTTTCTGTAGATTATCAGCTATACTCCTCTGCTATCTATATACATTTTCCATTGTGTTGTTTTTTCTCTAACCAATGCACCAAGGCAGGGCAGAGGTAGAGAACTGAACCACTGTATGATATTTCTTTGCGAAGAAGTAAATTAGTTTACTTGCCTGATAGCAAGGCAGCTAGAGCTTTGATACTGTGCTCGTAACTCACCCAGTCATGGGCAACATGGGTTCACAGCCTGTGTTCCAGTTCAACAGAAGGTTACCTGCATACCTGGCCTCAGGAACACTAAGTGACAACTTAGAAGGAGCCTCTCTGGTCTGCACTTCATTCTGGGAGATGAATTAGATAGCCAGAAACAGGGGCAAGTCCTTACACTCTTCATGGCTGCATACATATAACAATACTGCTGCTGTTAGCACTGAGATACTGTTGACTCTGTAACAGCCAAAAGGGAAACTGTGCTTGTTGTCCACTGTGTCTAGAATTAGCAAACTGTGCACACTGACGTCAGCTACAAAAGTTGCACAAAATTTAGATCACCAGTCAGAATGAGAGAACAGCAACTGGTTGATTGACATCCCAGGAAGGCTGCCCTACACATAGGAATAAAAAGTTTTAAATACTTTACCAAGATGAGGTCATCATGGTTCTTAGGTACCCTTTAATGGTAATTCGAGAAAAAGTTCTAATGGAAAATAGTCAAGCTGGAAACAGTCAAACAGTATTTTTCCAGACGCTAAACCCTTGTCATGTCATAACTTGTCTCTCATTGCCTGAACGACTACTAATTGCTATATGAGTGATCATGCAAGAAAGGCCTTTACAAAAAAATAATTAAATCCAGCATTTGCAAGGAAAGTGGTTTAAAACAGGTTTAATGACATTGCACTGGAACGTGCTGTCCAGTAATCTAAACGTCCATTTTGATCTACACAGACTTGCCCACTAAAAAGATAAAATTATTTTTAAAATTCCTCTTAAACAAAAAGTTTTAATACCAAGCATATTGTGCGGTTCTTAGGAGATCTTGAGTTTACTCTCTTCTCTATCAGAAAAAAGGCAGAAATGTTTCCTGGACACAGGTGTTCTTTAAAGTTGGAGCATATATCCACAAGCAAAATATGAGAAAGTATAGAAAGATTTGTTTATTTCTTTATGTTACCTGAAATAATTCTTTGGGTGGAATGTAGCCATTTCATATCAGCTATCATCTTACAAAAGGTTAAATTATCCTCATAAAACTTTTTGAATGTCTCCTATGTAGGCAGCAAGTGACCAGCTGAACTTGAAATCTCAAAACTGAGCACCATCCATTTAGGGTATTATACAGCCAAGGCTGCAGTGAATTCTCGAGCTGTATATCTTCTAAGAGGATAGACAAGGTCGTGCAGAACTTAATGACAAATTGGTATTTCACTTATTTTTTATAAATGATAGTGAGTTTGGGATTTTTTTTTTTATTATTGTTATAAACTTTAATAATTCCCTGCAAGCAAGGACAGCATGTACGGTACATGTTCTGAATAAGACAACAAAAATCTTGAGTGCCTAAAAATATGCTTTTCATAGGTTTGAAAATTTAGTTTTTTTTAACTCAATGAGTGCTACAAGACATTGCAGACATTTGTAAGGGGATGATAAAACATAAGTTCAGTTTGACACAATGTCTTCTTGCAGAATTCCATTCCATTTCACAGAGGTTACAGACCTCTGTCCAGGTCAGTTCAGAAGGTGCAACGAAGGTGAACTTGGGAGCAACAGCAGGAGACATGGTGTCCTCATACATTTTGAGGAGTTTTGACATCTGTTTTCCAGTGGCACAGGTCTTGGGACACTTCATTTTTAATTGAATCCAGAGAAGGATTAACATTGTCCTCCCTTATATTGTGGAAATAATCAGTTGGTGGCTAAAATAAATATTGGATACCCTAAGAGAATATTACAAATTGAGAATTATTACATAGTAATTATGGATGAAAAAATACTTACGTCCATCAAGTTCAACCTTTAAAATATGCGACTGCCACATTCTTTAATAAAAACTATTGGCAGAAAATAACCCTAGTTTTATAGAAGCTTAAAGCACCACTAGAGGCACCCAGATGACTTCATCTCAATGAGGTGTAGCAGACCCGTTTTTTTCAATTTTGTAGAAACTGCAATATTTACATTAGAGGTATTTCCAAGTTGAAAAGCAAGTCAAACTAAATTCACAACATTGGATTGGCTGAAATCATCAATCTTGACAGAGACAGCAGGATGGAGAGCTTTTAGGCGGATCCTACACTAGCAATTCACCTTGCTGTCTTCAGCTAAAAGGCACAATCTCTAATGTAACACGCTGCCTCCCAGCCCAGGTGTTCCCTATTAAGGGCTGTAACGCACACTGCTGCTACAGAGTGTATTCCAGGGAGAGAAGAGTATCGTCCTTCCTCCCCAGTGGCAGTGTGAGTTATTGGGAGTGGAGACAGCCGGTCTCACTCCCAAAGCAGCAGAGTGAGTTCCAAGGAGGGGAAAAGGTCTGTTCCTAGGAGATAATTAGCTTACCAGTCTTTAACCAAATTATCTCCCAAGCCCAGATATTCCTGGGAGGGTCAGGGCATTGTATTGTTTGGAGACCCCCTGCTGGAGTCTGTGTATAAAACGCTGAGTTTGGCTCATTAAAATCAATTGTACTCCCAGAACTATGTGTCATCCAGTTACTGTTAGGGGATAGGGCTATTCATTGCTCAGCACCTTGTTCCAGCTCATGGAGGATTCAGTGGGGAAAGTCCTTGTGAGGACTATAGCTCCCAGGACTGTGTGTCGTCCAGTCCCTGGGAGGAAATAGAGTTTGTCCCCGATCCTGTTCCAGGACAGAGAGGCTCCAGAACGACCCCATTCATGCCATGGCGACTAGGGCAGAAGCGCTGAGGTGTTCGTTATTTCCAGCTAGAAAGCGGTACTTGATGGAGGTACCCAGCCGGGGTACAGGGAGCTCCGCTACAAGGGTTAATAAGGAAGACTTTTTCTGCAGCCCTGTGTATATCTAGCAGTGTGGGTGGCTTCCCTAGGGTCCAGTGGGGAACAGGTACAGGTCAAGGACAGGAACTGCAATAGATACTGCTGGCTGCTCTACTCTAGTGCGGATTCCTGTTCACAAGTGCTGGGAGACAGTGATCTGAGATCATTTTCTCTATGTGCTGCAATGCGTAGATTGAGACTTGTCCCTCATCACGCGCAATCGCCTCTTGGATGGCACTAGCAGATATCTGACGTCCCACTTGGACTCCTTAAAGGCCAGAGGCTGTTTGATTCTGGCAAAGGCACCTCGAGTGCCTAGGTTGCTGACCCCTGGGGTAGGGGTTTAGAAAAATACCCCTCTCTGTTTTATTCGAGATGTTGTCTTATAGCTAGAAGCAATGTGAATTGCTAGTGTTCGACTCATCTATGATGTTTTGCCTTGATGTTGCAGGTGAGCTTACACTTAAATAGCCATTGGAGTGATAAAAAACAAACCATCCAGGTATTTAAAAACGCATAGGGATTTGGGATAGTGTGCAAGTTTTTTTTTCTTTGGTTTTTATTGGATCTATTAGGGATGATGTGTCCTAAAGTCATTGCTTCCACCTAGGAATAGTGGGAGTTTGAGTGTGGGGTTTTATTTGTATGGCTTATCACAGAATTTAAAAATGCAACAGTTTCCATGCACCAGACATAATGTGTTGGGAAACCAGTAGGCTTTTCATAATATTCAGATAATGGCTCACCCAATGTTCAAATATTTATTTACTATGTGAATATGTGTAAATGTTACATATCTAAAGACTGTCGTCTCATAGCAAATTAAACACAATATTATGTTATCACATCTATCATAATTATTTAATATTTGTTTTGTTTCACTTTTTACCTAATTATGCTCTTACAAAGCTCAATCTGTTGAGGCCATGCATTGGTGGCTGGAACTGGATTCTCAGTACAATCGCAGACTCTCAGGGTTATTCACTGACGACTGGAAAAAATTGAGTGACAATGTCCAAATTCGATTGGAAATTCAATTTTCATACTTAGTAAAGCCAAATCGGTGTCCGGGTTAAAATCATTGCTTTCACATCTTAACCCTATACAAAATATAGGGTTGTAAAGATTCACAAAGCACCGTTTTTAAAGGACAATTATTATAGTAACCCAGGTCACTTCACCTCAATGGGTGACTCGGGTTAATATCAGTAAAGTGGTCTGGGTGCAGTTTACCTGTCCTCTTAACCATGCAATCTAAAACATTGCAGTTTTTTATAAACTGCAATGTTTCCATTACACGATAAAGTCTACCTTTTACCAGATTACCACTACTTACCTGACACTCCCTTGCCACATCTCTACCTCCACTCTATGAAGCACCATGTCAGTGTGTGCTGGGCCTCCACTCTAGCTACCTGTCTGACGCTCTTCCCATTAGCGGATCCTATACAGATGCCACAACGCAAACCAGCCTGGATGCAGATCCCCTCAGACTGTAGGAGGGAGCCGCTGATACTCCTTGTGGTCCAACCCACTTAGTGCACGCGCTGAATATTAGCCTATGTAAAGGTAAAGAGTGGTATCGTGTGCAGGGGCAGTGTCATTGGCATGCCACTTGTTCTTCTCTCATTTCCACATAACATATCGCCTCGGTTCCTAAAAATCAGAAGGCCAATGCCCTATCTACAATTTACTCAATTGAAGAACAATGACCAAAGAAAGAAGAACCCATATTACAAAATCAAACTGCTAGTTTCCTAACAAAGATACAAAATTACACTGCTTCCACTGAGCTTCATCTCTCGTCAAAGTAATACCCTCTGTCACACGGCAAGATATTTATACCTGAACCTATCTGTCTCCAAGTCCTACAATGCTGTCATGAGGTACCGGTATTCAAACATGGAGGTCTGATAAAAGCCCTACACAATGTACAATAAAATGTCTTGTGGCCTTCGTTATTACAAGACAACAAAGCATTTGTCACCTCATGTGCCACTTGTGCCTTTTCCAAATCAATTTATACAAAAACAACTGGTCTCTTACAACTACTACCCATTCTCTCTCATCTTTGGAGTCACCTAACCGTTGACTTTATCATGGACTTACCTAGGTCACATGGTTACAATACCATCATGGTGCAGGTTGACCATTTAACAAAAATGGTCCATTTGTTCCTGTTAAGGGTCTACCATCGGCAAAAAAAAATGTTTTGAGCACTTATATTATTGTTTTAATACTATTTATATGGTTAATAAATAGTGTAATTTACTATATATTTACACTTTTTTATTTTTCCATTCATCACTTCCTGGTACCATCAATATCCTTAGGTGGGGATTATACCACCCATGTTCTATAAACCAGAGCAAGTTCTTGCTCTGGAAACTGTGAGTAAATTTTATTCTTTCTTTTATTCAATTTTATATATATTTATTTCACCATTGGAGTATTCTACATATTTATCGCCACATATGACCTATATGCTGTACTTCATCTGAGCCACTCCAGGACATCTGTTCCTGCATATATCCTTTGACGGGGATTGTTCCTTCCATGTGCTGAAACAGCAGAGCTCTGAAATAGCTCTATTAAATATGAGTGTAACCATACTAGATCACTCACCACATATTCATTGTATAGACTGTATTACGCTATTATTGTCTCCTCAATGTTTTTTTGAGGTCCAATAAGTGTATTTATTCAATGATCTGGGTGCGGTTACTTATCTTTTCTTTTCTTCATCCTACGTTTCATGTCTCCCTGCTGAACCCCTTACGGATAATACATTTCTTGAACTATAACACCACCACCACTACAAATCATGGTGTTTAGCGAACCCGAGTATGAAGTCCAACACATATTGGGTTCCTGTATCCTAGATGCTCCACATATAATTCATTTGTTTTACCGTCAGCATTCTGATCGAGACTGGATGGCTCCAGTGGTATCTCCCTTGGACAGAGTCTGTCAGGCCACCGCTGCTTACCTGGCACTCCCTCTCTGTGCCTCTCCCTCTGCTCTACGAGGTGCCATGCCAATGTGCACCAGAGTCTTGGACAGAGGTCAACTCCATAGGGTCTACTCTGCAGCTCCCTGTTTGATGCTCTTTCGAGAGCCGAGAGCAATCACGCAGCATCTATAGCTGGTTTTGGTGGCTACTAGCTGTTTCTTCTGCAGTAAATAGGGCCAATACATGAAGATCTTTATCTTTATCTGTGTTTTGTTTTTTTTTTTGCAAACTAGCTATTATCATAAGTGGTTATATTGCTGTTTTTTATGCAAGTTAATACAAATTTAGTGTGTTACTGATGCCTAGCTATCTGGGACTCCTTAGGGGCATGCACTTGGTGCGACAATTGTCTAATAACATATAACTGTTAAATTTGTTATAGTCAAGTTCAGGTAATATGTGCAATGGCATTTTAAAGTCAATACAGCTTTTTAAAATTAATATTTTAGAGATTTACTTCTGCTTGAACGAATGAAGACTGTTATATGCAAATTATCATACTCAATGCATATATAATTATTGGTCTTTTGTGAAAAGGCAAAGGCATATTTTGTTTCTTTATGAGACTTAGTTTTGTTTAATTTTAAGATAAATAATAAAGACATGCTATATAACAGTTAAAGGAGCACTTTGAGGATTGCAGAAGCAGCCACTACTGGGATTGACCCTCAATGTAAACATAGCAGTTTCTCTGAAACTGCTATGTCTACAGCTGCAGGGTTAAAACTAGGGGGACCTGGCACCCAGACCACTTCATTGAGCTGAAGTGGTCTGGGTACCTATAGTGGTCCTTTAAATATGTGTCTATATCACATGTTCATACCCTAATACCTTAAATAATAACAGGTCAATAGATGTTCACTCCTCCAATATTATATAATGAGTTTGGAAATTCAAGAGACATGCTTAAACAATGCATTAATTTTTTTTTACTAAACACATCTACTGTAGATATAGTCAACTAAAATCTGATGATTTCTAGTTAACTAAAACTACACTAAAACTAAAACTAAAACAACACAGATGATTAAAATATTACTAAAACTAAATGGAATTTTAGTTAAAATGCTATGACTAAAAGTAAATAAAAATTGCTGTTAAATTAGGTAATAGAACATGATATTGAATATGAAAATTAGCAAAGTAGCCAATCATAGGTTAATCATAAGAAGTAGGCACGGTATGGGTATAGATCAAGGTACAGAGGTCAAAAAGTAGGATAAAATAATTCCTTGTGAGGGCATCTCATCAAAGGCGTCATCTAATATCATGTGCATGCCTCGTACCCCCTAGACATAGATGTCAACAACTCTGCAGAACAAATCTGGTAAATCCAGTGGATGGTAGTAAAAATAATGTAAACAAGGAGGCTTACAGTGTTAAATGTATTCTGTAAGAGTCCGGTAGATGGAAGTAAAAAAAAAAAAGACAGTTATGTGAATAGGCAAAGTCTGGAATAGGTATAAGAAACAGGAGAAGATATTCATTTTCAATACCTATCCATGTCACATGTGGGAAAGACCAACATGAGTGGTAAGAACAAGCAGTTTGGGAACAAGCAAGCAGGTGGAGAACAAGCAGGTGGAGATTTTTTTTTTGACATTTGCAGTTGGGAGTAAGATATTCACCCAAATACAGAGAATTACATAGAATATGAGAACAGACAAACATTTAGAAAAACTTAATAGTTTGCCCTTCAGTCTTAAAAATGTTTTTGCTCACTTGTTTCATTACAGAGTGAACCTATACCATTTGCATATTAGACTGATCCTCACAATAAGGGCAGTCCAGAACGGAAATGATGGCAAGTTGTCTCTGCACGAAAGATGTAGTAACCCCGGACACTCATTTTGGCCTTCTTTGAGATTCATCATGAAGGTATAGCTGATACGCCTCTAGGCAAGTGAGCACGGGGCCCATGTCTGGATTACCCTTTTTTGCTTAGGGAGAGCCCTATCAAACTGCACTGCAAAAAAAAACAGATATTATGAGAACTCTGAGGCTGGACAAACTGGAGATACTTGGCCTTCGGTAAATCCCAGTCAGGTCTCAAAAATGTTTTTGCTCACTTGTTCCATTACAGAGTGAACCTACACCATTTGTATACCAGACTGATCCCACCTATAAGGGCAGTCCAGAAATGAAATGTCGGCACAAAAAATACACAGTCCAAATACTTGAGTTTTTGTGTTTGGGAGTGGTATAGTTGGGAGTAGTAGAGACATTAATGCTCACTATCTCAGATTTACCAATATTTATCTTAAATATGGCTCTGTTACCTCAAACTTACCTTTCTCCTGTTTCTTTTTCTTTTCCTTTGAAAATATGTGCTTCTTTTCTTTATTTCTGATCTATTTCTCATTAAAACACAAGGCAAAGTAGGGACTACTTGTATTATGTATTTCTCCTACGCTTGACAAACTTGACAAAGGATGGAGTTTAAGGCAAGCTCCACTTCCTTTGTCAAGATAATGGAACTTGCCCTAAGCTCGACCTTTTGTTAAGATTTTAAAGATAAATGGATCAGAAATTAAGAAAAAAAGAACAGATTTCGAAAGAGGAAGTGAAGGGGAAACAAGAGAAGGAAGACAAATATGAACAGAAAGAGCTGATCATCAGTATAAGCTGAGATTTATGCTACCCAATAGGAATAACAGTGGGGGAGAGCGTCTTACCATTGGGAATTTGAAAGGGACATGAGAGCGACCCATAAAAAATTGATCTGAGCGATAGGTAGAGATACTCTATCCATGCCAACGTGTATGGGGTCCAAACTCCATGTGATTCAGGGTCTGTGGAAAAGGGCAGAGAGGGAGAAGGAAGACGATGTATTTGGCATACAAGGCTGAGGACTCTGGCAACACCACCCCAGGAGTCCATAAATGTGAGTGTTTTTATTATTAGAACAATCTAGATGACTATTCTAAATAAAATAAGTGTTTTTCTCCTTATCCTTTTAAGCAACACAGTATTGGGACCTTTTCATGAAAATTCTGCAATGTGTGATTTAATATTGCCTTATTTGCCATAATAGTAAAATTGTGTCAAATCAGTGAGTATGGTGCATTTTCTTTCTGAATATCATTCGTATCACAATGGATGGATTCATGAAAATTGTAAACTGAGTATTAAAAAACACAGATAGCAATCCAGTTTGATATCGTTGGTGAAAGTTTGGATAATGTCCGGCAATAAATACGACCCATAATTAAAACCAGTTCAAACAGCCAAATAATCATTGTCATAACTCAAGTCATGCAGATCCATTGTCATAACTATATGTTTCAAGGTGTGTTTAGTGTGACGTTCAGGGGCGTATTAGCCGCGAGGCAAACAAGGCATTTGCCTTGGGCGGCATTTTCCAGGGGGCGGCAAAAAACGCCGCCCCCAAATGCCCAAGGCAAATGTCTTGTTAGCCTTGCGGCTAACAGACATGCTGGGCTGGTTGCTGGTTGCTGGTTGCTGGGCGGCCGGCGAGGGAGCTCTTCCCCTGAGCTCTCTGCTCAGCTCCCTCGCGCGCCGCCCGCAGAGTGAGACTGGGAGCCGGAATATGACGTCATATTCCGGCTCCGCCTCCCAGCCTCACTCTGCGGGCGGCGCGCGAGGGAGCTGAGCAGAGAGCTCAGGGCAAGAGCTCCCTTGCCGGCCGCCCAGCCTGCCTGCCAGTGCCGTCCTGCAGCCACTGGACCACCAGGGAATGGGAGAACCCCCCCACCCCCAGCATTCCCTAAGGTAAGGGGGGGGGGGAGTAAATAAAAAAAAAAATGTGTTAATGTGAGTGTGTGTGTGTGTCTCTGACTGTGTGTGTCTGATAGTGTGTATGTGTGTGTGTCTGTTAGTGTGTGTGTGTCTGTGTGTGTGTGTCTGTGTGTGTGTGTGTGTCTGTTAGTGTGTGTGTGTGTGTGTGTGTGTGTGTCTGTTAGTGTGTGTCTGTGACTGTGTGTGTTAGTGTGTGTGTGTGTGTCTGTTAGTGTGTGTGTCTGACTGTGTGTGTCTGACTGTGTGTCCGACAGTGTGTGTCTGTTAGTGTGTGTGTCTGTTAGTGTGTGTGTCTCACTGTGTGTGTCTGTTAGTGTGTGTGTGTCCGACTGTGTGTGTTTGTTAGTGTGTGTGTCAGACTGTGTGTGTTTGTTAGTGTGTGTGTCTCACTGTGTGTGTCTGTTAGTGTGTGTGTGTCCGACTGTGTGTGTTTGTTAGTGTGTGTGTCCGACTGTGTGTGTTTGTTAGTGTGTGTGTGTCCGACTGTGTGTGTTTGTTAGTGTGTGTGTCCGACTGTGTGTGTTTGTTAGTGTGTGTGTCTCACTGTGTGTGTTTGTTAGTGTGTGTGTGTCCGACTGTGTGTGTTTGTTAGTGTGTGTGTCCGACTATGTGTGTTTGTTAGTGTGTGTGTGTGTCCGACTGTGTGTGTCTGTTAGCTAGTGTATGCGTATCTGTCAGTGAATGTGTGTGTATTTAGAAGGCGGGGAAGGGTTGGGTGGAGGTGGCGCGCGCGCGCGCGCGGGGGGGGGGTGTCTGAGTTTTGTCCTGCCTAGGGCAGCACAAAACCAAGACACCACTGGTGACGTTGCCATTTTAACCTGCACTGTTCCCTCTCTCCACTTTGAAAGGTGGATACTGACTCTCTCTGGCGGCTTAACCAGATGTTTTCTCAGTTAAAACCAAAGTTGAAGAACCATAATTTGGATTCAATGGTCATATTCCAGGTCTTTAAATATACAGTTGGTACAACTTTGGCATCATACTTGTTTGTTTGTTTTTTTCATTTTAGTAAATTAGGATTACTTTTCCGCAGAAATTACCTTTTTTATGTCCGGAACCGAATATCTCAGATCTATAGTATTTCTGGCCAATTAAAGGAGCAAAGAAAATGGTACGGAAACTGTATCTTTGCTTGTTCTTAATACAGAAACGAGAGCAGGATGCAGAATACTAAAACATATATAATTCAGACAGACTAAGGCAGACTGAAGAGACAAGTGGAGAATCTAGAAAATCAATCTCCCTAGAAAAACAGACGTGCATTCAAATTGTATGGATAATTAGTTTCGATTATCTAACATCTGGTCCAACACACACACACACACAA
Source organism: Pelobates fuscus (assembly GCF_036172605.1). Lineage (NCBI taxonomy): Eukaryota > Metazoa > Chordata > Amphibia > Anura > Pelobatidae > Pelobates > Pelobates fuscus. The sequence goes on along the minus strand of NC_086324.1, from coordinate 62,326,634 downwards.
ACATTCGCAAGTGGGTGGAGGGAAGAAAACTGGGAAATGCAGAAAGAGGAGAACTAGTAGGAGTATTACCTTCAGCAAACATGTATAACAAACTGACATATATATATATATATATATATATATATATATATATATTTATTTATTTATTTATTTATTTATTTATTTTTTATTTTTTTATTATGTATTTATTTTTTCATTTTTTTAAGAATATATCATTCAGTTAATATGTGAATATAGGGATCCAAAAACGAATAATTGGAAGAGGAAAGAGTTGAGAACTACTATTGAGCAAAGTTGTCAGAGTTACATATTATTTATTATGCTGATCTGATATATATAATACTTGGTAATAATAGGAGAATTATGGCAGCTCATATTTATTTAATGCCATGACTATCTGAAAATGATCTGCTTCTTGAAGGACTTTACTTCAATAAAACTTTGCTGTGCTGTGAGAAGTTCTGTGCTGTATTCGTTCAATTGTATGTAAAATTTAGCTGGTTAAACTTGGAAACTCAGGTTTGAATCCTGGTCAGATACCTCAACAGTAAGTGTACTTAAAGCGCTGCAGAATTTGTTGGCGCTTTATAAATAACAACATAATAATATCCATGCACCTACCTCATAGATTGTAAGCTCATATGAGCAGGGCCTTCGTCACCTATAATGTTATACCATGTTTTTATTTATTTATACTAAATTGCAAAAATTAGATGTGTTGTAGCACTTTCATTGTGGATAAGACAAGGGCTTTCGTTTTTATGCTTTTCCATTACATTTCCATTATAATATACAGCAATGATAAAAAAAAAAAAAAAATTCTATAAAATCTAAAAACACTTTGGTACAATTATCATGTATCGTTTGTAACATCAATATGCCAAATATCAACTGGACTAAAGAGGCATACATGAAATAATATAAATAGTAATTGGTTACCCAAACTCTGCCTGCTGATAGGGCTAAAAGGCAGCCAACTCTGAGAGGAGAAACTGCCGGTTAACGAAGACCCCACTCTCCAACAGCATACGAAACAATAGCAACTTTATTGGCATACACGCGGCAGGCCAAAAGAACAGCACCACAGTGAGAGCCAAAAACTCCTTACTCATACGACTGCTTGCAATTATTCATGTGTAACAAGAAAGTGTAAACAGCTATTATGTATTTTTTCTATTTTTTTTTTTTTTTATGTAGACATTTTTCCCCCAAGTCCTTCAGTCAAAAGGCAACCTTTAGAACAAGGATATCCCACTGTAAAAAGCAGTGCATAAATTAAACTTAATTTTTACAATCATAAATTACAGACAATAAATAACTGACTGTCACATCCACAAGCAATCATTGCGCTGCTTAATAATCGGTCATCTACCGTTCATCTCCACACAATCGGGACCTCGAGTGCATGCCCAGGGCTTGATTTAACCAGGCACCTGACCCAGTGTTTGATTTAGAGCAGGCATCATTCTTCTCTTCAATTTTACTAGATGCCTAGCCAGTCCTAGCCAGCCATTACAGCTTTTTAGCCAATGGTTCTCCTCAAAGAGGCTGTGCCTCCTATTTCTCACCCTGAACGCTTGGCAGAGTTAGGCCTCAATTTCATATTGTCGGATAAGCTTTTCAAATTACTTTTGTTTAAACTTTAAAATTATTTAATAAAATGAAAATATAAAAATTTTGTAATATTGTGATATTTAATATATTGAAACTTTTTTAAACATGATATCTTTTTTGACATTTCAATATATTGAAAAAAATATTTAAAAAGATTATCCAAGGGGGCGAGGCCTGGCTATCATGGCAGCAAGATGTGATTCTAGAGAGCTCCCAGTAAATCAATGAAAAAGCACAATTTCTCTGAGATTTTGGCTCCTGATCTCAGAATGACAGCACAAGCTTGGACCCTCGAATCGACTGACTGGCCTGGGAGTGCCACCTGCGGTCATTAATAGTCATTCATCCGCGGTCCTTCTGCCATCACGAGTGTGGCTTAGCAGTTGCTGTAGGAGGGAGAGGTGGTCAACCTTTCAGCCTGACGCATGCAGGATCACCTCAAAATGAAGCTGGCCCCCTGCAGCTTCCACTCTGGACTGGTGGGGTATTCCTGGTCATCACCCTGGAGGCTTTCCAGATCTGCTGGGGGTTGGTGCCAGGTTCTACTGAAAATGGTATACACAATATGGCGGACGCCACATGTACTCCTAAATACCTCGGAGAGGCTACCTCCATCACATGTCACCTGCGAGCCAAGCTGCACATACCTGCTCCATGCAATACCCATGCTCCATTGAGGCCACCCCTGAGCATTGAAGGACATCTGGCTGCCACCCTCTCTCGAACGGTGCACTTAAAGTGGTGGAGGCCACATTGGTGGGCCCTGTAGAAAGAGATGCACAACCCAACACTGGTGCAGAAGACCCATAAGAAATGTGGGGCTACCACAGCAGGCAGGAAGGAAGTGGGAATACTGCATGCTGGTGCTGGGCCTCATGAGGCGTCGCCTCACCTGAGCATATGCCTGTTTTTTCACTGTTATTTTTTTTCTCTGTTATTCCATTTAATGCTGCCTCTCTTTTATTTTATCTTTTACTCTCTAAATGTAGACAAAGTCATTATAGGCATCTGAAGTAACTTTAAAAACAAAGGAGCCCACCAGGGTAAACTTTTCAACTGTCTTAAAAATCTTTCAGTAAGCCTGTCTATATAAAAACTAGTGCAGATTTATAGCATTGATTTCTCTCTTTCAAACCCATCGTTCTATGGTAAAACAAGGTGTATTCCTGACTTTTCCTGTAATATACGCAACTTTTATTGTTATATATACTCCTTTCATGCTAGATTTGCAAGCTTATATGTTTTATTCTGCACTAAAAAAAATTATTAAAAAAGTTTATTCAAAAGTTTTATATAATTTTAAAAGCGTATCCAACAATATTAAATTGAATCTATAGTTTGATATAATTTAGCAATTTACTATTTGAGGTCCCTATATGTAGTTTGCTGGGCTCACTTTCCATTGCCTTTGCTGGATGCTCAATTAATTTAATAGGATAGTCAGCTCATTGCCGGTGCAAGGATTTTTGGGTACACAGGTGAAGATGCATTTTGCCTCCCCGTCCCCCCCCCACCCCCAAAAAAAGCATCTTCACCTGTGTGCCTCTTAACCCCCTTTGGTGTTTTGCATCCTCTCTTTTAAATGTATTACCACTAGTGATTTCCTGAACGGTTCGCTGGCGAATAGTTCCTGGCGAACATCGCGTGTTCGCGTTCGCCACGGACGGCGAACATATGCGATGTTCGGTCCGCCCCCTATTCGTCATAATTGAGTAAACTTTGACCCTGTACCTCACAGTCAGCAGACACATTCCAGCCAATCAGCAGCAGACCCTCCCTCCCAGACCCTCCCACCTCCTAGACAGCATACAATTTAGATTAATTCTGAAGCTACATTCATTTTCATTATCCCCCCATAGCCAGTAACCTGTGTTTATTATACAGTATCCCCCCATAGCCAGTAACCTGTGTTTATTATACATTATCCTCCCATAGCCAGTAACCTGTGTTTATTATACATTATCCCCCCATAGCCAGTAACCTGTGTTTATTATACAGTATCCCCCCATAGCCAGTAACCTGTGTTTATTATACATTACCCCCCCCCCATAGCCAGTAACCTGTGCTTATTATACATTATCTCCCCCATAGCCAGTAACCTGTGTTTATTATACATTATCCTCCCATAGCCAGTAACCTGTGTTTATTATACATTATCCTCCCATAGCCAGTAACCTGTGTTTATTAAACATTATCTCCACCATAGCCAGTAACCTGTGTTTATTATACATTATCCCCCCACAACCAGTAACCTGTGTTTATTATACATTATCCCCCCCACAACCAGTAACCTGTGTTTATTATACATTATCCCCCCACAACCAGTAACCTGTGTTTATTATACATTATCCCCCCACAACCAGTAACCTGTGTTTATTATACATTATCCCCCCAGAACCAGTAACCTGTGTTTATTATACATTATCCCCCCATAGCCAGTAACCTGTGTTTATTATACATTATCCTCCCCATAGCCAGTAACCTGTGTTTATTATACATTATCCCCCATAGCCAGTAACCTGTGTTTATTATACATTATCCCCCCATAGCCAGTAACCTGCGTTTATTATACATTATCCCTCCATAGCCAGTAACCTGTGTTTATTATACATTATCCCCCCATAGCCAGTAACCTGTGTTTATTATACATTATCCTCCCATAGCCAGTAACCTGTGTTTATTATACATTATCCCCCCATAGCCAGTAACCTGCGTTTATTATACATTATCCCTCCATAGCCAGTAACCTGTGTTTATTATACATTATCCCCCCATAGCCAGTAACCTGTGTTTATTATACATTATCCTCCCATAGCCAGTAACCTGTGTTTATTATACATTATCTCCCCCATAGCCAGTAACCTGTGTTTAATATACATTATCCTCCCATATCCAGTAACCTGTGCTTATTATACATTATCTCCCCCATAGCCAGTAACCTGTGTTTATTATACATTATCCTCCCATAGCCAGTAACCTGTGTTTATTATACATTATCCCACCACAACCAGTAACCTGTGTTTATTATACATTATCCCCCCACAACCAGTAACATGTGTTTATTATACATTATCCCCCCACAACCAGTAACCTGTGTTTATTATACATCATCCCCCATAGCCAGTAACCTGTGTTTATTATACATTATCCTCCCCATAGCCAGTTACCTGTGTTTATTATACATTATCCTCCCATAGCCAGTAACCTCTGTTTATTATACATTATCCCTCCATAGACAGTAACCTCTGTTTATTATACATTATCCCCCATAGTGATTTATCGTTGGACCTAGGCAGCATGATGTCTTAGGCCAGCCCAGAGAGTGAGTGAGTGAGTGAGTAAATAATATAATATATATGTTCAGAAACATATTAGTAATATATGTAAATCGGGTTCATGCAAAGAGGGTGAAAAGGTATTAAAGAAAAACACACTTATTGCATCAAATTTACAAAGCCAAACTTTTAAAAGCTTTCCTCATTTCTTTCTCAGGATGAGGAATATATCGGTTGTAGACTGAGGATTTCCATCTGCCCAATAATATGCACTGGAGTGTCAGTGTTGAAGGAGACCGACGCTGCCCCTATTCTAAATGAAAGAGCCGAGACATGGATACAACCCAATCTTAGGAGTAGTGTTCTGATGTAGAAGATGAATTTAGCCGTAGTCAGAGGAATTCAGTGAGAGTAGTGGTGAAATGTGTGTGGCATGACTGAGTGTGGGTAAGTAAGAGTCAAGTATTTTAACTTGGCACTAGTTCTAGGTGGGATAAAGTGGTATAGCGGATGGATGAGTAGTTTGGTTCGTTTTAGAGGTTTATAGAGAAAATATATAGTGATCATGATTTTTAGCGATATCCAATATTTTTAAGGTGGTCTCAGAGCCACCACTCATATCTGGTGTCACAATAGCTTGCATTTAAAAAAAAAAACAACAACTTTTTTGACTGTAATATAATAGCAGTCAGTTTCCTTCACACGTGTGTGTTTCAGGGCCTGCCAGGGCACAGTGTCACACCAGTGTAACTCATGTCTGATGTAACAGTAGTGTACATTAAAAAAAAAATACAGGGGGCTTGTTGTCACCTTTCGGGGACCCTTGGTGTTGTACGTGGCTGGGTGGAGGAAGAGACCTTCAATGACATCAGTGAGGACAAGGAACGGGACATGGCTAGCTTGGTATCCAACATTGTGCAAATGGGGAGTTTGCAGTTGTGCAAATGAACTGTTTGCGGTTGTTTGCGGTGCGTTAAGCGGGGAGTTTGGTCTGTCACTGTGAAGCGGGTGTAACCCTTACACTACCTGATCGATACAACATCATACCTGATGTTTTAAAGCACGTTATTCCAAACAATTTAGGAATGTTAGGTGATTTATGGGTTTTTGGTCAACAGATATAAGGGAGAAGGATATTCACTACATTTATTGTCCAGATGCTAGTTGCCTATTGCTACATTCCACACAGGGTGATGTGTGAATACTCAGGTGTGTGTTTCACTGCTTTACCAGCAAGATGATGATATGTGAGTGGTTGGTATCTGTAGTGGCAGCCATTATTAGCAATGGGCTACACAAATTTTGCAACAAGGTTGTAAATCTGTCGGTAATTTGTACAAGCTGTTGGTGACCGCTATTTTCCAACAAGATTGAAAAGAAGCCCTAAATATTTCTCTACCTTGAATTTTGCATGATGTATTGTTGGTTTTCTGACTCCTCAATCTTAGTTCTATGATGGAACAAGAGAAGAAGTAAGAAATCTAGACTCAAACAGAGTAGACTGATTGAATTAGCAGACACTTACTGTTGAGTAGGTACATGGTGGTACAGCTTGCAGTAGTAAATATAAGGTCTAGTTTAATAAATTAGTTGCCCCAAACTCCTTGTAATTCTCTTGTTCTTGGGCCTCTAGTGTTTAATGCATCCATGTATGTAAATAAATAAATAAATACTGTATATAAGAGATAGATAGATAGATAGATAAATAGATAGATAGATAGATAGATAGATAGATGTATAATTAATGCAACATATCTAGAAAAGATCATTTACATTTAGGACACGAGCGTTCATTTAGTTAAAAGTTGAAGGCAAGATGTTATAGAACTGCACATTTCATGTACCAGATCTGGGGATATACCTTTTGGGCACCCCCAGTTTAGCAGGTAAAGAATTGATAGTCTTCAACTGTTGTTACCTGGCCTAAAACAATCAGAGACTTAGTGCATTCGCAGCTAGACTGTGATTATTATCTACAAAGACAATGCGAAATCCTAGCTAGAATTATGTCAAATGAAATGCATTGAATAATGTAACTTTACCACGTATTTAATTGTACAGATACTCTCACCTTTTACCCAGTTCCTTCTCTGATACACAGTCCCAGCTAAGCTGCATACTTATTATTATCAATATGAGAAGTATTTTAGTTGAACCTTATACAATCATATAAGGTAAAGTGTTTTTACTGCTGATTTCATGCAGTTATTATGTAACACTTTTCTTTAAGACAAACACAAATGGCTCTTGACTATAGCATATACTGACAACAGCACTATTGAGAATTTATTTCCAACATCACAAGTGTGAACTGACCCCATATAAATCACCAGTGGCAGAGGAAAGCTTTGCCAAGATTGGTTTAGAAGAGGTCACCAGGGACAAGAGAAGATTTAATTGTTTATACAATGACTGTCCATCATATATTCCGCTCGAGCTGTTGGGATTTCGTTTTTATTTGTTACTGACTTTCTTTAAATTTGATTCGTTTGGCTTTTTCTTCACAGTTGATGACCAGTAAAAAGTCAACAGCTTATGATTTTTCCATTACTATGAAAGGCCAAAACCGTATTCAAAGCTGTGTATGTTAATATCAGAGAAATATATAATATTGATGGGTTTGCATGTAACTACGTCTCTTCTGCTGAACCCTTGGGGCTTGAAATGTCCCCAATTTTATAGCATGACAGGAGGCTTCATATTTGCTTAAGTCTCTCTTTACTAGAACTCCACAGCAGCACATTAACAGAGAGATAAACACCAAAGACAAAAACATAAGGTATCTATATAAGGCTCCTCCTAAGCCACCATTTCCTCTTTCTTTGCTGCTCTGCATCAGTACAGGTCAGAGTACCTCTGCCTCCTGCTTCTTGTGGGTGGCTTTGGGATTTAGTGTGATTTATTTATGATTGTTATGAACTATGCTTGGTTGTGAGATTTATGTGCCTTTCTGGCTCTTTTATTTTCTTTGGTGAATGTTTCCTTTACAATACTGATAGTTTTTTTCATGTGTTTATTTATACAGATTACTGACAGTTTGCCATGTGTTTATTTATACAGATTACTGACAGTTTGCCATGTGTTTATTTATACAGATTACTGGTAGTTTGCCATGTGTTTAGTTATACAGATTACTGACAGTTTGCCATGTGTTTAGTTATACAGATTACTGACAGTTTGCCATGTGTTTAGTTATACAGATTACTGACAGTTTGCCATGTGTTTAGTTATACAGATTACTGACAGTTTGCCATGTGTTTAGTTATACAGATTACTGACAGTTTGCCATGTGTTTAGTTATACAGATTACTGACAGTTTGCCATGTGTTTAGTTATACAGATTACTGACAGTTTGCCATGTATTTAGTTATACAGATTACTGACAGTTTGCCATGTGTTTAGTTATACAGATTACTGACAGTTTGCCATGTGTTTAGTTATACAGATTACTGACAGTTTGCCATGTGTTTAGTTATACAGATTACTGACAGTTTGCCATGTGTTTAGTTATACAGATTACTGACAGTTTGCCATGTGTTTATTTCTTTGTGCCTGTTTTCTCCTTGGGAGTTTTGTTTTACCCTGTTGGCTTTATTGTTTGTTCTGTTTCCTCTGGCTTATTGGTCGTGGTGGTCGCCGAGAAGCTGTCTTCCGACCGCTCCCCGTGCCGACCGCCGGGACCGCGGAGAAAGACTCCTGCGGTCCCTCGTGTGTTGCCTTTGATTCCCGCCCGCCGGCTTCGTCCGCCGAGCGGGAATCCCCGTTTTGTTCTTTACCCTGCCCGCGTCCCCGCTCACTCGCTAACACTGTTATCAGAGTGGGGACGGAGCAGGGATCTATTCATTTGCCGCGGGAGCCTCCGCTCCCGGTCGCCTTCCCCGCGACCGCGTGGTCGGGCAGTGGGTGCGCGGCTCTCCACGGTGTTAGATGCGCGCGTCACTGCCTTATTAAAGGTACAGTGACTAGCTGGTCCGGTGTGTTTCCCCATCTCCTGGGCTGTTTGGGGGTGCGTATTTTTTGGTGACAGCTTTCTTTTCTGTCCATGTGAGGCAGCTCTGTGAGCCCTTGCATCATAAATTATGCCCCATATATGAGGGTCGCAGATTCAATCCCCCTCACCTTCCCAAGTAACTAAGCAATAGACTTTAGTTTTCGATTCTTTGCATGTGTGCTTGCCCTGTATGTTTTTCTATGGACATGGTTTTACGGTTTACTGGTTCTCCTGACTTCCACATGGCACTGCGTGCCTCCTGCAGGTGTCCCTGCCTGGTGTCCTTACCCACTTATGCCTGATGGAGGTAGCACTGGCGTCAAAAGCCAGGGATTGTGGGTTCAGGCCCCATCTGGGTGGTTGAGCATGGCACTCTTATTTTGTGGCCTAATGGATTAGGCACAACCATATAAAAACTAAAGTGTATCGCTATCTTGAAGAACCTTGCCTATAAGGACCCAGCTTCGTCTCTACCCTGCACCCTAATAGTCAAGATTCTACTACATGTCTAAAAGGATCTAGGTTTCCGCCTGCATTATACCTCTGGGTCGGTACCGCCCGTACCCTTATACTGGCCTGCCTTGTCTGTGCCTTTATAATTGGCCTGCCTTGTCTGTGCCTTTATAATTGGCCTGCTTTGTCTGTGCCCCTTGATTGGCCTGCTTTGTCTGTGCCCCTTGATTGGCCTGCTTTGTCTGTGCCCCTTGATTGGCCTGCTTTGTCTGTGCCCCTTGATTGGCCTGCTTTGTCTGTGCCCCTTGATTGGCCTGCTTTGTCTGTGCCATACTATGCATGCTATTGGACTGGTGGCTCCATACCCTGGATAACGGTTTGTTGAGCCTGCATGCATTATTACTTGCCTCTGCCAACACTAGGGGTGCTGCCCCTTTTGCCTGCTAATGATACCTGTTTTTCTAGCTTCGTAGGTATCAAGTATCATAGACTCAGACTTTATGGACGCCTCTGCACAGGAGCAGAATTTGCAGGCTTTACTTAATGCGGCTGTGACCGCATCTGTTGAAAAAGCCCTGGCTAGGGCCCTCCCTCAACCACATACAGACAGGGGTGTGTGTGGAACCCCTCAGTTGGCAGAAGACTCGGATGAGTCAGACTCTCAGGTGCGAGAGCAGGCAAGTGCGCGAACGCGCTATTGAAAGGGTGAAGACCCTGAACCGCGCTCCCGGACGGGCAAGACTCAGGCGAAGTGACGTGGTTTGAGGTTGACAACCTCGCCGGCCAGGCGCCACCGCCTATTGGGCGCAGGGGAGGAGGCCTCCTTACCCCCCCCCCCACCTTGGCCGTGCTGGATGTGTGGCGGGCAGACCAGCCTCCCTCAGATGGAGAAGATGTTTGGGTTGCGGACCTTGGCGAGGGTCCCGGTGGATGCCGGGAAGAGGAAGACGCGCCACCGACTAGGGCCCCCACGACAATGTTGGGGGACGATACCCTTTTGGGCACTACTGGAGAACCTCTGTTAGAGCCTCAATCTATCCGACGCCCCAGGTCCTCGGACTAGTCACTGCCCGACCACTTGGCACAATTTGTGCGCTACTGGGTCCGTAGACCCCTTGGAAGTGAGGCCTGCAAGAAGCTGCGGGCGGAATGCCCCAGACCGGTACTGCCGGACAGGGTGGCGGTTACCCCGGATGTTGGCCCTAACAGACGAGGCCTTCATAGAAGGTAGGGCTCTGGACCCAGCCACCATGAGGGACTGGGCACTTCGTTCAATTTGCCTGCTGGGCAATGCCACTGTGGCCCTTTGCACGGAACCCAGGAAGACGGCACTCTTCCATATGGACAACAAGCTGTCGGATTTGGGAGCCGAAGATGTGGGTCCCCTGGCTAAAGGTCTGCTGTTCAGGGAGCCTTTCGTTGAGGAACTGCAGAAACAGGTTATTCTGTTTACCTCCCGGGATAAAGCGAAGTCTTCGATCGGGAGGGTCTTCGCCCACGGTTACCTTGGGACAGTGCGGAGTTATGTCACAGACTTCCACTCTTCCCCTACACAGGTTGGACGCCCGAGGATCCCCGTCATCACAAGAGGCCAACAGCCTTTGTTGGAGGTGGAAGTTCGAGCAACGCTAGCCAAAGGCGCGGTCCTACAGGCCCCGGATTTGGGGGGTTTCGTCAGCTCGATTTTCTCCTGGTAAGGGAGAAGTCTGTAGAATTCCGTCCAGTGATCAATTTAGGAGAAATGAACGCCTTCGTGGTATACAACCACTTCGAGATGGAGGGCATTCACCTTCTTCGATGCCTTCTCTGGCCAGTAGACTGGGTCACGAGACTGGACCTAGAAGACGCTTACCTCTCCATCCCGGTGGACGGGGCCTGTCGCAGTCCCCTCTGATTCGTATGGAGAGACTCTCCGTACCAATTCCCATGCCTCCCCTTCAGCCTCAGCTCGGCCCCTTGGTGCTTCACCAAGCTCCTGAAACCGGTGGTCACCCAATTCAGAGCAGAGGCCGTACGCTGCATCGTCTATCTGGACGACTTGCTTATCTTTGCGAGGACCCCGCCGGGCTCAGATTTCGGACGCGCTCTGCGTTTTCCTCGTTGGAATGCCGGGGGTTCGTGGTCATTCTGAAGAAATCGGCCTTGGAGCCTGCGCAGACGGTGGAATTCTTGGGTTTCGTAGTCGTTGCGCAAGACGGCATTCTCCGCCTGCCTGTGGCGAAGATAACGACCATTCGGAAGGAGATCAGACGTGTTTTCGACAAGACCGAACTCCCCTCTGGAGGTTGGCTCGCGTGGTGGGTCTCCTCTTGGCCTCTATACAGGTGTTCTACCCGGGCCCACTACATTACAGGGCCATGCAGTGGCTGAAGGCGCACTCTCTACGCAAGAGACCCTCTTAGGACCAGATGATCTCCTTGACCTCGGACGTGCAGGCCGGATTGAGCTGGTGCCTCCCGCATATATCCGCCTGGAACAGCAAGGCGATATTCGGGATGACCCTGGATCTCGTGTAGGAGTCGGATCCGAGTCTTTGGGACTGGGGTGCCTCGTGCACGACGAGGTCCACGGGGGGCCCGTGGTCAGACAATAGATCGGAATCCCGCATCAATTGCCTGGGGTTGATTGCAGGTTCGTTGGCAATTCGGAGCCTGGCGAAGCATCTGTCAGACTGATGCGTGCTCCTTCGGATGGACAATGGTTCGGCGGTGCAATACATCAACCACTCGGTTTCGAGCACTAGAGGTGTTATCTCTCAACATGGAGCTCCTGGTTTCGCTGGTGCTTGGAACGGGATACCGATCCCTTTACGGGTCCTGTATCTAGCGTGCTGAATTTCTTGTCTCTTGTCTTTGACCTGGGTCGGTCATATCGCTTGGTTATCGTGGTTAGATCAGCTATCTCGACGGCACTTGTCCCGCTTCGGGTTTTTCCCCATCGGCCAGGATCCGCTAGTCTGCAGGCTCCTGCGTGGAATGAGACTGGTGCGCCCTCCGGCGCCCAAGTATTCTTCCCTCTGGGACGTGCGTTTGGTTTTGGCGTTCTTTCGGAATTGGCCTGATAACCAGGACCTTTCTCTTCGCCAGCTTTCAGCGAAATTTGCCCTCTTGTGTCTGGTCTCGTTCAGATGTGTTTCGGATGTCCGGGCCTTCGGTGTCGGCGCTTTCTCGTTTTTCTCCAGAGGGGGTCTCAGTCAAGGTGCTTAGACGTACCAAGTCGGATTCGATGGTTGTATCATGCCCTTACTTCTAGGACTCGCCTAAGCTTCGTGTAGCGAAGGCACTGGCGCGATGGATAAGATGTCTTTTGGCTCTGGCGGGCGTGGATGCGACCTTCTGAGCGCTTTTGGTTAGGGGCGCCGCAGCTTCCGGAGCTTTTTTGGCGAGCGCTTCCCTTCAGGACATTTTGCGTTCGGCGGACGGGTCCCGTGTAGAGTTTTTTTCGCCTATTTTACTTTAGACCGTCGGAACATGCTTCTTTTGCTTTGCTGTCGGAGCGTTAAAACAGCAAATATGAAGCCTCCTGTCATGCTATAAAATTGTAGATTATACTAGCTTTAGTGTAACTATAATCTTAATTTTATTAATGACAGGAGGCGAATATTTCCCACCCAATTTGATTTCTTCCCCCCCTTGTTTTGGATGGATTGCATTGATTGTATTTCTGTTGATTTGTCTGATTATCTGGGCTAGGTTGGTTAGTCTGGGGTGATGTTGTGGGAAGTGCATGTTATACTGTATTGACGGTCATTATTATGGATTTCGTGTCTTTATTCTATCAGTACTGGATCGTGGGATTTGTTTTATCAGTACATTTCGTTCACTAATCAGTGTTTTCGATTCTGTTTATTTCGTTTCAGTTTAATGGTTCGACTTCAGTTCATAGGATCGGCCGTTTGGCGGGATAAAGATCAAGTTCATCCATTATCCGAAGTTTTTCCAGATGACATTCATCGTTATGTTGTGAATTTTTCTTTATTTAGTTATTGTCATTGTTGTGTACGTTACGTTGTCGCAGCGTGAAAGAGGAAATGGTGGCTTAGGAGGAGCCTTATATAGATACCTTATGTTTTTGTCTTTGGTGTTTATCTCTCTGTTAATGTGCTGCTGTGGAGTTCTAGTAAAGAGAGACTTAAGCAAATATTCGCCTCCTGTCATTAATAAAATTAAGATTATAGTTACACTAAAGCTAGTATAATCTACAATTATTTAGCTATGGTTATTCTCTGTGTAGAGCTAAAGTTAACACTATGAAATAAAAAGAAAAATAGTAATCACGTTGGTGGCAAAGATGCCTCTGCCATGTGTACCTGGAGGGGCCTGCTGGCTAGCCTCCTGCCCAAAGACTATGGGCCATGTAAAAAGACATGTTAAAAGTTGACTTCCATGGGAAATCCGAACCACTGAACCGAGCTGAGTGATTTTTGGATATGTTGGTCACTCAGATCGGGGCTATCCCGATGTGTGGGGATGTGTGGGGTTTCCATGGATTTTGGGGATACTTTTGGGGAGTTGTGAAATTGTTTGTTTTTTGTTTACCTGGAGATAATTGAGTTCAGGGCCGGACTGGGAAAAAATTTGGCCCGAGTATTTTTCAATCACAGCGGCCCCCTGAGAAGGGTGTGTTTTGTCATCACTAATAATCCTCTTATAGTGAGCATGTTGGTTCAATGTGCAGAGCCCTGCTGAAGAGCTCTAGCATTAGAAAAAGGCCCTGTATTTGTTCAAATGTAATAACATGCTTGCGCTGTTATTACTCTATCATCTACATAGTACAACAATAGCGTCAATTGTCAATCCTGGCTGCAGGATGGCCTGCACATGCTTTAAATATTTAAAGGGTTAATCCACCCACCATGACCCCTTCAGTAATTAGAAGGGGTCCTGCTGGTAGGAGTCTAGATATTCAGTGTTTCAGCTTGAAACGCTGCACATCCAGAAATAATTTTAATTGTGTGCTGTGGGCAAGTTGCACCCTCGCCAAATGTGACCTAGGCAGCCCAGATCTCTGTTCCGAACTACCTAGTGTCAATTCTGTGCATAAAAACTATCTGTTGTCAGCACACACTGCCTTTCCCTCCCACCCACGCTGATTAAAGCCCTTCCTCCTCCCTATTACCTCTGCAATTTTTTTTTAACCCAAGCCCTCCCTCCTTCTCCATTCACTCCCTCCCTTCCCCCCTCACATTGTGGGCTCAGAGCCTGTTAAATCCACCAATCAAAGTTTTCTATGTGAGAAGTATTTGACTGGACCTCGACATAGCTCCTATGACCTTACGGGGAGCTTTGAGACTTCCATGACGGGGAGCTTCTCCTGCACTGAAGTATGGTAAGTGAAACTTATTTAACAATGTATTTATTTTGGGGGGACCTATAGAATACTGCCAATAGGGTATTAATCTATTTTACACTCATAAGGGTTTGAGAAACCCTTAACGTTTGGTGGGTGCAGCTGGCTTCCTTTCATTGATTTCATTTTAAGCCCACATTTTCCAGCTCTTACAAGCTCCTAAAATACTTTAAGTTCCTAAATGCTTCGTCAATTCTGATACAGCAATATTTTCCCAGAGAACGAAGTTTTGTTTATTTTTTTCCACGAGCTTGGTTAGTAAGTAGATAGTAGGGTTATATACGCAGACAGTTCTAAGTCTCCCTATACCTATGTAATCTCAGTAGCTGCTGTCTTGGCAGGCTGTGCACGGCCAGCAGGAGGGTTTGCATTAGATGGATGAACTCTTCGAAACAAGAAAATTGTCCCACTTACAGCAGATAATGAACAGAAAAGTGATACAGCGGAAGCAATTAATCCTAATCACTTAGAAGACAATGCAATTCAATTACTGCATCTTTGAGGAGTTAAAATCCTCCAATTAATGTTAATAGGATTTTTTTTTTCTTTCATGATCACAGATAGCACACCTCACTTCCAGCTTTCTTCGAGGAGATAAGGATAAATCCAGCCGGCCATGCGTTTCCTTTGTATCAGTCTGCCTCCTTGCTTGTGTTTCAAAGTACCTATAATTGAACTTGCAGTAGATGAGACCCAAAGACACAGATCATAAAATACATATAAATACATATAAAATATATATACATATACAGATACATGTAAAATATTCTAAAAAAAGTGTGTATTTATAAATATAAAATAATATATATATATATATATATATATATACATATTCATAAAAGCTATTTACATTAGCGCTTATTTTGAAAACACTATATTACTAGGCCTTGTGACAGTCCCGATTTCAGGGTCCTTTCTTACATCTGGGGACACAGGGGAACAGTCCTTAAGCAGCACAGCATTTGCGAATCTAGGTGATCTTTTAAATAGCGTTGTAAAATTTAAAACTGTTTTTTTTTTGTGTGTGTGTGCACCGTACCTTAATCTGGATTTTGTATATATTTTGGTCTTTACAGCACCACCACTACTTAGAAATACATGTTCTGGGTGTGCCCCCCCCCCCCAATTACCCTTATCTTTGTGTTGTTGCCAGCTCTGTGTATTGTATGGGCTTCTTTATATTATGCCCCCCTGAGCGGGGCAATTGCCAGTGACACTATCCGTGTCGCAAGTGACACAGCTCGCATCACCTCAAAGTGCATAATTGGCGGGTCCACCATAAAGAGGTGGGCCTGCCAGCTGAAGGGGTGTGACAACATTTCTAGCTGGCACCTTACTGACAGGACCAGGCAGGCATCGCTGACAGGACCAGGCAGGTATCGCTGCTGAAATTCTTTCTGCTTAGTCCTAGAGCTCGGCTGCCCAGCGCAAGCATGTCTCATGATGCACTTGCTCTGTGCTGACCGGGGACAGTTCCCTGTTGTCCCTTGATGTGGGACACGAGGGAACTAAAGTGGGACAGCAAGACAGGACCCCAATATCAGAACTGTTGGCATGCATACATGCTGTTTTAGTGGATTCTCTGGTTTAAAAATGTATATTATTCAACACATTCTGAGCAACTGCCCAAAATGAATTGTTAAAAATAACGGTACTGCCTCCCATAGGGCAGTGGCGAACTTCTAAAGTAGTCAGACTTACCCCTATAAATATGTTGCACTTATAAGTAAATACTTCTGTTCACTGCATCTCTTGGCCAAAGTCCATGCGAGTAATCAAGTGCAACAGTATATTCACAATTCCTGAAGTAAATCACAGGCTACAAGCTCTGAGTCTGTAGTAGCTGAACATATTGTGCACAAACTCTGATGCATTAGTGGTAAGGGTGACTAAGAAGCATTTATTAAAGATGGCTGCCCACACATAGTAAGAGTCAGCTATGAGAAACATTCAAATCATGTGTTGGCGTCTATCTATGATTTACAAAATAATAAAAAAAGAAGCTATATATCATGTAATATTTTATTCCCATTGATAATAAAATATGAAAACGATTTCCCTGTAAGTACAACCATGAATTTTTTTCACTTACACATTAAATCCTTGAACGACCCCTTTTCATACAAAATATTGTAATGATGCTATGAAAGATGTCCATTGGCTAAGTCTAGAGTTTTTTCAGTACTTGTTTCTCTTTACAGGGAACTCACCGTCTTTCCCATAGTTCTGCATGACCCAAATTCAGGCGGCAGAACCAGCCTACAGTTGCACTTAATGTCATGCCTGGATTGTAGAACAAAGCGGCTTTGTGTAGAAGTATAAAATACAAACTGGCGAGGCTCACAGGCAAATGGTATACAGAGACAAACAAAGTTGCAAAACACAGAACTAGCGATCTGAGTCAATGGCATCCCATTAGCAGCGCCATAGTGTGGGCTGTAATTAGGCAGCTTTGTCTGGCTGATTGTGTTAAAGCCTGGCACCTGCAGCTGTGGGTATCTGGCACCGACTGCCGAGCTATAGCACTTTGGGGTATAATTACAGAACATTAGCTTTATTCAGCTCTGGATTGTCCTTGGTATAATATCAGCTTCCATTATCAGAGAGGACTACCGCACAGTTCAAGGGCTTACAGCAGCTGCTTGAAGCACTGAACAAGGATCTTATCTTCCTTAATTTGGTTGGGTTTGGGAGAGAAGCTGCCTAAATCTGTTTTTGAGGACTGTTTTTTATGTTAGTATCATCTCTTAAAAACACTTGCTTCATACTTATTGTAACAAACATTTAACAGGAAATACACAGCTATGCACTACCCATATACCCATTTGCAGCAATTTCCCTCTACAAGCTCATTCGTTTAGTTTTTAGTTAATGAGAAGCCACTTGCAGCTAAATTGTACGTATGCACACTTTCTCTGTCACTTAAATTTGATATTACTGTCTTTGTATACGTTCACAAGCTCCATAGTTATCCCCTACAAAGCTTTTGGTAGGTGAGGATTGGCTGTGAGATTTCATTCATACCATGATATAGTAAGCACTCGAGAAGATTCAGCTAATTAGGTACTTTCAGCTGTATTTGTCTTGTTTGTTTTCTTTTTGAAATTTGTTTTTACTTTTTTAATTTTTTTAACTATAACATTTTTTTTTAATATGGCTGGCAAATTCCCAATGGAAAGTCTTCCAGCCTAATAGCAGTGAGATGAGAGAGATTGGTATGTAGACCAGAAAAATGCACATACCTAACCTGCAACTTTCCTAAGACCTACCATGATTATCTAAATTTCCTAGAAGCTGATTGATTTTTTTTTTTTTTTTAAATACTCAGATGGTTGTTCCTTTGTCAGATAGGGCTTATGATTGGTAAGGGTAAAAGTACAGGGATAGGTAGGTAACCTTTTCAGAGTAGCACTTATCCTGTTTAATGGCGACTTGCCACTGGTTGAACTTAAGTTATTCAACTTCTGCTCACAGCAGTACCGCTGTTTGACACTAATTTGTATAGCATCCATGTAACCTTACTGGTTAGGTAAGCTACATATTTTATGTGCAAAGCATTTTTTGTTATCTGCCTCTTTTAACTGCGCATGTCGAGTGGCTGTTTTTTGTACATATTTTATTTTGAAAAATGGAACTATACATTGGCCCCTGTAACTTTTTCACCCCAGAACATAAGTGTTTCTGAAGAAATCTAATTAATTTCATGTATGTGTTGTGTTGTGTTATTTTGTGTTGTTTGTTTTTTTTCTTTGGTGTATAATGTCTGGTGCATTAGAAACATTGCATTTATTTACTAATTCTTTAATTATACAGAGATTTACTTAGGAAAGTCAACCATGGCACAGTGTTTTGTATATAAAGAGCAATAAAGGGATACTTTATGTACCAACACAACTTTACCTTAATAAGGCAGTTTGAGTGTACAGACCATGGTCCTGTAGCCTCACTTTTCAATACTCCATTTAGGAGTTAAATCACTTTTGTTTGTTTATGCAGCCCTAGCCACACCTCCTCTGGCTGTGACTCACACAACCTGCATGAACAAAATTGTTTAATTTTCAAATGGTTCTTACACCTCAATGTGTTTATTTTAGAAGTTATAGAAGTTCCGTATCTGTTAATTGAACTTTAATCACATACATGAGGCTCCTGTAGGCTCTAGCAGACAATTAACAGAGCAGGTGGTAAGGAATTCCAAATTAAACACAATGTGCATCAAGAGAAGCTAACAAAAATACAAATTCTTTTTCAGCATGTGTGTTGGAATGCTATGTGAGTCACAGCCAGGGAAGGTGTGGCTAGGGCTACCTAAACAATGTTATTTTATTCCAAAATGCAAAGAATTGAGCAGTGGGAGAGCTGGGCCATGATCTATACACCAACATCACTTCATTAAGCTAGAGTTGTTTTGATGCTTCAGGGGTCCCTTTATGGCTTTCAATATAGGGATTTGGCTTGTTTTTTTCCTTTAGTCAATCTCAGTTTCTCTTCCTTCTTTTTTTTTCTTATAGTTAAGCTATTTTATAGCTGTTTTGATAGGTCTAAATTGCATTGTGTATCTGTAAATGTGTTGCACATTGAAGAAGAGCAATTAATTTAAACAATGTCTTTGATAAATAGCGATTTTCAAAAAACATAGTGCTAAGGATATCCCCAAATTAGTCCGATCACCCATATATTACTAGGATTTGCATCTTTTCGTATAGGTCAATTATAAAGATGCTGAGAAATAAATTATATCTGACGCGTCATTTGAAAAAGTCCCTGTGGTTTTATTGATCTGGTTTTTTTTTCTTCTTCTTCTAATCACAATGATCTTGTGAAACTCATAAAGCAGTGAAATCTAATGTCCGTACTGTGACCATTGTGTGATGTCATGTAGTAGTTGCATCTTTAAAAATGTTTGTCAAGAAGAAAAAAAAATGTTTTAACAAAGATATGGAGTAATGTTTCAATTTATTTATGGCAAAGAACAGAAAACAATGATTAAACAAGGGGTGTAATACAAGCCTGATAGGATTATTAACTAAAGTGTTAATTTGTGACAATTCAAAGTTAAATAACTTTCAACATTTATGCCAAAATAGCCAAATTGTACAAATTCCAACTCAGCTACGTCTTCATTTTGGTAATTTGGCATAAAATTTCAAATACACATTAAATTCAAAACAATTTACACTTTGGCAAATTATCCTTTATGTGTCATAAAGCTAAAACATGGTTTGTTGCTTAATAATCCTGTTGTGTATATACATGAATTTCTATATAAACAAAATGTTTCCTCTGTGGCTCATACTTTTGAATCGCCTCTTATGGCATGTTCACCTTATTAATGGTTACAAGGTATACGTTTTATGCATTCACATGCATTATGAATTGCTCACTATTCTTGACGGCCATTTTGTTTCTCTTGTGTTTAGAACTTTCTGCCCTTTGACGTTGAAACAGTGTAGCTTCTGGGGTTTTCATGGTTGTTTGACTAAAACATCCTTTGTTCCAGTGCAATTTACTCGAAATGTTTCCTTTTGCCAATAGTATCAATACATTTGTCAAAGTACAAGGATAAGTCCGCAATAAAAAATAAATGGATTTTTTTTTTCGTTTGAAATGTGAATGCTCTACGATGATATAAGTTTGTTCTTTACTTGGCTTATACAAAGCTAAATGCCTATTTTCCTAATTAGTTTATTCTAATTTTTCTTCCTGAGGGATTTTCACAATTTTTTTTAAAACAAAGAAAGTTTATATTACTTTAAAAGTGTGTTCAATGATGTGCAGTCGTCCCTGTGTATTTACTTTATCATATCTCCTAGTAAGAAATAGAGTAGATTGACTTTATAGTTTATAACTGCACCGAAATTGTCAAACAAAACAAATGAATTCTCATAAGAAATGTAAATGAAAGTAAACAGAAGATGAGCTTGTGGCTGGTATTGTCACTTTTTCTCATCCTAAAGGAAAGCTGCTCTTTGATAGCTGAGGCTGTCTACTTAGATTTGGCAGCACCAAACTGTCTGTAATGGAAAAGGCTCTTGACGTCCAGATCTCCAGAGTATTTTATTGCTTCAGCA